>NC_134456.1:222201910-222826910 GCF_047948215.1 Lycorma delicatula | reverse complement strand
TTTGTAAGAGAGAATTTTAAAATTATATCTCCGTAAATTCAGATATGTTATAATTAACGTATCTGAATACCTAATGGTATTTAGATATTGACTTTATTATTATTTAGTTTTATTCAGATAGACGGTTTGATTTTGTGTTTGCATTTAAAGTAAAAAAGCAAAACAAAAAACAAAAATAGTAGTTATTTTCACACTAAAATTGAACTATTATTTATCGTAAAAAAAAAATCAAATATTAGATTTTTTCAGGGATGATAAGCTGTTTAAAATAATTGATACATACGCTCATAAATAGAATATCACACGCATTTTTCATTGTAAATACCGTTGTATGGTAGATAATAAAAAAAAAAGTAACGATTATAAATTTGGACGGCTGATTTAAAAGAAAGAGAGAAGTTAATGAAAAATGAAATTCTATTATAATTGGTTTGTCGTTTCATCGACCGTTTTATTACAATTCAGTGCACTCTCTTACTAGATCACTGCCCAGTCATAAAAAATATGAAATTGCTATGGAACATATACTGCATGTTCCAGAGCCTGTTTAAAATTCCTTTATCATTATGCGTAATTTATTCTAACTAAAAAAGAGAACATTATATAAAATATTAGTAGTATTTTCATACATTTAATTGACTTTAAATAGAAGTTACGCTATATTCATTGCAACCTGGTTAATATTTTTTAAATTATTTGTAAAAATATTATTTATGATTCCTTAAATAGAAAATTAATTTACAAAAAAAAAAATAAATAAATAGATAAAATCTTACAGAAAATTAAGGCACAATTTTAAAAAGGAACTAAAAATTATACAATTTATTAATTTATTTTCAATTTATAAACTATTTTTCTTATCGCTTTAAAATGCTGCTAACATCTGATTATTTCTAATCTAGTGAATTAAAAATAGTTTCTTATTCCTGATTTTTTCTTTTATTTTAGAAAAAAAAAATTGAAATAGTTTTTCATTTTAATATTATTTATAAAAATATTTTCATAGCATTAAATTGTTTATTAAATGATTACGATTGATTCGTAAGAAAGCCGATTAAAAATAGATAAGCTTAGCAAAATTTCTTCTTCTTTTTGCTCTTCCCCTGTTTCTTCTTCTTCTCTTCTTTTAGTTCTTTCTGTTTTTCTCACTTTTCCCTTCCGATATCGTTCTTTCTTTTCTTTGATTGTCTTTCTTCATTATATTTTAACTTCATTTTACTTTCTCATCTTTTAAATCTTCTATTCTCTTTATTTATAGAGTGGATAGGTACTTAATTGTTAATCGTAGGTTAGAATGAAGCACGGTTTGTTCAGGTGGCATTTCAGCCTGTTAAAGTGCATACTGTTTATATATGCATCGAGTATGCGGAGTTTGTATACGTTTATATTCTCAGACTTTGTAACTTTGGGACCTAAAGCTCGTTTTATCTTTAAGATACTATGTAACATCATACGGTGATTTTTTTTTTAAAACGAGGTGAATTTTTATAAAAATATAATTTCTTTTGGTTCTTTACTATAAAATCAAATATATCTTAAAAAAGTTATCGTATACTAGCAGACACAGCAATGCTTAGCTATTGCTAAATCTGAGAATACGATATCTGAGTATATATAGGATACATGCTCCGGGGAAGGAAACAATGGGACCAAGATGCAAGGACGGTCACGAGGATTCTCCAAACCAAGGAGAAGGGTCTCAAGACTGGGGAGCCGAGTAGGCGGGTGCCGAGAGTAGCTCGGTTAGTAACAGGATATGCTAGTTGTTATATTCGTGAATAATGTGTTAGGTTAAGGAAAGTTTTACTTTGTCATTGATATTACAGTTGTTATGTCTTCCACCCTGAAACGACACGTCGCACTAGCAACCGACAGATGAAGCGGGTACGGGAAGAGATGGTCGCGTTCGGAGAAGTGCTAGAGATAATATAACAACGTTGAATTATTATTTATTTACTTAGCGTATAAAGATGCTTTTACTAAATAATGTACGAGCTTATGACGAAAATGTAATTGATATGATCCCAGGTGCATAATGTTTTGTTAGGCTGTTATGATCAATCAGGTCATATTTACTGACGCAAGTCTTGATTGTCCTGATATGGCACGCAAGAATAGCACTCAAGGAGGGTATGCGTTGGGAAGAGAGGGTTGCTTTCGATGGGGCGCTAGAAGAGAAGGCAATAAGGATGAATCACCGTTTATTAATGAATATCGATGTTTTATACGAGTAAAGTAGTTGTTTATAATCGTTGATGTAATTTATTGCGCCCATGTGTAAATGTTCTGTTATGCTAAGACGTAATTCATCCCGTCGTGTTTACTGATTTTGTTATGTTTGCTCCTCTGAAACGACAAGCAATACCAGCATCCAAAGGATTAAGCGGGTATGGGAAGGGACGGGCGCATTCAAGGGAGAGCAAGCGATAATGCAATAAGGATGAATCGTTGTTTATTTAATATATATTGATGTTTCTACCAAGTAAGGAGGCGAAACAGGAAAAAGAAAGAAAAGACATAAAAGAAAGAGCCGCATAATAGCTGTAAAAAGATCATTAGAATTCTCAATTTCACATATAACCTGAGTCATTCAAAAAAAAAAAAATCTAACCGTATTTTTTCATACTAATATTGATCTAGAAAATTAATATTTGAAGGAATTTTAACGTTTTTTAAGTTTAAATTTACTTTTACAGATTATATAAGAGAAACTATGCTTTTCATAACCTCAAAGGGTTATTTTTGACCCTATTATACATTTCGAAAGTTAACTAAACTTTCTTTATTCATCGGATTAAATAATAAGAAAAGCAACAAGTTACGTGAAGGTAAATGTAGTTCAAATATTTACGAAATTAGAACATGAATATCATCAGTTATGTAACTTTTTCTGACGTTTTGCTTTGTCTGAAAAGTTTAAAGAGTAAATTACGGTAAACTATTTAAATTATTAATCTAAAAGTTTCTTTTTCGTATTTTTTATCTAACTACACAAAAAGACTGGAATTTTCACAATGTAGGCGCAAATTTTTAAATTAAAATTACGGTGGTTAAAAGTCCAATTGATGGGTTAAATAATGAAATTAAAATCGTTTTTTTACGATATTTACATAACCGTATTGAGAAACAAATTTTATCTCCAACATTTCATACTTTTTACAAAGCTTAATGACTTAATAATTTTTATTCGAAGTCATAATTGTATGAAACGAGTTATAATAATAACTTGATAATATTGATAAATTTGATAATATTGATAAATAAAATAAAAATTGAAAGCATTATTATTGTTACAATTTATTCAACCTACTGAATAATTTGCGAAATTTCTATCGGCTGCTGTGAAAGTTGTTTTATGATGTTTTGAATTTGGAAATCGAGTTTAAATTAAGTTGAAGTATCCACCCCAAATTATAAGCACCGTACTTATTTCATCGATAAAAAAGGGGAAAAATAATTTTTTATAATAATAATAATAAATATTAATTATTTAATTTTTTTAAAGTTATAAGTTCTAATTTTAATGAACATAGATCTTGATTTTCTTTGAGACTTTAATTTGACAGTATTTTACATCCTTCAGTATTTTATAATTGGAGAAAATGGAAAAATTTTTAAAAACGTAATATTCTTTAAATAATTCATTTTTATTTCCTTTATAAAATTTCTTCCTCTTAACATTCTGTTAATATTCATTTTACAAGAATATACCGTTTTTACGAATTAGCAATTCGTGCATTTAACCCAAAGGATATTATCATAATCAGTAACGCTTCATCTTGTATTCAATCTTCAAAATTAATAACCGTTGACTTGGAGCACTGTTATTTCAGTTTAATCATTATCTCATTAAGGGCGTAGAGTTTACAAATATTTACTGTACCGCATAAATGTTCGTACTACGAGTAGGTAATATGAGATCGTCAAGAGAAACAATATTGTCTCGACAAAAGGTTCATCTGCATAGTTCTGACTAAGACTAAATTATATTCATCGGTATATAACACCGGGCATTTATAATAAAATTTTATAGCAAAATTTAATTAATGAAAATTGTTAAACGGAAGGTTAATTTTATCAATGTTTTGTTTGATATTTAAAAAAAATTTAATATAAAAAAACAAAAATCAGGTAAAAATGGAGTAATAATACTACTTATGAAACTAAGTATATATATATATATATATATATATATATATATATATATATATATATATATACACACTTGAATTTGCTATCTTCTCATTGGCTCTTATCTTTCACCCCTACAAACACATAAGGCATCGGTAATTGTGATAAACAGTCACCTAAGTTAGCTTCGACATTCCTATCACGCACGTGCATTTGGAGACTCATTCTAAGTTGACCGATCTATAAAAATGTAAGACGTGTCTTGGGAATATGACGTGCTACATAAAAGACAATTTTGTGTCTAAAATACTTTATTCTTCTCAACAAAAACATCTATAGAATCTGTAATTATTTCTGTGTAAAACAATAACATTTATTTAAAAAATAATAATTTATTTATTTATAATATATATATTAATTATTATTAATATTACATTTCTTTGATAATTTATTACAATTTTATTTTTTATTTTATTTTTTTAATGTTAATTTAACCGTGTACTATTAAATAAAAATTATTTTAGAAAATAGAAAAGTTTTTTTAGAATTAAATGTATTTCTTCATCAAATCGTCCTTTAAGTACTGAAGAATTCTTTATTTGAATGAACAATTTATAGATTACCATCTGGTGTTCTATCTGTCGCCAGGTCCCTTACGCCGACGGTGCCTCCATCCATTTCTGTCCAAACCCTTTTCCTTCGACCTCTTGTAATTTTTAAGCTTGACCTGTTGACTTCATCCTTCTTTTTCTTCGCTTCCTTTCTTCTTTTAATCCTTCCAGTGCGGTTGTCAATATTCCACTTCTTCCAATTACATGTCCTGACCGGTTTATTATTTTTTTTATGTAGTTTTAACGTTAAATATACTTTCTTCTTTAATCCTCTTCATTGCATACTGTTTCTTCACGTTAGCCGTCCATCTAACCATCCTTTTCCATATCAACATTCCCAAAGTCTCGATCCAGTTGCTTTTCCTCTTCCTCATTGTCCATACGTAACGTATGGCTAACTTCTTCTTTAACTCGAAGTCCAGACGCTTACTGCATAGTATTTTTCTCTTCTTACTGAAGACTTACTTTGTCATCCCTGTCCTTCCTTTTATTTCCATTGCGGTCCTCCGCTCCTTCGTCACCAAAAATATCCGTAATTTTCTACTTTTTCCGTTTTTCCTTCGCTTATCCTTACCGCCAAAAATTCTTTATTGTTTACTTCCATTACTTTAGTTTTTCTATACTTATAAGTAGTTGCAGTGTTTTTATGTTTCCTTAAACAATTAACTTCGACAATCCCGTTTTGTACTTTAGTTTCTTTTTAACTTTCTTCGTCGTAGAGCTCGGTTTATAAATTTCGATATAAAAATGACCTTACAACGCATGTAAATTGTACACAAAAATGTTTTTGATTTATATATTTAGTTAGGATATTTAAACAGATTTAAAAAATAACATTATTTAACAAAAGCAAACTGAAACAAAAAACATATTGAAATATAAAAACGAAAACAAAAAAGCGAAAATCTTGGCTTCTCTTACAATAAATGTATTTACTGTCTGACAAAAATAAAATTATTAAATATCGTAAATTATATTTTTTACTTATTATTTTACCGACAGATTTATCGTTAATTATTTACAAAGTAAATACTTTTTTGTAACCGATAATGACTAAAAACAATTAAACTAATTTATTTATTATGTAGTAGAAATGTAGAAGAAATAACAAAGATGGACCACTGAATGTGAAAATAGAAGGAGAAAAGATTATGGAGGTAGAAGAATTTTGTTATTTGGGAAGTAAAATTACTAAAGATGGACGAAGCAGGAGCGATATAAAATGCCGAATAGCACAAGCTAAACGAGCCTTCAGTAAGAAATATAATTTGTTTACATCAAAAATGAATTTAAATGTCAGGAAAAGATTTTTGAAAGTGTATGTTTGGAGTGTCGCTTTATATGGAAGTGAAACTTGGACGATCGGAGTATCTGAGAAGAAAAGATTAGAAGCTTTTGAAATGCGGTGCTATAGGAGAATGTTAAAAATGAGATTTGTGGATAAAGTGACAAATGAAGAGGTATTGCGGCAAATAGATGAAGAAAGAAGCATTTGGAAAAATATAGTTAAAAGAAGAGACAGACTTATAGGCCACATACTAAGGCATCCTGGAATAGTCGCTTTAATATTGGAAGGACAGGTAGAAGGGAAAAATTGTGTAGGCAGGCCACGTTTGGAGTATGTAAAACAAATTGTTGGGGATGTAGGATGTAGAGGGTATACTGAAATGAAACGACTAGCACTAGATAGGGAATCTTGGAGAGCTGCATCAAACCATTCAAATGACTGAAGACAAAAAAAAAAAATTATTATAATTTAATAAAATATAAATTAACTGTTTTTGATCGATTAAATATATAATATTTACGTGTATGTATATAAGTGCGTGTAATGGAATTCATAGAGAGAATAAATCATTTAAAAAATACATTGTTGTAATTATAATGTAAACATTACATTGTTTTTTTAAGCCTACAGCAACGAGACTTTCTCTCCCGTACGAAAAATAACCTATTTTATACAAGCTTTTGCAATTGTTTTAATAATCCTCCTGTTAAAATGAAAATTTTTATAATCAAAACACAGAAAATAAAATTCTAAGATATATAAAGCCTTTTTCACGTTACAGAATGAAAACATATTTTAAAACAAATATATTCTACTACTTGTTTCTAGAACTGCGTTTGTGAAAGTTTTAATTATAGATTATTTTATATATTTATCGTAGTTTAAATCGTAGTTTATCGGTATAAATATATTAATATAAATATTAGTATATATATATATATCGGTTCTTCCAATACAATAGTATTTTTATATTTTTAGAGAGAGAGACAGAGTGAAACAGTGTATAAGAATATTCATATCTTATAAAAAAACATTTTTCTTTAACGTTATCTAATAGCTAACTAATATAATAAAATAATATATTAACTAATATAATAAATTTCAGTATTAAGAAGTATCTTTAAAACAACTCCCGTGTTAATGTAAAAAAAAACTAAAATTAAAAGAAAGTTATTCTTAAATTTCAATTTAGTTTTCTTTTAAATTGCAAAGTTACATTACTGTTTAGAAAACGTACAACCATAATGCGCGGCTAACTATCAAATGTTTAGTCTATCTAAGCATAAAAAAACTTAGCGAGTTAGTTAATCATTAACTGAACATCTATTTGGTAGAAAAGAACACTGTATTGTAAAAATTACAATACATTGAGTCCCGTGTTCAAACCCCGATTGAACATAACATTTTTCATAAGCTAAAAAATGTCCATTCTCTATTCCCATGCAATGCCCAAGCTTCCAGCTTATACGGTGAATTATTCAATAAAAAAAAAATCTTAATGAAATTTAATTATAATATTTAAACTGAAAAAAACGTTTTAAGCGGGAGAAAGAAAATGTAAATAAAAAAGAAGGAACGATTGAAAAATTAGATAAATCAGTTGACGGAGGTGTATTTAACTGATAAATAAGGAATAAATCTATTTTTTCTTTACTTGATATAAAATGAATGCGATTAGATTGACAGAATACGGTATTAAAGGGAAGCTTTGATTCCTGTATTCCGAATGATCAAATTGTATCGCTCAGATATTATTTCTGTAAGTCATATAAAAATATAAAGAGACTTACAACAAAGGAGTGTTTTGATTATTTAAATAATAAATAATTGCAGTAATTACTGAAAAATAATTAAATAAATACTCAAATAAATTACGGTGTTAATTAGTCAAGGTTAGCTAGCGTAGGTTAAGTTTGGTTAAATTATATTTATAAAATAAATAAATATAAATAACCATTTATTAAAATTAATAAAGAGACTGTTCATTTTCCACCGAAATCCGATTGACTACTTTGTTTTTAAATAAAGCTGTAGCTGTGGTGACGTTAATACGTAAGTACCATTAATTTAATTAATTTTCTTTTATCAATTTTCCTATAAAGTTGTATAACATATATTTTAAATTATTAGGTTTATAATGTAACAACCTAGAATTGAAACTCTTTTCAAATATTTCCTCGTGTTAACCTTATACCTATTTCATTTTTTTTTTGTCTTCAGTCATTTGACTGGTTTGATGCAGTTCTCCAAGATTCCCTATCTAGTGCTAGTCGTTTATTTCAGTATACCCTCTACATCCTACATCCCTAAAAATTTGTTTTACATATTCCAAACGTAGCCTGCCTACACTATTTTTCCCTTCTACCTGTCCTTCCAATATTAAAGCGACTATTCCAGGATGCCTTGGTATGTGGCCTATAAGTCTGTCTCTTCTTTTAACTATATTTTTCCAAATGCTTCTTTCTTCATCTATTTGCCGCAATACCTCTTCATTTGTCACTTTATCCACCCGTCTGATTTTTAACATTCTCCTATAGCACCGCATTTCAAAAGCTTCTAATCTTTTCTTCTCAGATACTCCGATCGTCGAAGCTTCACTTCCATATAAAGCGACACTTCAAACATACACTTTCAAAAATCTTTTCCTGACATTTAAACTAATTTTTGATGTAAACAAATTATATTTCTTATGAAGGCTCGTTTAGCTTGTGCTATTCGGCATTATACAGGTATTCCGTCTATTCCAGGAGCCTTTCTGCCATTTAAATCTTTTAATGCTCTCTTAAATTCGGATCTCAGTATTGTTTCTCCCATTTCATCCTCCTCAACTTCCTCTTCTTCCTCTATAACACCATTTTCTAATTCATTTCCTCCGTATAACTCTTCAATATATTCCACCCATGTATCGACTTTACCTTTCGTATTATATATTGGTTTACCATCCTTGTTTAACACATTATTAGATTTTAATTTATGTACCCCAAAATTTTCCTTAACTATCCTGTATGCTTCGTCTATTTTACCAATGTTCATTTCTCTTTCCATTTCTGAACACTTTTCTTTAATCCACTCTTCTTTCGCCAGTTTGCACTTCCTGTTTATAGCATTTCTTAATTGCCGATAGTTCCGTTTACTTTCTTCATCACTAGCATTCTTATATTTTCTACGTTCATCCATCAGCTGCAATATATCGTCTGAAACCCAAGGTTTTCTACCAGTTCTCTTTATTCCGCCTAAGTTCGCTTCTGCTGATTTAAGAATTTCCTTTTTAACATTCTCCCATTCTTCTACATTTTATACCTTATCTTTTTTACCTCAGACTTCTTGCGATGTCCTATTTCATACAGTAATTGAACGAAACAAAAATTCAAAATGGTTCTTCTGGAAAAATGACGCTGTATAATTCGATACGCTATGATTATAATTCTGTTTATCACAAAATAACGGAGTAAGCTGGATAAGATTATATTTAACACTAATTCATGAACATTATTGAAAACACTGATAAAAGAATCATTGGAATCTTTTAATCTCTACTTGAATTTTAAGCGTGCATATTTTCATAATAATCGTACAAATGTATATGTGCATTTAATTCTTGGTTCTTGCTAATGTTTGCCGAGATATTCATACAATTAAAATAATAGAAAATTTTATCCGATTCCAATATTGATTCTTTTCTATAAAATCTATAATATATTGGGAATATTTATCTCTTTCTTCATCCTTTCTGAACAGAGTTTACCTTATTTCTTCTTTTTCTCTTTACATATAACACTTTCTTTTCATATATTATAAAAATCTTTTTATAAAATTTGAAATATTTTATTTCATTATTAGATCAAATCTTTTCTTCACAACTACTAAATAAAACAGACAAAACTTTTAATATTTTTATGAATTAAAAGCTTGTTACCATCAGCAAGTAGGAAATCTCCTAGAGGATGACTACCCTGCGTCAGATTATGGGACTTCTTTGGCTAAGGGAAGGAAATCCCCGACGTAAAAACCTAACATAATGTCTCGGACGGAACGGAATCGTAATGCTTTAAAAGAAATCTGTACTGGAACCGGCATCATACGACCTATTCAACGGGGTGAAGGAAGATTTGGCTGCGTTGGAGAGAGCACAGAGAGATGGGAATGGTCGGTGTAAAGTTGAGTAGAGGACAGATCGGGTAATATTAATAAAGGGATGAAATGCCAGATAAAATAAATAAATCGATTTTTTGAGATATTTTTATTTTCTAAATAATATATTAGGGAATTATACAGCAGTTATAAAATATTAAAAGATAGTTTTACAAAGTTTATTTAATTGTAAACAGCCGTTTATCATCTTGCTCCTTAGCTAAATAGTTTTTGTTGTCATTTCTCCATTCAAGGTATACTTTAGAAAAACAATTTACGAACAAAAACTTATTAAATTTTTCCATT
This sequence comes from Lycorma delicatula, assembly GCF_047948215.1. Classification (NCBI taxonomy): domain Eukaryota; kingdom Metazoa; phylum Arthropoda; class Insecta; order Hemiptera; family Fulgoridae; genus Lycorma; species Lycorma delicatula. The sequence continues at coordinate 222,816,443 of NC_134456.1, read as the reverse complement.
TTTGTAATAAATATTTGTCAGAATTCTAATCGGAAATTTCAACTGCTTTAAAGTATATATTTTACTATAATTATGACTTGGTGAGACCATTTTTTTTAAAAAGTTATCTTATAAAATCTTGGCAATAATTAAAATTGTAAATTAATCATTAAAATATTTATTATAAATTTATTTTACTTTCAGTTTTGTTCTTAAAAGTTGGGTGAAAATCATCTCACACACACACACACACACACACACATATATATGTGCAAAAATTATACATCATTATTCATCTACACAAAAATTTTTCGATGAGTACAGAAGTAATTAGTAGTATTACTGTACAAAATGTCCCTTTTTTGCAGCTCTTCTTTTAGGTCCTGTCTGCCTAGAAACTTTAGTATTGGGTACATCCTTCCTGACATCAAAATATGGGGTTGAATGGATTAAAGGAATATTTAATAGGTGAAAAATGCTATAGATAATCGAGATTTGAATCTAGAACCGTTCTAATGAAAAACGGGTGCTATCAATTTATTTAATATTTAACTTAAAATAGAATATCTTAAATGAAAAATTTTAAATATATCGTAACAGAAAGAAAAGAACGGTAGAATTACATTATTATAAGCAGTAGATTACGTCTCATTTTTTTTTTATAAGTAGAAATATTATTTCCACGAAAATACCGTTCAAGTATCAAACGTTAAGAAGTATTACCCGTAATAATTTTTAATTTAAAGAAAATATAAATCTTATAAATACGAAATTTTCCATTATTTAAAGTAAGATAAAACTTTGAAATATTTTAGAATTATTTTTCTAAAAAATATCCACTTTACTTGCCCGCTTAACTAAATACGAGTACTAACAATTTGTAATATAAAAAAAAATTATTACGTCGATTGTAACTTGAGATTTTATTACTTTCCTGTCATTATAGCTCTAGATCGTGCTGCATGAAGGAAATTATGGTATCGGTCAAAAATTGAGCTGTTGGTTTTTTTTTCAATTCTCGTCGTTAAATGAGCAAGGAATCCCCCCAAAAAAGTGTTTGTACGTACGACCGTGTTCGTTGTAGGCGTGTTTGAAGCGTAATAACTTTTGACTGGATAAATTGATTTTTATGAAATTTGACAAAGAAACTCATGTCCATGGGCCAATTTGTCGGTAAAACTTTGGAGTCAATATCTCCAGGGGACGGGGTAAATAGTAACGTTGGGGGACAATTTTCTCAAAATTTTACATATTTTGCCCCATTTTATATTATGCGTATATGGTTATCGTATCTAGATTCTCCTCCTTCCCCCAAAATAGAAAAATATATCTTTTTATGAATCGCGTATTTTTTAACCGAATTTTAGCGTCTTTCTAAGCATGAGAATAGTACATGTAATCCAAAGTACAAAGTACTTCGGCAACAATATTGGGGATAATGGAGCCCATCAACGTTTAAAAATATAGTTTTTAAAAAAATTTTTTAGTTAAACTTTAATAATAAGATTAAAGTTTCATTATATTTAGCTCCACTCCTCCCAAAAAATGAAATCTTTGGTAAATTTTTATTATTTGTAAATTTTTCAGCAGAGTTTTATTTAGTTTATTCCACTAAAATAGTAAGCGTAGACAGATAAAAAATATTTCTTGGGAGGTGATTTTGTGGGTGGGGGAGCAGAAAAATTTTAAAAAATATCAATTTAAAAAAAATTGTTTTAAACTTTTCTCGCATAGCCCATCGTTATTTTTCAACTATGTAGAATAAATAATCAATGTCAGGAATGTATAACAACTCTGTAGTCGGCTTTTTCAAAATAAATTATATTTTACGTTGTAAATTTATTATTTTAAAAAGTGTTACTGTGTTTAAAATTTATTGCCAAATGTAAACATAAAAACACAAAAATCTAATTATTACGATAAAAATTCCTATTTTTTGACATTCATCATATTTTATATTAATAATATTCATACACTCTTCGTTTCAATAACAAAAAAATTAATAAAAGTATTAAAATAAGAGAAAAGTTTTACAAAAGAACACGTTTGGAAAAAATTAAGATTAATTAATATTTTCCCGACGTAAAATATTTTTATTGAAGATTTATTACTCCAGAAAAAAATGAATTTTACTTAAGGACAATACTAGAGGAAAAAATGCGCGTGTGTATTTGTATTAAAGATAAATTATTTCATTCACGATAAGTTTTATAATAATTTAATTGAAAAATAATGTGACTTAGTAAACGGTGAATTACTGAAGGACGGGTGAACATGCTTCCACTTTTCTGACGGAGAAGGTGAATAAGAAAGCAAGCGACTGAAGAAGAGAACGGGATAGAAAGAAAAACAGAGAGAAAGAGAGGGAGTAGGTGCGAGAAAGGTTATGAAATTACATTTAATAGTCTACTGTCCCTTTCGAGACAGTTTCTAAGTGAATTTTAATTGAAAATTATACGGCGGATGAGATATTTTTCCATAATTTCTTATTTTTTTCAAATTGACTTATACTATCTTGAAAACCTCGTTAAAACCTTATCGTAGATCTTATAAAACGCGTACGTCACTAAACATGAAATTAATAACCTTTTCAATACGTCTAGTGTAATTGTTAACGACTATATATATTATATAGTGCACAAATATTACACGTTCAAATATCGGGTATAAAAACTAAATTTTATTTTGCTTGCCGCCTATAATAAAAATAGTATTAAGTGTGAATTATTTTATTCACTTTGAGCGTTAAATTTACTATTATGTGCAGTAACATTTTACGTTAGTAATCGGTGTTAAAAATTACTTTTTTTTTATCATTACACTTTTCGTTTTGCGCACTAAATTTGCAGACACTCAAAAATATTACCTTGCGCTATTAAATTTTGTTTATTATACTAATTTAAAATAAAACATTCTTGTTACAAAATCAAAATTTATTAATTAATAAAATTTTAAAATACTTAGCAGATAAAAATTCTGTGACTAATAGGAGACAGATTTTAATAACAAAAGTGAATAACCGTTTTTAAAAATCTTAAAATTGTATAATTACTATCTACTTCGCTTTAAATTTCACCACATTCTCTTTTCTGTTAAATTTTGTAATTTTTTGTTTCATCTGGTGTGTTTTCGTACTTAAACCTTACAGTGTCTTAAGAAGTTTTAGAGAACAAGCGTATTTTCTACGAATCACAGTAGTTTTAATTATAGAATCGCATAATCCAATTTGGTCTAAGGACCATTATCGGAAAAAATGGTCTTTAAAATTATAATTTTGGATAAAATTCAGCATGAGATATGAATCAATGCATGACATGAATAGTACATTACAACATTCGAATTTGATTAATTATTTAAGAAATGTACAACTTTTATTTTGTAAATATCCAAAACGTTCGTTTCATTTTTCTCAAGGACGGATTCATTAATGATTATTTTAATAAATTATGAATGTTTATTAAATTGATTCTTGTTTTAATTAATTACAGAAAAAACACAAAAAAAAAAATTATTGTCATTTTTACTTTAAAAATGGTAAGTATTTTTTGAGAGTACTTAAATACATATTTAATTATCTTAATTATTTTAAATTTTATTAAAAATAGTCACGTTTAAAGTATTCGTTATAAAAAGTACAAAAAATAATGTCATTTCAAATAAAAACAATCTACAGGCTATAATACTAGAAATATCTTGAAAATTTGTAGATAAATCAATTTTTATTTGCGACTAATTTTACAATAGAATTATTATTTTTTCATTTTAAATTAAAATAAATTTTTATGGAATTATTTCAACGAATTTACTTTATACTTCAATGAAAAACTTACATTCAGTTTTTTTGTATTCCTGGCATCACAGCTCTAGAGTATTGCTGCAAGAAGGAAAGTACGGTAATCAGTCAAAAAATGGGGTACGGGTTTTCATTTCTCGACATTTCATGACCTAGGAACACAAAAAAATAAAGAAAAAAGGTGGGATAATGTTCGTTCGTATGTATGTATGAGTGTCGGCATGATTGAAACTTAATAATTTTTAACCAATTTTGATGAAATTTGGCACAGAGACTCGTGTATACTGGACAATTTGTTGATAAAAGTTTGGGGGTCAATATATCCAAGAGATGGGATAGAGTTTCTTTGGGGTCAGTTTTTTCAAAATTTTTCAAACATAACACCATTTTATATTAAGTTCAGAACATGCTTACGTGTTTGTCGTACTAAAATGGGGGAAAAAAAATTCCCCAAAATTCTCTCCTTCCCCAAAAATTGAAAAACTATCTTTTTTTATTGCATTTTTTTTTACCGATTTTTTTTCCTCTTCGTAAACACAGTAGTAATGCAAGCCCCCCAAAAATACTTTGGTGGTAATATTTTTAAAAATATTTTTTACAACTTTTTTTAGTTTATTTAAACCTATAATAATAATATTTAATAATATTACAATAAAATTTCATCATAAATCACCCCACACTCAAAAAAAAATAGGTAACTTTTTATTGGTTGTACATTTTCCAGACGAATTTTTTTAGTTTTTCCCATTTAACATAGTCGTAGCCAATTTAAAACCTTTCTAGTGCGGTGATTTTTCGGTGGGAAAGATAGAAAAAAAATATCGATTTTCTTTTTTGATTTTTTAAAACGTTTTTGGGTTTATTTTTATGTATCATTATTTTTCCACTACATAAGAATAAATAAACAACGGCAAGAAAGTACAAAGGCTTTGTTGTCCGCTTTTTAATTAAACATTATTTTCTTACTTGAGTGAGAATATAATTCAGGAATAACGGCATATTAAATATGCCATATAACTTCTGAAATAAAATGATGTAGCAAAATGAATAACCGACTCAAAAAGCATTTGTGCATAAACCTAAGAGCAATGTTATATCGATATCGGTTGACCGCTGTCCATATGTAACTCATTTTCACGTTCAACGTTATTCATTTATAAGTTCGTTGGACTAAATAAAGGAAGTATTGTGATAGTGAAAAATTTAGGTTTTCAAATTTCAACGGAAAAATCCATTTTGACTATCCCTAAATCAATTTTGACTAGTTTCGGCGTGACGTCTGTACCTACGTACGTATGTATCTTGCATAACTCAAAAAAGATTAGACGTAGAATGTTGAAATTTTTGATTTAGGACTGTTATAACATCTAGTTGTACAACTCCCCTTTTGATTGCAATCAACTTGACAAAAAATGTCCAAAAAATCAAAAATGAAAAAAATTTTGATTTTGGACTTTTTCTTAACTACAATAATAAGCCCTCATTGAGAGATTTTCAATTATATTCTAAATGGTACTTATTTTCAACGGTTCCCGATTTGTAGCCAAATAAAATTTTAATTAATGAAATATTTGGATCTTACAAGGGGAAGGCCCGTCAGTTTGAATTCGACTTCATTTCCTTAAATATATAATTTTTAATAATTACTAACATGTGATTGTAAAAAAATGTTAACAATAAATAATAATTCAATAATAATAAAAAAAAAAAATGAAAAAAAAAGTTAAATACAATTTTATTTACTTTTAAAAATGTGTATACATAATTTAATAGGGGTACAAGGAAGTCATGTGATGTCCACATCAGATTTTTTTCGTAACAAAAAACACAGCTGAGTGGTACTGAGCGTCGAATTGTTTCTTACGCATGCGCGGTTGTTTGAATTTCCGGTATTTGCAAACAACAAATATTTCATTAAAATAGATTATTATGGAATATTTTGTTATCACAATCGTTTGTCATCAAAAACAAGCATGTATGTAAAATTTTAGCCTTCTGTCTCATCCGGAAGTAGATTATATATAGCTGAAAAAATTCTGACCATCCCGCCGTGCGACGGTGCACAAAGCAATTTAAATAAAAGCATGTTAAATCGAACGTAGCCCAGTACAGCACTGCTCATTGATTATTGCGAAGTGGTCACAAAATTTACGGTTTAAAAATGTACATACCGTAAGAAATTAGATAGTTGGGCAACCTTATTTATATAGCGGTGAAGAAAAAAAAAATAATAAGGGAATAATATTTAATAACCTTTTAAGTTTTCAATAAAAAGAACATTCATCGTTATCCCTTTCCTTAAAATTTTGTTTACGGTCAAGGATAGCTATTTTATTGGTTTAAGGTTCACGATATCTTTATAATTTTTGTCTATACATAAGACGCTTGCATTAAGCCGTTGTAGTTAATATGAAGTGAAAGGTTTATGTAGTTTAAATCTTTTTAAGTTTAATTTACGCTTTTCACTGGAAATGCCCAAAACTGATACAGTTTTATCTATTATTTACGTCAATTTTTTATTTTATTCTAAAACATACGCTAAGAATACTCAAACTATAGCATTTCGTAAGTAACGTTTATTAGCCTGTTAATAATTTTTATTATTATTTCTTATTTTTTAAATTTATTATTTTATAAATACATTATTTATACAGTCTATTGTGATGGTTGTTTAACGATCGAAATTTACCTTTTAATTAATACTTTAGTAAACAGTTGAAGAACATAAGAAAGAAGCCCTAATAAGAAAGGGAGTCCGACAAGGATGTTCCCTATCTCCGTTACTTTTTAATCTTTACATGGAACTAGCAGTTAATGATGTTAAAGAACAATTTAGATTCGGAGTAACAGTACAAGGTGAAAAGATAAAGATGCTACGATTTGCTGATGATATAGTAATTCTAGCCGAGAGTAAAAAGGATTTAGAAGAAACAATGAACGGCATAGATGAAGTCCTACGCAAGAACTATCGCATGAAAATAAACAAGAACAAAACAAAAGTAATGAAATGTAGTAGAAATAACAAAGATGGACCGCTGAATGTGAAAATAGGAGGAGAAAAGATTATGGAGGTAGAAGAATTTTGTTATTTGGGAAGTAAAATTACTAAAGATGGACGAAGCAGGAGCGATATAAAATGCCGAATAGCACAAGCTAAACGAGCCTTCAGTAAGAAATATAATTTGTTTACATCAAAAATTAATTTAAATCTCAGGAAAAGATTTTTGAAAGTGTATGTTTGGAGTGTCGCTTTATATGGAAGTGAAACTTGGACGATCGGAATATCTGAGAAGAAAAGATTAGAAGCTTTTGAAATGTGGTGCTATAGGAGAATGTTAAAAATCAGACGGGTAGATAAAGTGACAAATGAAGAGGTATTGCGGCAAATAGATGAAGAAAGAAGCATTTGGAAAAATATAGTTAAAAGAAGAGACAGACTTATAGGCCACATACTAAGGCATCCTGAAATAGTCGCTTTAATATTAGAAGGACAGGTAGAAGGGAAAAATTGTGTAGGCAGGCCACGTTTGGAGTATGTAAAACAAATTGTTGGGGATGTAGGATGTAGAGGGTATACTGAAATGAAACGACTAGCACTAGATAGGGAATCTTGGAGAGCTGCATCAAACCAGTCAAATGACTGAAGAGAAAAAAAAAAGTAAACAGTTGTTGAGCTCAATTCTGTTTTCAATATATTCCCAATAATTTATTAGTATAGCTTCATATTCGATAAAAACTTTTAGTATTTGTAGTAGTTTTAATGCTAAATTATTTTTTTCATCGATATAGTTTTTTTTTAATTTCAAAAAAATATGTAAAAAAATAGCTAATACACCGTACGGTTTCAGAATGTGGCAAACATTTTTTCTTATACGATCTGGTTAGAAAGTATGTAAAAGAAAAACCGTTACTACAATAGCGGATAACGTTGGTTATTTCTAGGTGTAACATAAAAGAAACATTGCGTGTTGGTAATTTCAGTAAGAATATTTGGTGCTTAACTACATATAAAATAGAATCCTCTTATGTAGAATAAATTATATTATTAATCTCTTATGAGATATAATAAAACCAAGAAAATGTGTTTAACGATTCCAAAATTATAACTCCCTTGTTTACTTTAAATCAAGTTGTTATGTATTTTATCTTTGCAATCTTAGGTGTATTTTCCTAATTTGAACGTTAGAAATAATCTGCTAAAATTTATTATCTTGGATTTTATACGTAAAAATTTCACGTAATTTAAATATTAATTTGTGCTCGGACGCTGGATATTTTAATACGATATTATAATTAAATATTAAAGCAGTACAATATAAACTAGAAGTCAGTTAATTTTATTATTAAACTGTTGTATTACAGACACTGGAAAATTTAATAGAAGAATAAACAAATATAGCAGAATAAAAATGAATCGAAATAGATCGAATAAGTAATTACAATAAAAAAAAAAAAAAACAATTATCTGTATTTTCTACATTACTGTTATTGTAATCATAAGTTGCAGATTAAAAAGAGATATTTAATAATATTTAATCGCGTCGTGACACGAACAACGTGCTAATTCAGTCCTTGTCAACACGTCAGTTTAATAAAATATCTTTTAGAACAATCTGAAATACGGATATAAAAACAAATAACCGCACAACACGGATTAAAGTGGTGTACGAACCTTCCAGCACAATTTCAGTACAAAACAAGTGAATCATATCTATCCGGAGTTTGTCCGTGTCATTTGTCACCCACAAAGCTTTGACTCCAATATAGCATCCTGTGTCTACCTTTGAGGACGATTATACTCACCCCTCCCGTCTTAGTAGATTAGAAACAAACGATATCTTCTTGTTATTTACATACTGACAAAAACCGTAAGATTTAACGCTTTTCCGACTGAAAGTTCAAAGAGATGCACAAATAAACTTTCCTCTTATTCAGCAAAGCTGCGGTGCGAGCAACAAGTTTTTGTCGTGGGAGTATTGTAGGTGTAGAGAACAGCCAACCCTACCTTTTCTCTGCTCTAGCTGAATAACCACGAGCAAAAGTTGCCGTATCGACTACAAATTATTATCAAAGAGATCTGACTCGTTATGCGGCGTGGGACGTATTTTTTAACGGGCTTCCGAACCCAAACAACTGTTTTTAATAAAAAGCTTTGTGCGTGTAAATATTTATATAATTATTAAAAGTCTCTCTTATGTTAAAATTAAATATTAATGAATCACCAACATACGAACCGGAAATGATTTATTACCAAATATTTATCAAAACGTTTTTTCGAGGAAGTAGAGCGTTATCAAATCAAAGAACCGATTACAACAACTAATATAAAAAAATTAGAAATAGAATTCTCATTTAACAATTGCTGTTAAATAAATAGATTTTATTAATTTATTTTTATATAAAATCAAGGAAGAATTAATTACGTTAATTCTTCCGAGAATTGCATTAGTTTCCGAGGAGGTTATACAACCTTTAGTTACAACTGTTAATTAATTCCTAAATTTAATTACCGGTTGGAAAATTAAATTAAATAAATCAGTGAAACGATAAACAAGTCACGTTAAAATACAAAATGTTAAAATATTTTTATCTACCGTAAGAATTCCCCGATGCTTATATTAAAATTTTACCGTTTCAGAATAAACGATCAATCATCAGATTTTTCTGATTATATCTCTACTCCATGGAGGTTGTTAAAAGCGTTAAAAATTAATACTTAGATACGAATAAATTAATATACATATATTACTTTGTAAGTTCTAATTTAATAAGAGGGATTACGATCAAACTATTATTATTTCTAATTAGTTGGTTCTCCCTTAGAAATCTTTCCGGATTATTCATGATAATAATTTTACTCGTTCAGATTGGCTTCGTATTTAAATTTAACTTAAATATTTATCTAAAAAACAAACAAAAAGAAACAACGAACGGATAATTAGAAAATTATAGATAAAATTAAATCGTTATATTCAAAATAAGGTAATGCAAGTTTACAGAACAGTACACGGTATTCCGTAGACAAACTGTTAATAACTAGCGATCGGAGGCGATTAAAACGTATCGTATACGTTGTAAGATTTGTTATAGTACAAAATGAACCGGGGTAAAATACATTTTAATAAAACTTTCTACCGCCGGCTTCCCAGAGAATTAAGTCCTACACTCGCATTGAAAACTTGAATCGCTTACATTTAACTATATGCCGCTGAGAGAATCTGAATTAACCTCTTGAGAGAGAATTATGAACAGAAACGTAAAACAAACAGAAAGAACGTGAAATTTTATTACTGAACTGTAAAAAGTGAATTGCAACCGAGTCGTTCTAAACAACATTAGGCAACTAAATCGATAAACTTTCTCTATTGTTTTTCTCGAAAATAATTTACAGTTGTATATAGCATACAAGTTATATTTGTTTATAAAAATATAACTAAAAATTTTATTAATTTACGTATTCGTATTAATTTACGTCTCATTGTATATAACCAAGAAGTAAAACTAAAGAATCTAGATTACGCTTATAGAAAACTTTATTTTATTCGTAATTCCTGCCCAGAGTACACATATTATAAAATCAATATATTTCGCTTTAATTGAAAGTAGAATTCAATACGGAAAAGCAATGCGAGGAGGAGCCTATTACTCTGTATTAAAACCTCTTATAACGAGACAAAAATATATCGCGAGTATTATTTCCAAAACATCTGATGGAGGCAACACATGACTTCCTTGTACGCCTATTAAATTAGATATACACATTCTTTAAAAATGAAAAGTACAAAAAATGTTATTCAATTAAAAATTTCTCGTAATTTTTCATACTTTTCTTTATTGTAATTCTTGAATTTATTTATTTATCATAATTTTTTTTTACAAACAGAGGTTGATAGTTATTAATAGATCAATATATTTGAGAATGTACAAGACTACACTTCATTCACACTCATACATATCATCCTCATTCATCCTCTTACCGGAGGCTAAACAGGAAAGAAAGCCAAGATCAATATATTTAAATGAAAAAAAAGAAAAAAAAAATGGAAATGAAATCCGATTCGAACCGATGTGTTTCCCCCCTTCTAACAACCAAATATTTCATTAATTAAAATTTGACTATAACTCTAAAACCGATGAAGATAACTACAACTTACGATATGTCGTTGAAAAGCTCTCAATAAGGGCTTATTACTACAGTTAAGAAAAAGTCCAAAATCCGATTTTGTTGGATGTTGAGCTTTTTTGGAAACTTTTGGTCCAGTCGATTGCGATCAAAAGTGAAGGTGCACAACTAGATGTTACAACAGTCCTAAATCCAAAATTTCAACATCCTAAGGCTAATCGTTTTTGAGTTATGCGAGATACATACATACGTACAGACGTCACGCCGAAACTACTCAAAATTGATTCAGGGATGGTCAAAATAGATATTCCCGTTGAAATCTGAAAACCCAAAATTTTTTCCATCACAATACTTCCTTTATTACGTACAATGAGATAAAACTTCGAACGGTAATTCCTTACCCGTTTTCAGGGTATGGAACCTCTTACTCCTTCCATACTTGAACTTCTATAAGACTCCAGTAACATTTATATAAAAAGCAGTCAACAGCGACAAAACTACATTCTCCCTACTTACAACATGCAAACGTGCAGCATCAAATCGTCCTAACCAAACAAAGAGATTTTCCGTTGATTTAATATTTTTTTCGCACCTCAAATTTTCAATGCCTGCAGATATCAAACGACTAAAAGTAACTACAAAATTTAAATCGGAATCGAAAAATATACAAAAATCTTTGTATGGAACTGTGCGCTTCACAGTTCCAGCGGCGTGGTGTTTGGCTGTTGTGCGTGCGCATGCGCACATATGAAGTTGCACGCGAAACTGCGAGGGAGAGAGAGCAGTGTCGCTCCCGCAGTGCTGACCCTAGCGTGCAGGTGGAAGGTAGTTTTTTTTTACTCCGCGTGTGTCTGAAATGTTTCTTGTTTTCCAGTTTAGTCGGTGGAAGGAATATGAAAGCGGTTTAGTTATTTTTTCAGTAGCGATCAGAAGATGGCGGATAGCAAGGGCTCTTTGGTCGCCAAATCTGTCCAAAAATACTCTGGAAGGGCGGAAGAGAAAGCAATTAGTAAAAACTAAATATGTATTTGGTTCTGTGTAAATAGAAATTTAAATTAAGCACCATTGGACTATATGGTTTTAATCGGATATTTTATTAAGTTATCTAATAATACTAAACAATTATTAGATACTAAAAATTAGTTTTAAATTTTTAGTATTAATCATTTTTAATATTAATACTAATACTAAAAACCGTGTACCATCTTCTTGAATGTAATCAAGCGAAGAATTAGATTACTATCCTGCTTCCAGCTATTCTATATTCATTCTATTCTATTTGACTCGTATTTTTCGGGTCTTTTATTTTACAGAAAACTTAAACCATGGCCTTGAAAAGGCTCTGGAAAAAGGTTTTCTGGAGCAGTACCTTAATTAATTTTAGCTACGAGCTGCCACTCTCCACACCACGAATCATTTTACATCACTATTATTTATACTTTTTCTCTTTTTCAAAAATTTGTAATATAACTGTACCCGCATTAACAAATTTAATTAGTTGATAATTCCATTTTTCAGATTTGCTAAGTTATAAAGATGGAAACTCCCTTATAGGATTTCCTCGGAAGTACCTAGGTCTCATTCTTAAACGACCTAAAACTTTTAACATATCAGAAATAGGTAATTTTCTTTCATTGTTATTATTGTAACAGTAATATATATATATATATATATATATACTAGTAACAGTACTATATATATATATATATCCATTTATTATATTTTATGTTTGCAAAAATTGTTAGTAGATTACAAAGTAATTTTGTAAAAAATATGTACGTTGCAAAAGATGAGAAAAAACTATTATTATTTATCTTTCTTTCAATGTTTCTAACAATTTACTTATGACCGTAAACTCAAGAAAGTTTCAATTTTCATTAAAATTGCTTAGAATTAAAATCTAGGGTTTTTTTTTATTTTCCTACTAGCAGATCCGGCAATGCTTCGTTCGCTATTGCTAGATTTGAATATATATATATATATGTATACATTTAATGAACTCAAAAGTTTGATAAAATATTAACAAAATGAACATTACGAACTTAACCTTTCCTTTTCCGCTTTTTCCTTTTCCCATTTTCACTTTTACCATGTCCCCTCTACATTTCCCCCGTCAGTTCCCCCCTTTCATCCACTTTCCTTTTCCTTTCCCCTTATTTCCATTTTCCATTTCACCTTTCTCTCCTTTACCCCTTTCCATTTCCCCGTTTTTCTTCTTTCCATTTTCCCCTTCTTCCTTTACCTTTTTCGATTTTTCCCTTTTTCTCTTTTTTCCCGCGAATAAATCGGTACAGTAGTTTTTAGTGTGTAGCGGATAAACATATCGGAAACATTGAAATGGATCGTAAAATATTTAATATAGCGTATGTTGCGTTTCCGTCCAACAGATAGCTCTGTTTAAAAAAAAAGCATGTTTTTACCTGTCGTAGGTGTGATATGTTAGATATATAAATAGTAGGTATATAAAACCACGCGCGTATTCGAATGCAACGATGTATCAAAATTTCAAAGCGATCGGTGAAGAACTCTCGGATATTTAAAATTTTGAACAAACGAACATTTACATTATTATTTTTTTAATTTTTTTCTAACCTCCGGGGGCACCGCCGTTAGCTATTCCTTTAGAGGATGAGATAAATGAGTTGTAGCGTATGAGAAAATGCCGTGCTCGACCGGGATTCGAACTCAGGATCTCCGAATGAAAGGCCGAGACGCTACCGCTCGCGCCACGGAGGCCCACTAACATTAAAATTACCTGTTCGATATTATTCGTAGTGGATTTGTATATTTTAACATTACTAAGTGTATTTTTATCGGTTACAAAATTTCGTTAGTCTGTGTACACATTTGTATGTTAATTGTGTACATGTATGTTTTGTGTACCCGTAAAACGAGCTTCTAAAAGCTTCTAAACAAAATAAATTAACAAAACTAGGTCAGCAAAGTTATTGTTTATTAAATTTCATAGAAAATTAAAGCTTTAGTCCTTTTATTTATTTTTTTTAATAACTAAATAATTTAATTTACTATAACAAAATAAAAAAGTTAATAAATTTAGTACTTTTTTAAAAAATAATTTTATTATATACTTTTTGCAACACAAGTAAAAGCAAATTAATAAAAAAAAAAGTAGGTAACCGCTACTATGAAACTAATAAAGAATACATTAAGTCAAATAGCCGACATCCGTGGTCCATTGTAGCATTTCTTTCTTCATCCAGTAATTCTGAGTTCAAGTCCCCGCTAAGGGGTGACAATTTTTTATATAATATTAAAAAAAAATTAATTTCATTATCAACAATTTACAAACTGTTATAGGATGCCTGGAAGAGTCAAAATAGGAATGTTGGGGAGTTAATTGCCGTAGGGTTCTGTCTCGTTTAAATCAGTAATAAACATTCAACATATCAATTCATTGTTTCGAAAGCAGATTTTAGATATTTAAACGGGACAAAAAAATTAATAAATTTTCAAAAGATAATCTGTATCGAAAAATATATGATTAAAAACAAAAATAACGTATTTATTGAAAGCCACATGTCAGTATTATTCTTCGTAAACCAGCGTAGTTGATCAGCTTTTCTATCAAAAAATATTACCGACATTTTGTGGATTCTAAGCTGTGTTTTACGTTTTTAATTGTATTTCTAAAAATAAACTGTTTAATCAAATTAAAAAAATTTAATTAATTAAACATAGGAAAAATTATGTTACAGTGAAAATCTTATTATAATGAACTAAATAAAATTGCAGTAAAGCATTTCATTTACACATTTTTAAACCTTCCTTTTTTTTACAAATAATTGTTTTTCTGGTTCCAAAGCCCCAATTTGAACAACTTTTGTACCATTAAACCTTTCATCCTTATATTTATAAAAAAAGGAATCAGATAGCTTTTTCTTCGCAATTTTTTTTTTATTTTGTAACTGTAATGAAAAAAATTCCAATTTATTCATTATATTTTCAATTATCATGCAGTTCTAGTTGAACAAATTAAAGTTTTTATTTATTTTCCTAATACCTCAACTCTGTTTTCATTTCATCAACTACAAAAAACGTTTCGACTTAGTTGCGTTAAATTAGTTTAAATTTTAATGAAGTTTATTCTATCTCGAGTTCCAATTAGTTCAATTAATTTAATGTGATTTTTTATCATATAAATACAAAATAATAAGAACTTGCAAGTAGAGTGTTAATATGAAAATAATTTTTGAAACAAGTTTCTTAACGCAGGGTTCGTGATGAGGAGTCGTGAGAAAATCTGATGTGGACTCCACATGACTTCTTTGTACGCCTATTAAATTACATGTACGCATTTTTAAAAGTAGATAAAATGTTATTTCACTAATAACTCTGATTTTTTCTCACGCGTTTTATTTTTATTATTATTGAATTATTATTTATTGTCATTTTTTTTTACAATCAGAGATTAAAAATTATTAATAGATCAATATATTTAAATTAAAAAAAAGTTAAAAAAAGGAAATGAAGTCTTATTCGAACCGATGGGCTTTCCCCGTGTAAGATCAAAGTATTTCTTTAATTAAAATATTATTTGGTAATAACTGTGAAACCGATGAAAATAAGTACCGCTTATGTAAATACTTATCTTAGAACCATTAGAACCACTTATCTTTGGTAAGCTCTCGATGAGGGCTTATTACTGCAGTTAAAAAAAAGTTCAAAGTTCAGTATTTTTAAATTGGGCTTTTTTGGACACTTTTGGTCGATTCGATTGCAATAAAAAAAAGGTGCACAACTAAAAATGTTACAACAGTTCTAAATCCAAAATTTCAATATTCTACGGCTAATACTTATTTAATTATGCGAGATACATACGTACGTACAGACGTCACCCTGAAACTAGTCTAACTGGATTCAGGGACGGTTGAAATCTGAAAACTGTAATTTTACGTGATCACAATACTTCCTTTACTTCGTACAAAGAAGTAAAACGACTATGATATACAAACGAACAAATTATTAGGCATTGAAACCGTAAATTGGAATTATGGAAATTTCATTATGTGAAATACGAAGGTAAAAGTAAAATAGTATTTCCCTTTTATAGAAAATTAAAAAATACCATAATAATATAAATATACAGAGGAAAACAATTATACAGATCGATTTTATATGCAATAAACGTCGATGGTATTGACGGTCGGAGTAGAATGACAATACAACATCTGGTAAATTTTGTAGTTACAACTACAATTACTATCATTTTTAACAAGTGAATTGATTAACAATCAATACACTACGTCTACAACCGTCTCTTCTTAATCTTTTACAAGTTACCAATATGTTTATCACTATAACTCATGCGACTCCTAAATTAAACGTTAATAAAAAATTTCCCTGTTTGTAGGTTGAACTGCTGACTTCTTTAAGCTAGATAAAAGTAAAGTTTTTCTCTATGGTCCTATACGTAGATATTTAATTAATTTACAAATTTATATTTTATTTCTATTTATAACAACAATGTGCAGTCTATTTAAGCCGAAGAAATAAAAATTTAATTTCTGTTCACCCGTAACTTTTAAAATGTAGCGTACGATATTTGTAATGAATTTATTTTTCGGATAAAATTTATTTATTATTACTTTCTTTTGAATAAAAAACCTAATTGAATATTTATGAATTTTCATTAAAAGCAGAACTAAAAAACAAAAAAAATAAATTACATCAAATAACATCCTTCATTATATTTAACAGTAAGACATATATATATTCTGTTTTCTCAGTAGCGTCTCAGCGATATCCCAAAACAAATATATATAACATTTACATCAGTAAAAGGACTGAAATATGTATGTTACGTTTTTCCAGTGATAAGGCGAAAAGTTGAATATACAACTAACTTTCAACTAAAGAACTTCATTTGAAATTCTCTAAGTAAGATGTAAGTTTTGATTATCTTAATACGTCACTAAAAAATTTAAATTACTTAGTCCAAAGTTTATTTTATTATTCTTTTTCTAAGTAAAGAAGAATACGATAATATTAGGACGAGAAAAAATGAAGGTAATTTAAGATGTTATTTACACAGTTAGGAAAGCTCGATGTGAATACGTAAAAAAGATATACATTATTCATCGGTGATAAACATTGTTGGATTTACTCTTGTTTTAAAATATGAACATAGCAAACACAATAGCAAACTTAAAACGTTTTATAATTAAAAAAAGTGTAAATTTGTTCTTATTAATTACATAAATAAAATTAAAAAGTAGCCCACCTCCGTGGTAGCGTCTCGGATTTTATGCGGAGGCCCCGGGTTTGAATCCCGGTCAGGCACGGCAACTTTTCGTACGCTACCATTTTCTACCGGGCTAATGAAAAATTCTACCGTAGATATCGACGGTACGTTGCCATACGCAAGGTTGAATGTGTATTGTCATTTTTTTGTTTTTATCAGCATTTTTACGGAAGGAATATCGCGTCTGGTTCATTTAGCATTGTTTATACGAACGTTAAGATACTGTTTTGAAGTATATGAATAATGAATACATTTTCAGAGAAATTTCCTATTATTTAAAACCAATTGATAGCGGTACCTTATTCGTTTAAAATGAAATTACATTATATTCATACATAATAACACATATTATATCAAGTAAAATTAATATAACGTGTCGTGAAACTTTACCCGGTTTGAATTTAAAACGTATCGAATATTTACTGGGGGATTTCATTAATTTGTAAAAATTTTCACGAATGCATTGCAGATTATAACTTTCAGAACATTCCGATTCGTTATTTCATTTGTATTAAATATAAAAACCGTAACATTTTCAAAGCGAATTGTGAATTGAATATATATATTTTTGTCTTTAAATGCAACCTGAAATCCTGCCTTAATTCTTCTGCCGCGTGACTTCAGCTATTAAATCACCACAAAGGAAATTTTTCTGATGCGTTTAGCTATCAAATATTTCAGAGGTCTTGTATTATTAAGATTCAGGAGATCATAAAAAAAAAATGAATGTGATTTCGTAACTTTAAATTATCGGAGTAAAAAACGAGAAATTTCAAATGAAGATTAGAAAATACTGAATTCGAAAATTATAACAAATTTAATATAAATTTTTTAACGTGAAAATATAGAAAAATTATTAGTTTTTCTTCAAACTTTTTCATCAATTTGATTATCGATTTAATATTTTATCGATTTGAAATGAATGAAAGCACATTCAAAATCAACAACTTTTATTGAAACAGATCCTATGTGAATAATTGTTTTATCCTTTTCTTTATTCGATTGGGCGTTTTCAGTTTCAAAAAAAAAAATTTAACCCTACGAAATAATTTATTTTTTTCTCAACTAGTAAAGTTGATGAATCGGCTTTAATCTACATTTCTGAGAAGTACTAGTCGAACAATTTAACAACTTTCACGTAAGTCTATTCTTCTTATACGAGCTACCGCCAGAGAAAAGTAATTCTTCAGTGTAATTTTTTTTTACATTAACTTTCAATTTTATTTTATGGAATATACTAAAAATATAATTGCTATTTTTCTTTCAGTATCATCTCTGAAATATTAATTATATTTTACAATACGTTACGAAAAAATTACAAATAAAAATTTATAAATATTTTACGTTAGAAATTTCCTATCTTAAATACTAGATATGAAGAACAAATACACTCATCAGCTAATAAACAATTCATTCCTAAAACATGACTGATGAGAGCACTGCTAGACGGAAGTGTTTGAAGTCGTTGTTACAACTAACAAAAATCGGAAAAGTGACGGGGTAAATAAAATTTACTACCGTTTGGTATTCTACGGTTTTACTTCATTTGCACGGGTTAGTTTTTATATACAGATATATGAATCTGTACACGTATTACCTACACAAATATTTCATATGCGCACTAACTACTCTACTTTTAACGAGTTGCACTTTCCTTTATTTTCTGTTTAAATTATATTACTAGAATTCAAATTTGATTCGATTATTAGAATGTCAGATATGGCATTATTGATAACAAAATTCATTTCCCATCCCATTAACAAGAACAATATTGTAGTAATTAACTGTATATATGACCTGATCGATTCATCAACGCCCAGAAAAAACTGCTGCTGAAGTTAAATTTATGAAAATTTGTACACACGATCTTCTTACGGTTTAAGTGCATACTAAGAAAGGATTTTTTAAATTCCTACTTTAAAGGATTAAAATGAAGTAACAATGAAATTTATTATTTTTTTTAATTTCTCGGTAGAAAATGAAGATATCATCTTGATTTTTGGTGCGTGTAATTTTCATGTAAATATCTAAAAAGCAATTTTTGGATTATTCGAAATTCAATCTTGAAAACGGGTGAAGAAGGCAAACAAATTTGAACAACGCTTGCAAATTTTCCCTATCACCAACTATACTAAATGAGATATTCACCAGATCGGGGCTTAAAATTACTCTTCAGATAAATATCCAAAAACCATTTTCAGGGTTTTTTGAATTTCGATTTTTTTAAGAGATTCGACGGTGTACGGCGCGCCGGCTCAACTAACACAGCTGCTGTTACTGTATGTACGACGCGGCTGGCTGCATCTGCCTCCGATTATTTAACTAAAGAATATAAAATGAAAGTAACTATAAACAAAAAATGAGACACGACGTACGGTAACTTCCTATGGTGTTTGTCGGGTAACAATAAGAACGGGAAAAAAATATTTTTACTCGTAACCAGTTATAACAAATATTTTTAAGATGGAGGCCGACTGTCTTGAAGCACACATTCATAGATCGCTCAAAGTTAAGGCTCGTATTGACCAAACTATTGGTGTGAAGGAATTACAATAACTGATAGTTTTAATAAATTGAACGCGCTTTAATTTCTATTTATCATTATTATTCTCTCAAGCACGAGTTTAATGATACAGGGGGGTCCTGGCTAAACCTAAAGGGCGAGTGAATAGATATCTAACCTGCTAAACATCTTATGACCACGAAAAATTTCCAAATTGGCCAATTTTCCATATTTCCGACTGTATTAGCTTGCCCAAGCCGAATTGGCATAGATCTGATCTAGATGATGGTTGCCTAGCTAGCCCGAGGCTACAATATGCTACTCGTGGAAGGTAGTATACATACGGTATAATAAATTTTACGATTTATATATAGAGTATACATTTTTTTATCATATAGTAACCTTTAATTTAACTAATTTTTTATACTAATTTACATTATAAATTTTCTTTTTGGTATGTTTTATAATTTATTCCGATCAAAGAAATTTTACCAATCTTGTATTAACGCGCTCTTGGACTATGTGGGTGAGATTCATGGTACGGAAACTTTCAGTCGAATTTCGAAGCACTTCCGCTTATCCACGCTCCGAAATTTTGCATACAGGTTTGCTCCTGATGACGTTACATTTTAGCAACATTTTCAAGCCGCTAAGATGCCCCTAAGTTGCAAAGTGAAAATAATGCCCCTTGAACTTATGCAACTTCGTTTACGATACGGAACCTTTCACCCGAAATTTGAAACACTTCCGGTTATTCATTCGCTCTGATATTTTGCATACAGATTGCTCCTGATGACAACACATTTAGCGACATTTTCAAGTCGCTAAGATGCCCCTAAGGTGCTAAGTGAAAAAAATTTCCTTTGAACTTATGCAACCATTTTCGCTTACATTCATATGTTTTTAGTGAAAGAAAGTTTAAGTGTGATGTATATTAAAGTATTCAGTTGCGACCGAAGTTTTCGGAAAATTTAATACTTTTTAACTGGATACAAATTTTCGAAGAAAATCGCAAATATCTCGAAAACGGTCGGTCCTAGCGTTCTGAAACCCCCCTCCCCCCTCCCGACGAGACCTCAACCGCTCCCATTGGTACACGTCAGATGATAATATTTTCAACTGCCCTCGGGGGGCGCCGTCCGGAAATTGTTGAGGGGGGGTGCCAGCGTTATATCTCGGCAATCGTTCGTTCGATTTTCACGATTCAAACGGCGTAAGTATCAGCAGGTCGAACGCTAATTTTTGAACACATCGAGTACACTGTTGATCGACCGGATCTTGGTTATCCAGAGTTAAATCGTTTAGCCCTATGTTTTGATTGCACTCACCCACCGTAAAACGTACCGATCTTTCGGTAAATACGCTCAAACCTGTGCGCTAGCGCTCAAACTTAATAAACAAATCTGTTGTGGACGGCACATGATTTGTCCGTCTATTAAATTACATATACATATTATTTTAAAATGAAAAGTACATAAAATTTTATTTCATAAATAACTTCTGATATTTTTCATATATATTTTTTAAAGTTATTATTGAAATATTAATTATTATAAAACTTTTTTACAATCGGAGGTTAATAATTATTAAGAAAACCAATATATTTAAATTAAAAAAAAAAAAAGTTAAATAAAAGGGAAATGTAGTCTGATTCGAACCGATGTGTCTTCCCCTTGTAAGAATATAAATATTTCATTAATTAAAATTTAATTTGGCTATAACTGTGGAACCGATGAAATTAAGAATCACTTATGCATAGTTGAAATGCTCTCGATGAGGGCTTATTACTGCGGTTAAAAATAGTCCAAAAACCAAATTGTTTGGATTCTAGGCTTTTTTATACACTTTTGGTTCATTTGATTGGAATCAAAAGGGGCGGCGCACAACTAGATGTTACAACAGTCCTAAATCAAAAATTTCAACATCCTACACCTAATCGTTTTTTGAGTTATACGGGATGTATACGCATATACGTACGTAAAGATGTCACCCCGAAACTAGTCAAAATGGATTCGGGGATGTTCAGAATTGATATTTCCGTTGAAATATGAAAACCGAAATGTTTCGCTATCGCAATACTCACTTTACTTCGTACAAGGAAGTAAAAACTATAAATATATTTTTTATATAAATATGTAAAGTATATATTTAACATTTTTTCAGGAATTTCACCAAAAAAAAACTGAATTTATTTATTTGTTTAAAAAAATTATATACACTACATTATAACAGTATTCCATAATTAGATTGTGCTGGTCAACTTTACTGATTTATTTAATGAAATATTTTTTATGTTTTTTACCTGTAGTGAGTATATAATTTTTTTTTTTAATTTCACCGCTATCTTAATTTTTAAATATTTATGAATTGTAAATTTAAATAAATATTAAAATTCGATGCGGTTTCAGAAACTCACCAGACGACTTCATTATGATTTTTGTACAGTCGGAAAAAACTATCATCAGTCATATTTTCATCGGGTAATCCTGTTTCAGGCTTTAAACTACTTAATATGACATGTACTTCAACATTAACAAACTTTTTTTATCTGTATAAAAAATTTGATTATTTTGTTAAAAAGTTTTCTCGAAATAACGTATAGCTTTTGGGACTACCTCCCAAGTATCGCTTCAGAGGATGAGATGAAATGGAAATTTTGTGCGTGTGAAAATACCATGTTTTACCGGGATTTTAACCCGGGACCTCTGAAAGAAAGGCTGAGACGCTACAACTCGTGCCACGGAGGCCGGCACTGTACCATTAATTGACTGTTTTTATCTTTTGAACCCGATACTATAAAGACACGCTGCTCTACTGTCATGTTTATGATTCTCGTTTACTCACAAAATACATTCGACAAACTATAAGATTACCTTTCGTGTATTACTACAATGAATTTCAGTTCACGAATTTACAATAGTAATTACTAAGTTCGCAAACAGAAAGTATCGTACACATCCAAATTTAATCAATGGAAATTACATTTTATTCTACTAGGTAAAGCGGCTTTTGGAACAAATTTGGAAAAAAAATTACATTAATAACCGGTAATAATTATAAGTTTAAATTTACAAAAAAAATATTGTATATTTATATATTATTAAATGAACATGTTAAAAAACAATTTAGATTCGGAGTAACAGTACAAGGTGAAAAGATAAAGATGCTACGATTTGCTGATGATATAGTAATTCTAGCCGAGAGTAAAAAGGATTTAGAAGAAACAATGAACGGCATAGATGAAGTACTACGCAAGAACTATCGCATGAAAATAAACAAGAACAAAACAAAAGTGAAAATGTTAAAATGTTACCGCTGAATGTGAAAATAGGAGGAGAAAAGATTACGGAGGTAGAAGAATTTTGTTATTTGGGAAGTAGAATTACTAAAGATGGACGAAGCAGGAGCGATATAAAATGCCGAATAGCACAAGCTAAACGAGCCTACAGTAAGAAATATAAGTTGTTTACATCAAAAATTAATTTAAATGTCAGGAAAAGATTTTTGAAAGTGTATGTTTGGAGTGTCGCTTTATATGGAAGTGAAACTTGGACGATCGGAGTATCTGAGAAGAAAAGATTAGAAGCTTTTGAAATGTGGTGCTATAGAAGAATGTTAAAAATCAGATGGGTGGATAAAGTGACAAATGAGGAGGTATTGCGGCAAATAGATGAAGAAAGAAGCATTTTGAAAAATATAGTTAAAAGAAGAGACAGACTTATAGGCCACATACTAAGGCATCCTGGAATAGTCGCTTTAATTTTGGAAGGACAGGTAGAAGGGAAAAATTGTGTAGGCAGGCCACGTTTGGAATATGTAAAACAAATTGTTAGGGATGTAGGATGTAGAGGGTATACTGAAATGAAACGACTAGCACTAGATAGGGAATCTTGGAGAGCTGCATCAAACCAGTCAAAGGACTGAAGACAAAAAAAAAAATATATTATTAAAAAGAAAAATAATTATTCCAAAATATAATTTTACTGTCTAGAGAACGAACTTTTTAAAAAAATGTTTAATATTGTTACACGCTTTAGGTATAAAAATAATGTACTGAAATTGGAAAAAATCCTTTGGGAGTTGAAGAACGGAGTTATTATTACCGTAATAAACAAAAGCCAATTTCTTCTCTTTTACTTTTTATTTGATCAGTCATCCGTAAAACTTTTAATATAAGTAAAGTCTATATAATAGAATAGTTTTTTACCTTGTTATTTGTTTAGAAAAAACAATTTTTAATTAGAAATGATGGAATAGTTTCCGCGAAGTTTATATTTTCACTGTATTGGTATTAATGAAAGAACAAGATCGATGACCGATAACCACAATTTTTAATAAATTTTACGGCTGATAAAATTTAGTAAAACAAATTAAAAATGATTTTTTTATTTATAAGCGTATTAGTAGTATATACAACCGATAAAATGCAAGCCCAAAAAAAAAATCTTATGACAAAACTCCTTTATATTTTAGGTAAAAAACATTTAGAGGTAGGCGTTTCACTACTCAAATGTCCCCAGTGTAATTAGAGTAAGAAAGGTATTTTACCCATCTAGGTAAAATTTTTGTCTGCTTTAAAGCAAATTTATTAATTCGGTTCTCGAAGAACATTTAAGTTAAATAACATAAGGAGCAGTTTCCGTTAGGGTAACTGACAGAATGTTTGTATATAGCGGTCGATGATCGTGGTAATTGACGGTACTCTAAAGTTAAGTTACGGTCGTTTGCAATCTCACGTCCGGAAATAAAAGTGTACTACAGCAATCCTATACGTAGTACCAGTACGAGGTAATACACTAGCAACTTGTAAAAACTATCTTTTTTTTTTTACATAATTTTTCTTCGTTACATTTATTTCATTTTGGGTATAATAAAAGGTATAATCTCTAAAAAAAATTTCAAAAAACGTTGACTGAACAACGAGAATAAATTTCGGAACACGTTGTGAAATTGAAAAGAAGAATCTGACAAAAACAATGCCGATTATGATTGCTAACAGTGAAAATTGCATATCTGGGAAAGAATAAATAACAGTATTCATTTTTGAAATATTTTTAATGTCTTAATTTTATTTTTTTATTTTTTTGTAATTAGCAATAGAAAAAGCCAATTTTATTATAAGCCTATGAATTGTTTATATATATTAAAGTTTTTCAAACACGTCGTTTTGTGTGTTAAATTATAATTAATAATTTATAGTTTTCAAATCACCAGATACACGCATATATAAAGTAAGATTGATCTCACCTTCAGGTCAAATGTTAAAATACTTTTTTTTTCACTCAATAAGGCCTTTTCGGATCCACCAGATTCTTCATCAGTTGTCAAAATACTATAATCAACAAAACATTCTTTGTTTCGTTGATTGTAGAATCTTAACAACTGATGATGGATGTGGTGGATCCAAAAAGGTCTTATTGAGTGAAAAACAAAAGTATTTTAACATCTGACCTGAAGGTGAGATCAATCTTACTTTATATATGTGTGTTTTATAAATTATTAATAATATTAAAGTAAATGTATATATTAAAGATTTTCTTCTAGACGGTCGGATCACCGAATACCCTTCGTTATCATCATAGTTGTGAGAATATTAAATATTTACTGGTATTCATTATATAAGAAATAATTAATCATTTTACTTCATTACTCGCCGGTCCGTCTAACTAGGAGCCTGCTGAATGCCCGGGGACAAGGTCGGCCCAGGCGAACCCGGAAGCCGACCCAGGGGCTAGGCGGAGCCTACCCCAGGGCCTCAGAGCTCGCTTCGCTCGCCGTTCCCGCCTAGCCGGAGGGCTCCGTCCCCGAAGTTTTCGTTATCTTCATGGTTGCGAGAAGAATAATGATAAATAATAATTGAATTATTCAGGCTTTACAGAAACTCAAAAAAGAAACTAAATTACTAAAGGGAGATTAGTAGTAACTATCTTAAGTGAAGTACACATACCTTTGACGACGAAAAATTCATAACTTATTTTCTGTTGCTATGGTGACAGAAATATAATAGTGAAGTAAAAAGAATAACCTTCTCTTTTCTTTAATGAATATCTTACTGAACAACTTTACCCCTAAGGGGGCTTGAGCATCGGTCTATGGCTTAAAACCTTTCCTGGGAAAACACAAATGTATCCTGCTAATTTGAAAGCAAACGGTCCACTGGTCCTCGCGTGATGAGTTTTTCCGAATAACTGAGATCTGGTTGATCGAGAATGTACTTGACGCACGCAACAGTTAGCCTTTATCCTACGATTACGTATGTTAAAGGTTAGACAGGTTTGAATCGTAAAAATTAGACGAATGTTTGATTTTGAAACAACTTCGCTCTGAATGATACCCTCTTACATAACTACTACAAAAAAATCAACCCCAAAGTCTCTGAAATCTCAACTCTGACGACAAACTCAGGAGTTTTACTATAATGTAGATATTTCTGTTGTCACGGTAAAAAAAATATAATGAAGTAAAACGATTAATCTTTGTTTCTTAAATATTTTAACCCCAAGCGGCTAAGACCCAATGTATAGCTTAAAACCTTCCTGGGATTACACAAATGTATCCTGAAAAACTGAAATCAAACGGTCGGTTGGTTCTCGCGTTGCGAATAAACAGAAAATCTTTCGCATTTATAGAGAGAGTTCGGAAAGTAGCTGTGCACTGGAATTATGGAAGTGTAATGACGTAACTTTTTTAATTATTACTTTTTATTATTATTTTATAAAGAATGATTTTAAAATAACCGGAATAATTTATAAAACGTGTTGAAAATGACCTTCTCCAGCATTAATACAACGGTAAATACATTTCAATCTGTTTTCAAACATTTTAACCGGCCAATGTCGACATTCCGGTGAATGTCTCGTACGTAAGCCGATATTACAGTTTTCAGATCGACAATCGTACGTAGTCTTTTGCGATACTCTGCTTGTTTCGCTGCACCCCATAGAAAGTAATCTGGGGGAGTCAGGTAGGCGACCGTGCGAGCCACAAACCCCTCGAAATGATTCGTTCGCCAAAGATATTTCGTAAAAAAGTCATCGATCTGTTTGCTGTGTGCGCTGTGGCGCCATCTTGTTGTAACCAAGTACGTTTGATTTCCAATTCTGTTAACTGACTAATGAAGTTTGTTAAAACAGCAAAATAACGATAACTATCAACTGTATTTTCTAAGAAAAAAATTGGACCCACAATGTGCGTTCTACTCGCATCGACCGAGACTCCAAATTTTTGTTTCGTATATAAGATTTATTGTAAATTTATGAGTTGATCTTTGTTTTCTCAATAATAATAGCGTTCTTCAAATGTTAATTTTTCATTATAATTTTTCAGTTATATTGTTATTCGTATCTTTTGTATCTTTAAATACGCATTTGATTAATAACTTTTTCTTATTTTATTTTTAATAATGGATTGTATTTTGTATATTATGATTGTAAAAGAAATAAACAGAGAAGAAAATTCCCAGTAAAATAAATAATAACAACTCGTACATTACTCTATATATTTAAAATAAACTTGCATTCAAATAGTTAAATATGATGATATTATAGCTGTGTGCGTGATTCCACGTTATGTTAGCCTGGAATCGCACGGCATAAAGTTGTAATACTGGAAATTTTCTTTTCTGCAGTATGAGGTATGATCAGCTATGCTTGACGAGGAACGGGAGTCATTACTTGATGTTTGTTGTGAACTGATAGTAATTGTGGAAGGTGTGTACTGACTGATGTTTTCACTCAGATGTATTTTTTTACTGCATGTTGTACACTTGTTCTCCTGTGGTATGATTGTTTTTGTGCTTTAATTGATTTTGATGTGAAGTCGAGTTGTTATTTTCGTAATTGTGAATTAATTATAATTGAGGTTGGTAGGTGAGTATATATGATTTATATGTTTTGTTTTACTATAAGTTTGATTTTTACCGCTCTGATTGAATTTTATGCGTTGTACGATATGTATTTGTCATTTAACTGGTTAGATTAGTTTTATTTTATGATTTTATAGAATACCGACGAGAGTCTGATGACCGTGATAGATGAGTATTGAATATGTATCGCAGTATGTTTTGAGCTTGTATGTTTTTTGGTGTACATTTGTTTGTCTTTTAGTTTAAGTTTTTATATCTTTGATTGACCTATGCATTACCGAGTATGTATGACGGCATAACCCTATGTTCCGTGATTAGATGTTTACTGAATACGTTCTAATCTGAGTACGTGTTCTTGCTGCATAACCTTTGGTCTTGTTTTGTATGATGAAGTATACCATACTGTTCATTTGTGAGTAACCTACGCATTACTGTGTATGTACGGTGTATGGATTACCACCCCTTCTAGATGAAATGCTTGCTTAAGCTGTTCCAGGAAGGGTGGGGAGCCAGGGTTGAGAGAGGAGTTTTAGTCGGTAGGGTGAGGGTACACATAGGCTTCTAACAACGTCTAACCGAAACCGTGCGAGTTCAACTCTCCCCCATTTGTGTGGGGGGTAAGTAAATGGTATTTCTATGACTCATCGTTAACAAAAAAAAAGGAGAAGAAGCTAACATAGCCATATCCGGATTATTGTTGAATTCTAATATTGTGTTGAGAATTGTGTACACTGATGTCGATCACAATGCCAAGTCGTTGAGTCTAGAAGTTTTCTTATAGATATCTAGATGTTGGCTGATATATATATAAATATGTATAGGTAAACAATATTTTCCCCGTTTTACACACTTACTCGATCGAATAAAATGCTCTTCAACTGCCGGTTCTATTGTTGTATCTCCGGTCGATCTACTCGTATTTAAAAGATTTATTTTAATAAAATTTCCTTACATTTGTTGATTTACACAAATACGAAAATCTTCTTAACTTCCGACTTAACGAAGTGTTTGTCACTATTTTTATGACAGCTATTATTTACACAATTTCTACTACTCGCACACCGAGACGTAATATGGCTTATCGAGCTTTACCTTATCTATCACCGTTTATAGCTGTAACCGATAATACAATTGCTCTTTCATCATTTTATTTTTGAATCGACTAAATTTTAATTGAATAAATGTTTTTTTCTTATTCTATTGATTCCATTCCTAACAGTTCATAATTAGCAAATTGTACTTTCGCATTTTCATTCCTAACAAAGTTTATAATCGTTTCTTTTCATTTTTATACTTATTCCTATATATTTTATCGTTCGTTTTTTTTCATATTTCATTGTCCGAATTTATATTTTTTACATTAGTATAATAATTTGCAATGAACGCTTTACCGGTAGACGCCGATAATCGCAACAGATGAAATAATGAAACCGGTTTTTTTCTAGAATAGTCGAGCGTAAATAACAATAACGAGCATAACAATTTCCACTATGAAATAGCAATAAGATATATTTTATTTCGATAGGAATGAAAAGAGAAGTATTGTTGTTGAACTAAAATATAGCGTTCAACAATGAATTAAAAATAATTTAGAAAATAAAAAATGTTATATAACTTACACTCCTTTAATTATATAATAATTTTGATTTGTACTATGAAATATAGGAAAAATAAACGTGTCTTCTCAAAAAAAAAAAAAATGTTTAAAGTTATTTTTAATATTCAAACGTTGCGAAATGAAAGGAAAAGAAAAAGATTCTATCAGCCTACCGAAATGATTAAATCAGGTAACAAGTTTCTGAAATTCCTACCGTAAAATACGGCCTACGTTTTCTTCATAATTATTCTTTATTACCTGTTTTAAAAAAATATTTCATATAATTCTAAATACTTTCTATGAAAATTTTGATCCACTAACTTTTTATCAAAAGCTTTTTGATTTAATCTTTAATTTTAATTTAAGCAAATTTTTTATCGATTCAAAAATCAATATAACCAGTATATAACATTATGGTATTCAACTGTTTTTTCAATAACCAGACAGAGACTACTTATATAGATCAATTGTGGAAAAACGAGAACGAAATATATACTAATGTCCCCGTCGCGGCTTCGCCCACTCCATATGTTTATTTGCGTTTCTCATCGCAGTCAGGGAATATTTAGCAAGTCATAGCTTGCATCGCTCGTCCTTCCCATGTAGCTAGGGGTTCCGCAACCTTGGACTCTGGTGTGTTCATTAAATTCACGCTTGTGAGAATAATAATAATAATAAACAAAAATTAAAGCCTGTTCAATTAATAAAAACTATCAGAGTTATATATTGTAATTTCTTCATAGCAAAAGTTTGGTCAGTTCAGGACCCGAAACTTTGAGTGATTTAAGAACGGGGATTTCAAAACATTCGGCCTCCATCTTAAAAATATTATTTATAACTGGTTAAAAATGTATTTGACCGGTTATTAGCGTAACCCGACAAACACCACTAGGAGGTGATGCTACTTCATTTGTAATTTAAAAAAAAAATTTCAATTAAATTTATCTTATGTTTTATAGTCCAGTAACTGGAGACAGGTGCAGCCAATCGTGTCGCACGAACAGTAACAGTATCTGCGTTGGTTGAGCCGCTGCGCCGTACACCGTCGCACCCTTAAAAAAATCGAAATTCAATAAAACTCGAAAATGATTTTCAGATATTTATCTAAAGAGTATTTACAAGTCCCAATTTAGTGAATATTTAGTACAGTCGGAAATGGGGAAAATTTACAATCAGTATTGAAATTTTTCACCTTTCTTCGCTTCTTTGAAGGTCGAATTTCAAAAAATAATCTAGAAAATTGTTTTTAGAAAACATTTACAAAAAAAATTCAAAATCCATTTTAACCCTTTAAACTCGGAATGACATATTTATGAAAATGGGGAATTTCCATCAGACTTCAAAAAAAGTGTTATAGTTATGATACCAAAGAAAGCAGGGGGAGATAAATGTGAAGAATACAGAACAATTAGTTTAACTAGTCATGCAACAAAAATCTTAACTAGAATTTTATACAGAAGAATTGAGAGGAGAGTGGAAGAAGTGTTAGGAGAAGACCAATTTGGTTTCAGGAAAAGTATAGGGACAAGGGAAGCAATTTTAGGCCTCAGATTAATAGTAGAAGGAAGATTAAAGAAAAACAAACCGACATACTTGGCGTTTATAGACCTAGAAAAGGCATTCGATAACGTAGACTGGAATAAAATGTTCAGCATTTTAATAAAATTAGGGTTCAAATACAGAGATAGAAGAACAATTGCTAATATGTACAGGAACCAAACAGCAACAATAACAATTGAAGAACATAAGAAAGAAGCCCTAATAAGAAAGGGAGTCCGACAAGGATGTTCCCTATCTCCGTTACTTTTTAATCTTTACATGGAACTAGCAGTTAATGATGGTAAAGAACAATTTCGATTCGGAGTAACAGTACAAGGTGAAAAGATAAAGATGCTACGATCTGCTGATGATATAGTAATTCTAGCCGAGAGTAAAAAGGATTTAGAAGAAACAATGAACGGCATAGATGAAGTCCTACGCAAAAACTATCGCATGAAAATAAACAAGAACAAATCAAAAGTAATGAAATGTAGTAGAAATAACAAAGATGGACCGCTGAATGTGAAAATAGGAGGAGAAAAAATTATGGAGGTAGAAGAATTTTGTTATTTGGGAAGTAGAATTACTAAAGATGGACGAAGCAGGAGCGATATAAAATGCCGAATAGCACAAGCTAAACGAGCCTGTAAGAAATATAATTTGTTTACATCAAAAATTAATTCAAATGTCAGGAAAAGATTTTTGAAAGTGTATGTTTGGAGTGTCGCTTTATATGGAAGTGAAACTTGGACAATCGGAGTATCTGAGAAGAAAAGATTAGAAGCTTTTGAAATGTGGTGCTATAGGAGAATGTTA
The DNA here is from genome assembly GCF_047948215.1 of Lycorma delicatula. Taxonomy (NCBI): domain Eukaryota; kingdom Metazoa; phylum Arthropoda; class Insecta; order Hemiptera; family Fulgoridae; genus Lycorma; species Lycorma delicatula. The sequence goes on along the minus strand of NC_134456.1, from coordinate 222,784,967 downwards.
AAAATCAGACGGGTGGATAAAGTGACAAATGAAGAGGTATTGCGGCAAATAGATGAAGAAAGTAGCATTTGGAAAAATATAGTTAAAAGAAGAAACAGACTTATAGCCCACATACTAAGGCATCCTGGAATAGTCGCTTTAATATTGGAAGGACAGGTAGAAGGGAAAAATTGTGTAGGCAGGCCACGTTTGGAGTATGTAAAACAAATTGTTGGGGATGTAGGATGTAGAGGGTATACTGAAATGAAACGACTAGCACTAGATAGGGAATCTTGGAGAGCTGCATCAAACCAGTCAAATGACTGAAGACAAAAAAAAAAAAATAGTCGCTTGCGGAATAGTCGTATCAACTATTGCGGAATAGTCGCTTTAATATTGGAAGGACAGGTAGAAGGGAAAAATTGTGTAGGCAGGCCACGTTTGGAGTATGTAAAACAAATTGTTGGGGATGTAGGATGTAGAGGGTATACTGAAATGAAACGACTAGCACTAGATAGGGAATCTTGGAGAGCTGCATCAAACCAGTCAAAGGACTGAAGACAAAAAAAAAAAAAAACTCGGAATCTTAGAAAAATATAAAAATTATTTTTTAGATATTTATCTGAATGTTACACTCACAAAAAATGAAGTTGATATAAAAAACGTTTTTCATTTGTTACCGAGAAATTAAAAAAAAAACAGTACATTTCATTGTTAGTCTGTTTTAACCCTTTATATTGGGAATTTCAAAATATCTTTTATCTTTTCTTAGTTCGCATTTACACCGTAAGAAGAATAGGTGTACAAATTTTCATCAATTTATCTTCAGTAGTTTTTGTCGGCATTGCTGAATCAGTTACTCAATCAGGACAAGTTGCTTTATAGATACAGATATATATATATATATATATATATATATATACATAGTGATTCACAAAGAAAAAATATTTTCAGGACATTTTCTAGTGGGAAAAAAAGAAAAAAGTTCATGGAAACATGCGTTAGTAACGTTTCGTTAGCATCTACCGGCTAACCCACCGGGTTGGTCTAGTGGTTAACGCGTCTTCCGAAATCAGCTGATTTGGAAGTCGAGAGTTACAGCGTTCAAGTCCTACTAGAGCCAGATATTTTTACATGGATTTGAATACTAGATCGTGGATACCGGTGTTCTTTGGGTGGTTGGGTTTCATTCAATTAACCACACATTTCAGGAATGGTCGAACTGAGAATGTACAAAGCCTACACTTCATTTACACTCATACATATCATCCTCATTCATCCTCTGAAGAATTATCTAAACGGTAGTTGCCGGAGGCTAAACAGAAAAAGAGAGAGAGAGAGCATGTATCGGCTGGCGAAAGATTTCCCCTTTCGGTAAAATTAAGCGAAACTGTAATTCTTGGAACCCAAATTAAAGAATAAATTTAGTGGTTCTATATGAAATTCGACTCGAAAAACTGAAAATTTAGGTCCCACATAAAACACAAAAAATTGGGGACGAAGAATTCACCGATTTCTATTTGGAGTAAAATAACTTTGTTAAACGGGCAATATACAGTTAAAGTTTTAATCAAAACTTATACAGAATTTGTTTTGAATAAAACGAATTGATTGTTACATTCTTGAAATTCTCTGCATATATAGGTTGTATAGGGATTAATTAGTACAAATTACACGTTTTCAAAATATAAGTTTGAATTTATTAATAGATTAATACCCATGTTTATTTCAAACTTTAACACTGAAACTCTCAAAAAATCATTAATTCACAATCATCCGTTATTTATTTTGTAATAAAAATAAGCGAGTAAAAAAAACTACAATAAGTAACTTCCTCCGCACTGTATTCATATAAAACTTAAAAAATTGGAAATAGTTTTTTAGTAATTATGCGAGGGCTGTGTTATCACTATTTACAACTTTTGGCCTTTAATCTCTTTTGCTCCAAACGATGTCATTTGAAATAGGGTATTGTACTGTCATGATTTATCTAAGAAGTTTTTAGATAAAGATTATATTTCTAAAATCAAATTTTTAATGAAATCAGGACGATACTGAAGTTGCTCAAAACCTACTTTGGCCCCGGCACAGCAAAATTCAAGACTGTATCGTTCCATTTTTTTTTTTTAGTATTACATTGATTACATATTTAAATCGTGTTATCTACACGAATATCTTTCAAATTTAGATAGTCAATTTCAAGGTGATAATAAAAAACCGATTGAGGCCTAACGAATTTCTCGAAGTTGAACTCGATTTTGAGCCGAGCGTATACATAGCTCTTCAAATCTTTGAGAACTCTCGGTGTAAATTCATGTCGTCTACTATCATAAATTCTGGTAGTCCTAAAGGTTCGTTGTCCTATCCGTGAACTCTTCCACGTGGTTTATGAAAATATTAATACCAGATTGAAAGTCTAATCTATGTTAATTATACGGCGTGGCTCACCCTAATGGGACATCTTAGTTCAGGATATAAAAATCTACAATTTGATCTACTTGCGTAAGGATGACTTTTCGCGGGTCACCATCAGATTAGACAGTGACGTTAAATACACGAAAACACGTAATAACTTTCTAAAGAAATCGATATCGATGTCGAAATTCAATATTCCTCAAACCATCAAAATCTTTTTAATTATGTAAATAGTTATTTTCTTTAGTTTCGTTATCAAACCGATTTGTTTTTACGTCCATTACGATAGTAATACAAATTGATCTTTTATAGACAGTGACGTTAAATTTAGTAAATCACATAATAACTGTCTGAAGAAGTCGATGTTGATATACATAATAATCGATATATACAATGACGTTAAATTTTGTGAAAGAAATTCTAGGTTATTTATCATTACGCGCTTTAGTTTATGATTTATATATAAATTGGTGATAAACATTTCAGTGATCGTAAGCTATAGTTAGAATTTCATAATGATCGGTAGAATAGTTTTTGCGGTTATGGGGAATAAACGAAAGAGACGTTGTCTGTTTCTACAGCAGTGAGATCAAAGTTATCTCGCTTTCCCGTGATACTCACACATACGCTCTACTTATTTACGGATTTAAAACCTTTTCGCCGATCACAAAGAAAAATATTTAAATAAAATAACATATTAAACAAGAACAAAATAAAAGATTTATAACGTACGAAATTATTATTTTAAAGTAATTCGTGCATATTCCAAAACTTGTACGCCTTTTCTACTCGTATTTTATTTGTATTCTGATGTATATGAAGCTTGTTAAATCCCTTCATAACAACGGAAAACAAATCGATCTTATTTTATTGCAAAACCATTTAAAAGATAAAAAGAAATTAGTATTTAGTTTTTCAGAATATTTATTAAACTTATTCGAGTTTATTTTATTAGAAATACAACGCAATACCAGAGTGAATAACGCAAAAAAATTATAAAAATGTGCCTTAATTATCTTATTAACCGCTTTATAAAAATAATCATTCTCATTATCCTCACCCGCTTTGGGCGACTTTGTTCGGTTTACCGATCATCAGTTATTATCCAAGCGATTAGTACTTCAGTCAGATACGGTTAAAAATATCCGGTTATGTTAATTTTTACGTTACATATTTAAAAAGTATTACGTTACATATTTAATATGTTGAAGGTTTCCTTCAACATATTATCGGATATGTTGCTTTTATATTCATTCTTACTGCAAAAATTAACACACACACTCGCGCGAGCCAGCGCGCACGCACACACACACAAATGTTTTTCATCTCATTAAACTAGTCAAATTAGAATGGAAATTATTCAGTTTTACCTGTATTCTTAACGCAGACAAATAATACAATCGAACGAGAATTATTTGTAAGCAGGAAACGTTAAATAATATTATTGAATACATAAACTTATCGCTGAAATTTTTTTTATGAATTTGAAGTACTTAATTTGACGTTAAAATTTATCTTAATTCTAAAATGATGTGACAGAAATAATTGAATACTTAGGAATTTCTAATGCGATAATGATTTTTAGTAAACAAACGTGATTAAGGATTTACTGCGCTAAGATAATAGAATTTTTTTAAAAACGGGAGTCGACTCATCCAAGACGAGAATTGACACAAGCGATCCAAATTTGCTGAAGCTTTTTTGTGTTTATCTTTCAATATGTCACTGATTAAACTTAAAAAATACCTCAAACTACAGTAATTCAGGTGATATACATCGTTATAAAGTACTCCGTTACTCTTAATCTCATGGATATTATCTATAATAACATCTCTTCTCTCACAGAAAGCAATGATTGATGCATCTTGTACTTGAAAATGCATTACAGATGTAAGAAAAAGTGAAGCGGTTAATGTAAGAAACAAAATAATCCATTCCAAAAAAACTGTAGTTTACACATCTCTTTTTACACTACAAAAAATTATAAAAAAGAAGAATCCATTTAGTCTTGCGTCTGTTATTTTTAAACTGTATTTTAAAGTTGTTATATTAAAAATTAGGCTTAAAATTAAAATGAAGAGGAAAAAATATGAGGATACAATTTCATATTACAAATGAAATATTTGTAATAATGTGACTATATCAAAAGAAAAATGCCGAGGCCGACTCTGCAATCAGATCAAAAATAATTCGGTAAAAGTTAGAATATCGATAGATACGTATCACGCACCAAAAATCTCTAAATTTTTGTGCAACTTCATCGAGTCGAGGCTATTATGCAGCTGCGTTATTTTTTTTCGTTTGTTACTGTACCGTAGCTTGTTACGTCCGTGGAACGCCAAGCCAGAATGTGTTTTTGATTAGAATCCAATCACGTAACGTAACGGTGACCAGGAGACGATATCGAGGATCCTTTAGCATAAGCGGTCTGGGTGGTCCGGCCGGGACTAGTAATGTCTATTTTTTTATATACGAAGGTCAATTTTAATCATTTTCAATCACCGCATTGGCAGTCACAGAATTTAAAATACGACCTAATAAAATATATTTAATTTTAAATAAATATAAGTTTAGACTAGCGTTGTAAATATAAGTTTAGCGTTGTAAATGTGAAAATTCTGATGTGGACACCAGATGACTTACTTGTACACCTATAAAATTACATATACATATTTTTTTAAGATGAAAAGTACATCTAATTTTATTTCATTAATAACTTCTGATATTTTTCATTTTTTTAAATTTTTTTATTGTTATTGAATTATTATTTACTGTAAAATTTCTTTTACAATCAGGGGTTAATATATTATTTATAAATCAATATATTTATATTAAAAAAAAGTTAACAAAATGGAGATGAAGTCCGATTCGAAATCATGTGCCTTCCCCTTATGAAATCCAAATATTTCATTAATTAAACTTTTATTTGGCTATAACTATGGAACCGATGAAAATAAGTACCCCTTATGATATCGTTGAAAAGCTCTTCTTAATAAGAACGTATTACTGCAGTTAAGAAAAAGTCCAAAATCTAATCGTTTTGGATTCTGGGCTTTTAGGACACTTTTGGTTCAGTCGATTGCAATCAAAAGGGGAGGTGCACAACTAGCTTAACAGCTAGTTAAGCCTAAATCCAACAGTCCTAAATCCAAAATTTCAACATCCTATAGGTAATTCTTTTTGAGTTATGCGAGATACATACATACATACATACATACGTCCGTACATATGTACATACTTACGTACAGATTTCACGCCGAAGCTAGTCAAAATGGATATTTCGTTGAAAACCGAAAATTTTCGCGATCAAAAAAATTTCTTTACTTCATACAAGAAATTAAAAGAATAATAAGATTTAAATATATTAAAATGCTTGATGTATAATATTAGAAATCCTTAATATAAGAAAATTCAGATTATTTTCGGGAAAATTGAATTTATTTCAGAGAATTATCTTAATTTGCTATACATCCATTTTATGATATTAACTAATCGTATCAAGCGATGTTACGAACGATACTTGCAAAAGGTAGGTAGGTCATAAATATGTGATACCAATATCAGATAACACTGCGAACGAACTTTAATAGTCCATAATTTATTCAGCGACTCAAAAGAATACTACATGAAAAAATAGTGTTGTAAAGTACGGTACACGTCAGATCAAACAAGCAGTAGTTGAAATTTAAGTGAACATCGTACGAGTATAAACATACTAATGGACATATTGGTGTACTATTTTATACTGACATGCTATTTTAACGGACACACTATCTTATACTGGTGTTTTGTATGCTATAAATAATTTACGTTGAATAAACTTCTTTTCACGTAAATCTGTTTGGTAATAAAAGATTTTCTACTATAATAATTAAGCGCTGTTCGAAATTTATAATTAGATATTGTGATCAAATAGATTGTATAACCAAATCGTATTTTATTAGTCGAAATAAAGGAAGTAATGTGATCGCGAAAAATTATGATTTTCAGATTTCAACGGACATATCCATTTTGATCATCCCTGAATCTACTTTGACTAGTTTCGGCGTGACGTCTGTACGTACGTATGTATCTTGCATAACTCAAAAACTATTAGCCGTAGAATGTTGAAATTTTGGATTTAAGACTGTTGTAACATTTATTTGAACACCTCTTGGGAGGTGTTCAAATAAATGGTTCAATCAATTGCAATTTTTCATTACAATTGATTGAACCGTCCAAAAAAGCCGAAAATCCAAACAAATTTGGATTTTGAACTTTTTCTTGATTGCACTAATAAGCCCTCATTGAGAGATTTTCAATGATATATCGTAAGTGGTACTTATTTTCATCGGTTGTATAGCCAAATTAAATTGTAATTAATGAAATATTTTTATTTTAGAAGGGAAGAAATCACACTACGAACTTTTTTTTTTTTTTTTTTTTTTTTTAATTTAAATATATTCCTTTATTAATAATATTAACGTCTGATTGTAAAAAAAAATTACGACAAATAATAATTCAATAATAACAACAAAAATGAAAAAAATAGAAGTTATTAATGAAATAAAATTTTAAATACTTTTCATTAAAAAAAAAAATGTGTATGTGTTATTTAATAGGCGTACCAGGTAGTTATGTGATGCCCGCATCAGATTTTTTTAATTTGTAATGAAATGACATTGCAGATAATTTAGAGGAAGTATTATATTTATTCCAACTCAAATTCTGTGGTTCAGAGTTTTTTCGATGAAATTCTTTATTAGTTCTGTATTATGTGTATTATCATTCGAACGAGAAATTTCGCTGGACCACCTAGTTAAAAGAGAAATAGCAGCGTTCCTGATAAAATTATTTAATAGGGATCTTTTTCGGTATTCCCCCCGCCCAAAAAAAAAAAAAACACTTAATTGTGTAATCAATCGGCAAATAATCGATGTATTTTTAATATCCAATAATAATTAGTTGGAAATATGCATGTTTCAAAATAAAAAATTAAAATGGTAGTTGTTCGTTTTTCCTCTCTCCAAAGGTTTGCAGGTTTTTCACTTGAAGATAACTGAAAATAGGAAGAAATATTGATATTAATAATAACCAGGTTGGAGAAATAACCCAATAACCAGATGTAACCGTTTATATTACCATTCTTGTAACCATATATATTTATTTATTTTATAAATATAATCTAACCAAACTTAACCTACGCCCGCTTCGCTCGCTAACCTTACTAATTAACAGTAATGTTTTGTACGATTAAATAATAACTCATTAATAATTGCTGCAATTTTTTTTTTTGAAAATGCCATGCCTGACCGGGATTCGAAACCGGGACCTCCGGATGAAAGACCGAAACGCTACCACTTGCGCCACGAAGGTCGGAAATTATTTTTTTTTTCTGTTTTACCTTCGGGAATTACCGTCAGGTATTACTTCAGAGGATGAATGAGAATGATATGTAGGAGTGTAAGTGAAGTCTTGCACAGTCTCAGGTCGACCATTTCTGAGATGTGTGGTTAATCGAAACCCAACCGCCAAAGTATTCAAATCCGTATAAACGTGTAACTGCCGTTAGTAGGATTCGAACGTAGGAACTCTTATTATTTAAATAATTGGAATTATTTATTATTTAAATAATAAAAAAAATACTATTAATTAGTCGAGCTTAGCGAGCCAAGCTAGCGTAGGTTAAGTTTGGTCGATTATATTTACAATTTATATCTACAATTATAATCCATAATGATTATATTTTTGGTATGTAAAATTTGTTAATATGGAGAATGTTTAAAATGACCGGTATAAAACAGCATGTTAGTGTGTCATCGGGTTATTTCTCCAACCGGGTTATTATTAGTATCAATATTTCTTTCTATTTTGAAACATGCATATTCCCACCTAATTCTTATCGGATATTAAAAATACATCGAGTTTTGGCCAGTTTGTTAAAATTAAGTGTTTTTCTTGGCGGGGGAATATTCTTTAATAGTTTTATGTATGACCAATTAAGAATACAGTAGTAATATTTTTTAGGTAAGATTAATACAAGCCCAATAAATAAAAGTACCGTTTGTTAGCAGGAGTGAATTGTAACCGTTTAAGTTCCAAGTTTTTAGTTCTTCCAGTATCGTTACTCTTTTTTAAACTCTATTTAATTTAACATCTTTAATTTTTTTTTGTGGGTATTTTTTTTATTTTAATTTTTTATTCTAAATGTGTAACTTTGCAATCTGTTAAACTTGTGAAAAATAAGCAAGTTTATGATGAAGATAGTGTATATATGACGTGTCTTGTACACATTCAACATAACCGTTTCTGTGATGCGTGGTTAATTGAACCTCAATCACCAAAGTCAACTTGTTTAGTATACAAATCTGCGTAAAATTAACTTATTTTTATTAGGATTTGAAAATCTTCGACTTTGAAGACGATTTTGTGGTGGGAGGTGTTTTTTAATAGTATTTTTTTTTTAATTTTCCTAAGGACCTTCTTTGAAATAAATAGATCAAATTACAGTTATCTGAGTGTTAGGGAAACGGAAAAGTTAATGTTTCATGAGTTAATCAGCGGCTTAATATTTATTATAATAATTTAAATAGATAGATATTTTAATATAAATAATAGGAATTTAATTCAATTTTCATGAATGTTAAAAGGGGGGAGGGAGTTTTATTGTAATTATGAAAATTTTTATTATTATTTATTTTTAAATAATGTTCTATAGATTCATAAAAATCTATACTTATAAATGTTTTTGTGTTACATATGTTGACTTAAAAGTGTTCACTTTTAAGCCTTCGTGCTTTCATATGCCAAATGAAAGCACGCTTCGTATAATTTCATGTGAAAACACTTTCATGCCTTCCTGCAAAAATAAAATTAATCGTTTTATGAAAAATATATAAATATATAATAGGTTCAATTTACTAATAAATGTAGGCTAGTAGGTTCAAAAAAAGTGCATTAAGTAATTTAAACCCATCGTTAATTTAAAAAAAATAAATAAATAAAAGTAGAATAGCAAGAAATATGATTTTCCCTGATAAGTAAAATTAAAATTCAAGGTTTTTTCTCTCTCTACACGACATTTACAAAAATATATTAAATAGGCATAATAAAACTAATAAAAAAAGATCTAGTTAAAATTACCAATGTTTTCACGAAGTATAATTATATAATTAAACGTTCATATAATCAAAAGCAATCTTTAAAAAAAAACCTGAATTTTCTTAAAATTTAATTTTAGAACAGATTAAATCTCAATTTGACTTAAAAAGTCAAATTAAAAGTCACTTTATGTTTTAAAAACAAAAATACGTAATTTACTCTGAAAATTTTTTAAATCCATTTCCTTATCGCCTTCTAGGTGTATTTATATAATGTATATGTATATGTAATATACGTATTTATATAAAAAAATTATATTTTAGTTTTAATTTCTAGAGGAAAAGAGTTTTTTTCCCTTTTTTTGTTATTTATACCATAATTACGCTCAAATAATTTCCGGATATCAGCTTATGTTTGTAAATCCATTTAGGTCAAGAAATATATTAACTAAAAATACAATAATACATTATCTTTACGGTCAGAACGCACTTAGAGTAGTAACATCCTAGTTAATCTGATGCTGGAAGCGGTATCGGTTTCTTATATAAGATACAGTACGAGGTAAAATGAGGGGTGGAAGTGCGAGCGGCCCTAGCGGGAGATTGTAGCTTCTACAAAAATGGGTGGGGGCATTGATCGCATGACGTCACGCAATTCGCCCTGTTGCTCGCCACCTTTTACAGTGTACGAGTACTTACGAACGAACAAATAAAAAATGCGACCTCGTAGTAACAACAAAAGTAATACCAAGTACAAACTTTTTATAAGGGTCAGTGAATTATCAAACAAAAGATTAGTAGTAACCTTTCTATTTAAATTATAGATTTTCTCGATTGCGATTCAGTTAAATATCAAATAATTAAAAGAATTACTTGTTAAACAGATTTTAAATATGCGTTTTAAACCTTAATAATTTTTGAATTAAAAAAATAAAGTAAAACAAAAATAAATCTGTAAAAAATTAAGACGTTTATCCATTTTGGAAAGAAGAAGGTTTAATTAGAAAATATTTTAAACATTGGCTTATTGAGTTATCTTCGTTTTTCGCACGCAAAATCTAATTCAGGAAATTAAAAAAAAAATTTATATATTTTTAGATTAATTTTTTGTATTTTATAAACCAAAGCTATTTAAATAAAATATCCAAATCAAAGATAGCCTATTGTATTCTGAATAGAAAATTGTTAAAATTTCAATTCTATTTTTTATGAAGATAAATTTTAAAATGAAGGTTTAAGTTTAGGAATGAGAAAATGGAAACAAAAGTTAATAGCAATCAAAAATGTAAATTTTGATCGGGATTTGAACCTGAAACTTCATGAAAGAAGTATAATTAATCGTTAAATTTCATTGAAACATTGGTTTTTAGTTCCAAAAAAATTGATTTTACTCGTAGGCTGTTTGTTTATTATTTAGGCAGCGAAGAGAAAGATCATGAATAAAAAATCAAAATTTAAAAAGATAGACTTTAAGAAAGAAACAACCTATTGGGTTGGCGCAGTGGTAAAATTCGTCGTCGTAATCAGTCGATTTAGAGTTCTCGGGTTCAAATCCTAATAAAGGTAATCGCTTCTGTTCGAATTGTGATATTAGATCGTGGATACCGGTGTTCTTGGCGGTTGGGTTTCAATTAACCATACATCTCAGATATGATTGTCCTGAGTCTGTATAAGACTACACCTTATTCACACATCACGGACAAGGAACGCGGCTGCCTACGGGCCCCGGAATCCAGAAAGCTGCATGGGATATCTGGAGACTTACGGAATATTCATAAGAATCGATAAAAGAAAGAAACAACTGCAAGGTATACGAAATTTTACTATTACTTTGTTGACTATTTTGAAACGAAAATTTTTAATTTCAAAGCTCAATTTCCAGAAAAAAACTTAAACGTTAGCGTATTTTATTTTATTTAGCATTTATAAGCAACGTTCACAAAATTGAGAAAATATTATGATTAATAATTGAAAAAAAATTATTTCTTAATGTTTTTGACATTTAAAAGATAAATTTAAGAACTACATTTCTGTACAACGGTTGGAATGATATTAATAAAAAATTTTAACAATTTTTTTATGTAAATACAAAGTTTTACATATTGTAAGGTTTTTAAGGAAAATTAAAAAACTACTCTAATTTTTATAATTTATCAGACTAAACTAATCGCTAAACAAGTGAAATCATGGTATTCTACACATACGGAAGTATCATATACCAGGATCACTCAAACCTTTTTTTTTACATTCCAGGAATCATATTTAAAAATTACGATATATTCCTCATATTTATATAAATATAATTGTTCGCAAAAATTAGATACAAGAATAATATTTGACGACTTAAGATACTCCTTTTTATACAATTACTCTATCAAACTTTACAAAAACAAATAATTCAAAATACATTTCTGTTCGTTTATGCTTTAAGCAAAAAATTTAAATTTTACTTCCTTGTACGAAGTAAAGGAAGTATTGTGATCGCGAAAAATTTCGGTTTGCAGATTTCAACGGATGTATCCAGTTTGACCGTCTCTGAATCCATTTTGACTAGTTCAGGCGTGACGTCTGTACGTAAGTACGTTCGTGCGTACGTAAGTACGTATGTATCTCGCATAAATCAAAAACGATTACCCGTAGGATGTTGAAATTTTGGATTTAGGACTGTTATAACACATAGTTGTGCACCGCCCCTTTTTATTGCAGTCGACTTAACTAAAAATGTACAAACAAACCAAAAATACAAAACAATTTGGATTTTGGGCATTTTCTTAACCGGAGTAATATAAGCCCTCATCGAGATCATTTCAACGATGTATCAAAAATGGTACTTATTTTCAACGGTTCCAGAGTAAGAGCTATATAAAATTTTTAATATTTTGATCTTACAAGGGGAAGGCACATCGGTTTGAATTCGACTTCATTTCCTTTTTTTTTGTTTAACTTTTTTTTTATTTAAATATATTGATTTATTAATGATTAGTAACCTGTGATTGTAAAAAAAATACAATAGATAATTCAATAACAATAAAAAAAAATGTGAAAAAAATCAGAAGTTAGTAAAATAAAATTTTATATACTTTTAAAAATGTGTATATGCAATTTAATAGGCGTACAAGGAAGTCATATGGTGTCCACATCAGATTTTTAGGATTTTTTTTAATATGATATTGTATTAATTTCTAATTAATATTACATTTATATTAATATCTGCGGCCTTTAAATTAGTGATATTTTGTAGAAAGATTAGAAGATATTTTGTATCGTTCACAATAATTTCGAACGATGGCCAAATACTGTATTCGGGAGTCGGTAGTGATTTAAAGAAAAATTGGAATAGAAGAATATAGTCCGATTTTAAATTAAAAGACATCGAAAGGGTAAGAAATTTTTTTTATGTAATAACTGAAATTGCTTATTACGTTCTATTAAATTTACACGTTTTAATATAATTTATTCTCTTGTATTTATTTATTCTAAAATATGTATTTGCAGTAGCTTTAAAAATAATTTTACGTTCAAATTTTATTTCTAAAGTAACGATAAATTTATATGTTTAATTTCTATATAATTGTAAATTGAGTAATTAATTATTAAATTCACCACAGGAAGCTTGTTTTTGTGGGAATATGAATAGAAAAATTTGCAGCCTATAAAAAATCTGACCGGGATTCGAACCCGGGACATCGGGATGAAAGGCGAAGACACTACCACTCCGCCAAACAGATTTAAATTGCTTTATAATAATAAATAAATAAAAAGCTGTTTTACTTTTAGCCCCTAAAACTAGAGTTATAATCTCTAATATAAAAGCGAATGTCCTGACCGATTCAGCGACTCATAATCAACGTACAACCAAAACTATTATAGGTAGAGACTTGAAATTTTCAGGGTACCTTCGTATATTTAAGTAGGCGAGCACTAAGAAGGATTTTGGGAAATTTTGATTTTAAGGGGTTCAAATCGATAAAAAACTAAATTTCGTGTTAACAGCGCTATCTGTTGGACGTAAAAGGAGCATACGCTAAACTACATATTTTACGATTCCATTGCAATGTTTCCCATGTGTCCATATATGTTTTTAAATTCGAAATAACTAAGAATTTTACCGTGATTTCCGCTTAGCGACAAAATGAACCTATACCGAAATTCATCGAAAACCGGGAAAGAAGGGAGAAAGGGAAAAATCGGGAAAAGTAAACGGGAAGGGGGTAAAAAGGGAAGAATGGGAAAATGGAAAAAAGGGAAAAACGGAGAAAAGGAAATGGAAAGAAGAAAGAAAAAAGAAAAACAGAAAACAGGAGAGGAAGGGGGAAAAGGGAAATGGGGGATAAAGAAGGGGAAAGGGAAGTAGGTGAAAGAGAAACGGGAGAAGGAAAGGGAAACGGAAGAATACGGGAAGGGAGAGCGAAGCGAGTCATGACCCTCTGATCGTGGTGGGAAGCGCAAGTAACCATAGAGCACGGGCGAAGCCGCGATGGGAATGCTAGATTTGGGATTGTAAAAATATTTTTTGTATATCTTTATTACACTTTTATACTGAACTATTTTAATTCATTCGTAAAATGGATCGGTCTAACAGATAATGTTCGATTTTTTTATCTTCTTTTTTTGTTTTCCTTTATTTAAGTTTTGGGCAACAATTCATCGTTTATCGTATATTTCTTCAGTATTTTCATAAAAAATTTTATTTACCTTTTTATCAGGATTTAATGAAAATTTAAATATAATATTGTCGATTAAATATTTTTTATTTATAAAAAAATAAGTTTGCTTTTAAAAAATTATGCGAGTGAAGCTACATTTTGTGGGCGAAGTCGCGAAGGGGTACGCTATTTTATGTATGTGACTTGTGCGTGTTTTGGGTGGCCGTTCCCATATATTATAAAATTTAAATTTTAGATGCAAACCTGTGGTAAAACTAGATTTTAAATAAAAGTAACATAGCAAAAAAAAAAAAATTAAACAGACTACTGTGGTTTATTAAACATAGTTCACTAACCCGTTGGTTAGTGAACATTTTATATATTTTCTTTTTAATTATTACCACGTTAGGAGCTTGATTATCACGGTTTAATACTCATAAATGGAATCATGAACTGCGTAGATGTAATATTACGGTTATTCCGATGTTGGTTATAACACAATTAGCTGTGTAATTGATTTAATTATCCTTTTTAGCCGGTGTTCATTAAATCCTTGTCCACTAATCTTGTACTATAAAAAATTAATTAAAAGCAAATAGTAAAATTACTAATATCATTTTTGAATTTCTGTAATTTTGCTTTTAATTATCGCTTCACTACCTGGTTTTCATTATTATGTAGTTTTAACAACGATTTTAATTATGTGACAGTGGAAAAAGGTCTTTTCTAACCGGTTGGAAATATACTTTTAGTTTTTTAAGTTTATTATTTCTTTTATTAAAAAAAACTAAAGTTTTAAAATATTCTAAATCTTTTGTTCTTGAGAATAAAATATATTAGTCCGCTCAATGGCTTAAGAAAAATACGTTAAAACATCATTTCATTTCTTTTTAATACGAAAAATGAACCGATCAGATTTAAATGAAGCTCTTATTTTGTTTCATGAAAATTGGTACGATAATTTCCTAGATTTAGATTCGAAAATAATTGTTTTTGTTTAAACAAAAACGCTTTTGCAAACCCGGAGAAAGATTAACAAGCGTGAGTTTCGATTCTAAGAAGCTATTTTATTAAACTCCCAAAGCCTTAGGCGTTCTTCAATATAAGATACATCTTAATCTGAAAGTAAAATATTACAAATATTTTTTTATAAATGTAAAAGTCTAATAAATATTATCGCAGAAAAGTATTAATTTAATACTTTCACCAGTTAAACCCTGAATTAAGTTTTTGTAACACATTTATTTTTATATAATAAACATGTGAAAATAGTGCGAAAATTGCTTGCCACGAACCACAGTTGCGTGTACCACCGCTAGGCGGTCTCATTGTCTTGTTTAGAATCGAGTGTATAACTCTTTCGTGTATAATTTTTTTCATTATTATCAAAGATTTTCTGCAAACCTCTTTTTTAAGAAATTTACAAGAGAATGAAATTTCCATATTTCCTCATTTGCAATAAATCTTAGTTCTTTACAGAGTGAATAAACCGATTTATTGACAGAAAACGATCTCTTCTCGTTAACCCGTACGCAAGTCATTCTCATATCAGAACTCTTTTCTCAGTATCGACGTTTATATATTGTAGCCAGATACAATTAATACAACGAGAAATACTTTTATTTCTTCCTTGGTGATGAAAGGAATGGGGTTACTTGTGAAAAGGGCGTAACGGTTAGTCTCAGTTCCCGATACGTTTAGGATCTACCATCAAAAAACAATTCGAAAATATCAAACGGAGACTTTTCACGATATTTCGTTTAATTGTTTTGCGGAAAAATTATATTGTGCCCAAATATGCGAAACGTTTTCACCCGTTTCATTCTTAAAACATTTTTTTTTTTTTTTTACGTGGTGGTGCTTTAGGCTTACTAGAAACAAAGGACGTTGAAGTAATACTTCCATAATTATTATGCCTTGAACAAGAAGGATTATCTGAATCGTTACTGTTGACTAATAGGTATGTTATCGAGTACAAAGCGAATAGATTCATCGGCTCCAGTTCGCCACGAATCAGAAATAATTACTTGAGTTCCAGAGAGTAGCTGACGTTTTCTGCCGACAAACTGAAATTATTCATCAGTCCACCATCGTCTTCATCTGAATGTACCGCGGGATCAGGTGGTTCAACAAATATAGATTGAACAGAAGGAATTAGATCTTCATCTTCTTCTAGTATCATCGATATTTCATTGACGTTCAGAGAGCTAAAAACCGTCAGTTTCACATATACTATCTTGTAAAAGAAATCAATAATAAAAAAGTTTTTGTGATTAATCTAGGAAAGACTTTCCCAGATATTTTTAAACGGTGACGTTATCGAAGAAATATTTGAAAGTTCATGTTACTGTAGTATTTTTGTTTGTGTTATTAGACATAATAGCTGTGATAGCCGTATCTTATCTATGACAATTCAAAGTCATAAAGGAACTTTTGAAACAAATGTCTAAAAATAATAAAAAAAGGAAAACACTAAAATCAACAGTGGCTAAATTAGCAGTGTAGGCGCTTAGCAGTGCCGCTTGGCACCCGTTATGTTTAGTTACAATTAATAAAATAATATCCGGCTTATTACAAAATTAAAATATCATATAATTTTAGGATCGCTAACCAAGGTAATAAGATATTTGGTGGAAAAAAATGATAAGCGCGAAAGAAATTTTATTACTTACCTCGATGAATTTTCCATTATAACCGGAGTACAACATGAAGTCACCAAAACAAAATATAAAGTCACACTACTGGCGTATTGAAAATAGTAACAACTGTACCCTCTATTAATAACCTTACCAAGAATTAAAATCGTATTTTACTAACAGCATCTTCAAAATTAAGGCTGGTAGAAAACAAAGAATTGCGGGTGCCGTATGGCACCCCTAGGGTCAATAAATATGAGCCATATCAAAAGGAAGCGCCGTAATCAGATTGAAGATTGGAGATCGAACTGGAGAAGAGAGGCGGCCTGCCCCGAGAGAGTTCGGATTCTGCAAGGGACGGTCTACGGTGGGTGTAATTACGCATGTTATGGAGTTAGCGACCGAGGCAGCTGTGAGTACAAGACATCACCCGGAAAATCCCGCTGGTGATTTTAGCGAACATTAAGAACGCTTTTAATAGTGCTATTTGGAAGACGATATTAAATCAACTGCTGACGAGACGATGAGAACGATGAACTGCTGAGGATGATCCAGGAATACCTGGCAGGTATGGAGCTGAGGATTACAGCGGAGCAGGGCGACGAGGTCATCGTGCGCATCGAAGGGTGCGCTAGGGTTCAATCCTGGGATCTATCTTATGGAATGTTGTGTATGACGACCTTCATGGCATTAGTTAGTGTCATATGCTGACGATATTGCGGTGGTCGCGGTCGGGAAGAAAATCCGAGAAGTAAGGCGACGGGCTAATTGAGCCACGGCGGGTGTGGCGAACTGGTTGAAAGGACGAGGGCTGCAAATCTCGGTTGAAAAACACAAGTGCTGCTGATAGCGGGCAGAAGGAAGCTCCCCGACTTCTCAGTCGATTTGATAGGCTCTGAGGTGACTCCCTTGAGAAAGGCCAAATACCTTGGGGTTTGGCCGGACCGATCGAGGAGGTTTACTGTTCATATTGTAGAAAGGTGTTGAAAGGAGTAAAGAGCGACTACCAGCGCTTTTACTAGAATGATGATGAATAACAGCAGAGCTTCCAAACGGAAAATCATCCAGTCTGCGGTAACCTATATCATTATGTACGCGGCACCAGTGCGGCAAGATGCTCTCGGTAAATAACGGAATCGACAGCGAATGCACAGCGTGTATCGCAGATTGGCAATTAGGGTGATACAGGCATATCGATCCGTCTTTCTTGAGGCGATGCTGGCGGTAGCAGAAATGCCACCGCTACATCTGTTGGTTAAAGAAAGATCTGAGAAATAGAAAGGCAGGAATGCGGTGGAGGCCAAGACTGAACTAATCGCGCGTTGGCAGGAGAGATGGTGTAGTGCTGAGAGAGACAAAGAAACTGATCCCGGATACAGAAAATTTGATTAATAGTGGGCACGGGGGAGGTGGATTTTTGGACGGCCTAGTGGCCGGTCCACGGATAGTTCAACGCCTATCTCCATTCCAGGGGAATGGAGGTAGCTCTTCAATATTCCAGTAATGTGAAGAAAGTGATGATGTAGAGCATACATTTTTAAGATTCTGGAGATGGGAAACGGAGAGGCCATTTAAAGGGAATGTGACATCGGAGGACGTGATGCATTACACGACGAATTCAACCGGTTGGGACTAATGTAGGATTTGGTTTAAGAGTGTCCTCTCATGTAAAATTCAAGAAGTGAAAGGATAGGGTAGCGTTCTGTCTCTGGAAGTGAGGGTGGAAGGCCAGTCTGCGGGGGTGGCTGTCTACCCCGGTGGGACGCTGAAAACCCTCAGGGAAGGACGACACAGGTGGCACCCGTTAAAGCACGCGTGGTGACGATGATAAACCTTTGGGCGTTTCCATTACCGCGTCGTGAGAAGGAGTGAGTTTTTACAGGAGCAGCAAGGACGTCCGATAACAGTTGCCAATATAAGGCAATGAATTTTGTAGCGTAAAAATAGTCGCAATGCCCGACTGGAACTCGTATCCGTAACATTGGAACTCGTATCCCCAATCTTTTTGATTAATGGTAGAGCGCTTCCACTTCATCACAGAAATCAGCAAGTGATGTGAAAATGACTCAAATCGCTAACAATTCGGTAACAATTCGCGATCATCATAAATTTATTGTCTCAATAGTAACCACACGAAAGAAAAAAATTATTTTTAATAAATTCATGTTATATATTGTTTATATTAGTAAGGAAAATATTCTGTTTCAAAATGATTTTCCTTTTTTTACCGCTTTTCTTAGGATTATTTAAAAATAACGATAAAAATGTATAGATTTTTTAAAAAATATCAAAATTCAATAATAATACGTGTTATTTTTATTTATTATTTTAGTCTAAAATTTTGTATGTATTTGGATTTATGTTATATTACGATTTACCTTCTAGTTCGATGATTTGATATATCGACTTGTTTTCTTCATTAATAATTTTTTTGTTATTTATTAATATTTTAAATGTTAATAATAGATTAATATTTTCAAGATCGTATCAGGGCGCCGTGGTTCGATAGAAACGTGATTATTCTGTGGTTATTATGTTAAATATAGTTTAAACGTTTACAATCCGTGCTATTTTTACCTGTCTTCACCTAAGTTTAATATTTATCACTTTACTTGGATGATTTTAATATTTCTGACTTAGAGCGATTGTTATTATCTACTTCATCTGACTTTATTATTTGTTATCTGTTATCTTTGTTTTTATTACCTAATTGCTTCGTTTGTGTCATAAGAAGTGATGTATGTTAGTATTATATTTGAAGCGGGCTATCTTTAGATAGTCTCCTACATCGTTACTCTTAGCCATGCAAGTATACTAATAGTCGTAAGTATATTGCTCAAAAAAATATATATATATAAAAAAAATATATATATACAGTGAAATCTCCTTATTCGCGATTTCATTATTTTGCGATGTCTTTTCTATATTTGCGGCTAAAATTTTCCGTATTCGCGTACATTATATTATGTAGTGACATTAAAAAATAAAAATATTAAAAGATTTAATGGCACAGGTGGAGTACGAACGTGAAGAGGTAAAAGATACGATCCCTGGAAAACAGTTAAATGTCAAAACGCTTACCAAAGGCATTAAACTATCCCACGATCTTATCCAGTTTTTTATAGATGCCGATCCATCTTTGAATAGAAGCTTATTCTTTAAGCGCAAAATTGAAAATTCCATGCAAGAATAGACAGAACTTCACACGGATTTAAAAACAAGATCGAAACAAGGAAAAATTACAAATTTTTGTAAATGCAATCCGAAATACTGTAGGTTAGTTTTGTAAATTTCGTTTACAGTAATTTTAGTTTTAGCGTACGTAATACTGTAGGCTATTTTCTTAAGGCGATTACCGAGTACGATTTGACCGTGCAATATAGTTCTTTAAACAGAACATACTGTACGTAATGTAGTGAGTTTTTAAATCTAACAGTTCGGTAAGTGCTTACAAGTAAATTAGGAAATGTACTGTATTTTTTAAAATATTTGTTATATATATATCTATGTACAGCACTAAACCAGTGCTTATAATTAATGTCGCCGTCTGTACTTCATCGATAACATCGTCCTACGTACGCATGATTTTTTTTTTATTTTACATAGAACCTAATTCTACCATAATGAGTATTAGTTCCGTTCTATATTCGCGGAATTTTTAAGGTCTCTAACCCTTGCGAATGAGATTTTACTACACATATATATATACTCATAAAGGGATATTATATAGAAATTTTTATATGAATTTTTCCGTCTAGATCCAATAAGTCCTTTTCTAAAATAAGTAACATAGAAAACCTTTCTACTGATTACGGTATCTACAGTAGTGTTATATAGAGTTGATAAGAATTTGTAAGTTAGTCGATACAAAATGAAAAAAGTTTTAAAGCGAACCGTTGTAAAGTTCGTAGGAACTGTGGGAAATACGGTTATGTAAGGAAAAACTGAAGATAAAAAAAATTAGGGTATATAAAATAAAAGTAATATTTGAAAGTTTGACAAAAGGTTTATTTATTTTAAGTTAATTTTCTGTAATTCCATTATCATAACTTAATAAGAGTACAGCTTTAACTCATCATCTCGTTTAATTTTTGTTATTTTAATTAATAAAAATGAGAATAATAGTATTCTAATTAACCAAAATTTTTAAACGGTTTAAAGCAACACGATTATGAATAAAATCAAATTTAGTATACTTTTTCGTTTGATTAATATTTTATTTAATTCGTAAAAATGACGATTATTCATGTTTTAACCAAGTCACCGTTCAGTTGTTTTGATTAATTATACTGAATAAACGGGAGTAAAATATCAGAATTTAACTGATATAAATTAAACTCTCAGCCGCTATTTATAATAGTATTATACATAAATTTACACATATTATTTTACGTTAATAATCTGTTACCTTTCTTTAGGAAGTAATAATGTAATTTTAATACTACAATACCTGAAATTTATTCATACGCAATGATAAATGATACGTTGTTGTAATTATCAAACATTATTGTATTACATAAGTCTTCAAATCTACATAAATGATAATAAAATCTGAAATTTAAAGCCAACACAAATTATATCAGATCGTAAGCAGATAAAGCAGATCGGCCTCCAGTTATTGATAAATTTCGTATTTACAATAATACTAGGAATTATAAGTTTGCAGTAATACTGTTAATCATATGTCAACATACTAGCGGGCTATCTTTAGATAGTCTCCTACATCGTTACTCTTAGCCATGCAAGTATACTTATAGTCGTATACTTTTGGCGACCGATTGTAAAAAAACAAATTGCTCAAAAAAAAAAAAAATTAATGAAAAAAAAAAAAATATATATATATATACAGTGAAATCTCCTTATTCGCGATTTCATTATTTTACGATATCTTTTCTATATTCGCGGCTAAAATTTTCCGTATTCGCGTACATTATATTATGTAGTGACATTAAAAAATAAAAATATTAAAAGATTTAATGTCGCAGGTGGAGTACGAACGTGAAGAGATCCCTGGAAAACAGTTAAATAATTTTAAAATGTATAATATATCGCAAGTTTTACATCAGTTAAATTCTTAATTAGGTGCATTCGCAGTAATTGTATATATATTGAATGTTGATAATAAATAATTATAAAACCTTTCACTCACTCATCACTGATCATCCGACTTTCTGATACCTTGAAAGCTAAAATTTGGCAAATATTAATAGAAAAACTAAAAAAAAAAAAAATTCTGATTATTAAGGAATGGAATCCTGAATAAAAACATTTATTTTATGAGATAAAAATAACTATTGATTATTATTTTAACTAACTTCGTATGAATTAAAAGGGGTTAAACGAAGAACTAATTTGTTTTCTATGCGATTTAATTTGCGTATCAGACTTCGTATGGTTATTTATAAGTAGGGCAACAAATAAATTTAGTGAAATAAAGATTGGGAAAGCATACTCATAACGTCCTAACATATTTCAACCCTAAATAAAGGATCGATTTAAAGTTTTATGCAAAAAAAAAATAAATAAAAATTAGTCGAGCTTGTGTTGGCCATATTTCTTACAACAACATGTACAGGCTAAATAGTTTTTAATTTAATTTTAAGGTAACTTCCTGTGTAATAATTTTATTCTTGAAATCTCGGTATACCAGAATAAAATCTTTCTTTCATATATTCAATTAAAAAAACAAACAATCAACTTCAGGTAATTTTTGAAATTTCGGTACGCTTTTATTCCTCAACGGAAGATAATCGGTTCTATTTTTTATTTTTTTGGAGAAAATATACCGTGTAATATTTATTTGTTAATAAACAATACTCAAAAAACAAATTAAAAAACCGATACACGTAAACAATTCCACAAAGTTATTCTAAAAACAAGCTTGGTATAACACACACGCAAGAGATTTGTGTAAGAGATTACAAAGTATGCTGAGACGTAAAGAGGAATGGCTGACAATAGAGAGATTCGTGGCTGAGGTTATACGAGCTAAGGAACTGGATTACAAGAAGCGGGAGGAGTTATTTTAAGAATAAAAAAGACCGAGACCCGGCTGCTGGAGCAGGGCCCGGTATCCCTGGCCTTAGCGGTCAGAGGTGAAGGCAAGATGAAAATAAGGAAATGATCCGGAACCGGTGAGCTGATCTGCCGTGCCGGTAGGCGGGGAGGCTCATTAGAGTCGCAAGGATATTCCCTCGGGTTGAGTAATACTTGAGTGTTGAGCCGGCCCGGGGGGAGCAGAACAAAAAAAAAATTAAACATTGCTTAAAATTTATTTGAGAATTTTGAATTTATAACGTTTCATCATTTTAAAAACTACTCTATAATATGTATATCGATTTTAAAATTTTTATTGATAAACATATCCAAATATTTTACAGAAGCTAAAAATTCAAATGCCGTATAGTACAAGTCAAGGAACAGTAGAACTATACGACACCACTTTTTTCTTTTTTCTTATTAGATAAATAGATAATTATAATTTCTGCTGGATTTACGAATAAAAATTATTATCCATCCAATATCATTTATAAATCGTTATGCGACACCACTGCGTGTCGTTATGCGACACCACTTTTTTCTTTTTTCTTATTAGATAAATAGATAATTATAATTTCTGCTGGATTTACGAATAAAAATTATTATCCATCCAATATCATTTATAAATCCATAATTTGTTTTTTCAACAACATTCTTATAAGAACTATCGTTAGAAAAATATAAAATTTTACCTCTTTATATCTACTCCAAAAACGTCATTAATGTATTTCAGAAACAAGGTAGGAATACAATCGTACTCTTAGGGACACCAGATTTCAATTATTCATTGTTACCGATTATATAATTTACCTTAACACATTGAGTTTTATCCCTTAAATAAGTTCGAAACTAAGTGCCCCATTCTAATACTTTTTCTTTCTTTTTTCCTGTTTAGCCTTCGGTAACTACCGTTTAGATAATTCTTCAGAGAATGAATGAGGATGATATGTATGAGTGTAGTCTTGTACATTCTCAGTTCGACCATTCCTGAGATGTGTGGTTAATTGAAACCCGACCGCCAAAGAACACCGGTATCCACGATCTAGTATTCAAATCCATGTAAAAATGTAACTCTCGACTTCCAAATCAGCTGATTTGGGAAGACGCGTTAACCACTAGACCAACCCGGTGGGTACCCCATTCTAATACTACAATTTTCAAACGGGTTTAAAACAGTAATTTGCTGAGTCAAACGACTAGAAAAATACTATTTACACGTTTACCTCCTTCAGGTTTTTCAATATGATTTTTTTTTTTAAATATGGCACGATTAGTTTTTAATCAAAACTTTATTCAACAACTTATCCTTATTAATTAAAAAATTCATTAAATCTGTGTTCGATGATTAAATATAACAACATTAAAGTTACAAGTTGATAAATATATATATTCCTTTTGTTACCTTTTTTAAATAATGAGATTATCATAATTTGTTTAAAGGTTTTTAGCATACGGGTGAGACGTAAATTAAAAATACGTGTAAGAGGCTGAGGAACATACATATTTTTCCAAATTTATTTTTAGGCAGACCAAAAATATGGAATACCTTTTAACTTATCGATAATTTAATAATGTCATCACAGGTATCGTCCTCTGATCAGAGGATATTATAATTTCGTCAAAAGCGAAGAAAAAACTTGCGCAGAACTCCGCAATAAGACCGGCTTTTCGTTTCCGACGCCCTAACTATTTCACAGCAATAAACGCACTATATACTTTCGATTAACCGATAGATCGCATTTCGATTTTCACACGCTAGCATTAAGTTTCAATTACGACTCGCCGCATAAGCGCGTATGAAAAACGCACCACGACACTGTCAACATAACCTCAAATTTTTTCGGCCTTAAACTAAACGTAACTTAAAAACAAGTTAACCGATCTTCAGCAAATACTCAAATGCACAACTTCTGATAAACTACTACAGCATAACTAAATTTCAATTAAATCGATGTATAGTTTTGTATAGTTTACAGATATATGCGTTGTAATAATGCAGATCTGTAAAGGTAGTCTTCATCTTCTGTATAACAGGAATAATCTATACGACATAAAAAATTAAAATAGAAACTTAACCGCATTTATGCTACTGACAAGAAAACCAATTATTTAATATACAGTTCCATTAATAAAAAAGTTATTTGCTAAATTTACATTACATTTATAATATTTTTTTTAAAACTCATTATTTTAGTATTAAATAAACTTTATTTATTTATACTTAACAACAATAAAAGCCGACTAACTGTAATAAAAGGATCTCTTTTCAAATAATTAATAATATTTAATTATTAATTTTCGTACTCTTCATACTCCAAACGTAGAGAAAATTCAACTTCACCATCCTTCCCCCACTGAAATCATGCGACCGAAAGTATACCGTACTTTTCTTCAAAAATTCAGTAAAAAAAAATATATATATATATATATATATATATATATATAACTATTGTTATTATATTGCAGGTACTGGCTTTTTTTTGCTTTTATCGTTCCCCTTTGTTTATCCCCCTCCCTGTGGCCGGATCCCCAACTAAGCTTGTATACAGCTCTAGGGGGTACCATCACCTCAAACTACCTCGGCAGAAACTAAGGTTTTCCCCCAGGTAGCCGGGACTCGGTCTTTAATCATTCACCATGCCTCTAATGACGGGACCCAAGGGGGTTCTCCTACCGGTACTTCGGTCTTGATGCCATCCTTCTAGCGGGGAATTCCATTAGAGGCGCGGCTTAACATATAAAAGCAGGTATTAGCTTAATATATCATTCAGTACCGAGGTACTATCATAAAAATATTAATTAAAGCGGTTGGTTATCGCAAAACAGTCATTAGCAATTGTAAACTACATACACTTAACCGATAGTAATTTTTTTTTTTTTTGTAGTGGAAATAGTAGCTTCATTTACAATTTCTCACACAATTTTATTGTTGCCTCCAATATTTAAATTTATTTTTAATAAAAAAATCTTTAGCGACTTTATTAATGCTATTTACTTGTAAAACGATGAATTATTTTAATTATTAAATTTTTTATTTTAGTTAATTATTTTATACATTATTGTAATAAGAACAATAACTTGTCTTTATATAAATGTAACACGTTGATTGCCATGTGACATATTTATATATGCCACTCTTGACTGTATGTGTGGGCAGTTGAACCGACGATGAATTGTCGGTCAATATTTACTTTAAGTTACGAAGTAGAATATTGCATCTCATTTTAATGCATATTGTGTATCTTATAATTTGAAAGCTGTGACCTTACAAAATAGGATGTTCGTTTAGCCGGTTTGTTGAATTTAGTAAATAAAATATATTTTATGAATTAAAAAAAAAAAATAATATGTAATTTTCTTTTACTTAAAATATACACCGTTATTACTGTTTAAGTAATTTTACTATTGTGATCGCGAAAAGTTTTGGTTTTCAGATTTCAACGGAAATATCCATTTTGATCATCCGTGAAACCATTTTGACTAGTTTCGGCGTGACGTCTGTACTTATGTGCGTATGTATCTCGCATAATTCAAAATCGATTAGCCATAGGATGTTGAAATTTTGGATTTAGGACTGTTCTAACATCTAGTTATGCACCTCCCCTATTGATTACAACCGGTTGGACCAAAAAACCTACAATCAAAAATATTTGGTGTTTGCACTTTTTATTAACTGCAGTAATAAGCCCTCATCGAGAGCTTTTCAACGATATATCTATGATAAGTGCTACTTATTTTCTACGGTTTAGAGTTAGATAGCATATAAAATTTTAATTAATGAAATATTTGGATCTAAGAAGGGGAAGGCACATCGGTTCAAATTTGACTTCATCTCCTTTTTTTAATTTAAATATATTGATTTATTCCTAATTATTAACTTCTGATTGTAAAAGATTTTTACAAAAAAAATAACAAAAAAATAATGAAAAAATATCAGAAGTTATTAATGAAATAAAATTTTGTGTAATTTTTGTTTTAAGAAAATGTGTATAAGTAATTTAATAGGCGTACCAGGAAGTCATGTGATGTGAACATCAGATTTTTTAGGTTAAGTTTAATTCTTAGCTACTTCTCAAGTATTTTTATATTTTTAAATCGATAAATATAGCTATATAATATAATTATTGTAATAATTATAGTGTAATTATAACTTTTCAATAGTCTAGTTGTTCTATTTCAAACAAAATTTCGTATAATTAAATTCATCGTGTTAAGTACAACAGACAAATGGCCTGCAATAAAAAACTCATTCTTACAAGTCACCGGCACAAAAAATGTGTCGCTACTCTTGTAGAAAAGAAAATTAAACAAAAAATGTTTATGCGAATAATAAATGAAGCATGCGTGGAAAAGATATCTTTAAACCTGAATTTTTAAATGTTTATAAATGTTGCACTCTTATTTATGAAAGGGTAATAGATTATGTGAAGTGGCTTAAACAGAAAAAGTTATTTTTAAAATTATTTAGACTATCATCGATTAATACTGCTTAATACACGTCAAATAATAATACGGGTTAACGAAAAAGTATTTTTAATTTTTTAATGCAAAATTAAAACAAGGTTTTTTTTTGTCATCTTTGAGGTGAAGTCATAATGCTGTCATTGTAGAACGTTTATTTCTTTTGAATGAAAAACTGTGATAAATTATTTTTTCAGGTCTTTTTTGAAACCAAATTTATATCGTTAAAATATTACTTTAGAGACAGAAACAACTGGAAGCACGGCGGTGCTATGTCAGAACTATACAAAGGTCGCATCTAAACTTCTCAGCCAAGCACTATAAGTTTCGACGGGTCACGAAAGATGTGTGGAGTTTGGGGTTGAAGTGATGGAAGCCAAGACTTTTCTACTGATAATTTCTGATAGCTTTATCTTGATCGCTCAGCGTAATTTTTCTACTTACTGACGATAAATTTTAGTTTCGATTGTTTGGGCTACTCACAGCGAACACTTTTATAATCTTACACTACATATCCAGCATCACTTTTCTTGGCGTCAATCCTGGATTTAATAACGTTTCCACACCTTCACTTTGCTTTAATTACGACTTTTTCTGAGCATTATTGGCGTATGTGATCGCTAGGATTCGTTTGGTGGATTCGAGTCAATGCCAAGATTGTGGGACTGATGATGATACTGTGGACCATGTTCTCTATGTGTGTCCCCGATATGAGGTCGAACGTTAAGGACCTGCTAGGGAACTTGAGAGAATGCATTCCTTTCTGTATCTTCGTATTAACCGGATGATCCACGAGGAGCGGTCTACAGTGGCTGGTTTCCTTGGCGGCCTTGCGAGTGGAGATCTGCAGAGGGAGTTTAATCGAGGTATTTTACGTGGTAGGATCCCGGGTGGCTAGGGTTCCGGCCAGGGTTCATCGCACCCAGGGTTGCCTGGGTGCGATAAGGCCAGAGACACTCATTTACCAGTAGCCACCATAAGACGCACGCGTCTGATGGTGGCTACTGGTAAGCGGTATGACTATTTAAGATTTCTGTCTTGACGGCTGTGCGGGTGTGTAACGCGTGGGTATCGTGGATGTTAGTAGCTTGTCCTGTTTTCTGCATATTCTTGTGTGTTGTTGTCGGTGTATGTATTTGACGTACTGTTTGTGTTGCTTCCAGTAGTGTTGTTTGTGTGGTGTGTGACATTGTTGAATTGTTATCACTGTGTGTGTGTGTGTGTGTGTGTGTGTGTGTGTGTGTGTGTGTGTGTGTGTGTGTTTGTGGGCGGTTCCCACTTCTTCTGATGAAATGTTTTTATAATCAGTCCCAGGAAGGGGGAAGCCAGGGGTGGAGGTTTACTCGGTTGTGCGCAGGTATAAATACGCCCTTGGTTATAACTGGCGGAATCTGTTAGCGAGCCCGACTGCTTAGGCGCCCGTAAATGGGGTTCCTCCACCGTTTTTTTTAAAAAAAGGGTTGCGGCATAGGCATTGGATAAGTTGGAGGTTGGCGCATCGGCATCGTGCCACGGTTATATCGGCATTGTTTGCGATTCGATTTCGGGCTCTCGCTGCCGGGGTATGGTAGCCCGTACGACCGGGAGTATGCCTTCGGTCCGCCAGTGACGGTCCCTGATTGTGACGTGGTAATGCCGCGCGAGACTCCATCATGGGACCAGGTGGGAGTGCGGGGTTTGTCCCCGGCTCCTGCCCGAACCCGAATGAGAATACGTTCCCCTTGTTAGGTGACCTAATTCGGTCGACTTATTTGAATGTAGGTCTGAATTTCTATATAGCGTAAAACATAATTTTGATCGGTACGAATGTAGCGCTGATTTGACTTACAACTTGTTCGTTTTCTGAGGCATTCGTAGTCACGAACGGTGTTGTCAAATTTAGACTAGGCGCGGGAACCGCGCTTCCGCGGTCTCGGTCAGTTAGTTTGAGGGAATCGTGTTAGATCGGATGTAAAGATGTCCGTTTGAAGCTTACGTGCAGCCAAATTTGAATTGCGTTTTACTGATGCAAACGTCTACCGAGGCATTTACATCGGTGACAACCCGACCGAGACCTGGCTGATGACTGTGAGATGTAATCGGTCTTTACGACCGTTAGGGTTCGGAACGGAGGGGGTGGTGTTGTGGCGACCGGTAACGTCACAAGGTGGGTGGGTGTCTTCCTCCTACAAGGTTGGGATGTCGCATGTGATCCACGTGTTATCTTCTGTAATGAGCCGTTTTCTAAAAAGGTTCGATTTCGATCCGTTTTAGATTAAAATTTTATCCATTATATTTTTCATTATTAAATCACGCGATGCTAAAAATTATTAATTTTTATTCAGCCTACTTCAAATAGTTTAAAATTATTTTCTGGTCGATTTTTAATTCGTTACTGATATCACTACTTGTTCGATTCTTTCCATGATTTCATCGACGTTTTCAGATATTGCCTGACAACTACCAGGTATATTACTGATATCACACACTTTTTTTAGTAGCCTGAGTCACTCATTCTTCCCTTTTCTATTATAAAATTTTTAAAATGCAATAACTTTTAAATAAAAAAAAATTATTAATGCGACTCTATACTTTTCTAGAAATACTCAGTGATATGTCACCTTTCAAAAGCACACAAGTGTTGTTAGATTCGATTGGTATACCGTAGTTAAACGATCCTCAAGCCATCTGCCGGGAGAATACGAAGAAATTTTTTCCCTAATCCGAATAAGTTTATTTTCCAAACGCTTAAAAATATTTATATTATATAAAAAAATATTCATTATTATCGTATAAATAAATTTAATACTTACATTTATTACATAAATTCTAGAAAATATAAATAATCTAGAGGAGATTCTTTATTTGGGTTACTTTCATGCACGTAGCAATCTCCACACAGAATATTAAGTTACTGGTATAAAATAAATAATTACATTACAGATCTAAGGAATTAGGATGACAATCGAAATAAAGAGCTTGCAAGCAATGTATCATACATTACAAGCGATATAATACAATGTAATACATACATTAATACATTGTATGTATTGTAGTACATACAATGTATTACAAGCAACGTATCATACAAGAAAATACAATGTTACAGCTTAAATAACAAATAAAAAACTAAATAAAAATTTAGTATTTATTTAAAATTTAATTCAATACAAAACGAATAGTGTTTATGCTCTGTATAATAATAAAAAACAATAAAATAAATAAAACAATTAATAACGTGTCTCGAAAAACTAGACCCAGCAACATTAAAAAAACTCTACTTCTTTACACTTAAATAACTAATCCTTTAAAAATCATTTTAAACATAATTAAATTATTAAAATAACAAAATTAATACATTCAAAATCTTTATACACGACATCTCGTATATATTTTTTTGAAACTAATTAAAAATTTTTAGATGTAATATACGAAACAATATTTATGAAAATACTTCTTTTGACATATAGTATTAATTTACTAACATATCTACAAGTAATATATAACATCCTAAAAAATAGTGATCAAATTTTATCAAAATTCGGGATCATTTTCAAAAAAGAAAAAAATAACCTTTGAAATTTTTAATAATAATGACTAAATCTACCTTACAATAGTAGTTTTTGCGTTCAGCTTAAAACTACCTCTTCTTCTTTTTCGTCTCACGTGACTTGAGGAAACATTGGATCGATTATTTTTTTGTATTCTATGCCTTTATTTTAGCCCAGTATTATTTCGTTCTTTCCGATATTACTTTCCTTTCTTCTCTGGAAAATTGGATATTACTTTTGGTTTGGAACTTCGTTTTCTTGTCTTTATTGATTGTTTTGGTGGTTTTGTACAGGAGCATGCTTTCCGTTATTTGAAGTCCGATTAGATATTTTCCTTTGGTTGTTCCGATCTGCTTTCGTTTTTTTATTGTGGAAATAAAGATTTGTTTAGTTAATTTGCGCACATACTGAGGATGTGTCCGTAGAAGTCGATTCTTCTTTTTCTTTTATATATTTTTTTTTTGACGAAATTACGGGGTCGATTGCATTGTTCATTTAGCTCACTGGAATTTTGTGGCGTATGAAAAATGCATGCCTGATCGGGATCGGAACCCGGAATCTCCAAATAAAAGGCCGAGACGGTACCACTTCACTCAGCCTTATAAATTTTATATCATTAAATTTCTATAAATAAAGGTTTTTAGATTGTTTCGATGTAATTTTTTATGCTACAGAAAATTGTAACTTTTACAGAGGATATTTTTGCAAAAGGTTCGATAGTTGTAAGTTGCTAAAAAAAAGATTTGAAAACCATAAAAAAGTCAAAATCAAAACCGAATTTAATGAAATGTAGTATTTTTTGTAATTATTCTGATAATCGTTTTGAAAAAAAATTGAAAGCTGAATTTTAACTTAATGTAAAATTTTTTATTCATTAAATTCGTATATATATATATATATATATACCCACAAATACAAAATATTTTATTTTTTCAAATAATTTTACCACTTGCAGGCAATTTTTATAAAATATTTTTTTAAAACTTTTTTCAGTTTAACCCTTTTTAAATTGTAATCTGGTATTGTGGAGTTTTTGAACGAATGGATTTCATATTAATAAAACATTGAGTGATAACAAAATAATCCACTAAAAAATTTATCAAACTCGGTCAGAAAGAATTAATACATGAACGAAAATAAATAACATATTTGTTGCTGTACATTTGCGTATCCGTATACAAAGATTTATAGGCGTTTGTTATCTAACAGTGGTAACCCTAATAATTACCTGATTATTACTTTCTATTTTTTTTTTTTTTAATTGATCAAAGTGGTTAAAATTATTTAGAATAATAATGTTATCGTTAGGGGTAATGATAACACTCGTGTTCGTCTATGTAAATTAAATTTTAATCACTATTTGTTAATGATAATCTATAAAAACTACGATCAAATCAATCAATATCTCGAAGTATTATCGGTTTTAGTTTTTATAATTACATAAACATTTTCAAAACGCAAAATCATACCGGGTATACGTTAAACGTTACAGAAAATAAAACAATTTACAGTGTATATTCAGTTTCTTAGATCAAATATGTCCGATTAAAATTAATATTTTCAGAATATTCTCACTATTGAAATTTTGATTGTAACTTTATTCTAATTTAAAATTAAATGTGAAATACATTATTAATCCAAATACCTTTGATGTTGTGAAATACCTTATTAAATAATACCTCAAGTTATTAAATACCTTAGTAATCTAAAGTTCTATAAGACACATATTTGTTATCGTTAAAACTTTAGTATTAAACAACATCAAACTTCCTGTTAAATCTATTATGTTTTGTAATTAAATAAACCTTATTTATTTCTGAACTCCAAAACGTATTTTTACATTGTTCATTAAAGATACGGCTTACGGCTCATATGTCTGTCTTTAATAACAAAAGGAAATAAAATCAATAATATTTCAGATGACATTGCCTTCCTCTCCTTTCCACTCATCGATCTCTCCCTTTCCTCGCCCCCTTACACTCTGTCAGCATTAACTTATTCCAAAAAAATAAATATTGTAATTAATTAATTTGTCATATATATAAATACAAAAGAATAAATATACTGCACGTTCAAGCTTCATTCTTTACTAAATGGAGCGATTAACATGTTTTTTTTATTTTGTAGAAGAAGCTCCTCTGGTAGATAATAAAAGATTTTTCTTTATTAAATTCTTTTTTTCCCCTCTGGGTAAGGGAGTAATCCCATTGAGGGACAAAGTGTCGGTCTCGTAACAGGTTACGGCGTATCTAGCCTTCGCCCTACCGACTAAACCTCCACCTAAACCATCCCGCCCCTCCCGTGGTCGGAAACCGCATTTAAGCATTAGTTAGTCCCAGGAGGTGTTTCTATATTTAACTTAGCGAAAGGTTTTGTCGACGAAGAATTAAATCGTATAAATAAACAATTTGAATATATTTCTTGTTTAAAATAATAATAACCCCCTCGAATTCCGAAGTACAGCGGTTACTGTGTTTGCCTTTAATTCAGAACGTTTAAATCTCCATTAGGTTTGGCGATCTTCATACTTTATACAATTTATTTTTCAACTGTAGTCGGACGGTCAGCATCAATCTGCTAAATAAGTAATGATCTAAAACACGAAATCATTCCGATGTAAAAAGTATTTTTATCCGAAAATTCGACTAAAATAGCCGGAAAATTTGAAGTAAAAAAAAAGTTATAGTTTGTAATCAATACAGTGTTTTTCGCTTTTGCGTTTCTTGAAAGTACTTTTTTTATACGGGTGGCTTTTTTTTATAACCTATTCAAGTTTTAAATAAGTATAAAACTAAAGTGCGTTAAGTAAAGCACTCTTTTAAAAGAAATTAACCAAACTTAAGAATGAATTATTTCAAAAATTAAACGATTAACTTTTTCATTCTTCTTTAAGATTTTAACTTCTGATATCCTACAAAATTAAAGATTACTAAATTGATGGTGATTAAATGTTTATACTCGTGTTTTACTTCTAAAAGTCGAAAATTATAAAATAATTTGAAACGTTTACTGAAACCTTTTTAGGTTTGTATTTTAAAGTTAATTTTATTTTTATGATCATTTTGAACAGCTCAAAATATTTGAAAGTTATTTTTTTTTTTATTTGAATTTTTAAAGAAATGAAACCTTTTTTTATCATGGATTTTTGAGTTATCTTTTTTATAAGGCCTTTCACTAACTTTCTTTTACAGATTTTTTTTTTGTTATCTACATTCCGATATACTTTACCAATATAATTCACATCAGACAGAACATTTCTTTTTTCCTTAAAAATAAGGAATTATTTCGTGTTAACGTTGAAGAGATTAATTAATCCTACGACTGAAATTCGAAAAAAAAATGTATCGTTGTCATCAATCATTCCACCACCGAATAATCCCACATCAACATAAAGTGGATGTCTGGATGAATGAAAATTCTGTTCGACAGGATTGTTAGATATCCAACAGACCTTTGACAAAGTACGGTTGCCGTGATTGATCTATAAATTCAAATTAAAACTTCTTTAATCCTACTACCTTGTCTTACGGAATTATCTGGAGAGACGTTTCTCTCGGGTAAGATGTAACGATGAGTTGTCGAGGTTTTTTCGACATTAGGTCGGGTGTATCTCAGGGCTCTGTACTAGGTCCTGTGTTGTATTAAATATTTACATTCCAACCCTGGAAGGTTGCATCGTCGCCATATTTTCCGATGATGTTGCTATCCTTTCCGTTAACGAAGACCCTGAACTAGCCTCTCGGGAGATGCAAACGGCAATGGACCTTGTCTGCGCGCGGCAGTAAAGATGGAGTATTAAAGTAAATCAGGCTAAATCGAAGGACGTCACATTCGCCATGAGAAAAGGGTGACTGACCCGGTGTGAACGTGAACGTGTCTTGATCCCAAATACGGTACCTAGGACCGCACCTGGATCGGCATTTAACCTGGAAGTGTCACGTGAGAATGTAAAAAAACAACTGAACGCAAAGTATAAGGAACCGCATCGGTTGCTGTGGAGTAACTTACCCGTCACTTTGTCCAATAAAGTTCTGATTTACAAAGTTATCATACGACCGGTTTGAACTTACGGTGCGGAGTTTTGATGGACAGCAAGTAACAGTAATGTAGATATCATACAACGCTTCCAAAACAAAGGAACGAGAATAATTGCAGAGGCGCTGTGGTTCACACATAATGAAGAAATTCACTAATATGTGGAGCTTCCGACGGTTCGTGTGGTTGTGAGAAAGCACAGTGTTAAATATCAACAACGTTTAGAAAATCACTTTAGCCGTTTAGGGTCAATCCGCTTGATAACAGTGGAGACATCCGAAGGTTGAAACGTCTTTATATGCTTGATTTAGAGGCTACTGAGTGGCAATTTTCAGTTGCTATCCCCAAATCCAGTGAAGTTTTTTTTGTTTACTTCATTATTTATATATTTTTTTGTTTATAGGTACAGGTTATTTTGTTTTTTGTTTGACTAGCTATCGCTTTAATAAATTTTTACGTTTTTACTGACTACTAGGAGACCCGGCAATAATTCACTACTGCTAGGTTTGGGTATGAATATAGATTAAAAGAACACGATTGAAAGTTTGCTAAAACATTAACAAAATGAACATTACGGAACTTCACAAAATTTAACCTTTCCCTTTTACCCTTTCTCCCTTTTCCCTTTTTCCCTTTCATTTTTCCCCTTTTCCTTTTCCCGTTCTATTTTTTACCATATTTCCTTTCAATTTTCCCTTTTTCTTCCACTTTCCTTTTCTCATTTCTCTTTCCCTTGTTTCCCTTTCCACCTTCCTCTTTTCCTCTCTTCCCTTTTATTTTTTTATATTTTCCCCTTTCCATTTCCTATTTCCTTTTCCCCGTTTTCCCCTTTTTCGTTTACATTTTCCCCTTCTTCCCTTTTTATCTTTTTCAATTTTCCCTTTCTCCCTTTTTCCCCGCGCGTAAATCGGTAAAGTAGTTTTTTAGTCTATAGCGGACACACATATCGGAAACAATGAGATCATTGAGATGGAATGGTAAAATATTTAGTATAGCGTGTGTTGCTTTTACGTCCAACAGACGCGCTGTTTTTCAAAAATCATGTTTTTTCCTGTCACAGGTGTGACATCTTACGTCTATAAATAGTAGGTATGTAAAAACACGCGTGTATTCGAATAAAACGTTGTGTCAAAATCTCAAAGCAATCACTGAAGAACTTTCGGAGATTTAGGATTCTGGACAAAAGAACATTTACATAGATTTTTTTTTTATTGGTTTTTATTTGTTGATTGTTGTTTTTATGGGCAATGAAGTGTTGGAAGATATATTTTTTTACTAATAAACTTTAAGTTTATTGCGTACTGATATGGATTGACTTTTTAAGGAAGTTTCTTAAGAACCACGTATCATGTGCTTATTATCAAACGATTTACTTATGATTCCACTTAACGACCCGATAAAATATACTAGTTGTGAATAAAAAAAATAAATCAATCATATTTCTATCCCTATCGTGTTTCGTTACCTATTACTATTATAAAATTAATATTAAAACTATAATATAAATTATACTTCCAATATTTACTGTAAAAAAAAAACACGAAACTAATTATTATTACTTAAAAAAATGGACGAAAAATGTAAAGAATTTTTAAATTTTACACATGAATAACATTTTTATTTGTAGAACCTCTTCGTTAATTTTTTCCGCCGAAATTTTTTACGTAAATATATTATTCAAGTCTTCTTGAAGCTTTAAAAAATATATTCCAGAATATATATAAATAAAACATTCACCTTTATCGGCGATGCAATTTCAATGAGAATTCCGTTTACAAAATATCTTGATTTTAATTCGACTACCGTGACAACTATCTACTGTAGCGAGTGCATAAAACATTCGAATTGGTTATTTCCTTTTAGTATATTATTTCCTGAATTTGTTTCCATTCTATATTTTTAAGTATATTATGTAAACGTAAAAGTCACACCGTTCTAGTATAACCGGAATTAAAAAAGCGAAAGAAATGTATTAAGTATTTTTGTACAAAAACGAGTCGAATAAATTATTACTTACTTCCTTGTACAAAGTAAAGGAAGTATTGTGATCGCGAAACATTTCGGTTTTCAGATTCCAATTGAAGTATCCATTTTCAACATCCCTGAATCCATTCTGAATAGTTTAGGCGAGACGTTTGTACGTATGTGCGTGTATGTACGTACGTGTGTGCGTATGTACCTCGTATATCTCAAAAACGATTAGCGGTAGGGTATTGAAATTTTGGATTTAGGACTGTTGTAACATCTAGTTGCCTTCCCTTTTGATTGCGATCGACCGGACCAAAATTGTCCAATAAAAGCTCAAAATAAAAAATAAAAATGGATTTTGGGCATTTTTTTTAACAGCAGTAATAATCCCTCTTCGAGAGCTTTTCAACAATATATCATAAGCGGTGCTTATTTTCATCGGTACCAGAGTTATATACAAATAAAATTTTAATTAATGAAATATTTGGATCTTACAAGGAAAGGCACATCGGTTCGAATTCGACTTCATTTCTTTTCTTTTTTTAACTTTTTTTTAAAATTTAAATATATTGATTTATTAATAATTATTAACCTCGGATTGTAAAAACGTTTTACAATAAATAATAATTCAATAATAAAAAATCAAAAAAAATCAGAAGTTATTAAAGAAATAAAATTTGATGTACTTTTAATTAAAAAAAAAATTTTTACATGTTATTTTATAGACGTACAAGGAAGTCATGTAGTGTCCACATCAGATTTTTTTTTATCCCTTATAAAAATTCAATAAAAATTTTACTATTAAAAAGTAACAGCTTCAGAAAACCGCTGATTTAAAGTATTATTGTATTCAAAACACTCTAAAGTTAAAATGGATTTTACGAGTAGACCTATTTATTAAATAAATTGATGAAAACTGTAAAATAATTATACTTTTTAATTTTCTGCATATTATGGATTCTTTAAACAGCAATACGTCATCTATTCACTTTGTGGATATAACAAATTCTTGTTAAATTATTTACACATTTAACATATTTACACATATTACAAATATTTCAAGATCTCAAGTATCATGAAAGATCTTTCTTTATCGTGCTAAGAGATTTCTGAACTTCAAAAATCGTTGATGGATTTAAATCAATAAATTTTTATTAAATTTTGTTAAATCAGTAGGTTTTTATTAAGTAATGAAGAATACCTATCGAGGTAGAGTATAATAATTGCACCGCTTTCCTCATCGTGCTGTTGTACACCATTACGGAGCTTTGCATAATATAAAACCTGTTTTAAGATGATTTTAAGGATATTATTATTGTTTAAAGCAGGAACGTTTATTGGGATGCTATTTCTCTAGATGCTATAATCAAAGGAAATGCCTGACCAGCCAGAAGGCTATTTCTCTAAATGTTACAATCAAAGGAAGTGTTTGAACAGTCGGATAAATTCCGTTTTATTAAAGCACTTATGTGGAATTATTTAGTATGTTATCTCCCGTAAGAATAATATATAAATTATATATATTTGGAATCTATATGTACTTAGAATCCGCAGTAGTAATAAATTTATGTTATAATTAACGAGTAACAATTCCGTTTTGCTTCTTTTTAAAGCTTTGTTACGGTACGTTTTATAACCGACTGACGTAGTTTAGAACGAAATTATATAAAAGTCTGTTCATTCGATCCGGGAATTCACATAAAGCAAGGTTTTTGTCCGACCGGATACGAACTACTGCGTAATGAATGCGGTAGGAATTGCTAATAAAAGTGTCTGCTCTCATAGGGAATAGACCTTATTTAATTTTACTTTTACGGCACCACAGGGCTAGAGCAAGAATAAAAGTACGATCATCAGACAAAAAAACGGGTATGACTTATTTTTTCATTTT
Organism: Lycorma delicatula; assembly: GCF_047948215.1. Taxonomy (NCBI): domain Eukaryota; kingdom Metazoa; phylum Arthropoda; class Insecta; order Hemiptera; family Fulgoridae; genus Lycorma; species Lycorma delicatula. The sequence goes on along the minus strand of NC_134456.1, from coordinate 222,746,288 downwards.
TCGACGTTTCATAATCCAGGACCCCAAAAAACAAAAAAAGGTAAAGGGGTAATGTTCGTACGTACGTATGCGTGATGGCGTATCTGAAATTATGTAACTTTTGACTGAATAAACCAATTTTGATGAAATTTGTCACATAAACTCGTATATATAAAGAAATTTGTCGGTAAAATTTTGGGATCAATATCTCTAACGGACGGGGAGGTTTTACTGGTTAATTTTCTCAAAACTTTGGTAACGTAAACCCGGTTTATATTAAGCTCGATAGATGCGTGCGTGCTTATGTTAACATTTTTTTTTTTAATTTTCCTCAAAATTTCCTCTTCCTCGAAAATCGAAAAAGCTATCTTTTAATTTATCGCATCATTTTTAACCGAATTTTGTCTAATGTCTCTTAAGCACGGTAATAGAGCAAGCGATAAAAAAATAATAACATTTGGAGTGAGGAAATCTATCAAAATATAAAAATATTGATTTTTTGAGTTTTTCATACTTTTTTTGTTTTATTTAAACATTTAATAATTTTTTTTTTTAAATTTAAATAATAAACTTATAGAAATAACATTACAATAAAAAATTTCATCATAATTCAGCCTTCGCTATTAAAAAAATCTTAGATTAATTTTTATCGGTTGTAAAATTTTTAGCGGATGTTTTTTTTAGTTCTTCCATTTAACATAGTAAAAAAGAAATTCTTTAACTGTAATTTTGGAGCTGGGAAGAACAATAAAATACCGATTTTTTAAATGTTAAACTGTTTTGGTTTATTTAAACAAACGATGATGATTTTACAATAAAATTTCACGGTAAACTAACCTCCCATCTAAAAAAAAAATTAAAGTAATTTTTTTCACGTATAATTATTTTTCCTCTGTATAAGAATAAATAACCAACGCCAGCAAAATATTACAACTTTGTTGTCAGATTTTTTAACGTAACGTGTAACAGAATGCGACATTATTGATTTGAATATCTATAAAAAATACTAAAATATTCTAGACAGATTCTCTATCGTTTTAGTTTCACGACCCTAAAAAGTAAAAAAAAATATATGTATGAATATCTTGTGACCCCCAACCCCATCACCAACCCGATGAAACCTAGTACAAGTGTACAACCGTAAGCGATTTACAGGTTCCAACTTGATGTGCATGTCCTCCTTGTTATTTGGTCTGCTTGCATAATATTCGCTGTGAGAGCAAATATTTTGAAAGTAACGAATTTGAATGCGTCGTGCTCTCAACAGTATAAAAGAGCCGTAAGGGATCGCAGAATGTCAGAATAGGTTTGAATCAGAAGGGTGCATCTGTTGACTTTAAGTTTTTAAGAGCGTAGTTTGATTGAAAATAATAATAATAATTATATATCGGTTTTTTAGTGTGCGGTCAAAATATGTAACTGTTTTTTTTTTTTTTTTTTTTTTTCAATTAGATCGTATGTAAAATAAACAGATTTGTAAAAAAACGAAGTAAGCAATCTACATTCAGCGAATCAGTCTGTAAAAAGACAATTTTGTACAATGACAGTTATTTAAAAATAATAGTTTTACCTCATCGGATGGAAAGCCACAGTGCGTTGTTCGTTTTCAAGTCCTCTCCGACGAAAGCGTGAAGCCATCATAATTAATTTGATACTTGGAAACTAAACATTCGCATCGTAAAAGCAAACCCTTGGAATTTTTCGAAAGAAATTATATACTTGGAAGAATCAACAAGTTTCTTTTTTTAAATCGAGCCGTACTGATAAATATACACTTGAAGCCTCGTATTTCGTAGCATTAAAAGTAGTTAAGATATCCAAACCCCATACAAACGTAGAAAACTTCATATTACTTATTAGAATTAATAAGATCTGAATCGGTCAATTTGTTTAAATCTTCCACGCCTCCAATAGGCATAGAAAAAGCAACAAAAAAATTTTTTTAATTCCGCTTTGTAATGATACAGGCGTACCGAAAACACGGCTACCCACGTCCGCGAAAAGATAATTTAGTTAGCGAGTTCAAGTGAATTTTTTAGTATTCAATTTAATGAATCGACGGATCTGGCAAATATTTTTCAGTTCTTATGTTTTGTGAGATATGAATCCGATAGAGACAGATAAAACAAAGAAAACATATTGCTTTGCAAATCAATAACTTGTGCAACAGGACAAGTCGTGTTTTTTATTAAGCTATTAAAAACTACAAGACAGACTGGACAAAATGTATACCGATACGTAGTGATGTTGCAAAGGCGGTAACAAGAAAGAACAGTGGATTTCTAAAAAAATTAAAAATAATGTTATACCAAAGGCGGAATACACTCACTGCTTCCTTCACAGAAATACTCTAGTCGGAAAAAATATGCCGGAAAATCTCATAAAAATTCTTTGTAAAGCTGTAAAAATTGGTAATTTTATTAAAAATCAACCGTTACAGAATAGGCTGTTCGCTAAACTATGCTATGAAATGGAAGAAAAGAAAACATCTCTTCTTTTCCGTATAGAAGGCAGATGGTTTACGCGGGGCAAAGTGTTAGCCCGGTTATTGGAATGGCGAGATAAATTAATAATATTTTTCCAGGATAAACAAACGCAATTCCCAGTAGTTTAACAGAATAACGAGTGTATGTTGCTGTTACCTTACTAAGCTGATGTATTTTTCATTTAAACGACTTGAATTCACAAGAACGTGATAAAAAAGTTTTATTAATGACGGTCAAAGTTCATGCTGACGTGGATTATTCGCCAAAAAATTTGATATATTTCCACTCGCTTTCGGTTATATCGGGAAAAATTTGGCTGAAGACACTACTATTCACCACAGTTTAGATAGCACGAAGTTGTATTTCTGCGAATAATAATTCGGTTGGCGGAGTGTTTCCCGAAAGTAAAAAATGATTTCAACAAGAGATGCTGAATCAATTTAGTTAAAACGTTTTTGCAGCTCCTAAGTTATCAATTAAGATTCACTACCGGCTCGTTAAAATGTTGCCGATAGAACTTTATAACTAAATTTACATCTGAATATTTAGATACATTTTGGCTTGATCTTCGAAGTGAATATGGAAGAATGCTTCTGTGACTTTTCATTCTTTCTGTGGCCTTTTGCCGTGTATTACCACCGAAAAGAGTTTCTCATCTGTGGTTACTGTAAAAATTAAATACAGGAATCCTCTTTTATCGCTTGAATACGATTTGATTTTGTGCATTTCAAAGACAGATACGCGTATAGAGAAAGTTAAATGAAAAACAAACGCAACAATATTTTTTATTTATTTTCTTTATATCTGTTCTTATAAATATAAGTAAAATGTTTATAATAATTTTTTTTTTCATAAAATGATTACATTATTGACTACGTATAAAGTTGTACGCAAATTTCGCGACCCCCTTTCATATCACCGCAACTCCCGAAGGGGCGCGATCCCCAGGTTGAGAAACATTGATCTAGACGTTTAGAAGTCGGAGCCATATTAAAACCAAACAAATAGCTCCAATTAAATAACTCTTATTTTAGAATCGAGAGAGAAGAATCAGAAAAGTATAATTTTTAACATTTTTCCTGGATATAGTAAAAAGTATGCGAAGACTTCCGTAACTCGTATTTTATTATATATATAATCATATATGTATGAAACATTTTTGTATATAAATCCTATAATCCTATAAATCCTGTGTGTGTGTGTGTGTGTGTGTGTGTGTGTGTGTGTGTGTGTGTGTGTGCGAGCGCACGCGTACCCCTTAACCGAGAACATGCTACATGATACAACATACTGCCCGTAAAAAAACATATGATTTTTTTAAAAGATTATAAATAATAAATAGAAGCAACACCAACAAATAAGACAAAAAGCAAGAACATGATTGAACAAAAAATCATAAGATTTTTTTTAAAAATGTTTATAAACAATAAGTAATAGGATTAATAATAATTATAAAATAAATTAATAAATTTTACTACCGTAATTCATTCATCCAATATCGTAGCAGATCTTAAAACACAACTGTTTGTGATACAAATAAATCGATACTGAACATACCATCGATTATTCACTTAGAATCGTGTATATGATTTTTTTTGGCCTTGTAGTTACAATTAAACATACATATAGGCAAAACAGTAATAAGAAAGGGAGTCCGACAAGGATGTTCGCTATCTCCGTTACTTTTTAATCTTTACATGGATCTAGCAGTTAATGATGTTAAAGAACAATTTAGATTCGGAGTAACAGTACAAGGTGAAAAGATAAAGATGCTACGATTTGCTGATGATATAGTAATTCTAGCCGAGAGTAAAAAGGATTTAGAAGAAACAATGAACGGCATAGATGAAGTCCTACGCAAGAACTATCGCGTGAAAATAAACAAGAAGAAAACAAAAGTAATGAAATGTAGTAGAAATAACAAAGATGGACCGCTGAATGTGAAAATAGGAGGAGAAAAGATTACGGAGGTAGAAAAATTATGTTATTTGGGAAGTAGAATTACTAAAGATGAACGAAGCAGGAGCGATATAAAATGCCGAATAGCACAAGCTAAACGAGCCTTCAGTAAGAAATATAATTTGTTTACATCGAAAATTAATTTAAATGTCAGGAAAAGATTTTTGAAAGTATACGTTTGGAGTGTCGCTTTATATGGAAGTGAAACTTGGACGATCGGAGTATCTGAGAAGAAAAGATTAGAAGCTTTTGAAATGCGGTGCTATAGGAGAATGTTAAAAATCAGTCGGGTGGATAAAGTGACAAATGAAGAGGTATTGCGGCAAATAGATGAAGAAAGAAGCGTTTGGAAAAATATAGTTAAAAGAAGAGACAGATTTATAGGTCACATACTAAGGCATCCTGGAATAGTCGCTTTAATATTGGAAGGACAGGTAGAAGGGAAAAATTGTGTAGGCAGGCCACGTTTGGAGTATGTAAAACAAATTGTTGCGGATGTAGGATGTAGAGGGTATACTGAAATGAAACGACTAGCACTAGATAGGGAATCTTGGAGAGCTGCATCAAACCAGTCAAATGACTGAAGACAAAAAAAAATAGGCAAAACAAGTGGGTCAAATCAAAAGGTAAACAATAAAGGTCAAAATTAGAAGAATTTTGAATCCTATATATTCTCCTTAGCGATTTATTCATTTTGAAGCCAACTTCTATTTTGTTAATGCGTCAAAGAAGGTTAGTTTACGATATTTTGTTTCGTAAATTGAATATAATATATAAACGAGAAATTAATAAATTCAATTTATATTTAAGCTCCTAGCTGTCATAGCGAGTGAATTTTTGGATATTACTGGTCTTGATGAAAATGTTGTGAGCGAGCAATCTTTAAAAGATGCCTAGACCGATCTGAACGAAATTTAGTCGGAAAGATTTGCTGATATTTTTTCTTCTGGTCAAATATATTTTTAACTACTGTCATAAAATCTGTACTGTATTTAGAGTATAACTGTTATAAAAAAAATATTATTAAAACATTTCGGCTCAATTGATCCCTAGCTCGATAAGTAGCTCAGATAATACTTTTATTACTAGTCAGACTTAAATAAAAAATAAAATATCAAAAATTATTAAAAAAAAAACAAATTAATAACCCTTGTATCCCTTATGAAGAAATATTTTAAATAAATTTCGCGCTTTAATACAAAGTTTATTTAATGCTAACCAATAAAATTTGAAATCGGGTTTGTCGGTAGGGGTACAGACTTGAAGTTATGCAGTCAGAAACGTTTTGTCTGTTTTTGCGTTTAATTTTTGCGATCCACTTTACCACTTCAGTTGCATCTGATCTTTGTCATCCGATCTGAACAAATAAAGTGTTATTTTGTTCACGATAAACATTTTTTGTAATAAAAACGTAATTCGATAAAACTAAACTTTACGGAACCGTTAACGGTTGAAAACTTTAATGGCGATCATATTTTTTAACTGTAAAGATAAAAATTTCATTTTTTTATTTCGTATAAGACTTTGTCGGATACGAATATATCAGATTTCATTAAAATATCTCAGTCAGACCTTATGACATATATTTTTATCGAAAAACTACAAAACGGAGTCAGATGGAAAAAGAAGGAAGAGGGTATTTGTCAAATAAAAGTTTTTATTTCGCTGTTCTAAATCTGTCTCTCAAGTCCGGTCAATATCTCCCAGGACATAACTGTTTATTTTAAACAGTATATAATACCGGAATACTTATTCCAGAATAACAGAAGAACGTATTATTTAATATGTTATAATCTCATCTCAGAGTAAAAAGGATTTAGAAGAAACAATGAACGGCATAGATGAAGTCCTACGCAAGAACTATCGCATGAAAATAAACAAGAAGAAAACAAAAGTAATGAAATGTAGTAGAAATAACAAAGATGGACCACTGAATGTGAAAATAGGAGGAGAAAAGATTATGGAGGTAGAAGAATTTTGTTATTTGGGAAGTAAAATTACTAAAGATGGACGAAGCAGGAGCGATATAAAATGCCGAATAGCACAAGCTAAACGAGCCTTCAGTAAGAAATATAATTTGTTTACATCAAAAATTAATTTAAATGTCAGGAAAAGATTTTTGAAAGTGTATGTTTGGAGTGTCGCTTTATATGGAAGTGAAACTTGGACGATCGGAATATCTGAGAAGAAAAGATTAGAAGCTTTTGAAATGCGGTGCTATAGGAGAATGTTAAAAATCAGATGGGTGGATAAAGTGACCAATGGAGAGGTATTGCGGCAAATAGATGAAGAAAGAAGCATTTGGAAAAATATAGTTAAAAGAAGAGACAGACTTATAGGCCACATACTAAGGCATCCTGGAATAGTTGCTTTAATATTGGAAGGACAGGTAGAAGGGAAAAATTGTGTAGGCAGGCCACGTTTGGAGTATGTAAAACAAATTGTTGGGGATGTAGGATGTAGAGGGTATACTGAAATGAAACGACTAGCACTAGATAGGGAATCTTGGAGAGCTGCATCAAACCAGTCAAATGACTGAAGACAAAAAAAAAAATAATCTCATCGTGTTTCTGTAACTTATGTATTTTACACGTACGGGTGATTCCAAATCGCGCGGGAGATGATTCTATAGAAAAAACAAAGAAAAAAGGTTCATATAAACATAGATCAGAAAACGGTCGTTAGCAGGTTTTGGCTCGCGAAACATTTAGTCCTACTTTCTACTCCCTCTGTGAAATTAAACCGTATTAAAATTCTCGGGGTACAAATTTACGGGTAAATTTGATGCTTCTTTACGGTTCTTGATCTAAGAAATTGAATAAAAATGGTCCTAGATCTCTTATCTTACTTAGGTTTTAAGAAAAACGGAGTAAAACACGAAAATATTTTATCAGAAAATACATTTTTTAGGTTTGGAATAAAAAAACTGTTAATTTACGAAAAAAAAAATAAAATTTTCTAGTTTACTTTATAGAGATTTTAATTATGAAAAAATCGATGTAAATAACGTTTTTTAAAATTAAACACAAAATTGAGAAGTTGAACTTTAATTAGTAATAAAACGTACAAACCGGATCGGAAAGGTAATACGATTTTAAACTGAACAATTTACATGCAAATTGTAAAAATAAATTTGAAGGACGTCCTTCTAAAACATATTAAAAATCTTTATTTTTTCATAGGTCGGCAATAACAGCCGATCAACAATTAAGTTTAGCGTCTAGCATTTGAATATTCATTTCAGCGGTGTTTTGTGCTGTTACTGTTCGGTCAGTCATTACAACGGGTGATATCACAAATTTGTTTTCGTTTGGAGAGTTAACTTACGTTAAAATTAATAAAAATGGATCGATTGGTGCGGTTGAATACGGGGAAAATTATCCAGATCGAAGAGTACCGGATGGCAAAAACATTTGAGGCTTCGGAGAGCCCAGTTCGAGAAACAGGTATGTTTAAACCGCAACGATTCGAAGCTGGTCCTGAACGTTTTGTAAGAAATGCCAACGCTGAAGAAAAACTATCGAATGCGGTACAATTATCTCCCGCCTCAAGCACCAGAAGGTTGTCGCATTGCTTTCATGTTTCGCAATAAAGTGTGCGGTGAAAGTTACGGGAGCAAAAATTACACCCTTAGAAGCAAGATTTATCGCCTCCTGATTTTGATAAACGGATGAAATTCTGTCGACGGTCGATCAAAAAGTGTGAACATCATCCCGATCTCCTAAGTAATATTTTAGTTACTGATGAATCCGGGTTTACAAGAAACGATATCGTAAATTATCGAAACGCTAACACTTGGACGGAAAAAAATTCCCATGAGATTGTTACAACTCATTTCCGACGTACTTTTTTGATTAATGTGTGGTGGGGTCTTCTTGGTGATAATGTCAGAAGCCATTTTTTCTTATCCCTAAGACTCAATGGAAAGCGGTATTTCAATTTTTTCCAAACAAATATGATGGAATTCTCGGAAGATATTCCATTGCAGATAGAATGCAGATGTGGTTTTTTTTCAATACGGCGCGCCTGCTCACTACTGTCGCGATGTGATGAATCGTTTAAATAACGCATTTAGTAATGGATCGGTCGAAACGAATTGGCGAACCGGCCATCTCGATCGCACACTAGCGGACGTTTTTTTTTTGGAGTTGAAGTCGTTAGACTACTATACTTGTATTGATATACAAGAAGAATCGAGACGTCGTATAATAGAAGCTGGAGCTACTATTAGGAATAATAATGCTATTAGACGAGCCCGCCTAGCATGGATTCTCGGAGCTGAACTACGGATTAAATAGAATGGCGGTCACATTGAGCGACTACTTTGAAGAAATGTTTGCAGCTTTATCAAGTAATTATTTTGATAATCAATCATTTTTAGAAGAAACCAAGTACGTTTATTTTAAATCTACTTTTTATTCGGTTTTCTCTGTTGCTGAAAAGTTTTCTATTCGTTTTCACTTACACGATATTCAAACCGATGAAAATTGTTCCGTATTAAAATCGTATCGCTTTTCCGATCCTGTTTGTATGTTTTGTCTCTAATTAAAATTGAACATCTCAAATTTATGTTTTACTTTAATAAACGTCAATTACATTGAATTTTTCAAAATTAAATTTTCTACAAAGTCAACGAGAAATTTTCATTTGTTTATCGATAAATTAACAAAGTTATTTTATTTGAAACCTGAATAAGTGTATTTTTTGACAAAACCTTTTCGCGTTTTACCCGGTTTTTCTTAAAACCTAAACGAGATAAGCGAGATCTGGAACCGCTAAATTAAAGAAGTGCTAAATTTACCCCTCGACTTGCGCCCCAAGAATTTTAGTACGGTTTAATTTCCTAGAGGGAGCAGAAAGCAGGTCTAAATGTTTTGCGAGCCAAAACTCGCTAATGAATCGTTTTCTAACCTACGTTTATATGAACGTTTTTTTCTCTAAAAAATCATCCCCCGAGAGATTACCGAGCCTTTATAATCGGTCTGTATACGTTTATTCATAAATAATTAAACGCATATTACTCTAGAGAATTAATTAATAACAACAAAATTTTAAACGTACTACTTTTTTAACTAAGGAAGTAGAAGGGAACGTAGCGCTTACACACTCATGCGCATCTCTGTAAAAGTGAAATGCCGATGAGTTTTTACTTTCAAAACTTAATTCGCTCCATTAGCAAACCGAGAATTAAAATTTCTAAACAAAAGTACCGATAGAATTGCTAATTTATAGCGATTTTTATACTCTTCATTAAAATCTAATCTTCATATATTACAACTCTAATAATCTCTGTTTCGCAGTTACTTTAACAGTTCTTACTTTTCCATTAATATATTTTATAATTCATTAAACCTGAAAATTTACATTAGATTTTTTATTGATGTAGTCCATTACCAAAGAAAGTATACTTTATTTTTAATTTTAATACAAATATTTTTAGTGAAGTGCTTAACGCACTTAGTAAATTGTATTATTACTGAATATTAACTTTCCTCGTCTTTGATATGCAAACCATTTACTAAAAAGAAAATTCAGCGGGGGATACGAATAGATGTAAGAATCATAAAACTTTAAATTTTCATAAAATTTTAAATTTAATATTACCGTTTCATTAACTTTTATGATATTGCCGATTTAAATGTTGAATTCTTATATTCACGATTAATTTTTTAATCTTTACATTTAATAAAATTATAACTAGGGTCGTCCCTGAGCGCGCATCACGAAAAAATTACTGGACAAACTTTAATAAAACTGCACATTTTTTTACTTTAGAGGCTCGATCGTTATATCCAATTAGAATTATCACAATATTCCTAATAGGGGTTAAGATATTAAAGATATCCATTCAAGGAAAAAATTAATGAATTTTTCTTCACAATATTTCTGTTATCATAGTAAAAGAAAAAGATGTCTAAATTTAGATTTATATACTTTTAAATATTTTATTATATTATTATTATTATTATTATTATTTTATTATTATTGTTGTTATTATTGTAATTAGCTTAAATTAAAACATTTAATAAACTTTTAACGGTTTTGATTGTTTATTTTTTCTGTCGATATTGGATTGTCAAAAAAAAAAATATGCCTTCAAGAAAGAAAAGTAATCTTTCTTATTATTCAAAATCTGCTAAAAGAACGAGAGAACCTCGGTCCTTTGAAACTACTAAAGCGCTCGATTCTCTATTAGCTGTTGACCGAATGTGCTATGCGCAGACTCAAGCTGGAATAAATTTGTAACGAGAGTTGCAATATATATATATATATATATATATATATCTCGAGCTGAATAACGGAGGTCCAGGGAGCTCCGCTCCCTAGCTAGACGGAAAGGACGAGTGAAGCTCTCCCTAACTGGCTAGTTAAACGATAAAAATAGTAGTAACATTTGAGAATAGTTGTAGCTTGTATGATGATTAGCAAAACATTATAAGTTATAGAAATATTATAAGAAATATTTACTTTACAGTAGGATTTCTCTATAATAATTCAGACGCTCCTCTGAAACAGTCATATTTAGTATAAATGCTATTTTCAACATATAGATTTTTCTTGTTCTTTTTATACAATATGTAGCGGGGTCCCCCCACCGAGTCCCGGTGGGGGACCCCCCAAAGGATCCCTCCACCGGAACTCGGTCTTTATGCCTGTGTCCTGTAATGGGAAACCCCCGAATGGATCTCTCACCAGGACTAGGTCTTACTTTCCCTCCGACGATACTACAAGGGAGTCCCCCTGATCGCCGTAGTCGGGTGACCGAGGCTTCCCACCCCTCCCTGGATGGAGCTGTCCCTCAGAGATACCACGATGTCCCTATGTAGAAGCGGTTCCAGATACCGATAGAGGCGCCTTACATTCCCGACCCCCGGACGCATGGCCGTAGGACTTGCAGGATAAGCATCTAAGGTCCAGCGTGCAATCCTCGCGTAAATGGCCGGCCTTACCGCATAACAGTGACTGTTTCTCTCTGCGCCAGAACAGAACTTTGCCCTGCGGCCTGGATTGCAACACCTAAAGCAAAGGTCGTCGGATGTACTCCGCACCACTCGACATAGATTTACTCAATATCAAGTAGACCGACTTATTTTTTTTTATTATTATTTTTTTTTAAATTAGTTTACCACATCAGCTGTAAAATTGCGCGTGAGAATATAAAAATAAATCGTATAGCGTATGAGAACTGCCATACCCGATCGAAATCTGATTCGAAACTTCCGACTGAAAGGACAACCGTACCGTCATGGAGATTCTTTATTATTATTTTGTATTACATTAGTACAGAATAATGAAATAAAGCTTAACTGCATTGTTTCCTGCATTTCCCAATAACGTTCGACTTAATTTAAATATGATCGACGGTTGTAATTAATTTTTCCAATCTTATACTGTTATTTATTAATGAAAAATTTATTGAAAGGAAATAACCAGTCGTATTATAGTCGACAAACAGCGTTTGTCAATTAATATCGCTTTGTTCTTTCTAAGTATACATACCGCTACCGATATCTTTTTCGTTCTATCTCCGATCTACTTACTACAACACAATGCTGTCGTAAATATTATATTAGAATGAGCTTTGTGCTCCGTCGAACCGGTAACCTCATTTACGTGAAAATGTTATCTTACAGCTGGAGTCGCATGCTTCGGCGAGAGGTATTCGGTATTTACAATAGCGCAGTGTGCTGCATACGGAATGAGTCTGTGATGGTAGACCTGCAGCGATGTTGAATATTACTCCAATAAGCGGTTTTAATATAATAAAGCATCTTGTCGATGCAAAGTACGTGTGATGAAAGGCGCATGACTACGATATCCTAGATTTTCGATAAATGGATTTTATTCATTTTTTTCGAACGTTAATATATATCAAACAGTTTTCTTAAAGCGAGTTATAGATATACCATATAATACCGATTAGAAAACTCATTAAAGAAACTACCTAATCAAAATCAATGCGGAAAACCAGTCGTTGAAACTAATTGAAATTTGTTTCTAGCGGCGGAAGTATAATATCACCCAGGTATATCCCACCAGCAGTAGGTTTTCAGAGATTCTGTAAGGAGATTAAACAATTATTTTTATACGCCGTCGCCAAACAAAACGCTAGAATATTATAGTAATGCGCTCCATATTACTTAAAACAATCACAGTAACTAACTTTTGCAAAGCGTATCGTCGTATAGATTGAACTAAAAATATGATAGTTTGTCTGTTCGACTTTAAATCATAGCGAAAAATTGTAGATCCGACAGTGGAAGATTATACGAAAAACTATTGAATGTTTATATACTAATCTAAAAGAGAAACAAAATAAGTTGCAAAACAAATATGTCTTATGGGCTCTTTTTAAGAGAGTTTACGCTTGAGAATTGTAATAAACAAAACGTTATTTTACGTACCAGTAATTCATACTTTTGAAAGATTGTTTTATTTTAAATGCTACCTTCTCTGGGTGTGCTTTAGGCACGCCTTCCGGGCGGCATCTTGAAATGGGATTATTAGGTGTCCAAAATTGATTACCTCTTTATCGGAAGAATTAAAATACACTTTACCGGTTCTTATTGTCCGATTATTGACCGATTTTCTTAATTAAATAGGTCTAAGCTGAATAAAAAGTTAATTGGAAATATGCGTGAGTAGAAAACGCTTATATTACACTTTCAGGGCCAACAAACTGTACTAAAATGTCTTATCTTAAAGCCTATAAAAAACTGGAAGGATTTATATTATTTATTGAAGTCTGTTAGGTATAAAAAATAATATTTCTTATCGAGTAATTTATTTAAAATTATTATTACTATCCCAATATTTTTTTATTTTGCAAAAGAGCGATTATAATTTTCCAAAATACCTAATTTTGTTATTAGTTAAATCAAACAATTCAGATTTTACCCCAAATTTGATTACAACAAGAACCAATTAATTAATTTAGAAAGAAAGGGCTTTTACAATATTTTTATATTTACATTCTGTACACATTTTATTTAAAAATATTTAAACCGCTGGATCCTGTTAAATTACAAAATGAAGTACCCAGTACACCAACAAACGTTTAGATTACTTCAGAATCGAATTACGTAGAAGTAAACATCAGGTCCTTACTATTTGTTTGATTAACAGTAGCTAAAGTAATGGAAGTGGAGCGACAGAACACAATTTCTTTATAATTCACTTAGAAAAAAAATTTTTCTACACGAATAAATGAATCTTCATTAAAAAAATCAACATTCAAACAAAATAATTAGAAAACAGTACTTTTTCTAGACAAAATATGATTTTATTAATAGCTTCTTTTTTTTATAAAAATTGCTGTTCTTGTTTTAAATTTAAAAGCAATGTTATGTGTTACAAAATGAATTAAAATGTTTAATTTTATTTTAATTTTAAATTAAATCTAATAAAGAAGAGAAGAAGAGAAGGAAAAGAAGCGAACACCTCGGTTTTAATATTAAATCGATTGATTTTGCTAACAGATGTCATAATGTAAAATAACATCTATAAATTATTATTATACTTCTATGTGACAAATATATTAAGAATAATAATTTATTTATTTATTTATAGCAGCAATAACAGGCTTACGCCTATTTACAATTACTGATGGATGATAATGAAATTTTGTAGCGTGCGAAAAATGCCATGCCTGACTACCTATTCGAATCCAGTACCTCCGGAAAAAAAGGCCAAGATCCTACCACTCCGCCACGGGAATTCGGTATATACACTAAATAATAATAATTAAAATAGCATAACAAATAATTAAATTTTAATAAGTATGAAGTTTAATAGTAATTTTTTTTTGTATTTACTTAACCGAGGCTATAATCTAAATAAGGAAATAACGTATTTCATTAAACACTGCATACTTTTAACAACGTTTTATTAAAAGCGAACTATTTTTAACGTAAGGAATTCTTAATAAAACGTTCCTGATAACAAATACCCGATATAGAAAACTCGATAAAAATTGCAAAGAATTAGTGTTGTCAACCATCACTTAATATATATTTTATAAAAATATTTTAGCGTAAAATAAATAATAAAACTACATTTGTTAAAATATAAATTGCATTATTAAATACAAAGTACAAGAAATACGCCACGTAAAACGGTTCTTTGAATAAAATAACACAGAAAAAGAATAAGAAGAAGAAGCTTACTGTAAAAGCTTTACAGTAAACTGTAAAGTTTACTGTAAACTTTTACAGTAAGGGAAAATTCCATAATGTATGTTTCAGTAAGTAAATGTTCATTTTCACTTGTCATCAACCGATTACCTTATCATCAACAGTTAAATTATATTGTATAATATTCTACTTGTGTTAGTAAAATAAAAGTAAACCAAAAATAATAAACCGGTTAATTGTCCCGGTTTCAGTCTCTCCCGACTATAATTTTAGAATATTTTAAATAAACCTTAATTCTTTTTTTCAAACTGACTGCTGCATTATATTACAATCAGCAGATAAAAAAGAAAAATATGTAATACATAATCTTTTTTTTTTCCTGTTAGCCTCCGGAAATTACCGTTCAAGTATTACTTCAGAGTATAAATGAGGATGATATGTACGAGTGTAAATGAAGAGCAGTCTTGTACAGTCTGTATGGTTAATTGAAACCCTTTTTTTTTTTCTTTTTTTTTTTGTCTTCAGTCATTTGACTGGTTTGATGCAGCTCTCCAAGATTCCCTATCTAGTGCTAGTCGTTTCATTTCAGTATAGCCTCTACATCCTAGATCCCCAACAATTTGTTTTACATACTCCAAACGTGGCCTGCCTACACAATTTTTCCCTTCTACCTGTCCTTCCAATATTAAAGCGACTATTCCAGGATGCCTTAGTATGTGGCCTATAAGTCTGTCTCTTCTTTTAACTATATTTTTGCAAATGCTTCTTTCTTCATCTATTTGCCGCAATACCTCTTCATTTGTCACTTTATCCACCCATCTGATTTTTAACATTCTCCACATAGCACCACATTTCAAAAGCTCTAATCTTTCCTTCTCAGATACTCCGATTGTCCAAGTTTCACTTCCATATAAAGCGACACTCCAAACATACACTTTCAAAAATCTTTTCCTGAGATTTAAATTAATTTTTGATGTAAACAAATTATATTTCTTACTGAAGGCTCGTTTAGCTTGTGCTATTCGGCATTTTATATCGCTCCTGCTTCGTCCATCTTTAGTAATTTTACTTCCCAAATAACAAAATTCTTCTACCTCCATAATCTTTTCTCCTCCTATTTTCACATTCAGTGGTCCATCTTTGTTATTTCTACTACATTGAAACCCTATCACCAAAGAAAACCGGTATCTAAGATTAAGTATTCAAATCATATAAAAGTAACTGCCTTTACTAGGAGTTGAACGCTGTAACTCTCGACTTCCAAATCAGCTGATTTGGGAAGTCGCGTTCCCCAATAGACCGACCCGGTGGTTTTAATGCAGTAGCTAAATTAACGTATTCACTCTTCGTATTCTGGTACAAATTTTAATTGAATTCTCTAAACGTATGGTTTTCGGGGTTTACCGTACCGTTCCAGTCAGGAAGGCTAAATTCGTTTAATAAATTAATTATTAAACTCGTTTAATTAATCAGAAAGATGGTTCATTTAATAAATGCAAATTGATAAGCGAATTTATAAATAAATAGCGGCATTTTACTGCAAAATAATAATTTTTTTAATAAATAATCTTTTTATAAATTTCTTAAAAACCGACATTTTCTTTTAAAGATAGTTTTTACGTATTTCTTTCTTTAAATCACACAAATAATAAGCAAATAACATATTATTATTAGTAAAACAGAACCGTTAAGTTTTACTATTTAATATTTAAAATAAAAATTTAATTTTAAAACTTACTTTTTCATGTCACTTTGGTATTTATTTAAATAAAATATTCGGAGATCTACTGTAGAATAAAAAAAATTAATTTATAGTTTTAGTAATCACCCTTAGGATATCTTATCTCTTTTATAGTTTAGTGATTATTTAATCACTGCTCTAATTATCGATTATTAACGTTTATAAAATGATCAGTATTCGATTTAAAAGTCTGAAACGAAATCGTTAGAAAAAATTAAAGATAATTCAATCAGCTGCTAGCTACTCGCCTTGTCATTGTTCTTTCTCGCATCGATTATGTCTCTCATATCGTCTCTGGGTTTTTTTTAAACCGTATCGACTACGGTTGTGTTTGAAGAAAAAACACAGGGAAGGCATACCGTAATTATTTTGTAGTTGAAGGAAAATAATTCAAAATCGATGCTGCGCGTATCGATCTTTTTCGTATCGGTCTTTTTATCGGTCATTACTGACCGTTAAAGCCATCTCTTGTGATTTTACAACGAGCAGAAGATAAGAAACCTAATTTAACTTCTTTACTTTATTTAATTTACGTATTTTCTCCCGTTACAATCCGGTATTAAGAGCGGTCAATTGTAAACGATTATCAAGGAATACTGTAATTGGCTACTACTATCAAATAAGAAGTGCAAGTACAAACTAATCTTAAATGTAGATCAGCGTAAGAAACTCAGAACTACGTAATGTTTAGATAAAGAAATAGCTTTAATCTTTTTTTTATTTTGTTTTGTTGTTTGTTTTTTAATAATGGTTTGATTTGAATGATTTCTAACTTATATGAATTTGTTTCAATTAATTTCCAAAAAATTCTTCCAAATAATTTCAAGGTGTATTCACATTATTGATTTGCTTGTGGGCATCATACACCTACTGTTTGTATATATATATTGCATTTATTACTGTAGTTATAAATAAAATTACCGTAATATTTAATTTACTGTATTTTATTTTCTTAAATTAATTTGCTATCGTAAAGTCACTGATGCTTGCGTGAAGAAAATAGTAAATGAGTAAAACATAATATTAATTTTACCTGTGAATTTTAGATTATTTATTTTAATTCTAATTATTATTTTGTAAATAATTTTATAATTTGATTGTTTTTGATTTTTTTTGGTTATGAACAGAAGATTAGCACCCTTAACAAACGATATTATGATATGGATACAATTTTTACGACAATAAATACATAAACGTGATAAAATTACATACGACATTCTTGATATGGTATTTGGTTATACTGGACGGACCTATTTAAATTTTGTATTCGATTAGTTTCGTTTCTTTTTTATTTATAAATTCAAATATTTTTTTATCTACATTATACAATCTAATATTTCGCCGTTCGTGGATGATTTAAAACTTTTCAAAAGTGAGCAAATAAGAAAATTTAGTTTAGTTTCAAGTCAATGTAGATAGAATCTTTGAATTGACGACTTTAAGTCGCGTGCCACTTTACCTTGAAGCGGCATTAGTTATGATCTACTCTCGGAAGATGTTATTAGTTAAATATATTTATTTTATTACCGATAGAAAATATACCGTATCTATAAATTTTTTAATCTAGGTATTAACTTCAACGATAAACTTCTATATACATATCACGTTAGCACAATAAAATTTAAAACCAGAAGGAATACAGTACTACTTTGTTGACTTAGCGGTCATTTCTAATCTACTAACACGATTCTGCGTTTGTATCGGAACATCGTTTGATCAATTATGGAATATTGTTCAGCGATTTGGAATTACATCAGAAGATTGAAGCGGTTCAAAGAAATCTCTTTTATAATTTTTAATACCGTTTTCTTTGCAAGAGTGATTCTTCATGCGGGACTCCATATGAGCGTTGGGGGATTATAACCCTTTCAAAAAGAAGAGCTCTTTAAGACTTACTATAAAGCTATCCACTGGTACATTGATATTATTGATCTTTTCGAAATAGAACGGCTTATGTGAAAAACAGAAGTCGTAACAAATTTAACTGTTTACCGTAAAAAGAGTTAACACGATTGGCGAGATGCATCGAAAACGTTTATAATTATTGCGAATAGAATAATGCTGATGCGTTTAGTAGAAATGTTAATGCCTTTAAGAGGGAGCTTTTTGCGACTGTGGATGGTATGATTTATAATGGTTATGCTGGCGTTTATTGAACGATCGTTAGATGTGAAAAGAGATCTTTCTGATTTTTTCCCTTTTTATTTATTTTTAATACTTTACGGATTAAATATTGTACCTGCACCACTCGATCCCACAGGATATGATCAGGGAAGAAATCAAAGGCCACAGCCGTAAGGAGAGGTACATATTAAATGCCGCCGTAGAATAACCAAAGAGTTATTTTTCGTGAACCTAGATGCGCAGGAGAAAAATAAAATTATGTTTGAGTTAGAATACATAACAAACTGCAATGTTTTGTTCGAAACACCGCAGAAACCAACAGGTCTTATGCAATGCGTGAGGGAGTCAGAAGTACCGCCACACTAAAAACAATTGTATGAGTTCCTTTCGCTGTGTGAAGTGCGGGGAAGGCCGCACTTTTTTTCGTAAAAGTTTTACGAAGAAATCGGTTACTAAAACACTTCCTTAATAAATGTCTTCGTTCTCGAGTTATAAGCAACCAAATTTGGAAATACGGAAAAAGACTGGTAGTGATAAAACGAAATAAAACGCTTCGTAGTAACGTTTTTATTTCGTATTACATTCAGAATTACATTCAATAACAATTATTAAACTGTTAATATTAGAATTAATGGCCTAAACACAAACAATAACAGCCTTTACAATAATAAATAATTAATAATTTGCAACACTATTACAAATAAATCTTGTTTTATTACTCCCGTGAATTTCGGTTTCGGCTTTTTAAGGAATGCGGTGATGTACTGCACAACGGCTCAACCAACATAGTCACTGTCACACTGTTACTGTGTGTACGACGAGACTAGCTTGGACCTGCCTGCGGTTACTTGACTATAAAACATTAAAAAAAAATTGACCGCGACAAGAAACGCAAGTAAACATACAGCGCGGGAAAAGCCGCCTATGCTAGTTTTAAAATAAATGCACGCATCTTTATGTAAATCTTTATTTTTGTTGCGTATTCATATTTTGTAGAGATGTAGAAATATGTGTGTATATATATATATATATATTTTACAGAATAACATAAACGAGTAGTTTTTACGTCTTTATTTAATACTAGCAGATCCGGCAATGCTTCGCTATTGCTATATTTGAGTATATATATTGATTAAGTGAAGGCACTTGAACGTTTCGTAAAACATTTACAAAATGAACGTTATGCAACTTCACAAAATTGAACCTTTCCTCTTTTTCATTTTACCCTTTCCCCCTACACTTTCCCCGTACCTTTCCCATTTCTCTATCCTTCCCCTTCTATTTTCCCCGTTATCTTTCCCTTATTTCCCTTTCCCCTTCCTCTTTCAATCTTACCCTTTTATTTTTTCTCCTTTCCCCTTTTCATTTACTTTTCTTTGTTTTACCTTTTCCCCGTTTTTTCCGTTTTTTCCATTTTCCCCTTCTTTCCTTCTTTCCTTTTTACCTTATTCCCTTTACCGATTTTTCCCGGCGCGTTAAGCGGTCCTGTAGTTTTTTAGTCTATAGCGGACACACATATCGGAAACAGTGAAACGGAATCGTAAAATATTTAGTATAGCGTGAGTTGCTTTTACGTCCAACAGATAGCGCTGTTTTTTTAAATAACCATGTTTTTACCTGTCATCTTAGTTATTTAAATAGTAGGTACATTAAAACACGCGCGTATTCGAATGCAACGTTGTGTCAAAATTTCATATCAAGATTTTGAACAAACGAATATTTACATTTTTATTTATATAAATTGTATATTATGCTAATATTACGCTCTTACTGCTTTAGCGCTCCACTGGGAATTTACGGACAACTTTTCTTCATTGATTCGCAGAAATCTTCCGTAACACGTAAAATTTTAAATAAACTAAAATATATTTTAATCTCTAACTTGTAAAAAATTAATTTAATTTTTGTTTATTGGTTTTTTAGAAAATTTTAAAATTAACTTCCTTCTAATCATTCTTATTTCTTATAATTTAAAGAGATTCCAAGAAATTCTCTTGTTTCATATTAACGAGTACCAAATTTTGATTAATTATTCATTTCTTAACGCCGACATTTTATTTTTTAAGTATACCTGGAATTCATTTAGCTGTTATACTTTTATCGATTAATCTTTTTCTATCATGTTTGTATTTTACTTTTGTTTTTCTTTTTAATTCCATATTCCTTATTCAGCTGTTCCTCTTTTATTGATTTATCTTTTTCTATCGTGTTCTGTAGTTTACTTTTTTTTTATTTTTAATTCCACGCTCCTAATTCTTATATACTATAAAAGTGTAAAACATAAAATTCGCAAAAATGACTGTTGACAAGATCTAATTTATTATTTCTTTAATCTAATTTCTTAAATTTTTTATATTTTAATTTTATAACATCGATTTGCTTTTAGGTTACCCTAATTTAAATTAAAAATTAAAGATTTTAATTTTCTACACGATTAAAAAAAAAAATGCTACTTGAACTTATTAATCTAATATCTAAAATTTAACAATTTTATTAATTTTTCTTATATTCATACTTTTAGTTTATATATATATTTTAATTTAACTTTTATTGGTTACCTTGAATAAAAAAAATCTCAGATACTACCAGTCATGATTATATAATTTATAAATTTTTCCAGTAGTTATTTTCAATTCCTTCGATAGATCTTTGAGCTCATATTAAGAAACAAATACAATTAACCCAGTTTTACTCCAAATTAGTAGCAGCAGCAGTTCATTGCATGACACAACAGGTACAATAATTTAAGATATAGAATTATGTTGCAGAAGATATCTGTTTTAGTGGTCGAGGAAGGTAAGGGCCAGTAGCAAATCTAAACACTTGTCATAATGAGACAAATGTCATCGGCAATCATCTTATGAACTTAACTAAGTTCACAAGATAATGAAACCTTAACGAATGATTTAATTTTATTGAAAATCAGTTAATTTTATTAATCAAATTTCATGTTATGATTAAAATGAAAAAGTAAATACAAGTATATCGACATATAACTTGATAAATTATTTTGATTGTAGACACTATTTCGTTAAATCAATACGTATAGTTTTCGCAACTTGTAAAAAAAGCATGTTCATTGGTTAATAAAAAAACACTTTAAATCAAGACTATGTTTTACTTTATTCGACTTCATATTTGTATCGTGTTGATTTACATTAATAATTATTTAATTATTTCCCTTTATTAAACCGGTTAACTTATTAAAACACTGCTATTTTAATTACTGACCGTTCATGAACTTTCTAAAATGATCTAAACTCTACTATATCTATGAAAGAATAATACGTTTAGAAATTTCAGAAACTTAAAGCGTACTAGAAATTTTGTTTATTATATGTAATTCATACAGAATGAAAGTCATTATTTTATCTACGATAACAAAATAAAAAATTACAAAATAATAAAATATAAAAAAAAGCTAAATCGTTGAAAAATAATAACAATAATTTTTTTTAAATTAACGAAAGGTTTCATTATTATAATGCGATCGTAGATTAAAAAAACGACCACCAAGAACCTGTTAATGAATTAAATAACATGAAAGTCAGTGTTGATAGAAGCATTCTGTAAGGTATAGTGCGAAGGCTTTCCGTGTAAAATATTTACAATTCTTATTATACGTATAAACCATTATAAAAACTTCTAAGCAAGCTAAATTTAAGCTGAGTATCACCTTAATTTAATTTAATAAAGTTCTTTAATTTTATAGATAATAAATGCGTATTAGCCAGGCAAAATTATTATATATTAAATATTAAAAGCTTATTCGGCGTTACTATTTTAAAAATTATATCTATAAAATGCTTATATTTTATAAACAAACAGCTAAACATTTTTTAATAATACATGCTTCGCTAATTAAATAAAATATGCGTCACAAATTCCTCTGTATTGTCAAAATTAAATGTTTATCTTTTTTTTCCATCTAGGACCGGCTTACAATTAATTAGTTTTTTATTATTTTATTTTGAAGATAAATATTTGTATCAAGCAAAAAGATTCTAATTCGAACAAAGATTCCATTCAGAACTTTCCTGATTAAAGACGGAGTCCAGAGTCTGGTGTCTGTGGAATTATTCCATCGAATTCATGAAGTGTTCGTTTGTAGGAATGAAATAATTGTGATCAAAAGAAGAAATAAAACGATTACTTGAAAATCATTTGTGCAGTGGAAAACCATAATGTTGTAATAATTTAGAAACATCAATTTTCAATTGGAAAACTTCATTTTAGTTTATCTGAACCTGTAATGAGGTCATCGACATAAATATCGTGTCGAATAGCTTTACATGCTAACGGTAAATTATGCTCATTTTCATTTGCTATCCGAATTAAACGTCTAGCGGCTTAGTACTCTATACAAGCGATTCCGTAGGTTACCGTTCGTAATGCGTAGTGTTTTATTTCCTGATCTGGAGAATCACTCCAAAGAATGCGTTGTAGATTGGAATCGCTAAATTTAACTAATACTTGTCGATACGTATTTGTTACGTCTGAAGTAACGACATGATTATGGATCCTGAATCTAAGCGTTATGGAAAATAAATCTTGTTGAACTGCAGGTTCAACTGATAAAGTATCGTTGAGGAATAGGCCATTACCGGTTTTATCTGAGACGTCAAAAACAATTCGTAGTTTAGTTATCAGACTAGAAGGGTTAAATACTGAACGGTGGGGTAAATAGCACACATTTGATCTGTTAATTGATAAATCATGGAAGTCGAGTAGTGACATATAACCTAAATTCAAATATTGAATTGATATATGAAAGCGGAATAGTCTTTTTTAAGTTTGGAATTATTAATTAGTTTCCTTTCTAAAGATACAAATTTATTCTTAGCGTTAACAAAAGAATCTCCTAGTCGAATGTCATTAAATTTGGGCGGTAACGCTACAACAAATCCGCCTTGATTATTTTGAGTAGTGTTAGAATGGAAATGTTCACATTTAGAACCTTCATTAACCGATACATCAGCGGTAATTTCTTTGGTTTTTGCAATTTTATGAAGTATAATCGAGAGATTTTTATCGTTGTTACGAGAAAGAAAATACGCTACAGTATTATTGTCCTTGACGTTAATAGGAAGCCGCCACTAAGTATGTAATTAGTTTTCTGAACGATAGGATATCTACGGTTTCAAATGAATTTCCCTAGCAGAATAAGACTCAAATAAAATTGAGCTCCTATCAAGATTTCATTGTTATTTTCTACATTTAAATTGGGATCTGCCAGAAATATATTATGAGATAAATTGAAATGTGAAATATCAAATGTGGATGAAGGAAGGCTATCATCAGTAAATCTGGTAAAACAGCATATTGCACCTTGAAAGTAAAGCTTTTATATCTAGAATGCAATGTAAATTTGACACTGTATTCAGATTGTGATAACGAGTTGTTTATGCCCAAAACAGGAAGATCATTTTTAATAAGTTTGAATTCTAATTTTCGGGCAAAACTATACGCGCAAAAATTTGCTTGACTACTAGAATCTAATAAGATTCTACACGGATGTGAATTACCGTATATATCAACGGTGCTACATACAGATGTTGATAAAATTATATTCTCGTTTGACCGATTCTAAAATGAACAATAGATATTAATTTCAGACTTATTACTTTGTAATATAGAAACATTAATTTTGTCGATACGGATGGGTGTATTATGTTTCTTAGCGCAAACCTTAAATAGATTTTTTGAATAATATTGGTTAATAGAATGGCCTTCATACAAACGATTAAAAAAACAATTGTTATCTCTCAAAAAGCTTTACGATTGTCAATAGACAAATTTAAAAATTCTGTATGCCGGTATAAATAACGATTTGAGTCGCAGAACGGACATCGATTAAAGATAGGATTTTGAATAATAACCGGCATTATCTCCTTTATATTGTTTGTTAGCGTTTACGGTAAAGCGTTTGGTGAACGTTTTGGTTGAATTATGGTAGCGCCTTCCTCTGACACTGTTTCCTGAATTCACTTGCGTATTTCAAATAACTATATTAATGTTTTGGAGACGTTGTCTCGTCTGCGTGAAAACTGCGTGAATCTAAAGTGCAAGCCGAGCGCAACAAAAAGCGCGGAAGAATGGAACGCGAGATGCGTCAGAAGGAGAGAGAAGTTAATGAAAGAGAGGGTAAGGAGAAAGGAGATAAGATAGCTCAGGGCCCAAAGGGTTCGGATATTGATTCAGAAGCAGAGTTAGTGTAAGAGTTTGGTCCTGCATTTAGTCAAACCAAGCAAGTCCTTCCGCCGACGAAGGCAAAGAAAGCAGAGAGAGAGCAGCATTGAAAGTGTTAGAGGCGTGACTTATATTTTCTGGTTGTCTCAAGGGATGTCATTACTGAACCGACTAAGTTATTTTTTAATAACCTCTGTGTCCAAGTCGAAGATTTCGTGGGGAACTCAAAAAATGTTAGAGAAAAGAGTGCAGAGACATTCTCTCTTAAGTTCGGAGGCTGCGGTTCTTGTACCTGCTAACAGACAAGCGGGTCGACAGGCTGCAAGGAAATATTTAAGGCTCCAGGGCGGGTATTGGTGAGCGACAAAGGTCCGATTCGTTGCCGACTAAGAGAACACCCTCAGAGGTTGTGAAAGCGTAGAAATCAAAGGTTGCTTATCGATAAGCCTCAGGGAGTTACCGCCTCATCCTTTAAGGGTCATGTGATGAAAAATCTGGAGGGTAGGAAGAAGGGCTTACCGATTGTCAGCGTGAGGGGTAACCGAAGGGTGTAAAAATTATGACCAATGACAGTGAGATGGAGCGTGGAATAAGAAGCGCTGAGGCTGTAAATTAATATCCGATCGTTACTACGGTAACGAAAACGTTGTGGCCCAGGATGAGAGTATATGATGTCCCGCCGGATACTGGCGAAGAAGGGTTCGTGGATGCGGTGAGGGTGCAAAATATGAATTATTCAGCGAAGGACTTTGCCGCTTAAAGGTGTTTCGTGCCGGACGTAGAGATAATAATGTTATTTATTATATAATTGAGTGCGAAAAGCTTTTACGTATAATGTTTTCTGGAAAAGAAAAGAAAGAGTAGGTCGTTTATCGATTACCAGTCATGTTAAATGTCAGCAGATGTTTCCGGCGTCTGGGATTAGGCCGCGTGACAAAATCGTGTAAAGAAAAAGAGTTTTGTTCCCACTGTGGTATAGAGGGATATTACGTTAAAGACTGTCAGGTTAAAAAAGGTGGGGATCTCCCTACCTATGCAAACTGTCTCCGTGCTCGAAAGCCGGCCAACCATGATTGTAAATTAAAAGAATGTTCCCTGTGCAAGCGTGCACGGGACCTTCTAAATGATAGGATTGATATCTAGGGCTATTACAGGGTTGGTGTTACTGTATTTTGCTTTTGTTAGGATTTTCTGTTTTTAGTTATTCTGACTGGCGTTTGATTTTTTTTTGTTATATTTTTACGTATATCGATTTATTTTTTTTTTTAATTTCCGGCTTTGATATCTTTGGTTTTGCTTTTGTTTTTGTCGGGTTTATTTGGTTTTGTTTTGATTTTAGTTATATATTCTTCTGATTTTTGTGGTTTAACGATAAAGTTTGGTACTGTATTATATGTTTTCATTTAATGTTTAATTTTGTTATAGTTTTAACAGATCAGAGAAGCAGGAGTTGCTGTTCTTATGCGTTTTGATAAGTTTGTTTTATTCTGGTTAGTTTAAAATTTTTTTTAGGTTTATTTTAGATTAGTTTGTTATTATTGGCTTAGTTTCTAGTTCTGTGTTCCTTGTTTTGGTTTGTGTTAGTGTCTGAAGTTTTATTTTTGCTTAGGTTAGGTCGTTATATTTGTTGTTCATTGTTGTCTCTTTGTTTTATATTTTGTATTTAATTGGATTTTGTTCTCGGATTAGCGTTTAGAGTTTGAGTTTTCTTTAGAGTTTTGTTAGGTTTGTTCTATCTTTATTAGTTTTAGGCGTATTTTAGGTTTGTTTCAAGTTTGTTTAGTTTACTGATTTCCTTTGGCCTAGTTTTTCCGTTTCGTGTTTTGGTTTTAGTTAGGTTTTTTGCGATTTGTTGATGTTTCGTTTAGTATTTGTTTGTTTTATATTCAAGTTAGAGCCTTATTTGTTTTTCATGTTGGACTCACCCTCGCTCGGTTAGAATTGTAGGTCGGTTCAATCAGATGGTCCTGTTTAGGACCTATTAAGATCATTGTCGCTTGGATCTGCGTTAGGCCTGGTACACAGATGTGAACGCGATACACTTGTGCCGTTTGCATCGGTGGCGTCTTGACAGCGGTCAGATTGGAATATCTTGAGATATTTGACCTCCGGTAAAGCCCCTAAGGGCTAGGTACGAAGGCGGTGGCTTGACGGGCCGATCCGTCACACGGCAGGTGTCTTCACTCCGAGATCAAGATGGACCGACCAAGGAACTTCTTCGTTCTTCTTCCGTCTTTTTCTTCTTGGTCCATTCTTGGTCTTTTACGGGTGAATGCTCTCGCATTACTAGGATGCTGCTTATAAAACCGCTCAGCACGTTGTGGGGCTGTAGCGCCGCTCGGCTAGCGTCGTGCTCGCCGATAGTAAGCACAGCATGTGGCAACAGTTTATAGAAAAATTCTGAGCTTATTACCTCAGAGATATTTTTTAGAAAGAACTACACCAATAAATTCCAAAATTTTCTAACGATAATAATAATAATAATCAGATAAATTAAGAAACAAAATTACATTGAAAATCCGTTTACAAAAATTTTTATTAAAATCTAAACCTAAACGCTATTTCTTGTTAATCAATCATCAGTAGATGCTACAGGAAATGAATATTTAAAAACATAAGCGAAGACATAAAATAAAAGATGGAAAAATTGCCGATCTCGCTGGCGGAGTGGTAGCGTCTTGGCTTTCATCTGTAGGTCCCTGGTTTCAATCCTGTTCAGGCAGCATTTTTCATACATTAAAATTTCCGTACCCATATTCTACATAAAAGCTTCAAAACTTCTGTATAGTTTCATCGACCAATATAAATAAATAATAAAAAATTTTAATTCAAAAATATTTAGTACTCGCACAACTGTAAATTAATTAGTTTTAGCAGAATTTTAAAAATAAAAGTAAAACGTACAAAAATTTTGTATTTTTCCTCAAATTTGAAAATTTAAGAAATTTAGGTTCTTTTTAAATTAATTTATTTTTCTTTTGAGACTGCCTACAGATTTACTATCGGCTTAAATGAAATAAAATAATTTTGATCGATAAAAAGATTAACAGAAATATTCGACAACTTATCTTTTTAACGCGTAGAGTTTAATAACTATATATACAGTTAATCACTTTGTATAAAGATAATGTATACAACAAGCGAAATAATTTATGCAACAACAAAATTAACGATACAATAAAAAAATAACTCTTATTTTCGATTATTTTTTCTTGTATTTTAATACGGTATTAAGAAATTGATACGTATTAAAAACAAAGTACTAAAAACAGAGCAAATAAAGTAACAACTAGATTTTCAAGAATCAAATGTTAATTTAGAACAATAAACATATACGAGGGTCATTTAATAATTAAAAGACACAAATAGCTACAGAGACGAAATAATTGTTATGTTACTTTCCAGAACAGTTAGTTGGTAATCTTACGATAACGTTTGATCATCTATTTGAGCAAAATTGTTTTGCTTATAATATCTAAATCTCATTTCTGATGGCGAGTTCTCCTAAAATTTCCGAATTAGTTGCAGCGTCCCGTTTTTTGCTTTCCGAAGGTGAAAATGCGGTTAATATTTATTATCATTTGACCAAACAATAAAGATAAAGTTGTATGAACTAAACAAAATTTTAAAAGCCGGTAGAAAAATTTAAAGACGTCGAACTTTTGTGACTGACCAGGAACAATTGAAGTTTCTGAACGTCCAGTTGAAGTTTCAACTCCAACGCTTGAAACTCTCATAAAAATTTTCATCTAAAGTAATATAGTAAAAATTATAGCTGAAAAATAACAGCTAAAATTTGTCGATACAGTTACAGGATTATCGCCAACGTACCGTAAAACGAGTCAAGATGGGATCAGAGTCGACAAGGAAACAAAACTTCGCGTGTGAACAGAGCTGAAACAACGGTATCGGCAAGAAGGTGATGCTTTTTTGTAAAGTATTCTAATTTGTGATGAGACATAAATTCACTATTATAAATCTAAATAATGAAGTGGAATCGTACGAGTTCACCTATCAGGAAAAGATTCCGAACCCAATCGTCAGTAGGAGAATCACGATAACAATATTTTAGACTGCAAAAGGCCCGGTTTTTTTCGATTTTCTGGAAGATCGGCAAACTATAAACAGCGCAGCATACTAGTGTAATGTGCTTTTCAACAAAGGGAAGTTAGCCGTGTTGAAAAAACATCTCGGATCTCAACGCAAAAGTACCATTCTGTTTCGTGATAACGCCCGGTACCATACAGCTTAGGTAACTCGATAAACCGTAAAAAAAAAATTGCTTCGGGAACTACTACTTTACCTCCCGTACAGTCCTGACTTCACCTATCGAATTTCCATTTGTTTGGTCCGCTCAAGGAGGTGCTACGCGGTAATAATGGCAATGAAAATGTTAAAGAAAATTAGCTAAATTGGCTACGACATCAAAAAAAATTTCTTTGCAAGAGACATAAATAAGTCAATTCAGAGTGTATTAATGTTGCTAGAGATTAGGTCGACATGTAGAGGCCTTTCAGGTTCGAATCCCGGTCAGGGATGGCATTTTTTACACACTATAAAAATCATTCATCTCATTCTCTGAAGCAATAACTGTGGTCCCGGAGGTTAAACAAAAAAAAGCAAAAAAAAAGCCGATTGTGATCAAGAATTAATTTCTATTCGTTTATTTACAATAAATAAAGTGTTAATCTGTACAATTTACGCACCCGATAGAAATTCACACATCCGAATGTCTAAAAATTATCGTTATAAAATAGATGAATTATACGAGGTCGATAGTAGAATTTTAGTGGTTTTCTCTCGTGGGAAATAACCCATAGGCGATATTTGCTTTTCCATGTATTAATCTCAGTTGTACGCGACTACTAGTACTACGTGATATTACGACGGTATGTTACACACACTCGTATTGTATTGTATTGTATCGTATTGTATTAAATAGTTTATATTCATAAAACGTATGGCCTACATCGCTCTCGTAAAACTTTGTCGTTTTGTTTTATAATTGGAAATTCTAATCCCTATTTCAAAATAAGGCAAAAAATTATTTTATCGACAAGGTCGTTATTATTTGATATTGTTTTAATTAGTAATTTAAGGAAGCGAGTGATAAACAATTATTTAAATTACAGCAGTTAAAAGGTGGATGGTGTAAAAATGTCTTTATGTTAACAGAAAAACATCTTTATCACAATTCCTGAAATATTCGAGAATCATAAATAAATTTATTAATCTCTCATTATCTTGTTTTTTATTTATTTTTAATATAATACGTAAATATTCTAAAAATCTATGTACTTTAACATTAGCTATCGTAAAGGTAATTTGTTATATTAGACAACATTTACAAGCGTTATTTACCATATAAATTTTTTTCCTACAAATTCTTATTACGATTATAAACAAGAGATAAATATTAAAAATTAAAAAACATGACTGCCAAGAAACATTGCTCTTTAATATAGGATAATTACTAATATAGGGTTATTAAAGGGCATGCGGGTGACAATTACGTATAATAATAATTATTATTAATAATATTAATTCGTAGATTTATATTTTACGATTATGAGTTTTATATTTGTAAGAATTTCTATTAATAAGAACTACCGTGCGATACTATCGAAGAACATCATTTAAATCTGTATAAATATAATTATATTATAATTTTATGAATTACATCTTTTTAGTCGTCATTAAATCTATGGATATAGTATATTTTAAGAATACGCTTTCACATTTAGTAACCGATGAAGCTTTGTAAACAGTACATTCGTATTCTATGCAGCGTTAAATAACTTCCATTTTTGAGTATATCGGGTAATTTTTGTTCTGGATTAGCTCCATCGTAATTTTGAATTACGATAGAGCAAATCGAAAGATCGGTTGCGAAGATATAACAACATTTCCGAATAACCGTGATACGTTAGATCGACAGTTTACCTGATACGTGCCAAGGTTAGTCTTCAAACTACTAACAAATACCCTATTTGAATTTTGAAAATCGGACGATTATTTGCAGAAATATTATAAGAGCAGCCCAATGCACCTCCCAAAACTGCGTCCCAGAAGGAACCTCGTTTGTTACCAGTTGTTGGTAATGATTGCTCTAGTCTCGCATGAGATGCTCGCATCACCTCATCGTTCTAGCCTATCTCGCAGTCTCCACGAAAAGCTCATTATTATTAAACAAAGATTTTTTAAATTTATTTAATAATATTTTATTTACCGTAAATTTAATTCTGTTATTTTTGTAATATTATTCTTCATTCGATCGATTCAAATCGTTCAGTTCAAACCCGGCTGAAACAGTAATAAAAGGCTCACAGTTCACAGTTCATTAATTCCATTAATTCGGTTCATTAAAGTTTATGTTTCGATCGGAAGGATTCTAACGCGGGGTCATACATCTAAATCGGTTCAGCCGTTGAGTTTCTACAGTGGAACAAACATATACTCTAAATATATTACATTCCTTTTTCGGCTGTCGTGTAAAAATGAAAGCCGGAGGCAATTATTTTATTCTGGGAGCTGTTATAAGAAACGAACTCGATCTTATATTAAATAAATCGCGCATTAAACAAACACATATTTGATGTAATTCAAACGGTCGATATTGATGGCATATTTTCTTGTACTGATAAATGATGTTCGATGTTTTTACAATGGACAAACACGGCGATGTTTATAGAGTTAATAAATTTAGGTTACATCTCATAAGAGTAGCACGAATTACGTAAAAGTTTGTAATCTAGTCATAATTTTACAAAAAACTAATCTAAACAACTATTAGGATTTTAAAACTTAATAACAATAAAGCTTTAATAAAAAAAAAACTACACATCTTATTGATTTTTGTTATTTAATAATATCAAATCATCTAAACAAATTTATCGAAATAATAAATAAATCCCTAATTTTTTAGCGACTTCAATGAAAGGAATAAGGGATCAACTGCAAACATGCGTCTTTTTGCACGTTAGTTAAATATTTATCTTTCACCGAGTAACACGATTTCGATGACTGATTTTCTACAGACAGTTTCTCTGTAAAATAATTTAGATTTACTCAGTATAATTTAACTAAATAAATGTTTTGACAAGAAAATACGTTGTCCTAAATTGACGATTTAAGAAGGTTGTCTATCGTTTTTAATTTGTTTATCCTTATGAAAATTTAATAATGAATTATTACAGTCTCGTGTCATTCTCGTACTCAAAATTATTTTCATGTGAAAATTAAAAAAAGTATTTTAAAAAATCAAGGTGGAAAAAACTTTTTCGCACATTTTAGAGAGCTTTCAGCTATTTTTTATTTACTTTGTTTCTGTTCATTCCATTTGTTTATTAATATATTTATGGGCATGTAGGTTTCTCAGTTGCACATCTTTTGAAAGCAGCTGCTATTCATACGGGTGAAATTTTTACGGGTCAAACCAAATATTTAATAAAAATATATAAAAAAAACTCGTAAACTTAACTAAAAAATTTTATTAATTTTTAGTACAAGGAAGTATTATAATCGCGAAAAAATTCGGTTTTCAGATTTCCAGGAAAATATCCATTTTGACCATCCCTGAATTTGTTTTGACTGGTTTCGGCGTGACGTCTATACGTACGTACATATTATCTCGTATAACTCGATTAGCCGTAGAATGTTGAAATTTTGAATTTAGGACTGTTGTAACGTGTAGTTGTGCATCTCTCTTTTTTACTGCGATCGACTGGACCAAAAGTGTACAAAAAAAGCCCAAAATCCAAAAAAAATTTGATTTTGGGCTTTATTATGAGGATTTTAGGATATGAGGAATAATAATTCAGACCTCATTCAGAGCTTTTCAACAATACATCTTTCCTTATTTCTATCGGTTTCAGAGTTAGAGCCCGATAAAATTTTAATCGATGAAATATTTGGATCTTACAAGAGGAAGGCACATCGGTTCGAATCTGACTTCATCTACTTTTTCTTTTTTTAACTTTTTTTAAATTTAATTATATTGATTTATTAATAATTATTAACCTGCGATTGTAAAAAAATTACAATAAATAATAATTCAATAAAAACAAAAAAAAAGATGAAAAAATGTAATAAAAAATATATGTAATTTAATAAGCGTACAAAAAAGTCAGGCGGTGTCCGCATCACATTTTTAAAATTTTGATTTTAAAGGTTAATAAGTTGACAATTATTTATATTTTTTTGTACCTCACGTACTTTTAAAACTCGATTGTTGAAAAAGAAAAAAGGTGTTATTTTTTTAAATTTTACTACAATTATTTGTGGATTTTATTTCTTTTACGAAACAAAACGAATAGAAGAGTCAGTCATATATGTATATTTGGCGGCTTATTTTTCATTAAAGATATAACTAAGGGGATATTATAAATAGGAATAGAAGTAAAAAACTAATAAATTTAAATAAATAATTAGAAATAATATTTCAAAAGTTTTATATTTTTTTAATCGCGTATCGTTCCTGGAAGGAGGAAATTCATTCCCGAAGAATTTATTGAATTTACGAAACGTCGACAACTTTTAAAATGTAATAGTCATTTTCATAAAGGAATAAAGTCAATTTTATTTCCGTTTATAAAAAAGCACGATTATTATTAATATTCTATTTTAGAACGAATAATTGTCAACCGTTTATTTCTCTAAATACTTTTTACTTAACAAAATTTATTTTAATTAAATCCAGTCCGCGTATTAATTTTGATATCTATTGATTTATTTATAATCGGTATAATGTTTTGTAACTTTCTTACAAAAAAGTAAACATATTTTTTTTAATTTAAAGTAGTTTTGCGTCTTTTCTGTGAATATTCAATTTTTTCACCGATACATTTTGACACCTTACTAGAATCTGTGTCAGTGGTACGTACATTTAAAGCAAAAAAAATTAAATATTAATTTTAGAAATTATCGGGAAACAAACAACCCTCCGATGATTTTTTCCTGATCGACTTCCTTTAAAATGCGACTTTTATAAAGCTTGTATATAGATTTAGTACGATTGAAATTGTTAAAAACAAAAAAGAAAACAGATCGACCTTGTCTAGATGATGGCCAAAAGGTAATACATTCTTTGTAAATTTTTGGAAAATCTTAAATGGACCGCTAGAAATTCCGCTAACAGATGTGAAATGTCAAATGACTAAACGTGTTTCAACCAACAACTATAAAATGCACCCACCAAGAACTCATTCAAAATGACCCTCATTTGTGGAAAAAATGGCGATATTATGATAGATAACTCATTTTTCTACAATATATCTTCTGTGATTACAGCACTTTTATAAAAATTGGTATTTTGATTGACTCTACTGTGTGTTATTTAGAAGAGATTAACAAGTTGTATTAATGTCTAAAATAGATAAAGCATTGGTCAGAATTTACTAAATTAAAAGAAAGATAGGGGGAGGAAACTTCCTTTATATATATATATATATATATATATGTATGTGTGTGTGTGTGTGTGTGCTTTTTTACTTAATGAATGTGACCTAATTACGCTATTCAGTGCAAAAATAATTTGTAATATTTTTGTAAACTATTAAGAAACCTTTAAAAAAAGAGATTAGCTTAGAAGTAATTTTTTAAGTTTATAAAAATTTCAAATAACAATAATGAAATAATCAGATAAATAAAATCTTTTAACGGTATAATATTACGTCACTAACGTATACCGTATCGATTTTTCTGATTCTGTGTCACTCTCTCCTATAATCGACATCTACCGTATTATGAGACAATTTATCATACGCTACAGAGAGTAGACGATCTTCCCTCCCGTATACTGAGAAATCTACAGAAGCGGATAGAAGTATTCCTTTTATATATACAAACAACTCTTAGGTTTTGCTATTCGCCTTACGTCACTGTATTTTTTTTATTTAGAAGCTATATTTAAAAATAGTATATGAAATCGACATAGCTTGACACTTCAGACAGGTAAAAAGTAAAGATATAAAAACAAGATTTAAACAAATTAAAACGAACTTTGTTGTACATTACTTACTTATTAGCCGTCTTTTTAGTATAAATTTGTTATCAAAAAATGTATAAATTATTTTATTTTAATTTAATTAAAGATATCTTAAAGAAATAATATTAATTTTGAAGATATAACGTTTAAGGACTGATAAATCGTTAAATATATTTTATTCCGTATTTATCTTCTATTTAAATTATTTACTTTTTACAATGTATTAATAGGAGATATTTTATAACCAAAAAATTACAATGAAATTGTATACCGTACGCTAACAGTCTGGCGGATATCATTTCTTCCACTATATTTCTGTAATATAATCTTCAAAATGTCTATAATATAAATAAAACTGTTTTTAACAAAACGATACTGATATCGATCAAATAAGGTAACACGCTACATTTCTATTATCAAAATCTGTTAGTAATTTAGAATTTTCTTTAAAAAGTATATATGTAAAATATATGTGGTAGACAAAAGATATACAATAATAGATAATAAACAATATTTAGATAAAGATGCTACGATTTGCTGATGATGTAGTAATTCTAGCGAGTAAAAAGGATTTAGAAGAAACAATGAACGGCATAGATGAAGTCCAACGCAAGAACTACCGCGTGAAAATAAACAAGAACAAAACGAAAGTAATGAAATAAGTAGAAATAACGAAGATGGACCGCTGAATGTAGAAATAGGAGGAGAAAAGATTATGGAGGTAGAAGAATTTTGTTATTTGGTAAGTAGAATTACTAAAGAAGGACGAAGCAGGAGCGATATAAAATGCCGAATAGCACAGGCGAAACGAGCCTTCAGTCAGAAATATAATTTGTTTACATCAAAAATTAATTTAAATGTCAGGAAAACATTTTTAAAAGTATATGTTTGGTGCGTAGCTTTATATGGAAGTGAAACTTGGACGATCGGAGTATCTGAGAAGAAAAGATTAGAAGCTTTTGAAATGCGGTGCTATAGGAGAATGTTAAAAATCAGATTGGTGGATAGTAACAAATGAAGAGGTGTTGGGGCTAATAGATGAAGAAAGAAGCATTTGGAAAAATATAGTTAAAAGAAGAGACAGACTTATAGGTCACATATTAAGACATCCTGGAATAGTCGCTTTATAAGGAATCTTGGAGAGCTGCATCAAACCAGTCAAATGACTGAAGACAAAAAAAAACAGAAAGAAAAACAATATTTAAGCGTTCCATATAATAAGAAAAAAAGGAAAAACTGTTACCGGTCCGATTTCATTTATTAAACAGCGAATAATCATAAGAATTGTATTATTTCTATAAGCGGGATATGTATTACATATAAATGAAATCGGGCCGGTAAGAGTTTTGTAACAAATTTGTATTTATTCTTTCTTATTATATGGAACGCTTAAACATTGTTTAACATGTGTTTTTTAAACATGTAATTTAACATGTGGTTTTTTAAAGAAAATTCTAAATTCACACATTTTTAGATAATAGAAAAGTAGCGTCTTACCTTTTTTATATCAGTATCGTTTTGTTAAAAACAGTTTTATTTATATTACAGAAATTTTTATTTTTTTGAGCGTAAGAAATCATATCTGCGAGACTCTTACCGTATGGTTAACAATTTCATTGTAATTTTTGTTAAATTTAAATCTTAAATTAATTTACACTTTAAATTGTTAAATTTAATTTTTAAATTAATTTAAAGGTTTTTGTTAAATTATTTTTTCTTTTGTTTTGTGAATTACTGGTTGTTATCTTATGGATTTATTATTAAAATTTATTGCCATAGAACAAAGAAATTAAATTTTTTGTTGATAGTCGTATCATTTAGTTCATATCATATTTTTCCTTTTTTCAATAAAACTACTATAATGACCTTTCCGAATCGAAAATCCGTGATGTAATATTGCACTTATTACTTTGTAAGTGTAACCATCAATTTTTATCATTAAATTCTATTTTACCGATCGAATTTATTTCTGTTTTATTTACTCCTTTGTTAATAAAACTAATACAATCTCTTGTAAACTAATACTTTTTTTTAAGTAATTAAAAACTAATTTTTTTTAAGAAGTGATGGGAATTAAAATGATTGTTTCGTCTTCAGTACTTTCATTTACATAAGAGCATTTACTATTAAAACAAGCTGCAGTATATTTTCTTTTAAATTTTATTATTTCAAGTACATTATCAAGTTTTTGTACGCTGCCAAGTACTATCAAGTACTGTTATCTAGCGGCGCGATTCGTAAAGGTACATTAAAAAGATGAATGAAATGACATATTCCAGTACCGCGGTTCATCAAATGGAAAAAAAAAACGTCGTCTAACAAAATTCGAGGTATTTTTTTGGAAGTATTCTTTATTACTAATCTAATGGAACTGAAATATATATAATGTTTTTCACGCTTATTTTTTCCCCGTTTTCATTTCACTGCTAAATTAGGTCACGTTTAGAATTGTAAACGTAGTTCGTTGACTTCGTTGCTCCTTACCGACTAAATTCTAACGAACTCCGTGATACTTTAGTGAAAGGAAAATTACATATCGATAACTTGGCAGCGACAGGTAATGCGATAGTAATATAGCTTACTGATGATACTACACAGTTTTATGCTGTTATCTTTGGTCACCCTAAAATTAAATTTCATGTTTTCTTCATCTTCAGAATATAAGCTAGATGGTAGGCTGTTAAAATTTTAAATAATATTAAGTTTCTAATAACGGTTTCTAAAATAGATGATAAATCATCTATGTGAACAACATATTTTTTTATTAAAAATATGTTTTGCTTAAATTGTATGAAAATTTGACATACACTTTCAAATCAGTAGGAGATTTCCTCTAAATAAAAAAAATAAATAAAAAGAAACTTGAAAATTAGTTCATTTGATTGAACAAAAATTAAAAAAAGAAACACGGACTGATTGAGGAGTAAAAATTTCTTTACGTGAAATTATAAGTAGTAGAGAAATAACTCATCAAAAACATCTGAATCATTCAAAATATTAAATTTTTTTTATCAGGATGCGATTATACATCTTTGAAACCTTCTGTTTGTTTAAAAATACGTTAATAAAAAATAATAAATTCTGAAAATATACCAAATAATATTTAATTTAGGTGTATTATTACTTAATTTAACAAATAAGGTGAAGATTGGAAGCTACAAGGAAACAAAGGAGAAGACTTGGGACAGAAATGGAAGGAGATAGAGGTGGCATAAGGAACCTTCCACCAGGCAAACACCGCATGATGACGATTAAAAAAATATATATATTATAAATATTTGGGAAGGATTTGAGGTTTATCCTTTGAGACCTCTGGTACTGTGAGAATGCTAGGTGTAAAAAATAAATCTTTTAATTTGAATAACGATTACATTACTTAATACGACTATTTCAATTGTTTTTATACATTTGTATAAAATAGATATTATTTATTTATTACGAAAAAATAAATTACCATAGTTAAAAAGTTACGATTTCACGTATAACGTAAAATAAAAAATACATTTATTTGATATTTTCTGGTCCGATAATCGTATTAAAAAACTAGCCGATCAGGTCTCGTTTTGCTACCCGACCGTGTAGCCAGGGAGCTCCACCCTTTGGACCAGCGATGCGTTCGTTATCCTCATGGATGCGAGAAATATTCGCATTTATACGCTCGTTCAACCTCCAGGCGCTGATCTCTTTCCTCTTAGGTTTCTTGCTCTCGTTTGACCCGGTCACGTCCAGCGGCACTTGATCGTCCTAGATTCGATCCCTTCTTACAGGGCGCAACGAAATAGATTAAAAAAACTACATAAAAGAAAAAAGAAGAGAAATGAATAACGAAAGGGGATTTTATATACAAAAAAAAGAAAAGAGAAAAAGAAACCACGAAGCAGAGAGTATACAAACTTCACAGATACTTGAAAAAGTAAAACTAAATTACAAAAGACGAATAGTAATAACTATAGCAGTGTGAATATTCATTAAAGAAAAACGAGTCGGTCATATTACGTCGTTATATATCTGTTGCCGTGGTGATATAATAGAGTTAAAAAGATTAATCTTTGTTTCTTTAATGAATATCTTTAATTCACCACTTCACCTTTAACCGGGTCTAAGGCCTCTACGTATAGCTTAAAACCTTCCCTTAGATAACACAAGTGTATACTGAAAATTTGAAAGAAATCGGTCGGTTGGTTTTTGCGTTGCAAAAACAAACAGACAAACCTTTGCATTTTTATATACGAGTATAAGATAACAAGAACAGCAATAATAAAATAAATACTTTAGTTTACATATGGATAAAACTGTTGAAATGTATCACAACATTTTAAATTACGCAGATCGGGACGCAGAAAACCTGGCGTTCAACTTTGCATCTTAATTTCAAAAGAACTTTCCTCCGATTTATTTAAAATAAGGTATTGCTTTGATAATATCAATAAAACTCATCTGGCTTTTTACATTTCGCTAATTAAAAAAAAAAAAAAAACAATTAAGAATCAAATTATTTACAACAATCTCTTCTGAACCGTGATCTATTTTGTAGTTATTTCACATAAATAAGAATCTTTATATTTTAACTTTAATATTATTACTGTACTTTTATTTTAACTTATTAATATGAATCCTTATTAATAAGGATTTATATCAATATGAATCCTTATTAATGTGACCTTTCTCTATACAAGTTATTATCTCTGTTTTCCTTGATCCGTTCAGGTAAATGCCAGAACAGTTCTTTGTTTGGATGTCATATTATATACCTACCCATCCCTGGGTATGTAATACATTATTATGAACTTCTTATAATACGATTTTTATTTATATTTATTTTTGAATATTATAACCTCACTGCCAGCTGTAACACTCTGAGAGATCTGTGCTAGATTCCAGTAATAGAAGTAGCATTTTTTTTTTGTACCCCTATCGTAATTTCTATTAAAATAAATGTATATCCCATATCTGTGACTTAATAAATTCATAGGGTAAAAAAATACATGAATTTTACGAAAAGGATTTATTACTGTATTTAGAAGAATATTCTCGTAATTTATTTACAGCACATGAATCGTCGAAATTTTTAAAAAATATGAGATTTTTACTAATGTAATGAAAAATTAACAGAATTGTGAGAATAATAGATTAAAAAAATTCGAACTAATGCCGGAAACTTATAATTTACCACGGAACCTATCATTTATCGGCCGACTAAGCTACATAGAATACTTATATATAATTCATCTTTATTTTTAAAAATACACTTACTTATGATGTTAGATGAATTTTGTAGCGTAGGAAAAAATTCCAATTCTCATTGAAAAAGAAATGTAATCTGAAATGAGTAACTAACGTGATCAAGATTTTGGGTCGTTATATTTTATGTATCAATTTGAAAGTAATTGGTGCAAAATTACGGTAGTTATGGCGTCCACAAGAGAGTGAAATATATATATATATATAAATGTATCTATAAACTTTTGAGCTGACGGTGGTTTTGGGATCTGGGGGATGTGAAACGCGAAATTTTCCGGAAGTCGATTCATGGTACCCGTTACAATACGTAGCTTTCTTATGAAATCTATCTAAACCATTAGATTGTCTAAAAATATAATGAAATAAATTATTTTTTTGGGGGTTTTACCGATTTACATCCCCTTAAAATTAGATAATTCATTACGTTTGAAAAATAAATATTTTACGTAAAAATAAAAACAATAATTTATTTTTAATTATTAAAGATCTGTTACTGATTTTGAATAAAAGTCTATTTAAAACCGTGACCTCGTTTATATTAAACATCGGACCTTTAATTATTAAATATCACATCATTATTTTCAAGTTATTTAAATATAGAATGATACGTTTATATTAAAGTGTAAGCTGCCCTACCCTATTCGTATTGTATTATAATATTAAATTTTAACTTGTTTTTCATATCATCATTAATTATAAGTGTGTCATTACACGTGTATTATTCGTATTTTTTTTATTTTTTTTTTATAAATTTTGTTTTTATAAGATAGGCATTTTTAATATTATTACATGGTATTAAATGAATGTTTTTACTCTTTAATTTTTAAATAGCAAATGTAATAATAATATTTTTTATTAATTTAGACCGGAACACTCGTTTATAATTCTATTTTTTAATATGTCGACATTAGAATATAAACAACAACAAATATGTAACCTTTTACTTCAAACCTGAAGTAAAAGATGATAAACCATCTTTTTATTCTGTTTAGCCTCCGGATCTACCGTAAGGTATTACTTTAAATGATGAATGAGGTTGATATGTATGTAAATGAAGTGTAGTCTTGTACAGTCTCAGGTCGACCGTTGCTGAGATGTGTGGTTAATTGAATCTCAACCTCCAAAGAACACCGGTATCCTCTACCTAGTATTCAAATCCGTAAGAAAGTTATTCTTGCTTTTGCTAGGATTTGATCCTTAGAACTCTCCACTTCGAAATCAGCTAATTTGCGATGACGACATAACCGCTAGACCAACCCGGTGGGTTTACCGATTAAGCCTGCCACTCTTCAGGGAAATCGAATTGTTACAGCAGTGAATTCAATAACCACGCACCAGTTACCGATAAAAATAATTTGGGTCCGATTAAAATAATCGACTGTTATTTATAAATCACGATTATTACATCCTTATAAGAAGTAAAGGAAGTATTATGGTCGTAATAAATTTTGGTTTTCAGATTTCAACGGAAATTTCTATTTGACCATCCGTGGATACATTTTGACTATTTTCGGCGTGAGGTCTGTAGGTACGTATGTGCGTATGTATCTCGCATAACTTAAAAACGATTAAGCGTAAAACGTTGAAATTTTGGAATTAGGGATGTGTAACATCTAATTGTACACCTCCCCTTTGATTGTAATCGACTTGACCAAAATGTCCAAAAAGGGTCCAAAATCCAAAACATTTGAATTTTGGAGTTTTTCTTGACTGCTATAATAAGCCCTCATCGAGAGCTTTTCAACGATATATTATAAGCGGTATTTTCATCGGTTCCAGAGTTGTAGCCAAATACAATTTTAATTAATGAAATATTTGGCTCTTACAAATTGTTTCGGAAGTGACAGATGTATTTTATACAAGGCTAGACAGGGCTACAATAATTCCTATAAACGTAATGATGAATTCTTTTTGTATAAATATGTTAATTATAGTATCATACATTTTTTATGAAAATTAAAAGCACTGCTTTACCTTATAATAAAGTATTTGATTGGATTTTTTTTAAAGAGAATAAAGAAACAGTAAGTTTAATTTTGTTGAACTCTCGTTTAATTGAAATCCGGTCGGTTGAAAAATGTGTGGTGTGTGTGTGTGTACTTGTTACACAAAATACTAATTTTTTTATATGTTATGCGTATGTATGTTATGAAAATGTTAAATTCATACAAACTAAAATCATACTAGCTATATCTACATCCGAATCGTTATTTTAGATAGCGCACTGACTTGACAGATGAATTGCATGTTACTTTAATCTGACAGCTTTTTCGTTCAAAGGGATATTCTTTGAAAAGTATCTCTTGTTATCAGACCAATGATTTAAAGAAATCACTTTTAAATGAAATACAATATTATTTTTTTATAAAGTCGATATATCGCTTTACTTTTGTTCGTTGTATTACAGTATAACATATACATATTTTACGGATGTAAGTGGGCAGGCAGTAAGGGTGTAAATTTACCTATTTTATGACGGTAATGTATAATAATACTTATATATAAAATCGAGTCTCATTTCTTCGTTTAAAAAAAGTGTTTAATTTTAACTCCACGAAGTAAAACAAGTAATTTGCTTTAAAATATTGGAAGCTATAAATACCCGTGGCAGAAATAGACTATTAAATACAAAAAAATATAAATAAATAGTACAGTAGAAACGTAATGTGCTTTAAAGACATCATAGATATTAAAATAAATAAGCTACTACGACGACAACCGACGGATTGTTGTTTTTAATTCTGTACATTGAAACTAATTAATCCTTTGAACTGCGTTTGACATTTAATTTCAAATATATTTTGGTACATATACATCACAATGCGTGATACATTCATATTTAAATGACATGATACACGGTACATTCATATTTAAATGACTTCAGGATTCATTATATATACCTAAGGTAAAGCTATTCACTATTTATAAACGAACACGTAATCAAATAGAGAACATCTTATGTAAATTATATTAGGAATTTTTAAAAAATTCCTAATATATTCAGAAATTTATTTTTTAAATAAAGCAAAAATAGGTTCTCTACCGTTTTTGCATTATTAAAACGAATTTTACTTTAAATTTTTTCTCTAAAATAATGAATCTACCCGATGGAAATAAAACAATTCGAGAATTTAGAAACATTTCATTTCCGAAACCGTACACAGAATGGAGGAAGTTGAGGAGGATGAAATGGGAGAAACAATACTGAGATCTGAATTTAAGAGAGCATTAAAAGATTTAAATGGCAGAAAGGCTCCTGGAATAGACGGAATACCTGTAGAATTACTGCGCAGTGCAGGTGAGGAATCGATTGATAGATTATACAAACTGGTGTGTAATATTTATGAAAATGGGGAATTTCCATCAGACTTCAAAAAAAGTGTTATAGTTATGATACCAAAGAAAGCAGGGGCAGATAAATGTGAAGAATACAGAACAATTAGTTTAACTAGTCATGCATCAAAAATCTTAACTAGAATTTTATACAGAAGAATTGAGAGGAGAGTGGAAGAAGTGTTAGGAGAAGACCAATTTGGTTTCAGGAAAAATATAGGGACAAGGGAAGCAATTTTAGGCCTCAGATTAATAGTAGAAGGAAGATTAAAGAAAAACAAACCAACATACTTGGCGTTTATAGACCTAGAAAGGCTTTCGATAACGTAGACTGGAATAAAATGTTCAGCATTTAAAAAAAA
The DNA here is from genome assembly GCF_047948215.1 of Lycorma delicatula. Taxonomy (NCBI): domain Eukaryota; kingdom Metazoa; phylum Arthropoda; class Insecta; order Hemiptera; family Fulgoridae; genus Lycorma; species Lycorma delicatula. The sequence continues at coordinate 222,702,756 of NC_134456.1, read as the reverse complement.
TTAGGGTTCAAATACAGAGATAGAAGAACAATTGCTAACATGTACAGGAACCAAACAGCAACAATAACAATTGAAGAACATAAGAAAGAAGCCGTAATAAGAAAGGGAGTCCGACAAGGATGTTCCATATCTCCATTAGGATTTAGAAGAAACAATGAACGGCATAGATGAAGTCCTACGCAAGAACTATCGCATTAAAATAAACAAGAACAAAACAAAAGTAATGAAATGTAGTAGAAATAACAAAGATGGACCGCTGAATGTGAAAATAGGAGGAGAAAAGATTATGGAGGTAGAAGAATTTTGTTATTTGGGAAGTAAAATTACTAAAGATGGACGAAGCAGGAGCGATATAAAATGCCGAATAGCACAAGCTAAACGAGCCTTCAGTAAGAAATATAATTTGTTTACATCAAGAATTAATTTAAATGTCAGGAAAAGATTTTTGAAAGTGTATGTTTGGAGTGTCGCTTTATATGGAAATGAAACTTGGACGATCGGAGTATATGAGAAGAAAAGATTAGAAGCTTTTGAAATGCGGTGCTATAGGAGAATGTTAAAAATCAGACGGGTGGATAAAGTGACAAATGAAGAGGTATTGCGGCAAATAATGAAGAAAGAAGCATTTGGAAAAATATAGTTAAAAGAAGAGGCAGACTTATAGGCCACATACTAAGGCATCCTGGAATAGTCGCTTTAATATTGGAAGGACAGGTAGAAGGGAAAAATTGTGTAGGCAGGCCACGTTTGGAGTATGTAAAACAAATTGTTGGGGATGTAGGATGTAGAGGGTATACTGAAATGAAACGACTAGCACTAGATAGGGAATCTTGGAGAGCTGCATCAAACCAGTCAAATGACTGAAGACAAAAAAAAAAAAAAAAAAAACAGAATGGAACGCGGCTAAAACTATTACGGTCGGTTAATTACTATAAACATTTTCTAATAGTTTATAGTAATTTTACCGAAAAAAAATACCAGTTAAATTTTATAATATACTTACTGGTCAGGGCTCGCTTCGCTCGTCTTTCGTGTTTAGTCAGGGGGCTCTGCTTCTTCACTCACCTGTGTTCATTAAACTCGTGCTTGTGAGAATGGCAATGATAAATAAGAATTAAAGTCTGTTCGATTTATAAAAAATATCAGTGTAACGGTAGCGTCTTCAGAGCAACAGTTTGGTCGATACAGGACCCGAAACTTTGAACGATACGAAGAATGGGGGTTTCAAAATAGTCGGCCTCGATCGTTAAAATGTTAGTTTAGACGGTTACCGATGCTTCGTACGGATAAAAATGTCCTTTTCCCAGCTGTTAGGTTACCCGAAAAACATCAGCAGGAAGCGATCGTACTTCGTATCTCATTTTCATAATTTTTTTTTTATTCGATGTTTTTTAATCAAGTAAGCGAAAGCAGGTGATCCGATCACATCGCATACACAGTAAAAATGGCAGTGGTTGTGTTGGTTGAGCCGCTGCGCCGTACACTGTTGCACCTCAAAAATCAAAATTATACCGAAAAACCGTTTTCGGTTTTTTTAAATTTTTTGTAATATTTATCTGAAGAGTATTTGCAAGCTCAGACCGAGTGAATATTTCGTTTAGTATAGTTGGAGATAGGTAAATTTTGCGTTCATTGTTCGACGTTTTTTTTATCTTTCTTCACGTCTATCAAGGTGGAAATCGAAAAATTTAGAAATTGATTTATAGGTATTTACATAATGATTAAACACGTAAAAAATGAAGCTGATATTTTCTCCTTTTATCGAAAATTTAAAAAAAATATTAAAATTTAATGTTACCGCATTTTAACCTTTTAACATCGAAATTTCAAAAATTCCTTTCTTATTGTCCACTTACACCATAAGGAAAACAAATTTTCATCGATTTATTTTCAATAAATTCTACTGGGCTTTAATTATGTCAGTCATAATAGTAAGTCGAGACATCTTATTTTATAGTTATAGATTATAAAAAATCTTGCTATACAATAAGGCTTGGTATTTCTACATTTGTCTGTTAAGTAATGATTTAAAAAATAGGAAAAGAATGCCGAAAAGCACTATATTTCTCCCTTTTATTTTTTGTGATTTCCATGTCTGTTATTTCTATAGAAAAATTACAACAAATATGAAAAATATGTATTTTAAATATGAATTTTAACCTTCATCGTCAGTAAATTATATTGTTACTTTGTCCATTATTGGTAATTATAAGCCATAAACAATGTTTAGTATTACCTTACCGAGTTACTACGTCGGAATAATTTTTTTTCCAGTAATAAACGATCGACAAAAATAATTATACTTATAAAAGTTTAGGTTAAAAACGCAGCATTCTAAAAAAAAGTTAATGAGAAAAGGAATTCATTTAAAAATGTTAAATCGATTATTTTCTTTCTTTTTCTGCTCAGCCTCCGCAACTACTGTAAGGTAGTTTTTTTTTTAATAGAGGATGAATTGTTAAGATTTTTCTTCTCTTTTTTCTGTTTAGCCTCCGGAACCGCCGTAAGGTATTATTTCAAAGGTTGAATGAGTATGATATGTATGAATGTAAGTGAAGGGTAGTCTTGTACAGTCTCAGGTCGACCGGTCCTGAGAAGTGTGGTTAATTGAAACCCAACCACCACAGAACACCGGTATCCACGATCTAGCATTCAGATCCGTATAAAACTACCTTTACTAGGATTTTTAACCTTATAACTCTCGAAATCAACTGATTTACGATGATGAGTTAACTACTAGACCGATTATTTACTGCTACGTGAAAACAAAACGTATTCCCGTACTAAATATAATCACTACCAAATAATAAAAATACTTAAGATTTATTTTTGCATAAATGTACGCAAGCAAGTATTTCTTAATAGGACATCTCGCGCACATACCAACACCTGAAATTATACAATAATAAAAAACATTTTTTAATTATAATTTTTACGAACACTTTGTAAAAATGTATGTTCTAAAATTATTTTATTACAGATCAAAAAACGTTCAGAAACATTTTTGAAGCTGAAATATATATACGTTTTTTTAAGTTCTAACGTCAACAAAACTACCTGAATTTAAGCAAAGAAAATAAGTTCATATTATACATTTTTTTAACGAAATATATGTTTATCAACTAATTATTTAACTGTTACGGAATTGTTACATTAAATAGTGGCATAGATTTCGTGTTTTTTAAGTGCTTTTAAAAAGATGTTACAGATACGTTTCTGACTATTTAAATTATTTCTCCATCAAATGATTTAGAAAATATCAAAGTTTACAATCATAGATAGTAAGATTTTTTAAACAGTTTCTACCAAAAAGTAACACATTAAACTCGGGTGTTTTTTTTTTTTTGGTTTCATTAGCCAAACCACAATGCTCTATTAAATAACGGATGAGGCATTGAAATGGGCTTTTATAAATATTTTTCTTTTCCGTTAAAATTTGGATATGTTGTTTTTTTTTTATGGCATCTATTAACGACGGAGCGTTAGAACGAATGAACAAAGTTGGTTTACAGATAAAGATTTCCATAAAAATGAAGGTAATTTTACAGCCATACAAAGATTCTTTTGATGCCGGTTTAACATCTATCGCAATAATGCTGTGGTAATATCATTCTATTAACATCTGGTGTTGAATTCTGAAAAAAAAAATGGTTGAGCATTAAACAAGAAGCCTCTAGATAAACAAAGGAATGTATATGTCCACCTGAAAGCGTAGGCATCGTGAGACCTGCAGTACTGTAACCCAAACAGTCTGTCGCACAATTTTATTTGGGTTGTTGGAAACCGGTGTTCGAAGGATTCTTCATAAGAATGAATCCATATAAAATTAAAATAGTCCAGACATAAATGAGCTTTGAATGAATACGTAAATAAAAAAACACGTCTCTTATTTGCTAACAAAGCCCCTAATAAAGTACATCAAAAATTTAAATACACTGTATAAAAAGTAACAGAATCTTCTGGAATAATCGGTACGTATTTCTTTGAAGACAATGATGAGAGTACTATTACCTTCACGTTAGGGTGATATGTCCGAATGAGTGAAGAGCTGAAAAATCCGAAAACATGTAAAAACATGTAGTTTTAACGGGCCATTTCCTGATCTATGCAGTCAATAAATACAGTAAAACGATTATTTTTATACTATATTATCTCCAGTCGCTACAGTAATTCCTTAAATCACAATATATGACATCATAGAATTTTTTCTTAAGGAATATTTGAGGAGTAAGATATTCTGTGATTCACACCACAAAAAGTTTTATACACCTTAAAGAAGAAAACTTTTGTCATAAAGTTACCGCAATTAATCTGGATGTGTTACATTGTATAATGCAATACATAAAAACTCGAATTGAAAATTAAATCAAATCGCTACCCTTCTTCAGGATATCGTATTCAGAACTAAACATAAGGTACATTCTCGTCCACGTAGGGGAAGACACATACCTAGTGACGATTCTGGTGGCCAAACTACTCCCTCCGTTACTACCCCTTATGAACTTACCGGAGGTCGTCTTGTAGACCCTCTAAATCTGATTGCATATGAAAGTCATTAGTTCGGCCTCCGTCAGGATGCTACCGATGCAAACGCCTCGCTAGACATTTCCTTCCGTTGTTTTAGCGCATCTTTGCTATCGCCTTCACTGAAGGCTTCTCGCAAAACATTTTCGCTCACCTACTCTAATTTGTAGCCCGTTTCGGGGAAACGCGATCTCCGTATCTCGCTCTAACATCAAAAGACAAACGCAATATAATTATTCACCAAATAAATTCAAAACTAGACTGCAGTAACAAATACGTAAATTAATTTTTTGAGTCTACTATAAACATCTAAAATCCTATTTTCATAACTTTTAAATAATATTGTTGACGACAAATACGACAATTTTGTCGTATAAATACCCCAGATACATTTCTTAATTCATCAAAGACAGTTAAAAAATTTTTACAAGGATGCAAACGGTAATCTACTGCGATCTGATCGGTTTTCGAGAGCGAGGTCAATGCCATCCTACATTATAGCTCCATCACACAGTCTCTAACATATCACGGTTTCGGTACGGTCTGCTCCCAGAAACGAGGTCAGTGCCTTCATCATTCCACACACAGCTCCATCACAGAAGAACGAAACGAGCGGCTAAACTAACCGAGGCTCGATGCCAAAATGCCTATCCTGGCGAAGTAAGCGCCCTAGCTGGTTTCTAGCCACCCGGGTTCTTATTCTAGCTATTAGAGCTTCTAACTATTAGTACAGAGCCGCACTCTGCAAGGCCAGAAACTTAAGAAAGCCGGCAATTATCTTCCGTTCTCTTGAGTTTTTCCATTTGACTTACAAATTTAAGAGAGAATTACTTCTCCCAAATTCTCTAACTATTCTAGTAGGTTCTTTGGGAAAACATACAGGACATTGTGCGCAATTTCATCGACTCTACATTCCGGGCACAAAATTGAGCCAACCGAGCCAAATCTAGCAAATTATCCCTAAAAGGACCATGTCTCGGAAGAAACTGAATAATATGCCGAAGGGAACTCATCTGGTGTCTCCTTTTAAGGTACAGTTAGTTAAATGCTACAAACAGCTAATTTGTAGTAAAAGTTCTCTTTTTAGTATTAAAATAAAAAATTATTAACCTTTTAAAATAGCTTATTTTATCGGCTTACCGACTTATACGGACAATACCAATTAATATAAATTATCTTGTAGTATGTAATATATTTATTACTACATTAAATATAATTTTTTATTTACAAAATAACTAATTATAATTGTTATTAATATAATTAATTGAGTAAATTCCTTCATAATGCATCATAATACTACATTACAATTACACCGTTGAATCGCTTCATATAACATAATGCGATACCAGATAAGCATAATAATCAACTAATTCCTGCACTACACATGACCAACTTTAGATATGAGTTTTGATCATGTTACAATGCAATTTATCAAAGTTTCTAATTACATTGATTTTCTATATAATCCAATTTTGAAATTATGTATAATACAACAACTATTATAAAGATAAGTTAATCTAAGTAGAGGATTTCAAATTGTGCAACGAGATTGATTCATATAATGTAAAAGAATATAACGAAGAAAGATTAATGCTTACTGTTATGATATGTAAATTTTATTCATTTAGATCGAATCCATATAAATTCCATTTTAGGAAAGAGAATAATCGTCTTTTTATTCTTAAACGTCAGAGGAAAATTATTAATATTTTAATAAGTTAAATATAATTTATTTATTTTTTAAACGTAATTATATATTCAAAAATTATTTTCCATTACAATGTTTAATAGGATTACATAATTACTACTTACTATATTGAAGGAAAATTAAAATTATTATTGAATAAATTAATAATTAAATAATAACTACATTAAAATAAGTGTATAATATATACGAGTGTATGTATTAAAATAAATATATAATCAAATAAAATAAAATTAAAGAAATAAATAAATTATCAAAATTTATATAAAATTCTTGTAAAGTTTAAAATTTTTCCTAATTCCATCTTAACGAAAGATGGAAAAAGCATTAATCACACTAATAACAGAATATAATAATAACAGAAAATTTAGTATTTTATACCCCGTATACAAATACAGCATAATAATTTGATAATTGGTAGAATTTTGGAAAAATTTGGTAATAATTTTGTACAATTTTATCGCTCATCACTATTTTTTTTTAAATGTTCAATTAAACATTAAAATAATTTCAAACGGTTAATAATAATAATGAATAATTAAAAAAATAAAAACTTAATATAAATTTTCTTATAATATATGTATTACTACGTTAAATATAATGTTGCTTACATTACATCAGTTCCCTACAGTTTTGGAGTTCTAAGATGGACGAGAACGGAGATTGAGAGACTTAATCGGCTTCTTAGAAGCTAGTGAACCGGACACGGAGCGCATCACCCGCGCGGTTCTACAGCTCGCTTCCATCTGTCCAGAAGCAGAGGTGGAAGAGGTGTCGCAGATTTCTTTTAGGTTCACGCGAAACAACTGAAAAACCTCAGAAACTATTTTCAAGGGCGAAGCGAATTCAACGTGTTTCATCGGGAGGTGGTGAAAAGAGATGAAGGTATGACATCACTCCCCCTTAGCGACAATGACTATGCCCCTCTGAACGAGGTTCCTGATGACAGAAAGAAGATGGATGCATGGCGCGCGGGTGAGCTTCATGGGAGATTTGCAGCTTCCGTGCTGGATAAGGTGTTTTATTTTGCTACCTCCTTTACGTGGCTCAAGAACGCCAAATCGATTTCTGAGACTGAGGATTTTGCGTTTGCAATTCAGGATTCGGTAGTCAGCACGCTCAATTATCGGAAGCACATAGTCAAGGATCCTGCGGTGTCCTGGATAGTTGCCGTTTGTGTGAAAGTACAAGCGAGTCCGTGGGATACGTGACTAGTGGCTGCCAGATTCTGGCCCCAAAGAATGCACGTCCCGACACGATAACGTGGCTCGCATTCTCCGTTCGAGGCTAGCCCTGGACCTGAGACTTCTTGATACGTCTGTCTCTTATTACAGGTATGTTCCTCTGCCCGTGTTGGAAAATAACCGATATAATATTTATTACGATCGCACGGTCCTCACGGATAAGCCAGTCGCCTGGAATCGTCCAGATATTGTTGCGATTAAACACGAAAACATCACCTGGATCATCGATGTGACGATACCGCTGGCCGTTAACATCTAGAAGAAATATGCCGAGAAGCTGTCGAGGTACAGAGATTTGGCGGATCAGGTCAGGGAGGTCTGGACCCAGCGAGAGGTTATAACAGTGCCCATCGTCACATGGATAATGAACCTGAAGCTCTTACGTGTGTCTTAAGTTGCGGTTGCCGCAGAACAACCTGTACGATATGATTTTATGTAGTTACGCAATAGCTTTAACCCCTTGCCTTGCCACCTTGAGGCCGGCGGTTATATTAACCGGTAAATATTACTGTGATTAACAATAATAATAATTAAAACAACAACAAACTAACTAACTAGTTAACTATAACTGGTTTTACATAACCTTAGTTTTACACTAGTTTTTACTATTGTCAAAACAGTTTAATTGCTGTAATAATTCAAAAATAACAATAAAAAAAAAAAGAAGAAATATCATAAATAATTATATCAGAAAGTAGTTATTAATAAAATAAAGTGTTATGTACTTTTCATTTTAAAAGGTACTACCATACTTTTCTTTTTTGCCGATGTCTGGCAAACGTCGATATTCTCCGGTGAATGTCGACATATACCATTTACGCGGTAAAAGATTTTCTTATTTGGAGGTTCGTCGATATATGTCGACGAAGATACATAAACTCTGGTGGGGGTTCGAAACGATAACTAGAAATTAAACAAGGGATAAATATTAAAACTTAAAAAAATGGACTGCCGAAAAAATACGTTGCTTTTTTTATTCCAGTTTGGTTCGATCGTAATTTTATATTGTACTAACAAATATTCCGTTTGAATTTTGTAAATTGAAAGATAGGTTGCGAAAATATAACAAAATTTCCAAATAACCGTGATCTGTTAGATCGAGAATGAACTTTTGCATGCATCTGTAGCTGATCCGTCCAAAAATTTGCCTTCATCCTACTAACAAATACCCCGTTTGAATTTTGAAAATAGGACGATTGTTTGTAGAGATATTATAAGAGCACCTCGTTGTATCTCCCAAAACAGCGACCCAGGGGTACCCCGTTTGCTACCAGTTGACGGTGATGATTGGTCTAGCCATACAGGAGGTGCTTGCATCACCTCACAATTTTAGCCTCACGGGAAGCCCATTATTATCAAAGTCTTTTTTAATTTAATATTATTTGATTTAACGTAAATTTAATTCGATTATTTTTGTAGTGTTATTCGTTCGATCGATTCGAATCATTCGGTTCAAACCCAACTCGCACTGTGATAGAGGCTCACAACTCATTGTTTCATTTTATTAAAGTTTGTGCTTCAACCGGATAATCACCATACGTATACAACCTGTGACACTCCGGTAACGTAAGGATTTCAATGCGGGAATTATACGTCTAAATCGGTTCAGCCGTTGAGCTACTACGCTAGAACAAACGTACATACATATACCCTAAATACATTATAATTATTTTTGGGCAGTCGTGTTTAAAACATCACGCGATAGCAATCTCTAAGGTAAACAGATTACGAGAAACTCTCATAAAAAAAATGAATTTTAAATTTATGCCAAACATAACCTACGCTCGTTTTCCTCTCTAATCTCGTCTAATTAACATTAAATATACAAATTATTTACTATTCTCCAACGATGGAGGCGACTAATCAAATTTACCGCATTTATAAAAACATTTATTCAAATTTTCAGCATTTTCTAAATCGAAAGGGCCAATCAAGATATACAGAATATGTTAATTACATGGATGAACGATAACGATACCGATAAACGGTTAGATTGTTTGCCGATCAATGTTTATTTTGAGAATGTTATTACTGGGAGGCGGGTTTTCCCCACTTCTCTTCAACAGCGTATTGAAAGAAATCATGAGGAAATGGAAAAAGCAGAACAAAGAACTCAAGATTGGGAAATAAATAAAATTTAGATGTCTAGCGTTTGCGGATTAGTTTGCGTTGCCGACAGAAAGTCGGGAGGAAACCAAAAAGCAAATAGAAACTATATATAGCAGGGAAAGTCGGATTGCAAATATCCTATGAAAAGACTGAAATAATACCCGACACCAAGAATAAAACCAAATCACATCACCCTTAAAAATCGATAAGTAATAAAATCCACAGATAATTACCTTGGAGAAATAATACCGTGAAACGTAAATGAAAAACCAACAATCCCAAATAGAATCGATAAACTACGACTTGCACAGAAACTAACATGCCCCACATACAAAACTAAGTCCCTCTTAATAAAGACAAAAATTAGACACTAAAACACAGTAACACGACCAGAAGTAACCTAGGCGTGTGAAACGATATTAAATGTTAGAAGAAAAAACAGAACAGAAGAACTTCAGAAAGCGGACAGAAAAAGTCTAAGAACAATTATTAACAAAAAACATTTAGAAGATGGAAAATATCGACTTTTCCCTAATGAAATTGTATATCAAGAGAACGAATATCCTTACTGAACATCATGAGAAAAAGAAGAATAGCCTGCTATAGTCATCTAGCAAGGTTCCCAGAAGCAAAGCTAAACGAGAAACTACTAACCTATAGCCAAAAAACTAATGTTAAAAACATCTGACTAAAAGAAATAGAATAAGACCTTAAAGTAGTTAAAATGACAAAAAAACAGATTTTGAACAGGGAAGAAAAAATTATCCTTAAAAACAAGAAAAATAATATTACAAAAATTTTTAAAAACTTCCTTTATACATTTTGGTCGTTCTTTAATCAAATTATTATCATACATTGCATGAGCATAATTAGTTGGTTAATTTGGATCTCAAAAGGTAACATTATATACTGAAAGTTCTAATATATTTATAAAAATAACAAACAAATTTTCAATCGACCATTTACTATACAAAGTAACGAAATAGTGAAGTTTTTGCTAATTGAAGTTTAATAATGAAGTATTTATAGTGAAGTTTTTATTTCATTTGCTTAAATATCTAAATTTTCGACAAACGATTTATAAAAGATTTCTAGTCCGATCAAACTCTGATAACGCATAATTATTGCAAAGTTTTCTTTCTGTTAATTTGGAGTTGTCCGATTCTTCGATCGTAAGTACGTCGACAGATCTTTTTTTTTTTTTTTTTCTACTCTTCCCGACCGGATATCCAATTAAGTATACTCAGTCGGGGAGAGTGTCCTTTTACTCTCAAAGGAGGCGTCCCCCAACCGCCGGCTATACGTTCGGCACGGCAGGTTGCCCTCCCCGGTCTCGGATCTTTTGTTTTACATTGCCTGCCTCTAATCCCCCGCTTTAGAGCCAAGGTCCGGCTATGCCGTCCCCCAGCGCCTCAGCAGGGAACCGGGACTCGGTCTTTACGCCTTTGGCCTCTAATCGACAGCGCCGACCCCACAAAGAGCCTAGGCTCCCGCAGGGACGACCCCGCCGACCGGGACTTGGTATTTTATTTTAACCCAAACTCAAACTCCCCTGGAGTTCACCCCCTTCTCAGGTACCCGCACACCAAGGCGTACAGGCCCTCCATGGAGTGGCTGTCCGCCCTACCCTACTGTTTATACTCCCATTCTTCTGTCTTCATCCTCTTCTGTCTTCATCCGCAGGACCTCCCCGGCGAACCTGCGGAACCATTCCCAGTTCTCATTGTTGTACCCCAACCAGTTTATGAGATTTTCTGGTGTAAGACCATTAATTACTATTTAACCTCTGTTAACGGCCCATCTTGGACATATGAACAACGTATGTTCGGCATCGTCGTTCTCTGGACAATAGATGCACTGCGGGGTGGCTCTCTTCCCGATCCTATACAGATACTGACCGAAAGAGCCGTGCCCCGACAGTAATTGTGTCATGTAAAAATTGACATCTCCGAGTCTATTGTTATTCCAGGTTTTAATATTAGGGATTAGGCGTCTGGTCCATTCTCCCACTCTGGACCCTGCCCACTCTTCTTGCCATTCTTGTTCTATAATCCCTTCCATCTCTTCTTTCGACATACCGCTGTGTCTGAGGAACCCTCAGACGTCGAGAGATCTAACTGGGCTTAGCGTAACATACGCTTGACCTTCAGCAAAGAGCTTTGGATTTGCGTATCGAGCAGTGATGCCTTGCATATTACGGATGGTTAATTCTCATTATAAAATTAACGGTAGTATTCGGCGTTCATCAGTTACGTAGCTGTACAGGCCAGGATATTGAGTAGAGTTTGGCTGTAATACGTGAGAGCCGTCTCTGCCAAAGTCTATTCTTATTGATGTTATGTCGTTTTCGTACAGATGTCCTCTACGGAAATGTGGCCGGATGATTTCAGTCACGAATCCTATCGCTCCATAGACAAGGTCTCTGGACACATCAATGTTTGATCGCAGCATGACATTTTTTACAACGAATATTTCTGTGTGAATCGTCAAGAATTGTGTATTAACATACTGCCCGCCAAAAATTATCTGTATGTATATATATGAGTGATGAAATTTTATCCCGTTCCAAGTTTTTGTCATTTATTTATGTCAAATGGCTATCGGATTTCTCATCTGCTACCCCAAAAATCCTGCATAGCAGTTATGCAAATTTTGCAATTTTTTCACCTGCATCCTTAATTTACCAGCGTAGGGGGATGTTTGCAAAAGTAATGGTGGAACATTGTATTGTTTTCCCGACTTTAGGAATTTAGGAATTACTTTAGGAATGACGCAAAATTTCACCGATCAACAATGTCAGGAAGTATTTTAAATTCAGAATGCAAGATTTGAGGTCGAACGTGAAAAAAAAACATTTTGAGTTAAAGAAAAACAAATAAAAATTAAAAATCAAAACTCCGAAACAAGTAAATTGCAATATCACAGACGAACAGAGATTCCAGAGGACTAAAAGAACGAGAGAGTATTGGGCAAAGAAGAAAAATTCTCAGAAATGATCTTCCCAATATTAACTAGAATTGTCCCAGTGAGGGCCTAAACCATATAAAAATGCAGCTAATTTAAAAAAAAAAAAATTAGGAACCTATTTATATATTCCTATTTTTATATCCATTTAAAATCAAAATTTACGATAAGATTTTCATATCAGTTTTGTTTAAATCACATACGGTGGTTTAGACAAAACTGAGATGCTTCCTTTCGCAAATTATAACTTGTAAAAAATACAATATTCAGGAAAGTACAAATTATCCTACTTTTTATTTTTTCTCATAAATAGGATAGATGAACGAACTTAGGAGACTGCATTATTATTTTTAAAATAAAAGATATAATTGAAAGAAACCACGGTAACTATAAATAAATTTAATATTTAAAAAAATTAATTTATATCTAAATAACTAGCAAACAGCTAGAAATAAAAGCGAAACGTACTTCTTGAAAGATGTACTTCTTGATCAAAAAGGTAACCTTTAATAATCATCTAGATTGCTTTAAACTACTTTACAATTTACCGTTTACTCTTAATTACTATTTTATTAAATCATTCAAAAAAATATACATTTTTTATTCTGGAATAATCTTAAATTAAGCAATTAAAATTATTACAACAGAAATTAATTACTAATTTTTGACTCTGACATTTATACTTTTTAATTTTTAGTATATCAGGAAGCCCGGTTTCCTGAGGTCACAAGTTCGGCTACCCCAGACTGGAAAAGTTATCGCTACATATAAACAGATTAGGAAAGAGGAAGATGTTAAAGAAAGGATCATTAACTAAAAAAGGTACTACTACCTCTGGATCAATGGTAGATCAACATTTTGATATAAAAAGCATTTTTGACTTAAAACGATAATGATTTTGACATTTTATCTGGTGAAAAGACAAAAACCAAGTATTTAACTGTCCTTCTAAAAGGGATTGTTAGATATCAAAATATGGACGGTGAAAGTACAATTCTGTTACCAATAATAATTTGGGAATCCGTGAGGTTTGTGTATTATAGTACGAAAGCCTTTAACCCACCGGGTTGGTCTAGTGGTTAACGCGTCTTCCCAAATCAGCTGATTTGGAAAGTCGAGAGTTCCAGCGTTCAAGTCCTAGTAAAGACAGCTATTTTTACACGGATTTGAATAACTAGATCGTGGATATCGGTGTTCTTTGGCGGTCGGGTTTCAATTAACCACACATCTCAGGAATGGTTGAACTGAGAATGTACAAGACTAACACTTCATTTACACTCATACATATCATCCTCATTCATCCTCTGAAGTATTATCTGAACGGTAGTTACCGGAGGCTAAACAGGAAAAAAGAGAGTACGAAAGCTTTAACCCACCGGGTTGGTCTAGTGGTTAACGCGTCTTCCCAAATCAGCTGATTTGGAAGTCGAAAGTTCCAGCGTTCAAGTCCTAGTAAAGCCAGATATTTTTACATGGATTTGAATACTAGATCGGGGATATCGGTGTTCTTTGGCGGTTGGGTTTCAATTAACCACACATCTCAGGAACGGTCGAACTGAGAATGTACAAGACTAACACTTCATTTACACTCATACATATCATCCTCATTCATCCTCTGAAGTATTATCTGAACGGTAGTTACCGGAGGCTAAACAGGAAAAAAGAGAGTACGAAAGCTTTAACCCACCGGGTTGGTCTAGTGGTTAACGCGTCTTCCCAAATCAGCTGATTTGGAAGTCGAGAGTTCCAGCGTTCAAGTCCTAGTAAAGCCAGATATTTTTACATGGATTTGAATACTAGATCGTGGATATCGGTGTTCTTTGGCGGTTGGGTTTCAATTAACCACACATCTCAGGAACGGTCGAACTGAGAATGTACAAGACTAACACTTCATTTACACACATACATATCATCCTCTGAAGAATTACCTAAACGGTAGTTACCGGAGGCTAAACAGGAAAAAGAAAGTACGAAAGCTTAAACAAATAGTTAAAATTTATTAAGTAACCGTTGTAATAATAGGAAATATTAAAACAGTTCGATGAGAACATAAAGTTAAAAGAAATTTATATGTAAAGTAACATTACAAATTACCTTTGATGAAAGCTGATCGTACAAACGTTGGGGGCCAGTGATGACATTTTAAACTCAAAGTTATATACATCTTTTTGTAATATTTTTCGAGTCGTTTTTTGTTTTCATAATATCTTAACAAAGGTGATCCTGACTGGTAAAGTAAAGTTTTCGTTAATCTGATACGATATAGATTTTAGTGGTAAAAATACTTTCATACAAACTACACAATTATGATTCTTAGATGAATAAATTAAATTGTTATAAGTGACAAATTAAGATATTGTTAATATCTGAAATTATTTACGATTTTTCTTTTTTTCAAAATGAAAGAATTAAGAAGGAAAGTTTAAGCTGTTAGAGAAATCGCATATGTCTTGAGAGATAAAACAATTTTCATTAAATGAACATCAGAGCCACGTGTAAAAAAATGCAAGAAAAAAATATTATACGATAAACTAACTTACTTTTCAAAAAATAATATATTGATCAAGGAAAACAGTATTGTTTTTAATTTGGTTTAATAATATATATGATGTTTAATTTGGTTTAATAATATATATATAATATTATGCATCAAAAATCTTAACTAGAATTCTATACAGAAGAATTGAGAGGAGAGTGGAGGAAGTATTAGGAGAAGACCAATTTGGTTTCAGGAAAAGTATAGGGACAAGGGAAGCAATTTTAGGCCTCAGATTAATAGTAGAAGGAAGATTAAAGAAATACAAACCGACATACTTGGCGTTTATAGACCTAGAAAACGCATTCGATAACGTAGACTGGAATAAAATGTTCAGCATTTAAAAAAAATTAGGGTTCAAATACAGAGATAGAAGAACAATTGCTAACATGTACAGGAACCAAACAGCAACAGTAGCAATTGAAGAACATAAGAAAGAAGCCGTAATAAGAAAGAGAGTCCGACAAGGATGTTCCATATCTCCGTTACTTTTTAATCTTTACATGGAACTAGCAGTTAATGATGTTAAAGAACAATTTAGATTCGGAGTAACAGTACAAGGTGAAAAGATAAAGATGCTCCGATTTACTGATGATATAGTAATTCTAGCCGAGAGTAAAAAGGATTTAGAAGAAACAATGAACGGTATAGATGAAGTCCTACGCAAGAACTATCGCATGAAAATAAACAAGAACAAAACAAAAGTAATGAAATGTAGTAGAAATAACAAAGATGGACCGCTGAATGTGAAAATAGGAGGAGAAAAGATTACGGAGGTAGAAGAATTTTGTTATTTGGGAAGTAGAATTACTAAAGATGGACGAAGCAGGAGCGATATAAGATGCCCAATAGCACAAGCTAAACGAGCCTTCAGTAAGAAATATAAGTTGTTTACATCAAAAATTAATTTAAATGCCAGGAAAAGATTTTTGAAAGTGTATGTTTGGAGTGTCGCTTTATATGGAAGTGAAAATTGGACGATCGGAGTATCTGAGAAGAAAAGGTTAGAAGCTTTTGAAATGTGGTGCTATAGGAGAATGTTAAAAATCAGATGAGTGGATAAAGTGACAAATGAAGAGGTATTGCGGCAAATAGATGAAGAAAGAAGCATTTGGAAAAATATAGTTAAAAGAAGAGACAGACTTATAGGCCACATACTAAGGCATCCTGGAATAGTCGCTTTAATTTTGGAAGGACAGGTAGAAGGGAAAAATTGTGTAGGCAGGCCACGTTTGGAATATGTAAAAAAAATTGTTAGGGATGTAGGATGTAGAGGGTATACTGAAATGAAACGACTAGCACTAGATAGGGAATCTTGGAGAGCTGCATCAAACCACTCAAATGACTGAAGACAAAAAAAAATATATATATATATATATATATATGATTTAATATTGTTTTTTTAAACATAAAATTATCAAAACACTATTATTAAGATAATAGTTATTGATGTAATTTTTATATTATCAGTGTAATTATAAAAATAAAAACCGTGCATTAGGCCTACAGGGGACAGCACTAGAAAAAAAACGCGCCACTTGCTGTACCTCAAGGGTGGTGTGGAAATTGGCAAACAAACTTTTCATTTAATTATTAAGCCGGAAAGTAAAGTTTAACCTTATGTACATCATAAGTTAACGCTTACGTGTTGAACAAACATTCTTATGTATATCCTGGACTGTCATATTTAATTATAAATTTCCAATGTCTCTTATACTCGTTATTACGTTTCAAGGTTCAGTTTGGATTAATTCAGAAATGTGTTTTTGTGATTTCTCTACTCTGAAGGATATTTTTTTAAAAATTCAGCAAAATTTAAGTAAGTAAAACTCGGTTTTTAACTTAAAGTCGTTTAGGATATATGTAAAACTATTGTTCATTGTATTTATAAAACTAATATTTATTATAATTATCAGTTGTAAGAAAAAATAATATTTATTATTGTATTTAATTATACTTGAGCAAACATTATATTGTAAAAATAAGAGCAGGGCCCCCTAAGAGCAGGGCCCCCTAAAACACATTACCGTAATGAATATGTGTATTTATTCAACAATAAATGCACTCATAAGTATTAATTTTATATATATTATAAATCAAAGCATTTTACGTTCGTTTGAAATTAAAATATTCTCATAAAATAGAACTTCTTAAAGGAAATAAAATTTATTACACAAATATGGAAAATTATGTAAAAATTATTGAATGCTGTACATTCTAACTTTTGTTACGTATATAGGAGCAAACAAATAAGTTTAAGTTTTTCAGAAATTTTTATAATAAAATGAAAGAATTAAACGGGTATGTTATAAACATTGTGCTGAAAATAAGGCGATTGACATTAAAATAAAAATAGTTGTGAATAATTTTCAAACAAAAAATTATGATAATCGAAGATTCATCAAAGATTATTTTATTTTTGGAAAATATCCAAGCTTAATCCTCATCAACTAGATATTACAACATTCCTAAATCCAACATTTCGACATCCTAAGGCCAATCGTTTTTGATTTATGCAAGATGCATACATACGTACATCACAGACGTCACGTCTAAACTAGTAAAAATGGATTCAGGGATGGTCAAAATGGATATTTCCGTTGAAATCTGAAAACTGAAATTTTTCGCGATTATAATACTTTCTTTACTTAGTACAAGGAAGTATAAATATACAATCTACTGCTAAAAATTTACAATTTAAATACAAAAAAATTACTTTTAGTCGTCCACATTGAAACACAAAATTTGAACGATTAGTTTCAAGATATTTGTCCAAGTTTGAGAAGCATGTTAATCAAGGTTTGAATTTAGGTGATAAACGTGAGAACATTTGGAGGCTGAAAACACACCATGTGCTATTTGGTTGATGGACCGTTATGTTGATCGGCTTTGTAGAGGTATCGCTTCTTGTAACTGTTTTTGTTTTATTCTCGGTTGTCGAAATTTAAGAACACTTACGGTTTTTTTTTATCTACGTGTACAGTTACTTTAAAGTTAACGTTTCATTTATTGTTATTCTATTCACGTATCCGACTTAATTAATGGCGTGAAGATATATAAATTAATTCTGAATTTAATTATAATAACTACATTGAATTGATATTTATAGGTAATTATCTTCTGATTTTTGTGTAATTTTATATTATCCTAATTGCACATCAGATTTGAATTAATATTTCTGTAGTCTCGTACGGCAAAGTTTATTAACTCTATTTTGAAAGGTGGATCCTGTGGTGAATAGTGTTTGTATGGGATTGGGATTTTATCGATTAATACCTGTAAAACTACGTTAAAGTTCTCAGACGCTATAAAATATTATCAAGTTATTTCATAGTTACTAGTTTTATTGTATCTATTCGTATTAATTTTTTTTTTTACTCGTTGAGGATATTTCAAGTGACAGTCTATCATACGACTATTACGATTTATAGCTTCAATATGGAAGATTATTGTAAATAAATAAATTGAGAATAAAAAAAATTTGCTTAATTTAATCAGGTAAAAAATAATTTAATACTTAAAAAATATTTTAGCTTAATTTAATTTAATAACCGAAATTTTATTTCTGTGACCCACCTCGTTTCTTTTACGCAGTAGTTATAGTTCCTTAAAGTCAAATGAACTCCAGAAAGTAGAATCACTGAGTTCATCAGGACGCAGATGGGGTCTAATATTTTTACGCGAAGAATTAAATGGTGATTACAGTAGATAAGAGAGTTAGATTTAGAGAAAAAATGTTGGATCGTTGTAATCGGTAAGTCAATTAACATACTCGTAAAGATTAAGTCAAGGTTAGCGTGGCTTGGTTCGGTGTGCGTGATTATATTCTCAATTCCTTTACCTTGTTTTTCCTTTAACTTTCTACCGATTTAAATTTCTTTCTTACTTTTTTATCCCCGCTTTACTTTTGATTCTCTTTTTCTTTAATTTACAATAAAACATCTGCTGCGGATACCACATGACTTCCTTGTACGCCTGTTAAATTACATATACACATTTTTTTAAAGTAGATAAAATTTTATTTCACTAATAACTTCGGAATTTTTCATATATTTTTTTATTGTTATTATTGAAAAATTATTTTTTGTAATTTTTTTTACAATTATTAGTTAATAATTATAAATAAATCAATATATTTAGACTTAAAAAAAGTTTTAAAAAAAGGAAAAAAGGAAGAATTCACCCCATATGCCTTCTCCTTGTAAGATCAAAATATTTCATTAATTAAAATTTTATTTGACTATAACTCAGTGATAATAAGTACAACTTATGATAAATTATCCGCTTATGAGAAAGTCCAAAAACCAAATTTTTTTCGATTTTGGCCTTTTTTGGACATTTTTGGTCAAGGAGAGATGAGGTGCACAACTAGATGTTATATCAGTCCTAAATACAAAATTTTAACATCCTACGGCTAATCGTTATTGAGTTATACGTACGTACGTACAGACGCCCCCGACGAAACTAGTAAAAATGGATTCAGGGATAGTCAAAATGGATATTTCCGTTGAAATCTGAAAACCTAAATTTTTGGCGATCACAATACTTACTTTACTTCGTACAAGGAAGTAAAAAGAGTAGTATTTATCCCCCGAATACTTATAGTGTTACTTTAAACTGCGATTCCATTTTTTACCTAAATAAAAATACCTCTCAATTGTTGTTTTCTTCACAGTTTGATTTAGACCGATTATCCCAAGGCGTTATGTAACTGGAAATAATCACCCTATATAACAGTAAATTTTAAATCGACTATAATTACGTATTAATTTATTATATCTGGAACTGAATATGCAGGAACATCACTCCAAACGGAACTCCATTACAGAATAGCACGGGTATAATAATTGCCTTTCTCTAGAGAAATAACTACTTTATTTCAAAGTTGATTGAAAAGGCAGATTATCGTCTCTTGGGCAACAGAGATAAAATCCTGTAGTTATTTTGCTACAGCCAGCACTTTTCCAAATTTTTAAGGTACTCAAGCCTCACTGTAATTCGTAATGTGCGAAATTGAATATTGGCTCTGCTACATCATCTCATATAGATTTCAGTTACCTTCTAAAATACTTTTCTTCTATGTTGCTATCTCTAGTTGTCGGGAGAGAAGTCGAAAAGAGATTGTTTAAAGCAAAGTCTAAATCTTCAGAAACGGTTTTCTGACCCGACTTAAGAAGTTGCCTATGAGGCTTTCGATTATCCAACGCTTTATCTCTACACCTTACTGGACTGCGTTTTGTAAGAAATATTACTTAAAAGTTGGAAAAACCATCACTCATAGAGTTTAAAACTTCTATTTTCGTGGCGGCTGCCTTTCGCTTCTATTCCCTTAGATAATCTGGATTCTTAGTATATACTGCTCACCTACGTGCATCCTCATTTTTTGCTTTTAGTTTTTCCAGATAATTTGTCCAAAACGGTGTGTAATTATACACTGTTCCTCTTGGGATATGACGTTTAGCAGCTCGTAATGTAATTTCACAGATTTTTGTTGTATTTTCATCAGGAGACAATTGAAATCATTAGATTTCTCTCCGTTTCATTTTTTTAATTCTCCAACAGCTGTTGTGAAACTTCAACCACACCTTACGTCACTATATTGTTAACAGGCTTGTTTGACGTTTTTGTTTCCATTATAATTATGCAACGCCCGCAGCTAATAATCACTGTCCTTTCTACATCTGGGAATATATCAGAAAATTCCACAGATTTCACGCAGGATTGCATTATATCAACAGATTCCATACAGGGACCCCGGGAACGGTGCAACCGGGACCGAATTTACCCCTATCCGGCCGGTTTGAGGCAGGCGATAAGAGAAAGAGATCCAGAACCGGCGGGCCGACCTGCCATGCCGGACGTATTACCGGCGAATGGGAAGGCCGGTTGCCGGCACGTCGCAAGGACACTTCCCTGGGATGAGAAGATATTTAATCGTTGATCCGACCCAGGGGAGTAGGAAAAAAACATTCCGTGGTGAGATCTGGATTTGCGGTAGTATCATTATTATGAAAATAAGACGGATTCTCAGACGCTTTTTATATCGATTCACTGTTATTACCGGCTATATAATCTTACATAACTGTTCCTGCTCACTCTATTTACATCATTGTACTCCATCGGCGAAGTGACCGTTAAAATCTCCTAATACAAGCCTTCTCCGTGATACGTTGAAAAAAATCGGCGTTCATATTTTTTGTGAATTATATGCACCGTACATAGTGAAATATAGGCTCTGAACCCGCACTACAAATCTCACAATTTCAGACGGGTCAAGCTCGTTCGTGACTTTGACAATAGAAAATTTACTAACCGTATTCCTTCTAACGTCGACTAGAAGACCGCTATCAACCTGTCGTGTCTTAGGGAGGGGATAGAATCGGTCACTTTGAAAGTTGTAATATAACACTGTCATCTGTGGGATTGCTTCCACGATAATGAATACGTCTATATCTTCTTTCGTCAGAACGTTATGAACTTCTGTTTATTTTAGACGGTTAAATTTCTCAAACGCTCCACTGTAATACTTTTAACCGACTAGATCTCGATGTAGCTCCTTACCGGACATCCGAACGAAGAGCTGTTTTACGTCCGGTTGATTTCTATTGAGAGCTTACATCATGAGCTATACAGTAAGCCGTTTAGCGTTATCCAGGGTGCACCACGTGGAGGCACTTAAGCTATACACCGTAATATAAAACGTACGTACATTTATTGATATAACCGATATATTTTTCTTGCAGAAAGTAATTTAAGAAGGGTAATTTTTCCCTCCAATTAAATGATATTTCTTCTTAATTATAAATATATAAGAAAAAATATATATAAGCCGACGAAAAAAATCGGTGTAAAAAGAGAAGAATAAATAATTAATTAAAAAAATATAAATAAAGACGTACTTTCCTTAATTTTATATTAAACCGTAAACCTCTTCTACTAATGATAATAAATAATTATACGAGTAGGCGTTAATTATACACTACCCATTTATTTAATGAATTCTTTATATAGCAATCTGTGGATAGAGATCTCCAACCCTAGACACAGTATTTATTATACTGAAAAAGTGGTATTTACTTTATCATCATTTTTAAATATTATATGTTTATTTAATGCACATTGGCCTTGAACTGTATTAAGTTAATTATTTTTACAATGTAGTTAAGAAAATGTATCTTATTCTATATATATATATATATATATATATATATATATATATAAATTTTAAATTTCTGAAATGACATTAACTGGAAAACTATATATTAAATTTATTAATAAGTTGTTATAAACGATCGGTATATATCTACAATTTTGTAATATCCGATTTTAAATCCAGTTAAAGATATGGAGCTATTTAAAAAAATAGTGAACCTTGATCTCCAAAATTATATCACCAGAACCTTTTCAGGAACATTCGGTCTGAGACTACTTTAAGATCAATTTAACTAGAGATATAACTAAGTTAAAAGACGGTGTGAATTATACAAATTTAAAAAAAGGTAAACTAAAATGAGTAGGATTTTGCAGTTTTATTTTCTCCTAATGTAAAATATATATATATACCACATATGATTTTCTTTAATCGCATTAACAATATTTAACTCAAATTTAATGTTACCAAAAAAATTAAAATTTCAACTATTTTCGATACAAAACTCAATTCAAGATTAAATAAAAAATTATTATAATACTACGTACTTTTTTCTATATATATATATATATATATATATATATATATATATATATATATACATAAAATTACATATAATATGTGTGTGTGTGTGTGTGTGTGTGTGTGTGTGTGTGTGTGTGTGTGTGTGTGTGTGTGTGTGTGTGTGTGTGTGTGTGTGTGTGTGTGTGTGTGTGTGTGTGTGTGTGTGTGTGTGTGTGTGTGTGTGTGTGTGTGTGTGTGTGTGTGTGTGTGTGTGTGTAAACGTATATAAAAGTGAATTAATAGGAAATACAGGAAATAATTTCTACTATACCAGGTGATATTTAAGTATTAGATATTTAATGGGGTTCCCATGAAACAGGTAAACCAAATACTGCTGGAAGAATTGCAGGCATCCTGGGAAGTCTCAACTAAAGGAGCGTGGATCAAACGTCTGATTCCCAGATATAAATCCTGGATCAGCAGGGGGTGTCATACTTCCTCACGCAATTCCTTTCAGGTCGCGGGGGATTTGGGGCATATCTAAATAGGTTCAAAAGAAGATCCTCACCTGACTGTATATATTGTGGAGCGGAAGATACTCCGGAACGTGTGTTTTTTGTTTAAGACAGATGAAATGCTTTTAGTGTCTCGCCTGAATTAGCCGGCTTGACGTCGGAAAATTTGCTACAATTTATGATGGAAGAAACTAGACTATGGGAACTCGAATCAAGTACGGTAGCAAATATTCTCAGTAAGAAGGAAATAGAAAAGAGAACTGGAATGCTGACTGTCTGAGCCGGGTACTCGATACAATTTCTACAGTGCCGCCAGCGGAAGATAGTTTCTTTTCTGGGTAAAGTCCTCTGAGAGAGGCAGAAGTGCACGACCGGAGGACGAAGGGGTGAAGAACAGCTCCCTGCTGAGCTGTCGCTGGTCCGGGCTTGCGTGGATCGGCGACGGTGATGACGCACGGAGACTCTGAATCCCCTAAATCCGAAGGCTCCCGCCGGGGTCGCGGTAATGCTTCGATGCCCGTCTGGCCCTTAACGGGGGAGTTGTTGAGAGGGTTTAGGTTTAGTCGGTAGGGCGCAGGAACACATACGTAATTTAATTAACTTTGAGTAACCTGTGGCGAGTCCGATACTGCCCCTTACGGAGCGTACGTAACCGGTATTACCCCATCTTCCAAAAAAGGGTGATATTTAAGTACCGAAACGGCTTTGTAATCCATATCTGAAACGTATTTGGATGCAGAAAGAAATGGGGTTGTACACGGTTAATAAAGCCTGCATTATGGAAGGTTATTAATCTTTGTCACCTATCTTGTATCTGCCGTGCAGAATCAAACTTATTTTATTTAAACAGAAAGGTGGACATATTACAGCCGATTTCGATTTAAAATTTTACAAGAAAAACAATAATAAAACCTGTTTTTCTGTTAATCCCTTCGTTATCAAGTTATAAGGATTCAAAGTTGCGATGACGCGTTGCATGAAAAATTTTATTGCGTTTTACGTTCATAATCGGCTGGAAATACTTAAAACGGTATTATAAATTTAGTTTGTAGGAGGAAACTTTCACCAATAAGACAAATTTCAATCGCTAGACGTACAAATTCATTTTTACTAGCGCTGTCAAATTTACCATTTCAAATATGTTAAGTAAAAAGGTGAAATTGGGATTTAATAAGTCGCATTGCTTCAAGTAATACAAACTGCATTATTATAAATTAACAGCAGATTGCTCGACTAAATTTGTAATACATTTTTTAAGTAAGTATTTCCAGCTGATTTGTTTCATATACTATAAATATCAGTTTATATTAACGCTGGAACATGATTCTTATTTAAAAAATTATCTCAGTCGATATAGCTGTTTCATCTGTTTTTGTGTTATTAATTATTACTTATTGTATATTATTATCAATATTACAGCGCCGTTTCGTTATTGTTCGCATAAGCATTATAAGTTCGTTATTGTACGCATTATGAATGTAAAATGCAGTAACATTGTTCGTGCGGCGGGTTTACCTCGTTTTATTGATAACACATGTTTTCCGTCATTGCAGATTTGAATGTTTATAACTTTATAACGAAGACATTAACAGAAAAACCGGTTTCGCCGTTGTTTTTCTTGTAAAATTTTAAATCGAAATCGCATGTCATATATCCGCCTTCCTATTTAAAAAAAATAAGTTTGATTCAATACGGATCCAAGATGGCGGACAAAGATTAAAAACCCATCATAATGGAGGTCTTTTTTAACTATGTAGAAACCCCGTTTCTTTCTGCCTCCAAATATCTCTCAGATATGCAGTATAAAACTGTTTTAATATTTAAATGTCACTCTGTACATAATATTTTGTTCTACTGTTCTTTTCTTAACTATAAAAAAAATATTTTATTTACAAACATTTATTTTCATATTTATCGCAAAAATATATTCTGAAAATAAGATACAATAGAGAAAAGAAAAATAATATTTATAAATAATACAGTTCTACTTGGACGAGTCCCGATGTACATTCAGGGAATAGATAGTAAATCCCTTTATGCTTTATCCTATTCATAAAATGAAATTTTCTACAGTAAAGACAAATTTGAAGAAAATCCAGGAAAGCTGTTTTTTTCTTCAACTGGGATAGGCACCAATGGGAAAAATTTAAAATAAGACATACCTCGTGTATTTTCTCGGCTCAAGGAAAATGCATATACTGTATATTGAATTTCGTTACATCTTCCAAATCGTTTTGGTGCCATAATGATTACAGTGTGTAGGTAAAAAATATATATTCGTGTACATAGTCGATATTGTAGTTCGATCGATAATAAGCAACGGTTTTTTTTTCCGTTTTTAAATTTAAGATATTAAACGTATAAACATACAGTAAATTGTATTACTTAAATATATCTGATTATAAATACTTAATTTTATTAATGTAAGCATCCATACAGATATAAAATCTTCCGGTCGAAAAAATATAATAATACGTTTTTTTATATTACAATTTTAAGAAATATATTATTTTTCAAAACATCTGTTGGAACGACTAACAAGAGAGATAATAGAATATTTATAACAAAAAAAAAATGTCTTATGTTCTCCATATAACTGATACGGGATGATGAACTGAATTAAGCATTCCTGCTTGTAAAATTTATTCACGGTCAGCTTTTATTGATAAACAGATATTTATATAAAAGAAAAAACTATGGAACCGGTGTACTTAATTTATTTCAATTCGCATTTCTTCTAATTATTTTTAAATCTAACATCTATTAATTTGAGGTAATCTATATAATTCAATTTTATTACCGAAAGGAATCCGTTATTTTATTGCTTTACAGTATCATTCCTTCGTATATCTTTAATATACCGTGTGTCCCACGAAGAGGTATACGCTTTTGATTTCATATCATTCGCCCGTTCCACCGCCTATTCTAATAAAATTTTACAGACCTTTTACCGAAGGTTCTAAAACTTTTCTTTGAAAATTTCAACCTTCTAGAATTTATAGAAAAAAAAATGGCGGCTTTCAAATAAAAACATCAATTTTACATAAACTAAATTTTTTATTCGTTAAAAAATAGCTGTTAAAAATGATAAAAACAGATGATGTATAGTTAAACAGCCGTTCAAATTGAATAAAACAAATTTATAATTAGAACCATGACTAATTATCTTACTGTTTTTAATAATAATTTTTACCGGCTATTTTGTAATGATTGAAAAATGTGGTTCATCTGAAATTTATGTTTTTATTTGAAAGCCTTCACGTTGTTTCTTTAAATCCTAGAAGGTTGAAATTTTCACAGAACATTTTTACAACCTTCGATAAAAGGTCTGTACAGTTTCAATGGAATCGACGGAGGAATGAATGAGTGATAATAAATAAAATGCGTATACCTCTTTTTGGGACACATGGAATGTATAAAACGGAAAATTCAAATAACAACAAACGTAGAAGATCTCTGAGAATATTGAGTTCCCTAGTAACCTTGTCCCGGTGTTTGATTGATAATGTTCACTTGAACTGAATATAATGTTGAATTATAATATTTTTTTTTTTTTTTTTTTTTGTCTTCAGTCATTTAACTGGTTTGATGCAGCTCTCCAAGATTCCCTATCTAGTGCTAGTCGTTTCATTTCAGTATACCCTCTACATCCTACATCCCCAACAATTTGTTTTACATACTCCAAACGTGGCCTGCCTACACAAGTTTTCCCTTCTACCTGTCCTTCCAATATTAAAGCGACTATTCCAGGATGCCTTAGTATGTGGCCTATAAGTCTGTCTCTTCTTTTAACTATATTTTTCCAAATGCTTCTTTCTTCATCTATTTGCCGCAATACCTCTTCATTTGTCACTTTATCCACCTTTATCCAATTATAATATAATATAATTAAATTATAATATAACTGAATATAATACAGAGTGATTCAAAGAAACAGAAAATTTTGAAAGTTGTGTTGGTAGCCGTGGGCGATTGGTACCACTTGATAAGTAGCGCCAGCCTCTCTAACGTAACCTGCCATTTAGTCGTCATGAATCCTTGGAGTGGTGCGTAACGTGCATTTGATATCAAAGCGTTTTACAAAAACAACGACAGTGTGGAGGGAGCGCGTAGAGAATTTCGCCGTCATTTTAATCTGGGACGGCACGACCGTGTTCCATCAGCACGTGCAATTAAAACACGGATATCTAATTTTGAGGAAACCGGTTCGGCAATGAAAAAGAAACCTCCAGGCCGTGAGCGAACCGTCCGTACACCACAGAATGTTCTAGCTTTACAAGATGCTGTCACACGAAGTCCATATCGGTCAATCCGTCGTCTCTCATCATCTTTACAATCGCATAGTTCAAGTGTTCGAAGAATGTTAGCAAAGGACTTGCAATACCATCCGTACAAGTTGCAGATCGTCCAGGAACTGAAACCGAACGATGCAGTTGTGCGAGCACAATTCTGTAATGTAATGCTTCGGAAGATGAATGATAACGAAGAGTTTGTTCACGAACAGTGATGTCAGACGAAGCGCATTACCGCCTAAGTGGATTTGTTAACGAACAAAATTTCAGATACCGGGCACAAGAAAATCCTACGCAGCTACACCAGCGTCCGTTGCACAGCCAGAAAGTGACCGTGTGGTGTGCTATGTCATCTTACGGTGTTATAGGCCCTTATTTTTTTTGAGGATGACAACGGTCTTGCGATTACAGTGATGTCGGCTCGTTACGTAACCGTGCTTGAAACCTTTGTTGTGGAACAACAAAAGAGATTTCCACCGATTCTTAACACAGCCTGGTTTCAACAAGACGGACCAACGTCACATACTGCACGAATGTCGATGGCAGCTGTACGCCGATTGTTTGAACAACGTGTCATTTCACGAAACGGTGACATTAGATGGCCTCCCAGATCGCCTGATCTCTCAGGCTTGCGATTACTTTTTGTGGGGTCACCTTAAAAGCAATGTGTTCCACACTAGACCTGCTACAACGGAAGAACTGAAGGCAAAGATCCGAGAAGCAATTGCGGAAATTCCAGTCGAGATGTTACGTCAAACCACGAACAATTTAACGAAGAGACTTCGTGAGTGTTTACGTAGAAGAGGAGGTCACCTGCAAGATGTCATATTTAAAAAATAAACTAAAATGTATGTATCCTAAAATGGCAACATTTGTACAATTACATGAAATAAAATTCATTTTCTAAAAATTTTTTCATTGTTATTTAATTTTTTAAATTTCTCGTTTCTTTAAATCACTCTATATAATGAGCATTTTTTAATAGTACGCTCAAATTAGAGATAGAGGCAACAAGAAACTACTTAACCCTCATTTTTCCTAGTAAGCATACCATAAAATCGTTGTTATTTTTGAAAATGACCGTGTCATTTTTGGGAGTGAATTTGTTCCAAGTCAGATCGGCCGCAACCAACCCACCCAGCTGGTCTAGTGGTGAACGCGTCTTCCAAAATCAGCCGATTTGGAAGTCGAAAATTCCAGCGTTCAAGTCTTAGTAAAAGGCTTTTATACGGATTTGAATACTAGATCGTGGATACCGGTGTTCTTTGGCGGTTGGGTTTCAATTAACCACACATCTCAGAAACGGTCAACCTGAGTCTGTACAAGACTACACTTCATTTAGACTCATACATATCATCCTCATTCATTCTCTGAAGTAATACCTGAACGGTAATTCCAAGAGGCAAACAGGAAAAAACAAAGAAAAAAAGATTAGTCCCAACCGTTTGCTTACAGAACCTAAAAGACGTATGAAACACTACTTATGAAATCATATGCATAAAATAGAAAACCCGATAAATATATACGCGTCAGTTATGTCGTTGATTTTAGGTCTTTTTCCTCTCCCCTGATTTTAGCATACTACAACGCTATGTAACTGTTTTTCAGAAAAGACTTCTTTTTATAGTATCGGTTTAATTTTAGCAGGACAATAATTGCAGTGTTGTAAAAAATATTTATGTTTTTTAATATTCATTATTTAACTTACTTATGTTTGCTTCGATACAATATCATACATCTTAGGTTAACGGCTAACTCTTCTAATTTTCAAAGCTACAATACTTTCATTCTTATATAGAAACAAATGATATAAAATATGTTTTACGAAAGAAAGGAAGGCTTTAAAGAACATTCACAATTTTCTTTCACATTTTTTAATAGTAATTTTTTTACGTCTTTTTTATTATTATTTTTAAGGTTAGAATACGTTTGAGACTCTATTTTGAACATAAAGAGTGTTTCGAATTATATGAATTTCAACAACGTTTAATGTTGCCTGGCTGTGTTTATATACAACGCAAGAATAACATTCCAGCAAGATAAAGCAAGAATGTTTACTTAAGAGAAATTCCTGTGCATATAAATATACGATTATACTCGAATCCACCTGAGTACAGTATTATCTGTTACACACATAGACACCTGTTCCTTCTTTTTTGTACGTGCCGGTATTAAATACTGTTCTTTAAAAGAACAGTAATTTATAAATTTATTTTTTAAATACCTTTTTTTGAAAATCAGCCATTTACAAGTAATAATGAAGCCTTTAACAAAATTTAAAAAAACCTACTGAGTTTCAAGAAAATACAAATTCCTTACAAAATTTCAAATTATTATTTTAATTTGACCTTTAATTTTTAAACAGCGGTTTTTAATTCTCTGTCAATAAAGTTTATTGTTTGAATTTATCCTTTTTTTTTGTCTTCAGTCATTTAACTGGTTTGACGCAGCTCTCCAAGATTCCCTATCTAGTGCTAGTCGTTTCATTTCAGTATACCCTCTACATCCTACATCCTACATCCCTAACAATTTGTTTTACATATTCCAAACGTGGCCTGCCTACCCAATTTTTTCCTTCTACCTGTCCTTCCAATATTAAAGCGACTATTCCAGGATGCCTTAGTATGTGGCCTATAAGTCTGTCTCTTCTTTTAACTATATTTTTCCAAATGCTTCTTTCTTCATCTATTTGCCGCAATACCTCTTCATTTGTCACTTTATCCACCCATCTGATTTTTAACATTCTCCTATAGCACCACATATCAAAAGCTTCTATTCTTTTCTTCTCAGATATTCCGATTGTCCAAGTTTCACTTCCATATAAAGCGACACTCCAAACATACACTTTCAAAAATCTTTTCCTGACATTTAAATTAATTTTTGATGTAAACAAATTATATTTCTTACTGAAGGCTCGTTTAGCTTGTGCTATTCGGCATTTTATATCGCTCCTGCTTCGTCCATCTTTAGTAATTTTACTTCCCAAATAACAAAATTCTTCTACCTCCATAATCTTTTCTCCTCCTATTTTCACATTCAGTGGTCCATCTTTGTTATTTCTACTACATTTCATTACTTTTGTTTTGTTCTTGTTTATTTTCACGCGATAGTTCTTGCGTAGGACTTCATCTATGCCGTTCATTGTTTCTTCTAAATCCTTTTTACTCTCGGCTAGAATTACTATATCATCGGCAAATCGTAGCATCTTTATCTTTTCACCTTGTACTGTTACTCCGAATCTAAATTGTTCCTTAACATCATTAACTGCTAGTTCCATGTAAAGATTAAAAAGTAACGGAGATAGGGAACATCCTTGTCGGACTCCCTTTCTTAGAATTTATTCTAATAAAGTTAAAATTAATTTTTTCTTGAACATTACATAATTTCCCTCGAGTGAAAGTTTCAGTCGAAATTCCACAAAGTTTTCAACCACAGATTATGAGAATATTTAAAAATGTAGTATTTCCTTATTTTCTTGACCATCATCGTTCAAAACGGATAGGAAATAATCAAAGATTTCACAGTATAACTTTATTTTATAATTAAGATTCATATTACTTACAAAAAAAAATTTAAAGTACCTAAATTTCAAATATCTCCCTTGAAAATTTTTAATTAACGTTCAAATGTTTTTAAATGTTACCGAACTATTTATTTTTTATTTAAAAAGAATTTTAAACCCGATGAAGGTATAAGGAAAGTTGGATATATGAGGGTCATTCACTAATTAAAGACATTAATAGCTGAGGAGACAAAAGAGTTGTTAAGAGGGTTACGTACGATACTTTCAGAACAGTAAGTCGGCAACTGTGACGATTCTTTATCAGCAGTTTGAGTAAAACTGCTTTATTTATAATGTCAAGATCTCATTTTATAATGACAGATCCTCTTGAAGCTCAGTCAATCAGAAGCTTGAAGCTTGAAGCTCCTCAATCACACAGCTCAGGTGTACTCCAGAAATCATAAAAAAAACATCGGGAACTACTACCTCCACTCCCCTACATTCCTGATTTGGCACGTCGAATTTCCACTTCTTTGGTCCGCTCAAGGAGAAACTACATAGTAAGAAGTTTATTGGGAATGACGACGACAAAGAAAAAGTGCTAAATTGGTTCTGATATCAAGATAAAAATTTCTTTCCGGTAGGCATAAAGTTGATTCAGAGATGAGACAAGTGTGTTTAATGTCGCTAGAGATTATTATGTTGAAAAGTGAAAACATCTCCATCGATTAAGAAAACCGCTTTATCTCCAGAAAAATTTACGTGTTTAATTGTTGAACACGTAAAAATTAGGGTTCAAATACAGAGATAGAAGAACAATTGCTAACATGTACAGGAAACAAACAGCAACAGTAACAATTGAAGAACATAAGAAAGAAGCCGTAATAAGAAAGGGAGTCCGACAAGGATGTTCCCTATCTCCGTTACTTTTTAATCTTTACATGGATCTAGCGGTTAATGATGTTAAAGAACAATTTAGATTCGGAGTAACAGTACAAGGTGAAAAGATAAAGATGCTACGATTTGCCGATGATATAGTAATTCTAGCCGAGAGTAAAAAGGATTTAGAAGAAACAATGAACGGCATAGATGAAGTCCTACGCAAGAACTATCGCATGAAAATAAAGAAGAAAAAAAACAAAAGTAATGAAATGTAGTAGAAATAACGAAGATGGACCGCTGAACGTGAAAATAGGAGGAGAAAAGATTATGAAGGTAGAAGAATTTTGTTATTTGGGAAGTAGAATTACTAAAGATGGACGAAGCAGGAGCGATATAAAATGCCGAATAGCACAAGCTAAACGAGCCTTCAGTAAGAAATATAATTTGTTTACATCAAAAGTTAATTTAAACGTCAGGAAAAGATTTTTGAAAGTGTATGTTTGGAGTGTCGCTTTATATGGAAGTGAAACTTGGACAATCGGAGTATCTGAGAAGAAAAGGTTAGAAGCTTTTGAAATGCGGTGCTATAGGAGAATGTTAAAAATCAGACGGGTGGATAAAGTGACAAATGAAGAGGTATTGCGGCAAATAGATGAAGAAAGAAACGTTTGGAAAAATATAGTTAAAAGAAGAGACAGACTTATAGGCCACATACTAAGGCATCCTGGAATAGTCGCTTTAATATTGGAAGGACAGGTAGAAGGAAAAAATTATGTAGGCAGGCCACGTTTGGAATATGTAAAACAAATTGTTAGGGATGTAGGATGTAGAGGGTATACTGAAATGAAACGACTATCACTAGATAGGGAATCTTGGAGAGCTGCATCAAACCAGTCAAATGACTGAAGACAAAAAAAAAAAAAAAAATGTTGAACGATCCCTCGTAAATTAAGTGAGCAGCTCGGGTGAAATTTAACAAAATTTTATTTTCTAAATGTTTTTTTTGTTTTCATTATTTGATGATTGTACACGATATACTAGTTACTTATGAAAATAGAGCGAGCGTCGCCAAGAATAATAAGCATATCTTCCCTTGCTGTCTTAATAACGAAAATGATGAATGAAATATTTTCCTGTTATCATCTTTATTAAGCTGTATTAACCCGACCGAAAAGTATGTGATATCTATCCCTACATCTGATATCATCACTCTGAACACCACACCACTATAGAAAATATCATCGCTCATCATTTTCAAAGAAAGTAATTATGATTAATTTTTGTGTGTAAATCGCGGGTAAATCAGGTATATTACACGCTTATAACTGCTACAAGAAAAAAAGGTACAGACTGAGTAAAGAAACATATAACGTGTATTTCATACTATGAAAACAGTGAATATATATATATAATTGGTATATATAGATCTTAACTTATCTTATTATTCTTTACAATGGGCTTATAAGTTAAGATATGTCTTATCTCAATATTCTGTGTTAGTTTATATATTATTTAAAACATTACTCAACAGTACAGAAAAATTAATATGAATCAAAAAAAGATTAATTTCAGTTTTATATATATATATATAGTGTCACCACCCAACAGAAGATTTTTTTTAAGTTAGAAAATTCCATTTTAAATATCTTATTGAATTAGCAACAATAAAGCCCGTTGCACGAAAAAAATACAACAGGCTATAGAAAACTTGCTGGCAATTTCTTTTGTTAAAATGCAAAACTTGGGAACGTTTGCTGGATGATAAATCTCTCAGGGAAAGGGACATGAATCCCCTTCCTGCATTTTTATTTTGTTTTATATTTTCATTTTTATGATGGTTTTTTAGTTTTTTTTTATAGTTATTAGGTTTAACAGTTTTTCTCTGTTTATTGTTTCATAGCATCGCCGTTTATATTGCGCAATTTATTGAAAATCAATCGCATACAATGAAAATTTATTTATATAAAGTGTTTTTTCCTAAAGTTTTATTTTCTGTGCGGGAAGTAAAGGTACAAATAACTGTACAGATTAACTACCAAGGTAGTACAGTTTTAGGTGAAACAAACTTCTAGTGAAACGATTAAGATTAATAATTAATTATTGTGGAAAAGAGTAGCTGCATACACTTTAAAAAAAGACATATAACTTATTAAAAAAATTAAATTAGATTTAAGGTAGGAACAAGAAATTATTTGAATTAACCAATTCAAACGCTTCTGAAGAAAGTTAGCAACAAACTTTACAGATTTTACTTTTTGATAAGAAAAGATTAGTTTTCTGGGTGGGAATTTGTTAAAAAAACATCTATTTCAACATCTTCAGCCGTTTAGGAATTGCGTAGGTTTTCCGAGTCCGAGAAAAGTCACTCAGACGTTCTGAAAAATACACTGAAAAAAAGGTTTCGGACGACACAAAAATTATTAAAATTAGACCGGTAAAACTCAGAAATAAGTATGTTTTATGTAGCTTTTTTAAAATGGATATATTTAATGCGTATTTATTTTCTTTGTATGAATAAAAACTAATAGAAAAAGTTATTTTTTTATAAAGTTATCAGCGACTAGTGTGTACTTCGACTGCTCTGTTGTGCCTGAATGAACATATTAAGGCTATTTCAAAGCGTGATTGTTCAACAACCAACGATCTGTGTAATATACAGATCTATATAATTTTATGTATCTATATAATTTTACAATATAAATTCGATAAAAATATTATCTCATTATTCACACTTATATATAAATTCAAAACCTAAACCGACAACGATTGTTAACGTCTATATGCCTACAAGCGCCCATGATGATGATGAGGTAGAATGTGTATACGAAGAGATTGATGAAGCAATTAAACACGTAAAAGGAGATGAAAATTTAATAATAGTTGGAGATTGGAATGCAAGCATTGGAAAAGGCAAGGAAGGAAATATAGTGGGTGAATACGGGCTGGGCAAAAGGAATGAAAGAGGGGACCGACTTATAGAGTTTTGCACGAAGTATAATTTAGTAATTGCCAACACCCAATTTAAAAATCATAATAGAAGAATATACACTTGGAAAAAGCCAGGCGATACTGCAAGGTATCAGATAGATTATATCATGGTTAAGCAAAGATTTAGAAATCAACTCGTGGACTGCAAAACTTACCCTGGAGCAGACATTGATAGCGACCATAATTTGGTGATAATGAAATGTAGATTGGGGTTTAAAAACCTGAACAAAAGGTGTCAGATGAATCGGTGGAATTTAGAGAAGCTTGAGGAAGAGGAGGTAAAGAAGATTTTTGAGGAGGACATCGCAAGAGGTCTGAGTAAAAAAGATAAGATAGAAAATGTAGAAGAAGAATGGGAGAATGTTAAAAAGGAAATTCTTAAATCAGCAGAAGCAAACTTAGGCGGAATAAAGAGAACTGGTAGAAAACCTTGGGTTTCAGACGATATATTGCAGCTGATGGATGAACGTAGAAAATATAAGAATGCTAGTGATGAAGAAAGTAAAAGGAACTATCGGCAATTAAGAAATGCTATAAACAGGAAGTGCAAACTGGCGAAAGAAGAGTGGATTAAAGAAAAGTGTTCAGAAGTGGAAAGAGAAATGAACATTGGTAAAATAGACGGAGCATACAGGAAAGTTAAGGAAAATTTTGGGGAACATAAATTAAAATCTAATAATGTGTTAAACAAAGATGGTACACCTATATATAATACGAAAGGTAAAGTCGATAGATGGGTGGAATATATTGAAGAGTTATACGGAGGAAATGAAATAGAAAATGGTTTTATAGAGGAAGAAGAGGAAGTTGAGGAGGATGAAATGGGAGAAACAATACTGAGATCTGAATTTAAGAGAGCATTAAAAGATTTAAATGGCAGAAAGGCTCCTGGAATAGACGGAATACCTGTAGAATTACTGCGCAGTGCAGGGGAGGAGGCGATTGATAGATTATACAAACTGGTGTGTAATATTTATGAAAAAGGGGAATTTCCGTCAGACTTCAAAAAAAGTGTTATAGTAATGATACCAAAGAAATCAGGGGCAGATAAATGTGAAGAATACAGAACAATTAGTTTAACTAGTCATGCATCAAAAATCTTAACTAGAATTCTATACAGAAGAATTGAGAGGAGAGTGGAGGAAGTGTTAGGAGAAGACCAATTTGGTTTCAGGAAAAGTATAGGGACAACGGAAGCAATTTTAGGCCTCAGATTAATAGTAGAAGGAAGATTAAAGAAAAACAAACCGACATACGTGGCGTTTATAGACCTAGAAAAGGCATTCGATAACGTAGACTGGAATAAAATGTTCAGCATTTTAAAAAAATAAGGGTTCAAATACAGAGATAGAAGAACAATTGCTAACATGTACAGGAACCAAACAGCAACAGTAGCAATTGAAGAACATAAGAAAGAAGCCATAATAAGAAAGGGAGTCCGACAAGGATGTTCTCTATCTCCGTTACTTTTTAATCTTTACATGGAACTAGCAGTTAATGATGTTAAAGACCAATTTAGATTCGGAGTAACAGTACAAGGTGAAAAGATAAAGATGCTACGATTTGCTGATGATATAGTAATTCTAGCCGAGAATAAAAAGGATTTAGAAGAAACAATGAACGGCATAGATGAAGTCCTACGCAAGAACTATCGCATGAAAATAAACAAGAACAAAACAAAAGTAATGAAATGTAGTAGAAATAACAAAGATGGACCACTGAATGTGAAAATAGGAGGAGAAAAGATTATGGAGGTAGAAGAATTTTGTTATTTGGGAAGTAGAATTACTAAAGATGGACGAAGCAGGAGCGATATAAAATGCCGAATAGCACAAGCTAAACGAGCCTTCAGTAAGAAATATAAGTTGTTTACATCAAAAATTAATTTAAATGTCAGGAAAAGATTTTTGAAAGTGTATGTTTGGAGTGTCGCTTTATATGGAAGTGAAAGTTGGACAATCGGAGTATCTGAGAAGAAAAGGTTAGAAGCTTTTGAAATGTGGTGCTATAGGAGAATGTTAAAAATCAGATGGGTGGATAAAGTGACAAATGAGGAGGTATTGCGGCAAATAGATGAAGAAAGAAGCATTTGGAAAAATATAGTTAAAAGAAGAGACAGACTTATAGGCCACATACTAAGGCATCCTGGAATAGTCGCTTTAATATTGGAAGGACAGGTAGAAGGGAAAAATTGTATAGGCAGGCCACGTTTGGAATATGTAAAACAAATTGTTAGGGATGTAGGATGTAGAGGGTATACTGAAATGAAACGACTAGCACTAGATAGGGAATTTCGGAGAGCTGCATCATACCAGTCAAATGACTGAAGACAAAAAAAAAAAAAAATTCACACTTAAAAGTGACACGTAGAAACGATTATTCATAAAATATTTTTTTCTGATTTATTAAAACGGAAAAACAGAAAATAAGTTGTATAACGATGAAATTGTTAAAATGTAATATTGGGTTCAAAATTTCACCCAAAAAAAATATACAGCATTATTAAATAAACATACGAGGGTCGATTTTATAAGTAATAATCGTTTTTCTATAAATTAAAATAATTTATTGTAATTCAGAATCCTTGTTTTAAAAATTAAAACTACTTCAACATAATCTTCATTAACAATAAAGCATTTTTGAGAGCGGGAGACGAACTTAACACAACTTCATTAAAGAATGCTGCCACCTGTTCCTCGAATTAGTCGGTAACAGTTTGTAGAAATAATCGTGTGTTTGTATGTATTTTCTGCTTAAAAGTCCCTTTAATTTCAGGAAACGGTGCTATTCAAATGACGTCAGATCCTGATTGTACAGATAATGACGCCAAACATCCCGTTCAAATTTTTGCAATTGTTAACAGAGTTTTAGCAACGTGAGGACGTGCGTTATCTTGGAGCTCAAACCCTCCTTAGGGAGTAGGCCAGGCTTAAGGGTTGTGTAGACGGCGCCTTAACGATTTTTAGGTTTTGCAATACTGTTCTGCGTTGATGGTTTCCCTTTGATGCGATAATCAATCAGGAGCAATAAAAGGAGAATAAAATTTTACGTGAAATATATTCATTTACAAGAATAAATCGAAAATTAAAAATAAATCCCGGTCAAGCTTGTATTTTTACTTCCCTGTACGAAGTAAAGGAAGTATTTTGATGCGAAAAATTTCAGATTTCAACGGAAATATCCATTTTGACCATCCCTGAATTCATTTTACTAGTTTCGGCGTGACGTCTGTACATAAGTATGTATCTTGCACAACTCAAAAACGATTAAACGTAGGATGTTGAAATTTTTCATTTAGGACTGTTATAATATCTAGTTGTGCACCCCTTTTCCCCTTTTAATCGACTGAATACAAACGAATTTTGATTTTGGACTTTTTCTTAAGCGCAGTAATAAGTCCTCATCGAAAGATTTTCAACGATATACCATAGGTGGTACTTATTTTCATCGGTTCCAGAGCTATAGCCAAAAATTTTAATTAATGAAAAATTTTAAAATTTTAATTAATGAAATATTTGAATCTTATAAGGGGAAGCCACATCGGTTCGAATCAAACTTCATCTCCTTTTTTTAACTTTTTTTTTAATTTAAATATATTGATTTATTAATAATTATTTAAAAAAATTTACGATGAAAATAATATTCAATAAAAAAAAATGAAAAAATATCAAAAGTTTTTAATGCATTAAAATTTTATGTAGTTTTCATTAAAAAAAAAAAAAAAAAAAATGTGTGAATGTAATTTAATAGGCGTACAAGAAAGTCATGTCTTGTCCACATCAGATTTTTTCATAATCTGATTTCCACATCATTTTTCTATGGATTAGCTTCTAGCTGGGCGAGTATCATTATCAAAAGAAAAAAATTAAATTGTAATTTAATTGAAACATATTTTTCAATGTGTACAAAAGAAAAGACTTATGTCATTCTTTGTAAAAATGTTACCTTCATTTACATATAAGAGAGTTATCAAATAAATTTGTTATAACAAGATTAACAACAAACAACGATTATTTTAAGTTAAAAATAAGTTATTTAAACTGTTAATGTGAATAGCTATTATTCAAACAAAGGCAGTTCGTAAACGCATTAAAAAATAACAAAATAAAAAGATGTAGTGCATAGTTAACGTGTTATTTACTTCACTATAATTTATATCGATTTAAGAAATGCGTAACAGAGCGTTATTTAATTTTTCAGTTTATTTTATTTTATTTCTTAACAGACAAAACTTATAATACTATTCAATTCACAGTTATTTGATCCTTAATGACGTAGAACTTGCTTCTATTTTACTAAGTTTATGAAAATTAAAAAGCCGTAACAATTTTCCGACTTCCTTTAACATTTCCTTCTCCTCAAAAAAAGATTTACGGTTTAATTTCTCTTAAGCTGATATTATTTAACTTTAACAGCCGCATTAAAACGAACTAATATTTTATAGATTAAAATAAAATTATACGTAAATTAAATTAGTAAAGTGGTAATAATAATAATAATAAATAATTTTCCAATTTTTGTAGTATAGTGGTAATGTCTGGGACTTACATCCGGAGATCCCGGGTTCGAATCCCGTAGACTGAGCATTTCAAACGCTATGAATTTAAGCCTTCACATTCCTAATTATAAATATTTTTGTAAGCTTCTGTGATAAATTAATTCATCACTAAAATAAGAAAACAAATAAAACGGCATTTTATAGATGTAGGAATTTATACTCGCATTTCAGAATCGACATCTATATTAATAAAATAATTTCTGTTATAATATTTCTTTCTGCAGCTATTTTTTATGTATTTATTTATTTTTTTAATTTCTATATTAAGTATGAACCGATGAAATTTTATTATATAATTTAACTAGCTCCCCGTCGCAGCCTCGCCCGCGTTATACGGTTACCTTTATTTTACGTTTATTAGTCAATTAACCAGAGGCAGGTGCAGCAGTTACACGTACAGTAACGGTGGGAGTGACTGTCGAGGTTGAGCCACAGCGCCGTATACCTTCGCACCCCTAAAAAAAATCGGAAACGGTTTTTAAATATTTATCCGAAGAGTATTTACAAGTTCAAATCTATTGACTATTTAGTTTACCGTAGTCAGGATTTGAAAAATTCACAATCGTTGTTCAAAAATAATTAATTATACCTTTCTTCATCACCTTTTAAGGTCGTATTTCAAAAATCTAGAAATCGGTTTATCGACGTGAAAATTACACTCGCCAAAAATAAGGTTGATTTCTTCATTTGTCGAAGAGAAATTAAAAACTAACAGGGTTTCAAAAAAAAATTCAAAAATCAATTTTAACACTTGACACTCGAATAAAACCCTAAATAATAAGCCCTCGTTGACAGATTTTCAACGATATTAGTACTTTCATCGGTTCCAGAGTTATAGCCAAATAAGACTTCATCTCCTTTTTGTTTACTTTTTTTAAATTCAAATTATCGATTTATTAATAATTATTTTAAACTTATTTCATTTGAAATTGAGATACGATCGTCCAATTCTTTAATAAAGTGGACAGTTACACGATCGCTAAAATATTAGTTTTTATTAACAACCGCAATCGATACTTGGTAGGATTAATAAGGTGTATAGACAAAGCAGAACTCTGTTGGAACCGCAGTTCATGCTCTGGATACGGATTTAACAATATTTCATTTTCGCTAACATGAAGTGATCAATTGCTAGGTGTGCGACAGCCATATATTTTATCTTTATTAAATTGAAATGTATCAATTTTCTTCAGAAAAATTCATAAATTCCCATTAAACTGAAGTATCATTATTATTATTTTTATTATTACGTGACATTCTATTTATTATAAAATAGAACTGAATTAACTCGAATGTAACGTGTTTTATATGTAATATTTTATTTCGGGTTTTTATTTATCTGTGATTTTCTTCTTCCTTTCCTTCATCGATGTATTAAGTATAAATATACATACTGTTTATATATATTTTTTTTGCTTACTTAATTAATTTACCGCAGAAGGTTACAGAGAAGCTTGTACGTGGGAATACGAGAATGGAAATATTGTAGCGTTTAAAAATTCCATGCCTGACCTTGATTCGAACCCGGTGCCCCCCAGATGAAAGGCCGAGACGCTTCTATTCCTTCACGGAGAGGTTTTATACGTATAAATTTATTATATATATAATGTGCAAAACCTTTCGTGTTTATATTATCATATATACATGAATTATTAAAATGTATAATATTTATATATTACCGTTTATATTTTTCAATTTTTATTGTTATCATTTCTGATTAGATTAATATATTTAACTGATATTAAATTAAAATCAGTAATATGAAATTTTCTTTCTATTATTTTATTTCGTTCTACTATGTCGATTACTATTATTATATTTTTAAATAAACAACTAACAAAAATGTTTTGTTTAATTATATAATTAATGAAAACATTTAATAATTTACATATTATAAATATTTAAACCTCTCAAAAGCTAAAATTATCTTGGGAAGCAACACTAGTGTTAATAAATTAATTTGTCTATACGTAATATTATTAACAGAATTGGTGTAAATAAAAGATATTTTTAATCCTTACTTTGTTTTCCGTGTTTAATAGTCTGTTATGTTATTTTAGAGAAATATAAGTTATAGAGAGAAATGAACATTGGTAAAATAGACGGAGCATACAGGAAAGTTAAGGAAAATTTTGGGGTGCATAAATTAAAATCTAATAATGTGTTAAACAAAGATGGTACACCGATTTATAGTACGAAAGGAAAAGTCGATAGACGGGTGGAATATATTGAAGAGTTATACAAAGGAAATGAATTAGAAAATGGTGTTATAGAAGAAGAATCCGTTGAAGCGGATAAAAGGGGAGAAACAATACTGAGATCTGAATTTAATAGAGTATTAAAAGATTTGAATGGCAGAAAGGCTCCTGGAATAGACGGAATACCTGCAGAATTACTGCGTAGTACAGGTTAGAAAGCGATTTATAGATTATACAAACTGTTTTGTAATATTTACGAAAAAGAGTAAGTTCCGTCAGACAATGTGTCAGTCCAAAAATAGTGTTATAGTCCGTCAGTTCAAAAATAGTGTTATAGTCATGATACCAAAGAAAGCAGGAGCAGATAAATGTGAAGAATACTGAACAGTTAGCTTAACTAGTCAACCATCATTAACTAGTCAAATCTTAACTAGAATTCTGTACAGAAGAATTAGAAGAGTAGAGTAGAAGAAGTGTTAGGAGAAGACCAATTTGGTTTCAGGAAAAGTATAGGGACAAGGGAAGCAATTTTAGGCCTCAGATTAATAGTAGAAGGAAGATTAAAGAAAAACAAACCAACATACTTGGCGTTTATAGACCTAGAAAAGGCATTCGATAACGTAGACTGGAATAAAATGTTCAGCATTTTAAAAAATTAGGGTTCAAATACAGAGATAGAAGAACAATTGCTAACATGTACAGGAACCAAACAGTAACAGTAACAATTGAAGAACATAAGAAAGAAGCCGTAATAAGAAAGGGAGTCCGACAAGGATGTTCCCTATCCCTGTTACTTTTTAATCTTTACATAGAACTAGCAGTTAATGGTGTTAAAAAACAATTTAGATCCGGAGTAACAGTACAATGTGAAAAGATAAAGATGCTAAGATTTGCCGATGATATATTAATTCTAGCTGAGGGTAAAAAAGGTTTAGAAGAAACATGAATGGCACGGATGAAGTCCTACGCAAGAACTACCGCATGAAAATAAAAAAGAGTAAAACGAAAGTAATGAAGATGAGCCACTGAATGTAAAAATAGGAAGAGAAAAGATTATGGAGGTAATTTTGTGATTTGGGAAGTAGAATTACTAAAGATGGACGAAGCAGGAGCGATATTAAATGCCGAATACCACAGGCCAAACGAGCCTTCAGTCAGAAATATAATTTGTTTACATAAAAAATTAATTTAAACATCAGGAAAATATTTTTGAAAGTATATGTTTGGAGCGTAGCTTTATATGGAAGTGAAACTTGGACGATCGGAGTACCTGAGAAGAAAAGATTACAAGATTTTGAAATGCGGTGCTACAGGAATGTTAAAACTTAGACGGCTGAATCAAGTGACAAACGAAGAGGTGTTGCGGCAAATCGATGAAGAAAGAAGCATTTGGAAAAATATAGTTAAAAGAAGAGACAGACTTCCAGGCCGCATATTAAGGCATCCTGGAATAGCCGCTTTAATATTGAAGGGACAGGTAGAAAGGAAAAATTGTGCAGGCAGGCAAAGTTTGGAATATGTATAACAGATTGTTAGTGATGTAGGATCTAGGAGATATACTGAAATGAAACGACTACCACTAGACAGGGAATCTTGGAGAGCTGCATCAAACCAGTCAAATAACTGAAGACAAAAAAGTTAATTTACAGCTAAAAGAATGTAATAATAATTTTTAATATTTCCAAATGTTCAATCTATCATGGACCTGTTACTGCTGTTTCAAGCGTATCAAATTCTTACCGGCATAGATGATTTTTAATACATTATTTTACAGTTTATTATCTATATATAGTGTATCACGAAGGCTTCACGGGACT
This sequence comes from Lycorma delicatula, assembly GCF_047948215.1. Classification (NCBI taxonomy): domain Eukaryota; kingdom Metazoa; phylum Arthropoda; class Insecta; order Hemiptera; family Fulgoridae; genus Lycorma; species Lycorma delicatula. The sequence continues at coordinate 222,659,268 of NC_134456.1, read as the reverse complement.
TTCATTATTCTACTCATGAAAATAATGGAAAATATTCACGCATACAAACATATATCCTAAAATGCTTCCTTTGCGAGTTACGGCTAGTGAAAATTTTGCTTAGATATCAGCCACCCAAGTGAAATGAGGTCCTACTGAAATTTTTACGAAGTTAATTAAGGAACAGAATTAGTGATTTCTTATAACCTTTAACCTGAAAAATCGATTGAAATAAGTCCCAGAACCGTATCTCTAGAAGGTTTTGAAAAATTTGTGGTGAAACCCAATAAATTAGAGTAAAAATCCCTTTTTTATGTTCAACAAACAATAACTTTGTTAAATGATTAATAAACATAAAAAGCTTTTAAACCTAACTTGTAGAAAATTTATCCTGTACAAAATGTTGTAAGATAAGTTGAATAAATCAAGGAAAAGTTACAAAAATTCAAATTTTATTTAGAAATAGTGCTTTACTACATTTATCAGAAAAGTACTTATTTAATGGAAACCAAAACTAAATTCTTTTTTTGGAGATATGAAAAATTTGTAGAAGCAAAATTTACAGTTAAAAAATTTTTAAAAAAACCTGGAAATTACGCAACAATTGTAAAATAAAAATATTCACACTTTTTTTATTCAAAGGTATGTGGAGTCTTCAAAAATTTATTTATTTTTTTTATTAATTTCGTAGTTAGTTTAACGTGTTCTGTATATTTTTATTCTTTACTGAAGTGTTTATATATGTATTTCTAACGTTCAATGCATGTACACCAATTAATAATTAATTTTATTTAGCATAGCCCGTCGGTATATATAATATATAAAACCTTTTTTATAAATTATAATTTCCGTTTACCAACAGTTATTAACTCATTAAATCTAATATTAAATATTAATATAATAGATTACATCACATATTTAATCTATCTCGGTTTAATATGCGAAGAGAATTTATAATATATATATTTAATTAACATATGTTCCTGAAGATGTTAATAATATTTTCCGAAAGCGCTAGAACATAATCATTACTAATGATTGTTGGTTAGCGGAGATGATAATTTATAACAAATCTTTTATATATTAATAATTAATTAGTACATGGGAATCAAATTAAATTTTTTTTCAAGAATCTTTTTGGTCGATTAATTTTGCTTAATTTAAATTATAGAACAATTTTAATGCGCTTCTATTCATACCACTAAGATGTTTTTTTTAAATCGTCATAAAGAATATGGATAATTATAGTTAGAAATTTCCTGTTTCTGCTTTGTTGGTGCTTGTAAGGTATGAGCGGTACTAATTGTATGACAACGGAGAGCGGAAAGTGCTCGCACCCTCAAGCTGAGGTACTACCTATTTGACGTCAGTGCTTTTAACTATGGAAGACAGAAGGCATCTATCTGTATTTGCATTAGACAAACATTAATTCGGTCGCTGTATTTTTCCTCTATGTTATGGAAGTGCAGCTGTAGTTAATTTGCTAGTTAGTTAATGGTATTTGGTTCTAATGTGCTATTCAATATATTTTATAAAGTATTTTGTATTTATCCTGCGCCAACCCCCTACTTTAATCATAAAGTTATATAAAATAAATTTATTACCTAAATTTCTGAATACGGTTTAAGTACATAAAATATTAAAAATATTTCAGTGAAATGGTTAAATATCGGAATTAATTATTTTTTCATTATTTAAAAAATTATTCAATTTTTATTTTGCAAATAACTTCAAAGTTCATTGAGTACTCGTATCGTGCATTTAAAAAGTAACTGTACGGTTAATAAGATTTGAATTTGAATCGTGCAGCGATGCAAAACACTTTTAATATCAGCCGATACCGACAATTCTATTCATAATAACAGTAACCTAATTGACTGAATGTTCTGTATAATGCGCAATTCTTAACTCTCCGGATAATATGTTCAAAATATTTTCTGAAAAATAGCAGAATAAATTTGTATCGATTTCCTTTTCATCTATTTACTTGAAAATTATTTTTACCAACTTTTATTTTAAGGTTGATTTCATAAGAAGCTACCCATTTACCCATTGTAATGGGTACCATGATTAGACTTCCGGAAATTTATAAACTTATAACTTAACTAATAAACTTTTGTATATATACATTTATATAATATATATATATATATATATATATACACACAGTGAAATGTGAAATGTGAAAAGTGAAATGTATATATATACATATATACATTTCACTTTCTTGTGGACGCGATAACTGCCGTAATTTTGTGCCAATCACTTTCAAATTGATAAATAAAATATAACGACCAAAAATCTCGGTCGAGTTACGGGATGGAAACGGGGGAGGGTTTTTTCGAGAAAAAAAATATCGATATAACTTTCTTATTAAGTAAAATATCGAATTCGTTTAAAGTTTTTACTGTTCTTTGGATAAGGGCCTAAATCTTATTAAAGTAAATTTTTTTGATATCGCCAACCGTTGGCCCAGGGGGTGGAAAAAATGAATTTTCTTATTCAAAAAACTCATACCTTCCTTAATAGGCACAATATCGAATCGGTTTAAAGTGGTCGTTAGTTCTGTAAACATTACCTAAAAACTTTCTCTGAAACAATTGTTAATATTACCAACCCTTACGGCAAGGAATGACAAAAACAAAACAGTAACGACCAAAAATCTCGGTCGAGTTACGGGATGGAAACGGGGAAGGGCTTTTTCGAGAAAATAAAATATCGATATATTAAGTATAAATACTTAATTATATTAAGTAAAATATCGAATTCGTTTAAAGTTCCTACTATTCTTGGATAAGGACCAAGGGGTGGAAAAAATTGGGTTTCAAGGACAAAAAATATCTCAGCTTCCTTAATAGGCACAGGATCGAATCTGTTTAAAGCGGTCTCTAGTCCTCTAAATGTTACTTAAAAGTTTTTTCTGAAACTATGAAACTCGTTTAACTATGAAACAATTGTCGTACTGAGTGAATCTGAAGTGAACGCATTTAAACTGCCGTGACTTTTTACTGTGTTTATTTTAATTATTGCAAGTGACAATATTTTATCGGCAAAAAGTGGGATTTTTCTGTGTGTTATCTTTGTTAAATGTGAAAGTGTGTAAATATGCCTAGACTTAAGAAGAAAAGTTCGGTATATTCAAACAAGGTATGATATCTAACGTAAGTTGTAATATGTAACGCGGGTAATGTAGGCCTGTTGTACTTTCAAATCTTCTCAACATCACTGTTACATTATACGTGGTTTTAAACAAAACCTTTTGGAAACGATTGTCTTTTTCTTATCGGTCCAAAGAGATAAACCTAGAATCTCTTACTAATCCTCAAATAGGCGTGTAGTCAAGCAATTCAGATAAAATCATAAGGAAATCTTGATAAGTTTAACAGTCGCTTGTAGTTTAATGCGAAAAAATAGTGTCCGTAAAACACGGAAAGTAATATTTGATACGAGCTCATACAATCCGACGTGGTGCTAAAGTAATAACTTTGCCTCTCATTGAGAGGTTAGTCGGTTCTGATCGCAGTTTGTGGTTAGTCGAGATTATATTACCTTTTATAAAATTCACTTCTAATATTGTCATAAAAGAGTTGTAATTTTTATATGAGCTTTTTAGTTGTTAAATGAATCAATCAACATTATCTATATTTTATACAGATTAATAGATAATTTACATCTTACTTTTCCGTAAAAAGAGAAATTCATGGTATAAAGTTGTTTCTCCTTAAATCCTCTAATTTTCATATAATCGAATTTAAATAATAATTTAATTTAAAAATAAAAAAAAATTATATAAACGAAATCTATTGGTTAATAATTTAATATGAAATTTAGTATACTTAAAAATGTAATTATTATAAAATGATTTTCTTTTCTTCATTCATGTCTTAAAAGTATTATTTAAAAAAAAAAAACAGGAGTATGAAATTTAAAAAGAACTACTTTAAATTTTTCGTATATTTTAACTATATTTCCTGACTGAAAAACTGAAAAATCGATTTCTTACATTCAATTTTTTCGGCAGGGGGGGCAAAGGACAGCCCTCTGCGGAGCTGCCGTTCATCCGCCGAGCTTGTGCGGGTGGGCGGCAGTGATTATGCACGGGGACTCTGGATCCTCCGCGCACGAAGGCACCTCCCGGGGCCAAGTTATGCTTAATTGTGGGTCCGGCCCCGGGAGGGGAGTCGGTGTGGTGGAGGTTTAGTTGGTAAGGCATAGATATACATACGCACTTTAATAATATCTTACAACCTATTAGCGAGTCCAACACTCTGCGTAAATCGCATTCCTCCATTCACAGGAAAAAAAAATTCATGAATGGTAGGCCTGAGTCTGTACAAGACTACACCTCGTTTACTTGACATGTATATCATTCTTATCTCATTGGACCATTGGGGGGGGGGGGGGGTTGCTAATCGTTCACTAGTTGAACAGAATGTAAGTACACATTAGGAACAAGAACATTTATAATTTGAAAAATTAAGTTTAAATAAATAAATATAGTAATCATTTACAAACCTCAGAATTTAATTAAGCGGAAAATCAATCAGATTTGTAAATGACGGTAACCAAATTAATCGTTGTATTGATATTTCTTGTTTCTGGATGACGAAATTAAACCTGTAAAAAAGAAAAAGATTATAACATCGAGAGTTATATGTCTTATAATTTGGATAAATAAAAAACTTATCCGGTGATTATAACCTGAAAATATGTAATGCAAAAATTATTTATAAATTATTAAATCGATATAACAAGTTAAAAATTGTAAATTAGTATGTATTAGTCAACATCAGAATTATTATTTCATCTTAGAACATTAAATTACTCTTAAAAAGAAAAAAATTATCTAATAAAAAAGTAAAATTTAAAAAATAAGCACTGAACTTTATTTTACTTAAGTAAAATAATTTTATAAGTAATAATAATTTTACTTAAAATAATATAGTAAGTCAAGTTTCGAGTCGAAACTGCTAGAAATCAGTATATGTATATATTCGAAATCAGGATTCAATATATCAGATGAAATAAAATACTTTACCCTAAATATATTTAGATCTCAGATTCTTTTAACTTCATTTCATCAGAATTCAGTACCTAAAATATGAAAATAATTTAATCTTTAAGAGAAAACTGAATGCTCACTTGATTGGAATAAATTTTGTTACATTTTAACGGTGCAAGTTGACGTCATACATTAATACGATAAATTTATACGAACATTTTTATAGGAAATTAATTTTAGTCCATATTTAAATTAAAAATTCTGAAAAATGTGACCTGCCTTCGTCGTGGAGGCATGTGATCAATTTGTTGATGTGCTGATTTATGACAAATCTTAATAATAAGAGTAAAATTTAATAAAATGCATCATAAATTTATGAATAAATGTAAGCGTACAGAGTACAATATACAAACGGCTTATATATAAATAACCATCTCCAGGAATTATAAGAATCCCCATATCAAACAGGAAAAAGAAAAAGTAAAATAGAAAATAAAAAATGAAACGGTTTCCCGTTATCTTCTTCACAGAGTCAGGTATACTGTTACATATCAGCCCACCAAATATAGTTCGTAATCAACATTACAAGTTACATATTTATTCTGCTCTAGACCTAAGTATCGCAACAGAGTATTAATAGGTCTATAATTAACTCGGATGTCAGTATCTCTGCATTATATATTGGACTTTTAATTTCAAATTGTTACATATACATTTACTTTCCCGTCTATCCGTATAGCAGAGCTACAGCTTTAGGAGATAAAGTACTGTAATCTGTCCAATTTAGGCACGGGCGATTTTCACTGGATCCTTTAGATTTCGACACCTAAGGAACCCAAAAACCAAATGAAAATTTTCCGGATCTTCGTATGTACGTGTGTGTTCGGGGTGTTGACCTCTTAATTCCCTTATATCTCCAGACCTACTGGACTGATTTTGACCGGAATTGGTCAGATTACTTCTATATATAGGGCATTGATGCAATTAATTTTTCAAGGATCCCCTACCGCTATGTCAGACTGATGCGGTCATATCTGCTAGACCGACATTTTGTCGTGCGCGTAGGGGAAACGATTTCCTCCACCAGAGAAATAGCCGCTGGGGTTCCCCAAGGAGCAGTACTTTCCCCGTTCTTGTACACTTTGTACGTGAACGATATGCCGCTGTCGGAAGGGGTCAAAACGGCCCTTTACGCAGACGACACGGCATATTTTTACGAATCCGCAAATGTGGATTACGCGGTCCGGAGGCTCCAAAGGCAGCTGGACTTAGTGGAACCGTGGCTCGACATGTGGAGAATTAGGGTCAACGGTGAAAAATCGGTGGCCGTGATGTTCACATGCAAGACACGAAAACCGACCAGAGAGCTGGAAATCTCAGGGGAGAAAATCCCTTTTGAGAAAACGGTTAAGTACCTGGGGGTGGTGTTGGACAGGCGGCTTACCTTCGGCGAACATGTAAATTATGCGACCCGGAGGGCTAAGGCCGCCAGAGCCTCGCTATACCCAGTGCTGAACAGTGCCAGCCCGTACCCACTGGCAACTAAGCTCCTCATTTTTCGGCTGTACGTACTGCCGATTCTACGTTCTGCCGAACCGGGTTCGAACCCCGATCAGGCATGACTTTTATATCCGCTATACCCAAAAAGTATCTTCTACAAAATAAATAAGTTAAAAATTCTAAAATGGCAGCCGTTTAAATTTTTTAACGATTAATAGCTGTAAATATTAGTTATATCGAATTATGTTTTATTTGATAAAATTTTAATCTTTTTATTATAAAAAGATTACACCCTTATTTTTTCAAGTCCTTTGATTAATAGATAATACATAGCTAAAATTGTTAAAGTTGATCGTAAAAATTATACCACTTTGACAATTTTGTGCGTATTCCATTACCAGCGGCTACTCATATGCACTTGACGGGTAACATGAGCCCTTAGACGCTTAATTGTTTAATCTTCAGTCGCGGCAGCTTTGGTTGCTGCTTGAAGATCAGATGCGGATTTTTTGTAGAATATATGTTTTTTTTTTATAAAAAAAAGAAGGAAAATAAAAAATGATTCATCGAAATCGGCGGAGTAGTTATTATTTGATTCCGTAACAAACAAAAGAAATTTTAGATTTTTATATAAGTATTATAGCTAATAACAGAAATTATTTTTAATTCGATCACTAAAGAAAGTGAAAGAAAAAACTGTTAGATAGAAAAAAGATAAACCGAGATAGGTTTTTTTTTGTTTAGTTTGGTGTCCGGAATCAGTCCTTTAAGTTTGAGCAACACCTTTCAGGACATTTTGTATACATTAAGCGTGACTTAAAATGAAATGATATTTTAGATTTGCCGCCATTTTTTTCATGGTAATGATTTTTATATACTGTTATCAGTAAATCTTGAGATTAAATTACGAAAAAGTATACACTTGAACAACGCGTAGAAATTGTAAAAATTCAACTTAAAAGTGGTGAAAATTTTACGAAAACTGAACTAAAATGCCGTACTTTTTTTTGTCATCATAACGCACCTTCTTGTAATACCGTGGTAAATTTAATCATAAATTTGAATCGACCGGTTCAGTTCTAAACAAAAAAATCAGCGGCCGTTCTCATACAGCTCGTTGGAATGAAATCGTGGCCGGTATTAAGAAAATCCTTCATCATCGCAGTCGACATTTAAGCATTTCCAGAATCTCTAACGAATTTTGACGAAAGATTTGAATTTTTTCGCTTACAAGGTTCAGTCGACACAACTATTGAATCGCAACCATTAAAATGGTGCTCTTCGGTCATGGGAATTTTGAGGAGTACTTGTGCAGATTTAGAAGGCGGGAGTCTCCTAGATACAGATACTGCCCCAATATCGATACTGCAGAACATACGGTTTACCACTTCTGAAGGTAGAACCGAGTGCATAGACAACTAGGGTTACATGAGCTGATATAGAAGTCCACCACAGACTTTACGGGAACGAGAGTGGAATCTGGTCTTCAAAGTAGCGGTCGTCATCCTGCAAACCAAAGAGGTAGAGAACAGTTATAGGATCTCGGCGCAGGAGGATGAGACAAGCGAGTGAGAAGATCTGTGAAACAGATGAAGATGCTGACCGGTGAAGGAGGGGGTGACCGACAGCACTCTGGGGAGCCGTCGTTCGTCCGTAAGGTATGATATTGATGTATACAATGACATGTTGTTTCAACAGGACGGTGCAATGTGCCAAACTGCCACTGAAACCATGTAGGTTTTGTAAGAAAAAATTAACGGTTGCGTTATCTCGCAGCAAGCTGATGTGAATCGGCTGCCAAGATCGTGTGACTCGACTCTGACGTTTTTTCTTTGGGGTCATCTTAAGGATCAATAAATCACGAACAATTGAGGACTTAAAGAAGAAATTCGATACAACATTGCAATGTTTTGGAAAAATTGTGAAAAGTGAACATGTGCAACCAAAGCCGGGGCTGATGTCAGAAGATTTGTAGTACGCATAACCTTCACGTCACTACTTTCTAACAAAGGAAAAATATTTTCAATTATTAAATAAAAAATATAGTTTATTAAAAAATGAAAATGTCAACTCACTTTGGAACACTTTATATTTTGTATAATACTCGTATTTACTTCTTTTTTTTGTTATAGATGAGTCTGAGAAATGCCATTTACGCACCCCCCCCCCCCTCCCCCCACATAATTGGGGGAGAGTCGGACTCGCACGAGTTCGGCTAGATGTTATTAAGAGCCTCTGTGTACCCGCACCCTACCGACTAAAACTCCTATCTCACCGTTTCTCCCCCTCCGCGGACGGTCCTGCAGTTAAGCATTGCATGGCCCCCATATATAATTACTTAGTTTTAATTACTGTATAATTTACTTAATTTTTAATTTTCCTAAACAAAGAAAGAGCTATGAAAAACGTTACTGAAATAAATTTGAGAGTTCTTTAAAATCGTTTCTAACAAAAAATTATTTAAATTAAAAACTAGATGACCGTTTTGATTTTAAACAATTTTTATCTGTGACACTGTTAAGTACTATTTCCAATAATGTATAACAAATAAGTAAAATTAATAAATTTTAAAAAACTTTTAAAAATTAAACATATTTTTAAATGTCAATTTCCACGACTGGGTTAGGTAGTGTCACCGCATTTCGTGCGGAGATCCCGGGTTCGAATCCCGATCACGCACGGCCTTTTTTCATGCGCTACCAATTTCCATCAAACTAATGAATGACTACAGCTGTGGATACCCGCAGTTTCAAAAAAAAAAAATTAAAAAATGAATGTAGAGACAATTAATAAACTGAATTAACAAATGTAATTTGTAATTCAATCACTTTTTTTTTAACAAATGTGAATGAACAGATTTTATGTATAATAGAGCGAAGTCCAGCTAGTAGTATTCGTAGAATACTGCTAGCACGTTATCTGCACATTATCTCCACGTTTGGGGATTCTACGCAACAGTATTTGGCGGATATTAGACGGTGAAGATCATCTATCCATGTCATCCTCAACCAGTTCAATATCTTGAAGAAGATCATCTGCGGCTGAATATTTTCAATGATGATAAAAAAAAACGTGCTTCCATCACTGATATTATTCAAAAATTAAGCAAAATTTACACGATATGGGGTAAAAAATACATAAAATAAACATTTTTGGAAACATGACAATCCTCGTGAAACCATTGAAACTTAATTTCCAGCACGGTGTGGGATTATAGGTAATGTTCTTATCGGAGCTCACATTTTCAACGGTAGACTCTCAGGTAATGATTACCTGAAGTTTATAAAAATAAGAACTTAGAGGATGTTCCATTTAGTACAAAAACAGATATATATTTCCAATACGATGGCGCACCAGCCCGTTTCTACGGTCCTGTTATTCATTATCTGAATGAAGCATTTCCTAACCGCTGGACCGGTCGAGGTAGACCATAATAATAGCCAATTAGATCACCTGATATGAATCGCTTTGATTTCTTTTTGCGGGGATGTACGAAAGGTTTAGAGCTTTTGCATAAAGATCAGAAAACGCAAATGAACTTTTACAAAAAATATCGTGTGCCATTGAAGAAATCAAAAAAGACTCAAGAATACTAGAAAATGCTATCTCATTTGTAAATCGCTGTGCTGAAATGTGTTTTCAGGTAGATGGCGGGCCAACCCACCGGGTTGGTCTAGTGGTTAACGCGTCTTCCCAAATCAGCTGATTTGGAAGTCGAGAGTTACAGCGTTCAAGTCCTAGTAAAGCCAGTAATTTTTACACGGAATTGAATACTAGATCGTGGATACCGGTGTTCTTTGGCGGTTGGGTTTTTCAATTAACCACACATCTCAGGAACGGTCGAACTGAGAATGTACAAGACTACACTTCATTTACACTCATACATATCATCATCTGAAGAATTATCTAAACGGTAGTTACCGGAGGCTAAACAGGAAAGAAAGAAAGAAGAAAGGTAGATGGCGGGCCGGCCTCCGTGGCGCGAGTGGTAGCGTCTCCGTCTTTCATCCGAAGGTCCCGGGTTCGAATCCCGGTCAGGCATGACATTTTCACGCGCTAGTAAAATTTTCATATTCATCTCATCCTCTGAAGCATTACCATAGTGTAATGCATAATGTGGCAAGACCACCACCAAGACCATGGTGGTCTTGGAGGTTAAAAAAAAAAAATACGATTGATGGCGGATATTCTGAACAGTTGATATAATGTACGGTACGGATAATTTATGCTATTTTACTTGGTTGTAGACGTTTAGTTTGATTTTACAATTTTTTCCAATAATAAGAGGGTACTTATTCTGCATTAAACAATACATTCTTTTCATACACTATTACTTGTCTTTTATTGGCTTTATTTACATAAATTTTGAGAATTAAATTCTCTAACAATTTAACCAATAAATTTTACCGGTTTATTGACAATTTAACAAAATTATTTTATTCCAAAGCTAAAAACTGTGTTTTGTCAATTTTTTTTGTTGTTTGTTATTCCATATTTCGTAGAAAATAATGGAAATACAGTTCTGGACCAAGTTTTTAAAATTTGTCAGGTCATAAACCAAAAGAAACCTAAACTTTGGCACCTTTAATTTGCTTTCTCAGATTTTTGGTAGGGCTTCATTTCAGCGGAGGAGCAGAAATCGGGACGAAATTTTTCACTAGCCGTAACTCGCTAACGAAGCGTTTTCGGACCCATGTATATATGAAATTTTTTTCATTATTTTAATGAGGAAAATAAACCCATGAAGTTTAGCAGAATCCTCTCGGGACATTCTGTAAATACTTTTTATACATTAGCGACTGATGCTGATTATTTAATAGTTAATAAGATCATCTATTTTTATATTTCAGTAATTTTTTTGTTAACGGTCTTTGAGCAGTTTCTGGTATTTAAAACTATTGTAATAAACACATTTTATAATAGAACGTTCTTTATATTTACATAGTATATCCTTTTACGGCTTGTTATTGCAATATTTTATGACCTGTTACAGAAAATACAAACCGATGAATAACAAATATTTGCTGTAAACTTAATTAACTGTTAAATAAATAATACTATGTATGCTACCACCAACAAACTCTCATCGTGATACTTTGTATTTAATTTTATTCTAAAAGCAACTTCATTTTTAACAGCGTTTTATTATGCAATATTATAACAGTTAAAGAATACGTTAAAACTTCAATCCATGACAAATATGTGGTTTATTTATTTATTACTAATATTTTTTTTTATTTTGTATTAAAAAGAAATTATCCTTGTGAAATCTCGTAAAATCAAACAATATTATGTAGAACTTTGATGACGCAATGATTTCAAGATAAAACAAATCATGCGCATTTAAAATACAAAAAAAATCTATAAAAATGACGGTATAATTCCATTTACAATGATCCATGATTTTAATCTAAAATTCAAATCGAGTCGAACTTAAATTCATTCTGAAGCTAACCTCAAACTTAAACTGGGGATAAATATTTTAGCGTAGGCATATTTTATTAATCTTCTATTCTTTATAATGTTATAAAATTTCATACCGTTATTAATAAATTTTATTTTTAAATGAATAAAACAAAAAGTTACTTAAAAGTACCGTTTTGGATTAAATTTTAACCTAACGTGACTTTAAATCTTAAGAAAACTCGTAATTATCTAAAAATAGTCCGAATTATAACTCGCTAGCTAATATTTTCTTTGTTTCATTGCACAATTTAGGCAAGGCTATTTTCTGATAATCAACAGTTTTCAAGTTATCGACCATTTTCCTCGAATTATTTGCTACTTCAATCAGGAATAACCATTTTTTAAAATTTAAAAAAAAAATGGTTTGTCGTTTTTAGTTAAAATAAATAATATAATTTATATACTACAATGAATATATATATATATATATATATATATATAAATATAAATAAAGCATAATATTTATATACGTATTACATCATGGATCACGTTTTTAAGCAAAATTGTCCTTAAACACTTCTCAGATCCGGTGATTTAATCTTTAAAAAAAGTATATAATTAGTTGTGCATCGTTTTATAAGGAATATTTAGTAAGTTTTCCCCAACCTCCCAGGGCCGGACCCGCAACTAACCATTATCACGGCCCTAAAAGGTGCCATCGCTTCTAACTACCAGGATGGAGCAGTGCGCGGCCCGGCTATGCCATTCCCAGCCGCCCCACCCCAGTAACCGGGACCCGGTCCTTTGGTGTCATTGCCTCTAACAGGGATACCCCGGAAAGGGCGTCACCGCCCTCTCCTATCTTTAATGATTCTAAATCCTATCTTTAATGAAACCCGCAAGAAAAAATCTAGCGGGGTCAAATCTGAGAAGCCACGAAATTGGACCTTCACGACCGATCCGCTGAACTGGGTATCGAATATCAATAAAATCTCGGACTTCTAGGCTGTAGAGAGGTAGTGTCTCGGTCTTGCTGATAGTAATGGCATCCATCTTGGTATCCATTATCTAACTGAGGAATTACAAAATTTTGAAACATGTACAGATAAACGATACCATTTGCGGTTGCTTCCTGGAAGAAAAACGGGCTGTCAGTTTTTGTTTGCATCACGAATACGGTGCAAAGTTTCATGAGGGTTTTCGCGACTCCATATTCGGCAGTTAGGTGTTCACCTTGCCACCGATTTCCACATAAAACTGCAGCCGAGTAACTTTGTCGTCATCTGTAATGTGTTGAACATAATTAGTTTCTGTGGCTTCAAGTGCAATCGTTTACGTAATCATTCCGCAAACAGTCGTTTTTAGAATACCAGTCTCACGTAACGCACGTTGATTTCTTCGGACTAGGTGCAAAACTTTCTCTGAGTTGATCCACAGCAGCTTCAGGAACTCATGAACCTCCTGGTGATTTCGTATGTTTAACAGAAAAACCTGTCTCAGCTAAGGTTTGGTGCCAAGAGTAAATCGTATGCGTACTACGAGCACCTTTACCGTACTCACGAAAATTACGTTGAACTGTAGCTGCCGACTATAAGTCATGAAATCAAAACACACAGCGAGCACATCCCGTGCTTCATCTTCAACACCAGTAAATGCAGCCATCTTCAACAACACTGGTGACGACACTGATGGCCGAATTTGATAGTAATGAACTAGCCGAGTCAAATCTTGATATGTTTTGCTATGAAATGAGACCTCATCCGAATCTGAAAGTTATCTAAATGGAGTTTTATACGCTTTAAAGTTGTGAAGCCTTTTTGAATCACCTAGTATTACTGTTTCTTTCAACCGACTAGTTTACCCTCGTTCAATCCATAACACCCTTGTAAATTACGTTTTGTTTTATTTTGGTTTTGTATTATTTTGAAGGATAATCCTTCAGTGTGTCGGTCGCAATCTGCAATACCGTATAAATTGATAGTTTAGATTATATCCTTCATGCGGATTACTCCAATCTAGAATACATTAGTTATTGCTAGCTTTATACAAACTTCTTCAAGTCATATGATGCAACTAGCACTGCATTAATTGTTGGTTTTATACCGTCGTTATGAAGGCGCCAAATGCAACGTGTAAGTGAGTTAAAATTTTTTTTTTTAATAATAAAGTTGATTTTTTGACTTTATTACACCAATTTTCTCAGAATTAAGTTCTGTACAAATTTTTATAATGAAATTTTCATTTTATTAGTCGTTTAAAAATTTTGTATTTAAACTAAAAAAAACATTTTTTTCCTCATCGAATTTGTTATTTTACCTTGGATATCCTGAAAACCTGTAAATACAGTTCTAGAACGTATTTTATTCGATTTTTCAGGTCAAAAAACATAACAAACCATCAAGTTTGCCTCATATATAACACCTTAAAACTGTTAATAAGACCTCATTTCACGGGAGGAACTGAAATCCAAACTAAATTTTTCGTTAGCCGTAACTCTATAATAAAGAGTTTTCGGACGTTATTTTTTTATTTATGTAATACCAGTTACGGAATAACAGCACAATGACATGTTGTCAACAGTATTCTGCAAAGATGTCAAGGCATCTGTTCGCAGTCTGGCGAGTAAGTGTAAATGTACAGATAAATGTGTAGTCTTGAACAGACTCAAGCCGATACTCCTGAGACCTGTGGTTAACTGAAATCCAACCGCCAAAGAACATCAGTAACTACAGTCTAGCATTCGCATCCATATAAAAGCAACTGCCTTTACAAGGGCTGAAACCTTAGAAATCTCGATTTCAAAAATCAGCGGATTTTGCGATGACAAGTATAACCACTCAACTAACCCGGTGGGTTAGTCTAGTGATTATATTTTTGTGCGGGTTATATGTTTTTCCTTATTTCAAGCCTTAAAATCAGTTTCCAAATTATTTCCCTTTGGTCTTGAATAATTCTGTGTATATATTTGTTTTTAATTAATATTGAACTTCACAAATTTGTATTTAATTTTAATAGACGTTATTTGCATCGACTTTCCCAGAATCAAATTCTCAAATCAAATTTACAGAACATCAAATTCATAGTTAGCTAGAATTTTTTTATTTGTGTGTTGGTAAATTAAGAATGTATTCTAAACTTAAACAAGTGTATTTTTCGACAAAACCTTTTCGTGTTTAACACCATTTTTCTTAAAACCTAAGTGAGAAAGAGATCTGGGACTATTTCTATTCAATTTCTTAGATAAAAAACCATAAGAAAGCGCTAAATTTCCCCCTCAATTTGTACCCCAAGAACTTTAGTACGGTTTAATTTCACAGAGGGAGCAGAAAGCAGGACTAAATGTTTCACGGGCAAAAACTCGCTAACGGTTTTCTTACCTATATTTAGTCGCCGAATGGCTTCGACGGCACGTGGCACTTAATAACCTTACGGTACCCCTGAGAAGGACTGTTATCGTCGAATGGCTTTGACGGCTCGTAATTCATAACCTTGCGGTGGCCCTGAAAAGGGCCGTTTTATCCGTTAGCTCTGAGAAGAGCTGTTAGGTCCGGAAGCTGGTCTCCGGCAAATTCGTTGAGTTGCGGCTCGTCCATTGTAATCAGACCGGGCTTCCCCTCAGCGGCAGTTGGGCCCCCACTACAGCGTGGCAGTAATGGCCCCCAGAGCCCCGCAGTGTCGGGTCGGCATCGGTCGTCCTTCGCTGGCGCGGCCGAGGCGGTTCTCCCCGAGCGATACCACGCTGGGCCGGCTCCTGCTGTTGAGTCCGCCGGCCAGGGCGATTGAACCCCGGCAAACTGGAGCGGGTAGGTAGCGTCCGCGTCCAGCGGCTCCCTCAGCGGGCCGGCCAAGCCTGCTGCTCCGGCAGGGATATTGGCGTCCGCTAGGAGGTCCCACGTTCAGGCGGCCAGGGAACTTCTTCTTCTTCCTTGTGTTCTTCAGATAGTGGTCGACTATGAATTAAATTTCACTCTCGTGAACGCTTTTTTATTGGAGCCTGAGAGAGGTGGGGCGCATCTCTCCAGGTGTATCAGCGCGTAAGTATACTGTGTTCCAGCTAACATCTGAGCTGCTACCGTGTTCGTCCGCCGATATTAAATTAGGCATATATGTGATAACAGTTTATGTGAATTTTATTTTCTTATTTTTGGCTATAAAATCACCTCCAGAGAGATTGTCATGTAATTTAGAATCATCCTGAATATGTTTTTTTTAGTTTTTTTTATTAAAAGTTATTTTTTTAACAAAATAAGACTACAGGCAGATAAAATAGAGAATATACGATAAAATTCAAGACCTGGAAATAACAATAAGAAAATGACGACTAAAACTCTATGGACAGATGGTCCGAATGAACCGATTAAGGCTAACAAACATATTTTCCAAACACTATGGAATTATAAAGATCAAAAAGACTATTAAGCAGGTGAATGAAAAACTTAAAATTTCATTATAACAGAAAAAACTCTCATGATCGAAAGGAATGTAGAAGGAAGATTTTTGAATTAAAGGTTACTACAGGTGAAAAGAAAGAACTCTACAGAGGAGAATGAACTGAAGAAAAAAGAGCTAAACAGTCCGAAAGATTAAAGAACCTCTGGAAGAAAAAGAAAGAAACTAGATGAAGAAACATTTGCGTGGTCCTTACAGGCCTATCCGATAAGAAAAAAGAAGATATATTTATATAATAATTATAAAATTCCCTGAATTCATGCCACAAAAATTCGGTATATGCTAAAACATAACTCTATTACTCTCTAATCTTCCTCGCAGACTCTCTGTTTTTCATGTGGAAAAGTCTAGATTCAAATACGTTTAGTCGTAGGATTTTATACTAGCTACAAAATGAATCTTCTCTATCGAAAAATAATAATACGTAACTATATTTAAATAATTATAATAAACAGTAGAGAAAATAACATCCTCGTGAAATAACTTCCATCTGTTGGTCAGTAATGTTATACTCGTATTTTAGCCGTGCTGACCGAAATCGTTACTCAATTGTATACACTATTTTTTTTGTTTTTTGTATTAAAGCTTTATACGTAACCTGAACTGAAATCATTATTCCTGTGTAATAATTTTAATATTCAAGTAACGCAATAACATCCATATCTCCGATTTTTTTTCTTTATATTGTTTTATTTTAACTCTTTCTCCTTCAAATATCAACCGCATTCTCTCAAGAATAAAGGCTGTGCGTTTAAAACTGTTTTGTTTTAGCTATGAAGAAACGATAGACACGATTTAAATAAACAAAACATTATAAAATCAATGTATTACGTTAAAAAGTATTTAATAATTTTAAGATTTCACCGTCAAGCAAGCGAATTTTTAATCCTACCTATACACCGATAAAGATACACTGTAACATTTCAGGGTCGTCGTATTATTAAAAGTGAAAACTGGACTGAACGAAACAAAGGAACTTTCATTATTTCTAACAATGAAAAGTTCTTGTAACTATTTTTAACTTTAAAAAAATAGTTTAATAAGAAGGACAGGAAGATCATTTAACAAAAATAGAAGACCTACATTTGAATGTTCAAACCTTTTTCGTAACGAGAGCTTTTTTAAAAAAGGGAATGTATTAGCTAGTTTATTTTTCTTCGTATTTTTCATCTTATAACATGTAAGATTTCTTCCAGTCTTTTTTTCAGATGTGAGAATATTTTATCTTCCCAGTTCTTTTTACTTTTATAATTTTCTTTTTTTGTGTCTGATATTTTCCTTTCTGGTTTATAACTCATTCTCTTGTTTTCACTAGTATAAATCAACCCTTGTTTTATTTAACATAATTCTTCTATTTAAATATCCTTCTTTTATAATTATTATTATTAAACGAATAATAATCACTTTAAGATACTGACATTTGTTTCAACAATTTATTTTTTACAATCGGGTCGCCATAAGGATTGCTACCATAAGTACAATTTTTGGCAAAGAGTAACAAGTCAGGAGACCGTATAAAGATATCTCACTTCTAATACAATATTAATAATATGCATCATCTGTCATTACACAAACGAAGCGATAACAAAAACAAAGAGAGCATAGAACAAATAATAAAGTCAGAAAACATTAAAGTCAGCCGGATAAAATAACAAATATTAAAGTCAGATCAATTCAATAGAGTTACAAAACAATAAAGACACAGAATTCTCGTCAGAGTATCAAACCACCACAATCAACCACCAGCTTCAACACATGTCAAATTCCAGTATAGATTCTTAAAATTTTAACTCTGACATTGTAATCCCACGGACATGCACTCCAATGATCATTCACGTCCTCAAAGATCAGCGAGATCCATCACATGTAGTCTTCTCAATCGTCTTACTTCCTCACCGCTGTCAAGTAGATTCAGCGTTAGATGACTCATAAGCTTGTCAAAATTAGATATAAATTCCCTGCTGGTTCACCGTATCTCCTCAGGAACCCGTAGCACACGGAGACACCCGTGCACGTCATCATCAACCATGGAGCCTCTACACCATGCTGAGCACCTTCTTTTGAAACCGTCGGATGATTTCAACGTTACAAGTAGTCGCCCGTACTTGTGCATTATACCTCCATACAGGAAACTAACTTAACATAAAAAATTCATTATTTTTAAAACGTATTAAGTAAATCACACGTTGACACCGCTAGCCGATTGAATCTTTACTGGGAGAAGAGTAATGAAAAGTATAAATGTTTTTAATTACAAATTACACGTAATCATCATTATAACTGGAAAATCATTTTAATATAATTTTAACCTGTCTACGTAAAAAGTTATGTCGTAATTCCCTATAAATTAATTTTTCTTTTTTTCTTCGTGAATATAAAATTCTATCTTTCAGCTTTACGCATAAAAATAAGAAGGTGATTGAAGGAAAGTTGTAAAATCGTATTAATTATAAGAAAAAAACTAAATTAATCCGTATTTAAATTTAATTTTTTTTAACATATTGCTCTTATTTATTTTTTTCCGTTTCAGTGGGTCGGAGGAACCCCATTTACGGGCGAAATGTCGGACTCGCTAACAAACAGGTCCCGCAAGATGTTATTAAAATGCGTATGTGTGCGCCCTACCGACTAAACCTCATATCTCACCAACTCCCCTCCCGAGGCCGGATCCGCAATTACACATTGCACAGCCCCGTGAAGTGCCTTTGAGGTCGGGGGACCCAGAGTCCCTGTGCGTCATCACCATCCCCCATTCACGCAAGCATGGACGCACGACAGCTTCCAGAGGGCTGTTCGTCACCCCTTAGCTCTCCGGTCCTTTACTTCGCCTGATCGCAGGACTTTACTGCAGCTTACTTGGTCTTCCTGATCGGTCCGCTTCTAGCGATCCGGGTCTCGGTCTTCTCGGCACAGAGATACGAGAGTCCCCCCTCGCTTCCTCGCCGCCTACAACCAGAGCAAGCCCAGACGAACGAAGACTCCACGAAGGGCTGTCCCCTATTCCCTCGCTCCCCAGTCCTTCCGTTTAACTACCTCGGTTTTGTAGGTAGCTAACGTAGAGAAGTGACGCTCGCTCTGAAACATCTTACTGATGACGCTTTCTCGAGTCGGTGGACCCGTTACTAACTCACACGCCCTAAGAGTCCACTATCACATTTTCGGGGGTGTCTACCTCGTCACGGTACGAGCATCCTTCATCATCGGCCCTCCTCCTACCGTACGGGTAGTATGTTCTGAAAGTACCGTGGCCGGTCAGAAATTTTATTCTTTTTTTTTTATATTTATTATTTTTTACGATATTAAAAGCACACCCGCTTGTAAAACAACACTTACATTCCTAAAAAAAAATATCGTAAAATACGGTACCGTATCAACAACTTGAAAGTTATTTATTATTTATGGAATATTTATTCACGAATGAATTCAAATAATATCGCGTGCTTTTTTATAGTTAAAATCCGTGGAATGATATATTATTTAATTATAGCTATAAATTAAATTGATTTTTAGTTACATAACAAACGATGTGAGAATTGTTGAACAAATGGCAGAATTTTAACGAATCAAGGGGGAAACAGTAAACTAATATCATATATAATTCTAGTTAGAGCAACAAGTAGGCAGTTACACGTACATAAAAGCTTAACTAATCGATATAATAATAACAGAATAAATATTCTGTTCCTCTAAGGTTTCATTCCAAATTACCTTATAAAAAAGTGTTAAAACACATTAAAGTATGTCCTTTACAAAATGTACTTAATTTAATATACGATACGTTTATTTTCTGTGCAAGACGACTATTTGTTTTTCTGGAAATCGTGACTCGTTCATTCGTACTGTTTATGGCTTCATTTGAATACAATAATATTATTATTGTGAACATATAAAGGTGTAAAATTTTCAATTGAAATTTATACGGAATCTTTCCTTCACTTTTCTTTTGTTTATGCCTGACCTTGATTCTAAACTCGTTTGTTTTTCTTTTTTTAATTCTTTCCTTCTCTCAATAACCGTTATAATTTGTTAAAATAATCTACGATTCATTTTATTTAATTTTTTAAAGAACAAGTTAATATGTAATCGTACCGTTAACGTAATGTTAATAAGTAATCACAAATTATATGTAAAATAATACGCTAAAATTACGTAATAATTATTTTAAAATCGGTGCCATTATCAAGATGAGTAGACAATTTACAAACAAATTTCCTATAAATGTACTCGTATTATTATAGTTAAAAAAATACAATTTTAAACTAAAACTTTTGACGCAAATTTAAATTAAAATAAGTTTTGCTTATATTTTAATAATTTATTTATTCACCCGGTAATTATAGGCCTATTTTCAATTAAAGCCATCCTGTGGATATTTTTGTTCTTTACGATAAATAATGGATTTTTTTTTACAAGCTAAAAATTCAAATCTAATCGGGAATTGAACCCAGAACGTTTCAAATGAAACGCATAGATGCTACTATTTCCCTCGGAGGTAATATAATTATAAAAAAATAGTAAAATTCATCTTAATAAAAGATTTTATGATTTATAAATAACTATTAAAGAGAAAATTATGGAAAGAGAATGCATTTAAATATCTCAATATATTTCACGAGTGAATATGTTTTCGAAAACCGAGAATTTTATAAAAAAAACATCCAGTATATAAACCGTTTAATATCGATCATGTAATAAAGATTTTTATAGATTTCTATAAAACAAAAAATTAAACTATTATATAGAATTACCCATCAATTCCATTCATTTATTGTCTCTCTTAATATATCTTCTTGTCGTACTCGTGTTTATATATTTTATAAATTAAGCTGAGACTTTTCCTATGACTGCTGAACATAATTTTATCGAATCAAATTAAACCGTAATTTTATTTTTTTAAATTTTGGCTATGTCATTATTTATGATGATATAGGCGATCTCTCTCTTCTTCTACTTCTCTTTTGTTTTAAGGTTTTTATTTATTCCGCTTTTAATTTATTCGACTTTCACAATGCATGACCTTTTTCGGCGCAGCTATTGTGCACATCCAAAATAACTTTCCAAAAGCGTTTGATAAACTTTCTTGTGTTCCTTCTTGAAGCGTTTTTCCCCCGTCTTTCTATAATCCTAGAAAGCCGTGCCACGGCTTTATAGAATTTCTAGAATTATAGGTAAAAACTTGAACTTGTATCTAAACTAAAATTATTTATATTATATTCTTATCGTTAAAAAATGTATTTCTTATATAAATATTTATTTATCTACTTCGTAATTTTTCGCTACAAGAATTTCTTGTACAGAGCGTCCGGAAAGTCGCTGTACTTTAGAATTATGCGGAGTATTCTGTTCTATCGGCGTTAGGTTGGTTGTCCTGCGGTTTCGATGGGCGTTGCTCAGTAATAAACAAGACGTCAATTGTTGAGTTGTTATTGAACGTGCTTCCTTTTCGTTTCATTTCGTTTGTCGTAATCGATAGTTACGAGAAACGTAATGATTACGGTAGACCGATTCTGGTAGAACGGTACGATTTTGGTAGTAAACGGTAGTACGAAAGTGGCGTGATTACGCTGCTACGGACCGTGTTACTCGGTTTAGATAAAAGAAGTTGACGGACGTTTTCGTTAAAAAATCAAATTAAGTTTACGTAGGGCCGATGCAAGAGTGATTAGTTACTACCGATTTTGTTATAATAAATACACTAAAATAAAATAATAAATAATAATGTTGTTCTAATCGTTTTTAATTCGTGGCTTATACTGCTAACAATTCCGATAAGAATATTGTTTGTCGCCCGAATTCAAGAACGAAGCTTAAGGTCTCTGTTAACCGCAGATTCCGTTATCGGCAACACTCCCGATTACCTCGGTTAAGGTCCTAAAGCAATGAAATAAAAATACAAAGCGATCATTAAAAACGTTTTGTCATTATACTTCTATAATTCCAGTACACAGCAACTTTCCGAACGCACTGTTGATCTTAATTTCGGGATTAAAAAATATTTTTTCTATAGCTTACTTCTAAGCTAATTATTCTTTTACATAACTATATTTTGTCTTATTCCCACCTCTAACGTCTACTACATTAATCGCATGTTTCAAGAGAAAACATTTTCATACATCACAAATCTACAATCTTGTAATACAAAACACAGCGTCATAATAATTTAAAGATATTTAGCCGTATTAAAACTTATCTTTAACCCCCATTCTTGATATCTATTTATGTCGAAATAACATCTTAATGAAATGCTATCCACAATTTTTTTCTTTGAACAATTACTTAGATATTTTCTTAATATGTATTTATCGCTGGATTTCTCTAGCAACTTGTAAAATTTAAAGAAATTTTAGCGATAAAATTATTTCCAGTTTTGTTTTATTTTTCCTTTTGAACAAAGGAAATTATCAATTTTATCTATTTTAACGTCAGCATTAGTGTATTGTTGTGTTATTTTTTTGAGATTGTTACCGTAACATTTTAACTACTCGGCTCAATAAATTGAGGATTTTCAATCGGTAATTACTGAAAATATGAAAACTATTCGTACATAATTATCAGTTGAAGTTTGTTAGTCCACTTTAAATTTCTTTTTGAAGATATTTAAAATAGATCACGCGTTGTTTATTTGCAAAAATTTTAATTTATATTAAGTTACTAACTCATCATTCTTTACTTGTCTAACTACGCCGGTGATTACGGTCTTCCTATTCTAATTGTTTTTATAATTTAACTGTACCTGAAAATTTTATTTTTTCTATTTAACTAGATTTTTTACTTTTTCGACTACTATACACTTTTCATTATATTTGCTTTTAAATAATAACCGTTATCTGTGTTTTTCTTTTGGTAACATCGGTGGTTCGTCACACTGGTATTCCTTCCGTACTGAAATTCCCGTCAACAAACTGCACAGTAAGTATTTTTCAATGCAATATTGAAAAATACATAGCACAGGCAGTCCGAGTAACACGGAATGACGACGCGCTGACTGGCGTGAACTTGGCTCAAATGACTGTCTCACAGTCGCAATATTCTTGGGTGTACTTACTGTTTTTACACTGATTTTTCAACAAAAACTTACAGTAAATTAACAAGTTTACAATAACTTATAAAAGAAATCCTACAATTACAGTTAAAATAAACTACAATTTATTTTTATTATTCCGCTTAATAAACTCTTTACATTTTCTCTTTTAATTTTAATTAAATCCGTGATTACGGGGTGTATATATATTACATACATATTTCTTAACGTAGAAAATAATTGATATAGGGTAAAACAAAATGATTTTCCATTTGTATCCTTTTAAGTTATTGTAATTAATAACTTACTCCAGAAAGTACAGACTGACTTCCAGTTACAGTTACTTCCTTTATTATTCTTATTCTTATTATTATTTTAATTAAAACTTAATTTCCGTTGTGCTTTCTAAGTTACAAAGTAAACCGAATAAAATCAAATCCAGTTGTGTTTACTTTTTTAAACAGAAATACAAGCATAAATGTTAATATAATGGATCTATAAATATTACGTAAATCGATAAACTAAAAATTTAATTACCGTCTTCTTATGTTTTTAAAAAATCAGATAAAGTTCGTTTTAAAAAATTATGATACAGGTGTGGCAGTGGACCGGACGATTTTAAGAACGTATTAAATTATTAATTTTATTTGATTTTAAGCAGTACGAATGCAACATAGACATGAAAGTATTTACTATTTTTGATTTTAAGACGCCGAAAAGAGAAAATTCATCATCCCAAAATTCAGTTTTCATTTTTAATGAAAATGAAATTCAGCGCGTTAAATTAATTTTATATTATTACGTTTGTTATCTTAACTAGAATTTTATACAGAAGAATTGAGAGGAGAGTGGAAGAAGTGTTAGGAGAAGACCAATTTGGTTTCAGAAAAAGTATAGGGACAAGGGAAGCAATTTTAGGCCTCAGATTAATAGTAGAAGGAAGATTAAAGAAAAACAAACCAACATACTTGGCGTTTATAGACCTAGAAAAGGCTTTCGATAACGTAGATTGGAATATAATGTTCAGCGTTTTAAAAAAATTAGGGTTCAAATACAGAGATAGAAGAACAATTGCTAACATGTACAGGAACCAAACAGCAACAATAACAATTGAAGAACATAAGAAAGAAGCCCTAATAAGAAAGGGAGTCCGACAAGGATGTTCCCTATCTCCTTTACTTTTTAATCTTTACATGGAACTAGCAGTTAATGATGTGAAAGAACAATTTAGATTCGGAGTAACAGTACAAGGTGAAAAGATAAAGATGCTACGATTTGCCGATGATATAGTAATTCTAGCCGAGAGTAAAAAGGATTTAGAAGAAACAATGAACGGCATAGATGAAGTCCTACGCAAGAACTATCGCATGAAAATAAACAAGAAGAAAACAAAAGTAATGAAATGTAGTAGAAATAACAAAGATGGACCGCTGAATGTGAAAATAGGAGGAGAAAAGATTATGGAGGTAGAAGAATTTTGTTATTTGGGAAGTAGAATTACTAAATATGGACGAAGCAAGAGCGATATAAAATGCCTAATAGCACAAGCTAAACGAGCCTTCAGTAAGAAATATAATCTGTTTACATCAAAAATTAATTTAAATGTCAGGAAAAGATTTTTGAAAGTGTATGTTTGGAGTGTCGCTTTATATGGAAGTGAAACTTGGACGATCGGAATATCTGAGAAGAAAAGAATAGAAGCTTTTGAAATGTGGTGCTATAGGAGAATGTTAAAAATCAGACGGGTGGATAAAGTGACAAATGAAGAGGTATTGCGGCAAATAGATGAAGAAAGAAGCATTTGGAAAAATATAGTTAAAAGAAGAGACAGACTTATAGGCCACATACTAAGGCATCCTGGAATAGTCGCTTTAATATTGGAAGGACAGGTAGAAGGGAAAAATTGTGTAGGCAGGCCACGTTTGGAGTATGTAAAACAAATTGTTGGGGATGTAGGATGTAGAGGGTATACTGAAATGAAACGACTAGCACTAGATAGGGAATCTTGGCGAGCTGCATCAAACCAGTCAAATGACTGAAGACAAAAAAAAAAAAAAAAAAAACGTTTGTTCACAAATTTTACTTGCTATTATAAAATTAATAACTTATTGTAACTCACCGAGCTGGTCTAATGATCGACTCGTCGACTTTAAAGTCGACGAGTCCTTAAAGTACTAAACGAGTACTTTAACAAATGTATTTATTAATATTAATTTATAATATTTCGTAAATAATAAAAATTAGTACAGTAAAGTAAACTAATAAAGCATTTACGTATCGTGTGACAAAGATGCAGAAATTCCCGATTATTTAATTCGTATTATTTAAAAATTCATTATTCCAATTTCATCTTTGTAAATAAAATTGTTGTACATAAATTTTTCCGAATATTTTTCATACGATTAGGTAATTTACTAAAACAGCCGTGGAATAAATATTTATTTCTCTAAACCCAAACGAATACTATTCTATTATTCGAAAATACGTAATTCGTAATCCGGGATGATCTTCTCTGGATTTTTATTATTTTATCGTATAAATGCTATTATATAATACTTGTAAAATTACTTAGACAATAATCAAACACAGTAGATAGAATCTGCCCATCCTGTACAGATAGTTCCGGAAACATTCATGTCCAGACAGACAGGAACCGGGTGAATTCGTAGCCTGTGTTACCGTGCTTTCGTCCCACCGAGTTCCTGACGTCGCTTATGAGCCCACAGCTCCTTCCTTTGTCCGAATCCCGCTATCTATCACACCAAGCCACGTAGAGAACGCGAGTTGCTTCCTTTCTGTCCAGTCCAGCCGCAATTGAAGGTCTCATTTGCGCTTTAAAAGCGGCATCCCAGCTGTAGTTTATGTTTATCTATATTTTTTAAAAGTAGCAGACCCGGCAATGCTTCACTATTGTTAGATTTTTGTATATATATATATATATATATATATATATATATATATATATATACAGATTACATGAACACAATTGAAAGTTTGATAAAACCTTAACAAAATGAACATTACGGAACTTCACAAAATTTAACCTTTCCCTTTTTCCTTTCTCCCTTCATTTATTCTTTTCCCGTTTTCCTTTTTACCATATTGTTTTTCCTTTTACCCCATTTCCCTTTCCCTTTCCCCCGTTTTCCCCTTTTCCTTTCCTTCTCCTATTTCTCTTTCCTTTATTTAACTTTCTCCTTCCTCTTTACATTTTTCTTTTTTCTCGTTTTACCTTTCCATTTCCTTTTCCCCGTTTTCCCTTTTTTATTTTTTCCATTTTTCCCTCCTTCCCTTTTTCTCTTTTTACCTTTTCCGATTTTTCTTTCTCCCTTTTTCTCCCGCGAGTAAATCGGTCCAGTAGTTTTTTAGTCTGTAGCGGACACATATATGGGAAACATTGAAATGGAATGTAAAATATTTAGTATAGCGTGTGTTGCTTTTACGTCCAACAGATAGCGCTGTTTTTTAAAAAAAGCGTGTTTTTACCTGTCACAGGTGTGACATCTTAGGTATATAAATAGTAGGTATATAAAAACACGCGCGTATTCGAATGCAACGTTGTGTCGAACTTTCGGAGATTTAAGATTTTGGACAAACGAACATTTACATTTTTTATTTATATAGATATAAGTAGGGGGCAACAAAATTTAAAATATATTGATTTACATAATTTGTATAATTTCATTATATTAAAATTTATGTTTGTATTTCTGAATACAACTGGCATTAGTATTGCAAATGATCGCCATTCCGCTATACGCACTCGGTATCCCTTCTTAAAGTCATCCGTTACTCTTTGCAGCATTTCTTGGGGAATTCTAGAAATTACGGGAACCCAATAACGGAAATTTTGCTTTTAACTAATCCTGAAAAATCAAAATTACCCTTATCGCTCGTTAGTAAATTGTTAAAAAGGTCTTGCCTTTCGTTAATTATTTGCAGTACAGTTTGATAAAAATTTACCCTGTTTTCATAGTTACGTTCATGTTTTTACAGTACCACCTTTCTTCTTTAGCGATGAAGCAGCGGCATTAAAGTTTCGAATCCAAGTCTTGATGGCGCGAGCTGATGGACGATTGCGTAATGTTTTCAAAATTTACGCTGAGCGATCACGTAACTGTCACCGTTTTTGTAAAATAATTCATAGCAAAGGCATGTTGTTCTCCGATCCACTATTCCATTACAACCAAATTCTTTTCAGTAAGCTTCAGTGGTTTCATCTCTACTCATTTCTATCTCTGAAAAATAGTGTTGCAAAATCGCCCGATTCATTGCCGCACCTCTATAAACAAGCCTACTTTCAGAGTTCACAGGGTTTAACAATGGTAAAGTAAAATATTTTCAAAACATAATGAAAAGCTAAATTATTCCATAAACGGCAAATTATACCAAGTAAAATGTTATAATCTTTTTTACTTTTGTTTTATTTTAATTTATGTACTGCCGCAGAATTATATTTATTTATAACATACTATTCATACTATGGGATCCCCCAATGCTTCGCTATTGCTAAATTTAAGTGTACGAATTAAATAAATTTTGTATTATATTTGACAAATTATATTATGAAAATAATAAAATGTTTACTACTAATTGTATTTCAGTTAAATAAATCAAAATCATAATAAAAGAACGTATAAATAAATAGTAAAAAAAAGTATAAATAAATAACCTAAAACTTCTCTTACTAAATTTAATGTCGTTTTGTATATCGCGAGAGATCTTGGAAATCGATTGTCACTGTTAAAATCGATCGTTTTCTGTGTCGATATGGACTTCCTAAATATTATGGAGCTAATAACATGTAACAATTCCCGGGACAAATAATAATAAATTGTGAAATTTTCATCGAAATCGGTTTAGTAGTAGGGCACACGCAAAACGAGGATTGTCTTTTATTAGGTAGATTTCATAAGAAAGATACCTATTGTAATGCGTATCGTGATTCGACTTCAGGAAAATTTCGACATACCTTCGCGTTTCACATCCCCCAGACCTCAACCACCCGTCAGTTCAAAAGTTTATATATATATATTTCACTTTCTTGTGGACACGATAACTACTGTAATTTTACGCCAATCACTTTCAAATTGACATAAAATATAACGTCCAAAAATCTCGGTCAAGTTCGTTAATGGGCAAAATCGGATCATGGGGGGGGGCTTTTTTCAAAAAAAACAAAATCGCTCTAACTTTCTTATTGAGTAAAATATCGAATTCGTTTAAACTTCTTATTATTCTTTGGATAAAAAAAAGTTTTTTTTCTTTCAAATGTTTTGAAAGAAAACCGATTTAATCAACCGTTGGCCCAGGAGGTGAAAAAAATTGAGTTATGAAGACAAAAAATCATACCTCCCTTAATAGGCACAGTATCAAATAGATTTAAAGTAATCATTAGTCCTCCAAACATTACCTACAACTTTTGTATGAAACAATTTTTTATATGACCGACCCTTACGGTAAGGGTTGACCAAAGTGTTGCTGGAATTGTAATAAGATTGAGCTTGTATGCTAAACATGTGAAACTTTTTTCACATGCAACCGTTGTCGTATTGAGTAGTTTTTTTTTTAACTTAAGGTGGAAACCTTTTTTATCCCCCTACTTTCACTTTACCGGTGAGATCTACCTCCGCCTTCCGGCGTGTCGAAAGGGATTTTTTTAGACTTTTTTTTTCAACAAGATAGTTGTTGAAAAACTTTAATTATTTTAGAATTTTGACGTAAAAATAATACACTGATGGTTTTATTTTAATTATTAAAGTTATTTTAAAGGTATAAGAAAAACAGAGTTTTTAAAATATGTGTTAGACAATAAAAAATATATCGTACTTGTTTTATATTACATATTTTCTCTCGCTTCTTATGTTGTAACAAATTTTTTTTTTTTAAGAGTAGCATTAACATTTATTCGGTAAAAATTCCTTTAATAGGTGTACACAGGATTTGAATAAAAAATTACGTTTTAGTCGACTATTGAATATAGTATATTTACAAATTTTTCTTATAACTGTTAGACAAAAGAGTTATTTCTCGTAAAAATTTAATTCATAAATATAATGACTGTAATTTTTGAAAATCGATACCGGTATTTATACCCGTAAGTCATATTGGAATAATAAATAATTTTATCTAACCGTAAAACTCTGACCAAATTTTAAACACGATATATAAAGTACGATTTCAGATAAAATATGAAATGCTACCAAAAACAAAAAAATTAGCTTAAACAAAAACAATTAAAAAAAAGAAGTTATAGTTTTTTTTTAATATTTTCTTTATTTACACTCAACAACTAAAATCATTATTGACCGGAGTGTAACTATAAACTTACCGGTATACGTATAGTCTTGAACAGACTCAGACCGACCAATCCTGAGACGTGTGGTTCATTGAACCCCGACCGATAAAGAACACCGGTATCTATGATCTAGTATTAAAATCCGAATACAACCTTTTCTGGAATTTGAATTTAAGCAGCCTCTAATTCAAAATAAGCTGATTTACGATGACGAGCTTTAACACTAGACCAACCCGGTGGGCTCATTATAGTTTTAATTGTACAACTGCAAAAAGAAAAGTAACCGAGTTAAGTAACCGAGTTATTATTCCTTTATACATTTTATTTCTTATAATGCGTATCTCTTGTGAACTAATGATTTAAATAATGCATACAAAATTTGAATTAGTCATCTATAAAATATTAATCTTCAAAATTAAAAATAATTTATTTGTATGTCGGTGACTAAGCTTTCACGGTACAAAAGATAGATGGTGAACAATTATAATACAGTTATTTATGATCAATTGTGAGCAGTGGCAAGAGGAATAACGAAAATTTGTAGGATCAGCTAGGTGTGGAAGGGTGTATAACTTTCAATCTCAAATTGATTTCCGAACAATTTATTATTTTTTTAACTTTGTATTTTTCACTGAAATACAACTTGTGGTCAATATTTTATTGATTTCCATTGTTTACACAAAGAGTCTGGTATTATTTCATCACGCAAATAATAATTGTAATAATTATTGTTTTATTTAATTTATTTTTTATGTAAAAAAAAAAACAAAATAAATAATTCATTTTCTTTATTTTTTTGTTTTTATTGAAAAATTAATTTACCACGGAAGCTTTCATTAAAAGCTTATACGTGGTAATATAAAAATTTAAATATGTAGAGTATGAAAAATGCCATGCATGACAGAAATTCAAACCCGAGATCTTCAGATGAAAAGCCTAAACTATTCCACTCTGCCACAGAGAATGGCTACAACAAAGTTTTAAACTTTCTATTTAAACCGGCCGCACTAAAAATGCAATCATTCTTTATATTTTCTATAAAACTCTTATTCATTTGAACGGTTGAATCTTAATCTAAAGAGGAAACAAACTAAACACAACAATCGCTCTATAATTTTTACTTCAACCACAACTTATCAGAATATAAGGAGAACAGCGCACAGCATTGATAGTTCGCACTGGTGTTTTTAAAACAACCTCCTATGAGGCTACCACCGTATCGGGAAAGGCTCTCCCAATCGATTTAGTGGTGAAAGTTCGGGCGGCTATGTGGAAGTTGCGAAGAGGCAGGGAGGCCGAGGTATTTGAGATGCGGTTTCGAGCCGACCCTATATCACACAATGCACCGGTTCTAATTTCGTTCAGTTGCCCATCTCCTGCCTGAGGAGGAGACTTTTTACGATGGATGGATGGCAGCAAGAATAGCACACCACGAGGGAAGGTCCTCGTACAGATTTATACAGGACTTAGAGGAACGGTACGCCTCTCCGTCGTTTTTAAGGGCAACGGGTGCCCAGGTGCTCTCAAATCACGAGAACTTGTACCAATATTTGTTTCGGTTCCGCCTGGCAGCTGATGAGCTGTGCGTCTGTGGAGTAGTCCAGTCGAACGAAATATGATGTTCGACTGCCCAGCTCTTAGGGGGGGTCAGAACTCAGGCCACCCTGGAACTTAGAGGTTGGCCGCTCATAAGCAGCGAATCAATGTGGCGCGAGCCGCATTGTCGGACCGTGTTGGTGTTCCTTGATCCCGTTGCTTTGTTCAACCGGGATCAGTAGATGATTTAAGGGACAGACTCCTACCTCGCTGCTGTGGGAAACTACCGGAGAGTTACGGCTGATCATCAGCTAATTAAAGCTCCAAGAGCTTTAATATTGGTGGACAGGTACTTGCTGGCATTCAGCGACCTAGGCGTGGCAGCGAATTGCTGTCTTGACGAAATAAATTTAATTTATTGAATGTCATATATATTTTAGTAGTCGACGGGATGCGCCTACCCGTTTTAGAAAATATGGCAACTGAGCGGTGGAACACGAAGAAAGTGGTGTGTGGCACCATGCTTAGTTCGCTCACGCAATTAGCTTAGCTATCTAGGAGGTAGTTAGGACACTGTTCGCTAAACTGATTCGAGGCTCAGTATCCGTTTACGGCACAGACATTCGGTCTTATGCTTTAGGGCGATCGAATGGGGTGGTGGCGGGAGAAATGCCGTGCAAATCAAATCGAATCAATCGCTCTATAATTAAAATCATAAATATCATTGATTTTAGTATTATTCCCTGCTTTTCCCCCATTAACTTTAAGCGTACCAAACGATCATAATAGATCATTATCGCTATCATAGGTAACGATTTAATTCACCGTTATAATATTTCAACGTGTTCTAACATTTCGATTCAAACATGGAATATAAGCGTAAAAAATATAGAAAAATGTTTATATAACTATAAAAATAATATACAAAAATATGTATACGTAAAATGTACTAGATCCCCGACGCAGCTTTACCCACGGTATATGGTTACTTGCATTTCCGGTCGCTTTCAGCGGATGTTTAGCAGGTCAGGGATCGCTTCGCTTGCCCTTCTTGTCTAGCCAGGGACTCTGCTAGCTAGACTCCCCTGTATTCATTAAACTCATGCTTGTGTGAATAATAATACAAAAATAAAAACAAAATTAAAGCCTGTTCAATTTATAAAAACTATCAGAGTATTGTAATTTCTTCAGAACAACAGTTTGGTCGGTAGAGAACCCGAAACTTGAGTGATCTGAAGAATATGAGTTTCAAAATAGTCTTCCTACATTTTATAAATATTAGTTATAGCTGGTTATCCGTACAAAGAACGGGTAAAAAAGTTTTTCCCCCAGTTCTTACCGTTACCCGACAAAACCCCTCTAGGCGTACTTCATTTCTCATTTTAAAAATAAATTTTTATTTTTTTTATTTTACGTTAATCAGTCAAGTATGCGGAAGCAGATGCAGCCAGTCGCATCGCATATACAGTAACAGTAACAGTGGTTATCTTGGTTGAGCTCCTTACCGTACACCGTCGCACTCCTTAAAAAAATCGAAATTCAAAAAAACTCGAATGTGAATTTAGTGAATTACTATCTGCAGAGTATTTGTAAAGCCCCAGTGTAGTGAATATTTCGTTTAGTATAAACGGACATGGGAAAACTTTAAAGGCATTGTTCAAATGCTTTTTAGTTTTCTTCTCCCTTTCACGGTTGAATTTAAAAAAGAATCTAGAAATTAATTTTTAGATATTCACGTGAAGATAATACATACCAAAAATCAAGCTGATATCTTCATTTTTAACCGAGAAATTAAAAAATAATAATAAATTCCGTTGTTACTTCATTTTAACCCTATTTCTCTATTTACATTGTTACTCAATTTATTGAAAATAGATTCTTTCTTACTGCGCACTTACACTGTAAGAACATGTATACAAATTTTCATCAATTATTACGAGTATAAGGAAGTCCTGAAATAAAAATATCTCACATAGTACTTTTCAGTGCTGCATTCTAAATCGAGTCTTATCAGGGCTATATATATATATATATATATATATATATATATATATATATATAAGCTATAGTTGGACAACTAGTCGTTTATCGTATATTCCTTCTATATTTTTAATAACATTTTTATTCCACCTTTTTATCAGGGTTTAATGAAAATTTAAAAACAATATTCTTGATTAAATAATTTTTATTTATAAATAAATAAATAAATTTACTATTACAAAATATTACGATGAAACTAGATTGATATCACAGGCGAAGCCGCTACGGGGGAACACTGTATATATATATATATATATATATATATATATATATAGTATATAATACGTATTAGCTTTTGTTTATTACATAAGAAACCTTTTAATCTGATTAAATTGTCATGAAATTTTATAAACTCGTAGACTAAAGTAACACGTATAGAGACTTTTAATGGAGACTTACGTGTATGCAAAGAAAGTAATCTGACAGGATTAATTTTTTAACTTGAAAATTATTTAACGTTAAAAAATAAAATATTTCAAGAATCAACAACTAGTAATCTGTAAAAAATTATAGGGTATTTTACATTTTATTTTTTGTTTGATAAATGTTTCTTTATTTTTTAATTATTTTTTTTTTTATAAACGGAAATAAAAATTGAATAATTAGTACATAAAACAAACCTACAAACTCAAAGATTTGATGGTAATTAAAAATAACAGAGGACTACACTACTGAATAAAAGTAATACAAATTCTAATAATTAAGAAAATATTTTTTTTAATATACGTAATAAACTACAGATAAAAAATACATATTTACATACATTAAACAGTTTCTTCGATTAAAACTGTCTGATGATATTCAGTAACTGCACACTCATGTTCAGAACGTAATATGTATTCTACGCCTAAGTAAACAAATCATCATGTAATGTTACACAAATTTTCAAATAAAATTCTTTCATTCTAACAATGGATACTCCTGGTGAAATAATAATAATTTAAAAATAGCGGTATATAAAAAAAGTAAAATACAGTAACTAATAAATAAACTAATAAACGTCATAAACTAATAAATACAGTAACATCTAATAGTTTTGTAAAACTATTCTGCAGATCTCTCACTGAACATTTTACATAACAAACTTTGTAAAAATGAGTCAAAACACGTCATAAATAATGCTTTATTCATTGTATGCACCTCAGTACTATTACTGACACTCTTATGTTATCTCTTCAGCTCCGAAAATCCTTGCAATTGGTGATACTGGACTTCAATTTTTTCGACATGACAGTAGTTTCTCCAATTATCTATAATAATGCACTCAAATTTTAATTTGGATGCAATTTTGATTTGGCTTTCAAAACGCCAAATATCTGAAACGCTATAAGTAATCAATTTACTGATTGAGCCCATATTATATGTAATTCAAGTCCGGATGATAAAATGATAACCGTAATATAGGACGTCATTTTTAAGCTAGTCTTCTAATTTGAATTTTTTATCCTCTTTAAACGGTTTTATTTTTCTTTAACCAGTCTAGTATTTTTTTTTTTTGATTAGAAATTTATTGCAGTTTCTTCTTGAGTATTGCGAGTGGTGTGGTATTGGGTATCTATTATTATTTTACGCTATTCAGGCAAATTATTTATAGACAGATAAGCTTTACTATCACTAATTTACAAAATATAGTATTATTCATCTCTGCGTTATAATCGCCCGATAGTAGAGATGATTTCCATAGAGCAAGACAATTAGGAACGAAGTCAATATCACATTTGCGATGGACAAGTTTGTAAATTTTCGAAACTGGCATCGATATTCCTTTTTTTTCACAATACTGTCATGCTTTTTGTCGACAATGTAAACCCAAAATATAGATTTCATCAATAAATACAAGGGAGGCCATCGAGGCGGCTGCCAAAGCGAAGAAGACGATGAGTTTGGTTGCCGGTCTCCTACCCAACTGCGGTAGACCGACCCAGTTGCGGAGAAGACTGCCGTCGTCGCATACGCCACGATGTTGTACGGGGCTGAATTCCGGGGGAGCATCACTAAGTACGCGAAATGTTTTGGATGACTCGAGGCTTCACACAGAAGATGCTATTTACGGATAATCTGCGCTTATCGTACAGTTTCCAAGGAGGGATCAGAGGTCTTGACTTGTCTTTTACCTATAGACTGCTGATCGAGCAAAGGAAGAGACTCCTAAGAGCATTAGGACCTCTAGCTCCTGACGATAAGAGGAGAATTTTTGTTGATATTGAAGAATAGTTGTTAGGAATCCGGCAAAGCAGGTGGAACGAGAGAACGAAAGGTCGGTGGACGTACCGCATTGTCGAGATATTAGAAGCCGGTATCGAAGGACTCATGGCTCACTGGGTTACTCTTTAACGCAGTTCCCGGCGGACCATGGCGCCTATAGAGCTTCCTTGCCTAGACTCTGTTCCGCTTATGCTGAGGAGGAGACCCCCTCTACATTTTATTTCAGTTGTACACGATTTGAAAATGAAGCCCAAGAGATGCTGGAAGTCACGGACGCAGAGGTCGTGTTTAATCCGGAAGACGCTCAAAGAATTATGAGAGGATCCCTTGAACGGAAGGCTATATAGGACTACGTTAAGAAAGCGAACGACAAATTACACGCCTCGGAAGAATCTCGACAGGGAATTCGACGTCAGAGGGTGCCGGGCCGGACAGGCCTGCGGCTGAACGCGTTGAAGGCCCCCCCCCACCGTGTGAGGGTCGTATTCGCCCGATGAGATCGGGGGCGCTCCGCATACCACCATGATGGCTGTATACATCCCCTTCCGTATGAAGCCTGCAGCGAAGGCAAAAGCCGAGTTAAAAAATCATCGATGTAAATGTCTACGGAGTCATTTACATCGGTGGCATACTAACCGAGGCCTGGCATATTACTGTGAGGTGTAATCGGTTGACGGTCTATAAGACAACTCTCGTTAAACTCCATCAGGACTAGGTTCGAGGGGGGTGGTGTGGCGACCGGTATCGTCACAATGTCGATTCCGTCAACGGGGCGTCTTTCCCTATGGAGGTTGGGATGTGTCCTTCTCCTGCCAGAGGTAATGCTCCAAGAGCGGTTCCAGAAAGGGGAAGGAAAAAATACAAGGGGTTTTCCTTCAAAACAATATCGAGAATTTTCTTTTAAATAATCAAATCTCTTTTGTTATATGTCAGTATATATAAGGATCTATTACGTAAAATTTTTCCCTAGCTAAACCAAATTCCTTTTAACGAAGTAACTAAACTACTTTTACCGCCATTAAATATTCCATCGATTTTTAATTTCACACCAATTTATTGCAAAGAGAGAGTAAACAACTTACAGACGAACTGAAATTAATTACCGCACAAAAAACGGCAGTGTTATCAAAACTGTCTGTATCAGTCGCTTTCCTTGCAGCATTTCCAAGTTGACGATAGCCATTTTAAAGTTGATACTTTTGAACATCCCAGCAGCACTTGCAACTTGCTTTAAATTTTTTTTGGAGGATCGGATTTGGCTTCATCCCTCATAGATTTTATAACGGTAATTTTTATTTTAAAAAATTGGTTTTCGTTTGGAGATCATGTTACCTATTTTTTTATGTCAAATTAAAAAGGAAACATTACAAAGTTAAGTAACAAAACGCAAGAGAAATAGGCCTTATTTCGAAAAAAATTAATAAAAAGTTAAAACTAACCGTAAACGTAATAAAACCGATATTAATATATCCGATAAATCCTTTTGCATTATGCGTCTGTTTAAGTGATCGCAACATATTCAAGGAGAAAAATGAATATTATATTTATATGCAAATAAAAGAGAAAACAAAATAAAATTTCTTTATAGCATTATAAAACAGGAAATTAGTGATATCGATACTGTAATTTCGTGCTTAAATGCACACTTTAAATGAATAATTTGATTTATTATTACTGAAAGAGAATGGTGTTGTATTGCTGTACATTGAAGAGGGGAGCGAAAAAGTATGCCGTTGCATGTACAACCATCCACCAGTTTAAAAGGTGCACGCACGCACGCATACACACACACGCACACACACAATCACATGAACAAGAGTATATATTGTGTGCATTTATGTATTATATAAATAATGCATATATTTTATTTTACTCCAATTTTTCACAGTATTTGTAAGCGTTGACATGCGAGATATAAAAAACATTCTCAATTCCGGTTAGCCTTCCTAACGTCTACCTATTAGAAGGAATATAGGATGGACATTTTTAACGGGTAAAAAGTGCCAATTCTAAAAGTTGGTCAAAATTACAATATCGAATTTAATTACTGTTCGAAAGTATCGAACCTTTTCGATCGGTATAACCGAACTATTGAACCGTTCAATCGTAATGACTGCGCCTTAGCGATTAATAGTATATTTATTTAAAACTACAAATATTTAAATGACAAACAGAACCGGTTTTAATAAAACTAATTTTCAAAACTTATATCATAAGGTTTTAATATCTTCAGAAACCGGTGCTTTGATCTCTCATTATTGTTATGGAGTTAATGATTAGCTGTATATGCATCAATGCACCCGAAGACAAGCACCTTTGACGAATACTTGGGATCGACACAAAAGGAGGAATAGTTTAATTAATATGCACCTACACTTAATACTCATCGTTTATGATGTTTTTATTCTGACTTTGACATCTGCGAGACGACAGACGATGTTTCTGGCGACACTTTATTTACCGGTACAAGGAATACATCGATCGAATTCTATTTAACGCCCTCTGCTTATTATTATTATTATGCTAACGTTACTGTTTAGCAATACTGAAATAATTTACGATTAACACATCTTTCGTTAATAAAAGATCAATTTTACAAAATAAATGATGAATTACTTTAAATGTGACATCAGTTATGGTTATATTTAATAGTCTATTCTTGGTAGCTAGTATCAAGAAATATTCATTGGAATTCGACTTTGCTCGCTGTAAATTTTCTATATCGGTTTTAAGTATCTACATTTCTTTTTGTAATTTTTTATCCGAGTAACTAAATATACTGAATTCAGTATTTTTCCTCCTTAATCGAAAACATTTATCTTCAATAATATCTAAATTACTTTAAACGGTTAATTTTCGTAATTATTTTTATAATTTCTGTCTGATAAAATTTAATGGAATTTAGAGAAGCTTGAGGAAGAGGAGGTAAAGAAGATTTTTGAGGAGGACATCGCAAGAGGTCTGAGTAAAAAAGATAAGGTAGAAATGTAGAAGAAGAATGGGAGAATGTTAAAAAGGAAATTCTTAAATCAGCAGAAGCAAACTTAGGCGGAATAAAGAGAACCGGTAGAAAACCTTGGGTTTCAGATGATATATTGCAGCTGATGGATGAACGTAGAAAATATAAGAATGCTAGTGATGAAGAAAGTAAAAGGAACTATCGGAAATTAAGAAATGCTATAAACAGGAAGTGCAAACTGGCGAAAGAAGAGAGGATTAAAGAAAAGTGTTCAAAAGTGGAAAAAGAAATGAACATTGGTAAAATAGACGGAGCATACAAGAAAGTTAAGGAAAATTTTGGGGTACATAAATTAAAATCTAATAATGTGTTAAACAAAGATGGTACACCAATATATAATACGAAAGGTAAAGTCGATAGATGGGTGGAATATATTGAAGAGTTATACGGAGGGAATGAATTAGAAAATGGTGTTATAGAGGAAGAAGAGGAAGTTGAGGAGGATGAAATGGGAGAAACAATACTGAGATCTGAATTTAAGAGAGCATTAAAAGATTTAAATGGCAGAAAGGCTCCTGGAATAGACGGAATACCTGTAGAATTACTGCGCAGTGCAGGTGAGGAAGCGATCGATAGATTATACAAACTGGTGTGTAATATTTATGAAAATGGGAAATTTCCATCAGACTTCAAAAAAAGTGTTATAGTTATGATACCAAAGAAAGCAGGGGCAGATAAATGTGAAGAATACAGAACAATTAGTTTAACTAGTCATGCATCAAAAATCATAACTAGAATTTTATGCAGAAGAATTGAGAGGAGAGTGGAAGAAGTGTTAGGAGAAGACCAATTTGGTTTCAGGAAAAGTATAGGGACAAGGGAACCAATTTTAGGCCTCAGATTAATAGTAGAAGGAAGATTAAAGAAAAACAAACCAACATACTTGGCGTTTATAGACCTAGAAAAGGCTTTCGATAACGTAGACTGGAATAAAATGTTCAGCATTTTAAAAAAATTAGGGTTCAAATACAGAGATAGAAGAACAATTGCTAACATGTACAGGAACCAAACAGCAACAATAACAATTGAAGAACATAAGAAAGAAGCCCTAATAAGAAAGGGAGTCCGACAAGGATGTTCCCTATCTCCGTTACTTTTTAATCTTTACATGGAACTAGCAGTTAATGATGTTAAAGAACGATTTAGATTCGGAGTAACAGTACAAGGTGAAAAGATAAAGATGCTACGATTTGCTGATGATATAGTAATTCTAGCCGAGAGTAAAAAGGATTTAGAAGAAACAATGAACGGCATAGATGAAGTCCTACGCAAGAACTATCGCATGAAAATAAACAAGAACAAAACAAAAGTAATGAAATGTAGTAGAAATAACAAAGATGGACCACTGAATGTGAAAATACGAGGAGAAAAGATTACGGAGGTAGAAGAATTTTGTTATTTGGGAAGTAAAATTACTAAAGATGGACGAAGCAGGAGCGATATAAAATGCCGAATAGCACAAGCTAAACGAGCCTTCAGTAAGAAATATAATTTGTTTACATCAAAAATTAATTTAAATGTCAGGAAAAGATTTTTGAAAGTGTATGTTTGGAGTGTCGCTTTATATGGATTGAAACTTGGACAATCGGAATATCTGAGAAGAAAAGATTAGAAGCTTTTGAAATGTGGTGCTATAGGAGAATGTTAAAAATCAGATGGGTGGATAAAGTGACAAATGAAGAGGTATTGCGGCAAATAGATGAAGAAAGTAGCATTTGGAAAAATATAGTTAAAAGAAGAGACAGACTTATAGGCCACATACTAAGGCATCCTGGAATAGTCGCTTTAATATTGGAAGGACAGGTAGAAGGGATAAATTGTGTAGGCAGGCCACGTTTGGAGTATGTAAAACAAATTGTTGGGGATGTAGGATGTAGAGGGTATACTGAAATGAAACGACTAGCACTAGATAGGGAATCTTGGAGAGCTGCATCAAACCAGTCAAATGACTGAAGATAAAAAAAAAAATTTAATTATCTTTTAGTAAATAATAAGATAATTAATTAAAATAAATAAATAAAAACTCTAAATAACAAATTAAATTAAATTTCATTATTTTACATCGATTTACATAATAGTTTAGCCTTTTACTATTGCTGTACTATTGATTTAAAATTATTTTAATTTAAATTCTTTCTTTCAAAATATACAACGATAGACTTTTTTATTCACAAAACCTCAAACTACTCTATCGCACATAAGCATTCTGCTTTTAAAAATACGATTCAGAGATTAAACAACCCACGCATGACCACAGAAAAAATCAACATTTTGGAATACCAAAACAGATATAATAGCAACCCGTTGATTGATTCCTACAAAAAATAAATTCAAATAGAAACAAAGATGAACAAAACAGAAATTACACAACATTAATATATACCCGTATATAAATAATGATTTAGGAAAAATAGTATGTAAATTTAAAAATTTAGGTTAAATATATATTTAAAATAATAAACAAACCAAATGATTATATTCAGAAAGTAACCAAACACAACGTTACTGGAATATGTACATTTAATTTTTCCGTCTATATGCAGTGTTCTACGTCGTTCAAATGAGATGGAGTTTCAAACAAAAGTTATAATGAATACTTAAAATCCCACCATAACAATATACAGTTGACATCCTGTCAACCATTTCATAAACACAAATCAAAACTTTCCAATATTGATGAATAACCTGATACTTTACACACACAAATTTTACAAAATTTGTACTTATAAAATATATTTACATAGAAAACGTTAAAAAAAAAAATCTGATGTGGACAACACATGACATTTCGTTTATGCCTATTACATTTACATATATATATATATATTTTTTTTTTTAATGAAAAGTACACAAAATTTTATTTTATTAAAAACTTCTGATCTTTTTCATATTTTATTTTTTTTGTTATTGAATTTTTATTCTTCGTAAAACTTGTAATAAATAAATTTATTTAAATTAAGAAAAAAACGAATTGGATTCTCACCGATGTACCTTTCCTTGTAAGATCCAAATATTTCATTAATTACAATTTTATTTGGCTATAACTCTGGAAACAATGAAAATAAGTACCATTTCGTTTGAAATTCTCTCAACGACAGCT
This sequence comes from Lycorma delicatula, assembly GCF_047948215.1. Classification (NCBI taxonomy): domain Eukaryota; kingdom Metazoa; phylum Arthropoda; class Insecta; order Hemiptera; family Fulgoridae; genus Lycorma; species Lycorma delicatula. The sequence continues at coordinate 222,617,713 of NC_134456.1, read as the reverse complement.
TATTACTGCAGTTAAGAAGAAGTCCAACATCCAATTTTTTTGGATTTTGGGCTTTTTGGACACTTTTGGTTGAGTCGATAGTAATCAAAAGGGGAGATGCATAACTAGATGTTACAGCAGTTCTAAATCCAAAATTTCAACGTTCTGCGGCTAATCGTTTTTGAGTTATACGAGATACGTACGTACAGACATCACACCGAAACTAGTCAAAATGGATTTAGGAATGGTTAAAATGGATATTTCCGTTGAAATATCTGGGAACTGAAATGTTTCGCGATCACAATACTTCCTTTACTTCGTACAAGAAAGTAAAAAACAAAAAAAAAACGATCAGTTATAAAAACAGATGATACCAGAACACTCTTTTATACCTCGCTCACTCACCTCAACACTTTCACATTCACATACACACGCGCGCGCGCTCACCATCACATACGGAGTCTCTTTCTTTCTTTAACCTTTCCTCACTTAGGTAGAGAAAAGCTGATGGTCTTAAATTCATTCTCACTTAAACAGTAAAAAGATTTCTCTCTCTCTCTCTGTATTTCTATTTCTTTGTTCCTTCTTTTCTTCGTCTTTCTTTATCTACTGATGTAGTATCGATAGGTAGCACCGGCTAAATAAAATCAAGTATTTAACACATTAAAGCACGATCTGGAATTATTCTGATATCGACTAACGTTTGTTGTTTATTTTGAAATCAAGTACACGTCACCATATCAAAATTTACTAAAGAGAAAATGATTACTAGAAATTAAATTCACGATAGATACAACTTTAGAGGGAATTAAACTTATAACTATAAAGATTAGACGATTTTACAATATATATGGTTACGATAAGACTGTCATATCCCCTTTAAAAATTCACTTTCGTTCGTCATTTATTCATCTAAATTGAAACTGTTCTTATTAAGGAGTTTGGTATGTCGTGCTAACACATCACGCATGCAAAATATAAATACATCTACTTCAGAGAAATTACGCTCTCTTTTTTTTTTTTTACTTGCGTGAACCTACATCGTTCAAGATTAACTTTAATTTATACCCGGCAATCTACTACAGACTTTTTGAAAACTACAGAAATGATAAATAAATAAACCGCAAGAAAAATACTTTTAAAACCACGTAGAAGCATATCGAAATCGTTTTACGGCTCGTTTATATTAATATTTTTTAAATTTTAAAACGACTACAACGTACTATAAATATTTATCATTAACAATATCCCTTAAACTCAAGCTGTTGTTATGAATCGTTCGACGGCGGTTTACGAAAGATGGTGAATGTCACGCGGGACTCCGCGATGGAGCTGTGTGGGAGTATGCGTTTATTCTCCTCTCCCGGGCAGACCGAAGCGGAGTCAGTTAGGAAACTCATTTCGAGTAATAAGCGGGGTTCTTAAGGGAACTAGAACTAAATTTCGCTGCGTTAAAACTTTTTAGCGGGAAAGTTTTGTTATAGCGGTTGTTTTGCTCGGATCTGAGACATTCGATAAATCGGCTCTTTAAAAGTTAGTGCTGGGCGCGGGGTCTTCATTCCGCGGTTAGGCTTCTAGCTTAGTTCCTGAGGGCGACGTGGTAGCTGCAGGTGTCCGTTGTCTTCTTTCTTAAGGCGTAAACCTAAAAACTACTATCGGGGTGAATTTTACCTACGCAGATGTCCCTCGGGGCATCTGCATCGGTGGCATCTCTGCGGGCCTGAACTGAAAGCTGTGGTGCGCAATCGGTTTGAGGGCGAGAAGATGTCCTCCGTTAAAGCCACTACTGGCTAGGAACGGAGGGGGTGGTGTAGCGACCGGACACGCTACGAGGTGGGATCTTCTCCACTCGAAAGGAAATCGAGATGTTGCTATGAATCGATCGGGTTAAATAGTAAAACTGTCGAAAAAAATTAACATCTCCAGAAATTTTAACGATAACGAAAAGAAATCTTTGCGAATTTTTTATTTATTTTCTATCCCGTTTCAATGTATGTTTTATTTTGCAACTTCAGTAATTTATCTAAAAAAATATTTGTTTAGATAAAATAGTATAGTAATAGATTTACACAATAATTACGTCAATAAAAACTTCCTCAGATAATCATCGGAAAAAATAATTTGAATTTACTAGTAACAAATCGAAGATAATAAAGACGAGAAAAAAAAAGAAAGATGATGAGGAGAGAGATGTTAATATATGAAACGTATTATCATCAGTTAAAAAATGCTATTAATTAGATAACATAATTACAAAGGATGTTTAATGTGAGAAAAACATCAAAAGCAAACCGGATATTTTTTGCATAAAATAATCTGCTGGCGTAAAAATATAGATACAAGAATTAGAAAGAAATTCTTGAAAATATTCTTTAATAGTTTCACTACCAAAAAGCGCTACTTTTGATAATGAAACGCGATCGGCAGAAAAAACAGAAAAGAAAGTAATACACGCCTTTGAAATATACCTTTGATTTAGGAGGATGATATTACGGCTTGATTAAATTTGAAATGAAGATGTCTTTAAATGAATAACAGGGGAGAGGAATTTTGAAGAGACGGTCCAATCGATGTATTAAGGCATCCAGGTTTAATTAATTTAGTGGGATACGTAAAAGGCAAATAATGAAGAGGAAAAAAAGACTGAAATATATAAAAAATTTCACAGGATGTAGTAAATATCCGGAAATAAAGAGATTAGGATACAATTTAAAGGAATAGAAAACCGCATCATATCGATTGAATAACCGATGACTTAAAAACATAAAACAATTTACTTAACTGATCGGTAGAAAATTATTTCTACCGAGATTAGTAAAAATTGTAATCTAGTTTTTGATGGCGTTTACTCCATCAGACCGCGTTACCTAGAAGGCGTAAATAGAGTTTTTCCTCACGCCTCGATGTAAAACGTGTAGATAGTTTCTATAGATACAGGAAAACTATATTTGTGGCTTGACAGTGCTGCTATCTCCTTGCTAGTTTATAAAACTAAGTAAACCGTATTTTTTTAGTCGCACTCGTGCGCTCGTGTCTGGGAACGGTGTTTTAATGTTATAAAAAGCTGTTATGTTTTAAGTATGTTACTAAATTATGGTTCCGTGAAAAATTATTTTTATGAATTATTTTCAAATTAATATTATTCACACGATTATTAAGTCAGGGTTTTATTTAGCGTACGATTTAAAAATTACAACAGAATTTTCTAATAATACTCATTCGGTTCAGGTTAGATTAAACGGTACACGACACGGTTTAAAAAAATGTAATTTTAAATACGTTAATTTATAACTTCATTTAATTATAAAACAATCGCTGAGATTTATTAAAGATATATTTAGCGTATTTCAAGAATATATGTTTGATTTACAGCGGCAAAATCAGCATCTGGAACACATAATAGCTCCTCTCACACCGTACGATAAGATAAATTACTAGAATATAGTTTTGTATTATTTCATGTATCTGAAGCGTTAAAGAAAGAATTTAATTAAGAATATTATCGATTTTTTTTTCGCTGATAATTATATATATTAGCAAGTCTAACAAATATTATTCCCACGCAAGAGAATAGACTTATAAGACTAATAAAAATGTCAAATTATTTTTATATCTTACCGTTCTCATTAATAGATTCTATATCACAAAGTACTCTTTGAAGTTAGCAGATAAATTTCTAAAGCATTTTTCTTTTTTCTAAGAAATAAATTATAGCGCATTTTTACTTTTCCTGTAAAGTAAGAAGTAAAAGTACGATAATTGTTCCAAAAATCAACTTTTCAAAAGTTTTTATTCCTTATTTGTTTTTTCTTAATGAGTTGATGTACTTAATGAAAGTGAGAAAATGCAAAAAAAGTGATAGAAGAAATTCCCCCACTATCTCTCTCTCTCTATGTGTGTGTGAGTGTGCGTGTATGCGCGCGCGCGAATAATCCTTTGTCTGTATTTTTGTGTGCGTAATCCTTTGTTTGAAATTCGGCATGGTGCCTTTTTAACATAAAGAATAGCTCTATTAAATTTTGGAATTGAGTTCTCAAGCGATGAGATACTGGAATTCAGTTTTTATGTTTGCTAGAGCTGGACTTCTGAAAACTTTACTCGTATGAATTTCGTGCTCTTTTAAAAAGATGAAATAATGATTTTAATCGAAATTCTCGAATTCCTCAAGATTATTATTATTCTGCTGGAAGTTATAGAAATAAAAATTAAACATTTGTTAAAATGTTGTTTGTTAGTGTGCGTGCGCAGTTTCGCGCGCTCGCACTTGTTTCTATTAACATTTAAAAATAGCAATTCCTAAATAAAGAATTTCTTATTCAAACTTTAAAACGTTAAGTTAAAATTAAGAGGTGAAGGTTGAAATTTCTAAGTTAAAGAAAGAACATTTTCCGGGAAAATTAGGCAACCCTTACAAAATAGTTACTTTTAAATGTTTAATTATAAAAAGATTTACTGAAGAAGACAATAAGGGTTTGGCTTGATTACATCTAACCTTGCTAAAAGTTAAGTATGTGCTTTTTATTTCTGAAAAAAATGCGGGATTCGAGAAAGCTGTTGAATTTCGGTACTAAACGGCCAAAACACTGCCTGAACAAGGGGTACTTCGATATCCCATTGGACTGATACTTTACTTACTTCCCAACCCCGTAGGGGAAGACACCCGCCTTGTGACGCTTCCGGTCACCCCCCCCCCCCATTCATAGCCCTGATGGGCTTTAACAGGAGTCGTCTTTGCCCTCTAACTTTTACATCTCACAGTAATAAGCCAGGCCTCGTTGGGATGCCACCGATGTAAATGCCTCGGTAGACATTTACATCAGCGATTTTTTTAATTCAGCTTGTGCCCTCGCTGGAGGCCTCTTCCGGACAAACATTACTTACAAGCTACATCGTTTCAGAACGGGAAACAAGAGTTTGAAAATAAATAACCTTCTCCTGAAGCTGAAGATAACATCGCGGGGAAGTACAGCCGGAAACTGTTTAGAGCTTCAGATTTAGTCCTACGTTGTGCTGCTGTTGAATATACATTACCAGTAATGCGAGCATCTGTCCGCGTAATGATGTCTAGAAGTGTCGTTAAATCAGACGGATTGGCTTGGAACCGGTTTCTTCATGCCCGCACCTGTTTACTACACCTGCTGCCTACCACTTTACGGTACAGTACCACCAATATCAGGAACGAAATAGAAAATAGAACAAGGTACCTTAGACACTCTCCTCTGCGGTCAACGGTCAGTGAAACCTAGAAACTGATCATGCCGTAGTTTCTTGGTTAAAACAACACTATTATTAGTCGATCCGATAAGTAGAAGACTTTAGAAATAAACTAGGCTTATCCTCCCGTCTTTGCACAAAGAGAGGAATTAGCACTGGAGCACCCAGTTTATATAGACTGACCTGGCAGTACACTGGGATGCCAAGATGTAAAACAACCGACTAAAGTGGCAAATTTTCTTCGAGATGGCTATCTCATATGTATTTGAAAAACTTCACGACCCTCAGGACACCTAGCGGTGTAAGTATACAGAAAAAACTGTACTAGAGGTAACCTCGTTTAACACAAGAGCAGTGCAATAAATTTCACCGACTACCGGAACGATCTCATGCGGTTTGGACAGATAAGGTAACGTAACTAAATTTGGGATTCGTACCTGGATTTTCAATAACTACTTCTTACTACATTTCTCTACTTAAACTGGAATCATAATTAAGAAAAAAGCTGATAACACAGTTGTAAGACTTTCCCGTCACGCAGCTTACATACGCATACACACACAAAACTTAATTTAGCACGTCAGTGCTACACTAGCGTTCCTTGTGGTTACAAGGGGTACTATCGATGCAGTTACCCGCTTAGCCAGAAGTGTAGAGTATTTTTTGTGGTAGATATGCGATTTTTTTTACAAAAAAAAACGATTTTCGTAAATATTATTTTTTAACCGTTAACAAATGCGCCTAAGAAAAATAAGACCTTAATTAGGCGAAATCTCGAGATACTGAGCGTGACCTTGTTCTACAGCCACATCTCCTTGATTTTTTTTAGTTTAAAATTTAATGGCATCAATGACATATTCAGAAGTAATCTGACCACGTTTTATCAAAATCGATTCGGTAGTTCTGGAGATATAAGGTGATTTAGAGTGCGACACCAAACACACACACGTACATACGAACATCCGGAAAATTTGCATCTGGTTGTTTTTGGTTCTTTCGGTTGCTTAGGTGTGAAAACATCCGGTTAAAACCGCATATACCCAAATAGAACCGATTACAATGTTTTCCCTTCTACAGTTATAGAGCTAGACGGGGAAGTAAAAGGATCATTACATATGTTAGTAAAATGTCACATAACTTCATAAAAAATTAAAAATCTTGATATGATAATATTAATAGGATTATTTATTAGAGTAATAAGTAAATTTTTGGTATAAATAACTTTCTTTTTTATTCTGCCAATGATTGAATATAATAAAATAAAAAAAATAAATGCTAAATGAAGTTTTGTAATCTTTCTGTAAAAGAGAATAATTTTAAATTCTGTATATATAACAAAAATAGATTTTGATAAGAATATTAATCATAGATGTACGTATTTGAATAAAATTCAGAAATATATATATATAATAGTTTTTCAATATTGGAAAAATTTTAGACTGAATATTGTTCATTAATAAATTTTCTTACAAAATAATGTATTGACAGTTTTTGATAGATGTGTAGTATACTCCCTATTGTTAAAAATTGTAATTCTAGCGAGTATTTGAAACACGTACGATGTTACTTTAATTAATTTTTTATATTGTATGAAGACAATCAATCACATTAAATACTCATATAATTCTATCAATCGTACTCAAATAAATTCGAGGGTTATATCGAGAAAAAAAATCTTCTCTGAATAAATATTAAAAATCTATTAATCTTTTATTCATTTTAACAATGAAAATACATATACATTTCATATCGATTAATATTTTTGTAATGTCATCGATAATTTATTGAAATATAACTAGCAGGAATGAAACACGTTAAGGCTGCAATTTATGATATTATTTAATCTAATATAATAAACCTAATTTATCGGAATATTTACCTAAACTTATCGGTAAATTATCTGTTAAACTATTTTTCATCTTTCATTCTTAATTTATATAGTTTATTTTGATTCAGTATCTGGAACGGCTACTTGAAATCGATCTAAATTTGCTAGCAGACGTAACATTTATTTTCAAAAATGTTTCAGCGGTTATTAATACTACACTGTCGCGTGTTCCGCGGCTCGATCAGGATATCGAGGGATTGACAATTTAGAATGTTTTTATATTAGTTAATTGGTTTATTGGTTTAAAATTTTCATAATTACAATCAGACAAATTAATAATAATAGCGATGCTGATAAGTACAATAATGATAATAACAATAATAATTGACAATAATAGAACAATTTGTTGTTAAAACAAATTGTTGGGGATGTAGGATGTAGAGGGTATACTGAAATGAAACGACTAGCACTAGATAGGGAATCATGGAGATCTGCATCAAACCAGTCAAATGACTGAAGACAAAAAAAAAAAAAAATAGAACAATTAATGTACACAAATATCAATATAGGAATTACAACCACAGTAATAATCAGGATAAGAGTTGTGAGCGATAATAATATTACGTGTCAATAACAACAGATTAAATAACAAAGTACATGCATAATACATACTCAAAGCAGTAAGTCCGGTTAAACAATGTAACTCTTTCTTTTATCAATTAGATTCTTATGCAAAACGGATAAATTTGTGAAAAAACGAAGTAACAAATCAACATCCAGCGAATCGGTTGGTAAAAAGACAAGATTGTACGACAGTTATTTAAATCTTGATTTTACCTTACTGGATGGAAAGCTACAATGCGTTGTTTGTTTTCAAGTCCTCCCAAATGAAGGTATGAACCCGTAAAAATTAATTCGACACTTGGAAACTAAAGATCCGGATTATAAAAGCAACTCTTAAAATTTTTCGAAAGAAAATTACGTACTTTGAGAAATCAAAAACTTTCTATTTGTAAATCAAGCCGTATTGATAACAGTACTCGTGAAGAGTTTGTTATCTCATAACATTCAGAGTAACTAAGATGACCAAACCCCATAAAATTTCAGAAATTTATACGGTCAGTGTATTAACAGGCGTGAAAGAAGCAAAAAATTGAAAAAAATTCCGTTCTCTAACTATACAATATTAAGGTGAATCGATAGCACGGCTGCCGATGTTCACGATCAGACAATTCGGAAAGTAATTTTTCAAGTGAATTTTTTAGTATTCGCTTTGATGAATCAAGAGAAAAATTTCTCAGTTCTTATGTTTTGTGAGTTAGGAATGCGATAGAGTCAGATCAATCGAAGAAAATATGTCGTTTTGCAAACACCTGGTCACGCAACAGAACAATGACTTGTCGATGTTTTTTATGAAGCTACTAAAAACTATAACATAGATTAGATAAAATGTATCGCAGTTTGTAGTGATTGTGTAAAGGCGATAACAGGAAAGAAATCGTCTTACACCAAGGGAAAAATGGACGCACTGCTTCTTTCAGAAACATGCTCTTGCCACAAAATATATGCCGGAAAGTTTCAAACAAATTCTCTTTTTAAAGCTGTAAAAATGGTTAATTTTATTAAAAGTCTACCATTACATAACAGGTCGCATACTAAACTATGCGATGAAACGGGTGATAAGAAAAAATATCTTCTTTTCCATACAGAAGTCAGATGATTATCGCGGGGGAAAGTGTCAACCTGGTTAATGAAATTGCGAGATGAATTAATAATATTTTTTCGGGATAAACAAACGCCATCTCAATGTTTTTACAGAATAATGAGTATATCTTACTGTTAGCTTATTTAGCGATGTGTATTCGCATTAAAACGACTCGAATGTGAATTTACAAGGACATGATAAAAATATTTTATTAATGAGATACAATGTTCATGCTTTCATTAAGAAGCTCGATATCTGGATTATTTGCTTTCAAAATAAAAATATTATGCTTCCACACGCTTCCGATTATATTGAAAAAATCTGGATGATGAAGGTACTATTATTCACCACAGGTTGAATAGCATGAAAATGTATTTCCATGAGCTAAAACTTCAGTTGGCGGTATTTCCCGGAATATAAAAATGATTTCTCAAAGAGACGGTTACTGAATCTATTTAATGAAATCGGTGTTGCAGCTGCTAAGTTACCGATTGAGATTCACGACCGGTTCATCGAAATGTCTACAAACCGTTACAATTGCAATTCACATCTATAGATTTAGATACGTTTTGGCTTGCTCGTCAAAGTGAATATAGAAATTTAACTACAGAAGCATTGAAAATATTTATCCCTTTCGCCAGGTCTTACTTCTGGGAAAAGGGTTTTACGTCGTATGGTTGCGCTAAAAACTAAATGCAGTACAGGAATCGTCTTTAATACTTGAAGAAAATTTGCTTTTGTGTGTCTCTAACATAGATCCATGTATACAGAATCTTTTAAATAAAAAACAAATGCAACCATCCCGTTAATTTCTTTTCTTTACATGAGTCATTATAAATGTTAGTAAAATGTTATAATAAATGGTTTTTTTCTCATAAAATGATTTCATTATTGTTTACGTGTAAAGTTTTAGGCTAATTTCGCAACCCCTCTTTCACATCGCCGCTAGCTTGAGAAAATTTGCCCTAAACACTGAACAACGCTTAGCCCACGTTCAAAATTACCCGGTATTCAGTTTTGTCCACGATAACATCGCTACCTCGTTTCAGTTACTCAGCAAATTACACTGAGAGAGTAATCAGAACGGCTACAGTGAAGCTTGGAACCCGTCTAAACACGCGCTAATTTGTAACCGCCTGTGATATGATCCGTTCCGTCATATGCAAAAATTTCCTACTGCCCTTTATATATATATATATATATTTTATTGAAATAACTACCAATGTATACACATCTTTTTCCTCAGTGTCACTATGCGTTGGGATCTGCAAAATATATAATAATCAAGAAAATTAAATCACAACCATGAAACTGAAAAGAATATATACGAGGTCTGTAAATAAAGTAATGAGACCGGTTCAGAAAAACTTTTTATTTACAATCCGGTTATACATAGACTCTATCGCTTTCCAAATAGTTCCCTTGGGAAGCCACGCAACGCTTCAAACTTTTTTCCCACTCCTCATAGCACTGTTGGAACTCAGAAACCGGAATAGCCTTCAGATGATGGGTTACATTTTTTAAATGTTTTCTACTGTTCCAAAATGATGTTATTTGAGGTGTTTTTTTGAAGTCGGGAACAGAAAAAAGTCGCAGGGACTCAAGTCGGGTGAATAAGGTGGTTGAAGAACTACAGGAATATTTATCTTTGCCAAAAACTCCTTAACTGAGAGGACAGTGTGACAAGGTGCATTGTCATCTTGCAGCATCCAGTTGTCTTTGATGGCTGGTGTCACGCGGCCGACTCTTTTCCACAGTCTTTCAATTTCTCGGTAAACATATTGATTTACAGTCCGTCGTCCTGTAGACAAAAATTCCTTATAGACAATGCCATTACAATCGAAGAAACAAATTAGCTTGTTTTTGATTCGTGATTGGCTCATTATTGCTTTTTTGGGACGTGGTGAGTTTCCCTAAGTGTGCCACTTCCTGCTCTGGCGTTTTGTTTCTGCGTTGTGCTCAAATATCCAGGATTCATCATCAGTAATAACACGTTTTTAGAAAATCAGGATCAGTTTCAATTCGCCCTAGTAGATCGCGGTACACCTCCACCATGTTTTTCTGTTCAACAATGAGGTTTTTTGGGGCCAATTACGCACAAACGTTTTTCATATCCGATTCGTTTGTCAAAATTTGATGGACTGTGGAATCGTTCAAATTCAATTTTTCTGCAATCAATCTTACAGTTAATCGCCCGGTCGTACCGTATGAAGTCTCTGATTCGCTCAACATTGTCGTCACGTTTCGATGTTCCAGAGCATGGAACGTCCTAAAACGTCGCTTTAAACCACCTAAAAACTTGGGCTCGTGACAGATCGTCATCTCCATACGCACTTTTCAATTTAAAAAAAGTTTTAGTAGCATTCTCACCGAGTTTAATAAGAAACTTGACTGCACAAAGTTGCTCATAATCAGTGACACTCATTTTTGTAACGCACAACAAAAACCTGTTTCACGAACAGTTTACGTCTCACGCGGTAACAATAAACTAAAAATATTAATACCTATTATAAATCAGCTGTTCATATAACAATATTTACTAATTTACTAGTAACTTTACAGTGTTGCCGCTTCGGCTGCCAAAATAAAAACTGGTGTCATTACTTTATTTACAGACCTCGTACGGCGGTAATTCTGAGAAATTCGGCTGCTCATGCATTTCGGGAACTATTCCAACTGATATTTAAAATTAAAATAAAAACAATAAATAACAAAAGATTGGGTCTTAGTTTACATTATCAAACTACTAAAATTTCTTCTAAAATCAATAGAAATAATATTAAGGATAATTTTTCTTATAATTATTATTTCTCGTGTGTTTTTTTTAAATTAAGTCTTTATATATATATATATATATATATATATATATATATATATATATATGTATATATACAGAGTGTTCCATATAAAACGCAACCCATCAATCACTCATCCATGAAATTTCAAAAGTCAAGCTTACTCCCCTACTTGTTACTGGAATGGACTCGTCCAACATCTGAACATCGCGGCGACGCAGTAGAACACTACCGATAGTAACAACAATGCAATCATAACTTTCAGTGTATCGCTAGAGACAAGATGGTGTTTTTCGCTAGACGAACGTGTTTTCATTGTCGAGTCGTACTTCAGTACGAAATCAGCGGTTGCAGTGCAAGATTTGTTTCGCCATAAGTACCCAGATAAACCAGCTCCTAAAAAAACATCAGTTAGTTGCAAAATTTAGAGAGAATGGTTCTGTTAATAACAAGGACCACAAAAGATCTGCGTCAGTGTTGAATACCAGATACAGTCGCTGAAATCAAAGACCGCTTACTCGCCTCGCCAAATAAACCGATCAGACGTTTGTCTGCTGAAATTAATTTGTCTAAATCAACCGTTCATCGGGCGACCAAACGATTACAATTACGACCTTATCGCATTAAAACGGTTCATAGACTTCTTGAGCCCGACAAAGAAAAACGGCTACAATATTGTCAACGGTTCCGTCGATTTCTGCGCGAGGGAATTAATATTATGGATTCGTTATTTTTCATAGATGAAGCACGGTTTCATTTGGACGGCTACGTAAACAGCCAAAACAGTAGAATTTGGAGCGCTGAAAATCCCCACGTTTATCACGAAAAACAATTACACCCGCAGAAGTCGGGCGTGTGGTGCGCGGTATCGCGGAAGAAAATAATCGGTCCTATTTTTTTCGAGTACATCATTAATGCAGAACGATATCAGGTAATTTTATTTCGGTTCATCGCACTTTTGGGATAGGAAGACAAACACTGCTGGCTACAACATGAGGATGCGACATCGCACTACGCAGATTCAACTTCTGAATTCGTCGAGGAATTCTTTGGTAATCGTGGTATCGGTCGAGGCTTGTGGCCACCAAGATCTCCAGATTTGACTGCGGTGGATTTTTTTCTACGGGGTTACCTCAAAGAAAAAACCTACAGCAACAAACCACGAACACTTGAACGATTGAAAGTCAATATTGAACAAGCTGTATTAAATATCCAGCCACAACCTTTGAAAAAAGTTGCAAGAAACGCTGTAAAAAGAATTGAAGCTTGTATTCAAGAAGATGGCGGCCACTTCCAACATTTACTCTAAATGTTAGGTAATGGATGGTAATAATAAAAATTACATTTACATTTACACATGCCTTTTTATTATTTCAATACCTACCAATATAATGTTGGGTTGCGTTTTATATGGGACACCCTGTATGTATATATATATATATATATATATATATATATATATATATATATATATATACATGCGCGCGTGTGTGTGAAAAGTAGTATAAAATATAAAATGCAGTTATATATAGAAAAAAAAACTAGCATATTTGCTTTCAATATTTTTAAACAAATTATAATTTACAGAAGAAATTTATTCACAACAGGTATTTGATTTGTAACATAACTTTTAGATTACTTAAACATAACATCTCAGTTAGAAATATTCCATCCAATTATATATATATATATAATTTACAGCCCTAATGTACAAACAAGATTTTGTAAGAAAATATCAATCATATTGTACAATATTAAAAGAAAATGAAGGAAACAAGTTTCATAATGAGAAGATAATTACAATATTTTTTTATATTATTTGATAGAATAATAAATTTTAAAACTGCGACAACAGTTGGTTTATAACCTACAAACAAACAAGTTCCCGTACTTCTCTTTATTAATAATGATAACAATGAAGTAGAAACAAAGTTCTATGATCTTCACAATTTATGGAACGTAAAAGAAAGTTCCTATTTTAATTTATATTCTAATTTACTCAGTACACTTTTAGAATTATTACTGGATACTCATAAATAACAATATCGGTTTAATCATTTATTTAATTGCTTAAATTAAATCAGTCAAAAACAATTATTTAGAATAATTATGAAATTTTTATTTTACAACTAATTAAAAAAGTTGGAAACTATAATATGAGATCTCATTATATTACATTTTAAATATAATAATATTACATTTAATTTTTTATTTACTGTATTTTAAAATAATAATTAGAAAATTATTAATTATTATTAATATTCGGTTTCAGCAAATTACTTTTGGTTCAGTAAAATTTCATTTGGTATTCAGCGACGGATCAGGGAACGTTATTTTCAAAGGATAAAAATACATAACGGTAAAAAAAATATACTTCTTTATTTTACGAATAAGTAACGTTTGAATTTACGAAACCTATATCGTTTTTCCTCTAGTTACAGATAACATAAAGTTGTCCCTACAACACCCAAGAGAATTTAATTTGAACCAAAGTAATTTTTACTTTTATATATAAACCGTAAGAGGATGTGTATGCACACATATTCTCAAAGAAAAAGAGGGAACCTATATATGTAGGTACATTTGCGTGAGTAAATGCGTATAAGATCAATCGCAAAACCTTTTTTCCTGACATTTGAATTCGACTTTCGTATTGATCATAATGCAAGTCAAACCCTCTTTTCAAAAGCTCTTTTTTTATTAAAATAATATACTTTTAGCCCTCTTAGGTTACGCTATCTTTCTTACAAGAAAATAATTTGAATTCTTCTTGTATATAAATAACATTCATGAATTGACTGAACATAAATGAAATTAAAACAAATTATAATTTTGTTTTATGAAGTAAAGTTACGTACAATACTTTATATTTTACTATAATAATTTTTTTGAAAATTTAAAAAGGGAAATGGGTAGGACAAATGTGGATATAGTAGGAATTAGTGAGGTTCGGTGGGAAGAGGAAGGCGAATTTTGGTCGCCTTAGACCTAGAAAAGGCTTTTGATAACGTAGACTGGAATAAAATGTTCAGCATTTTAAAAAAATTAGGGTTCAAATACAGAGATAGAAGAACAATTGCTAACATGTACAGGAACCAAACAGCAACAATAACAATTGAAGAACATAAGAAAGAAGCCCTAATAAGAAAGGGAGTCCGACAAGGATGTTCCCTATCTCCGTTACTTTTTAATCTTTACATGGAACTAGCAGTTAATGATGTTAAAGAACAATTTAGATTCGGAGTAACAGTACAAGGTGAAAAGATAAAGATGCTACGATTTGCTGATGATATAGTAATTTTAGCCGAGAGTAAAAAGGATTTAGAAGAAACAATGAACGGCATAGATGAAGTCCTACGCAAGAACTATCGCGTGAAAATAAACAAGAACAAAACAAAAGTAATGAAATGTAGTAGAAATAACAAAGATGGACCGCTGAATGTGAAAATAGGAGGAGAAAAGATTATGGAGGTAAAAGAATTTTGTTATTTGGGAAGTAAAATTACTAAAGATGGACGAAGCAGGAGCGATATAAAATGCCGAATAGCACAAGCTAAACGAGCCTTCAGTAAGAAATATAATTTGTTTACATCAAAAATTAATTTAAATGTCAGGAAAAGATTTTTGAAAGTGTATGTTTGGAGTGTCGCTTTATATGGAAGTGAAACTTGGACAATCGGAGTATCTGAGAAGAAAAGATTAGAAGCTTTTGAAATGCGGTGCTATAGGAGAATGTTAAAAATCAGGCGGGTGGATAAAGTGACAAATGAAGAGGTATTGCGGCAAATAGATGAAGAAAGAAGCGTTTGGAAAAATATAGTTAAAAGAAGAGACAGACTTATAGGCCACATACTAAGGCATCCTGGAATAGTCGCTTTAATATTGGAAGGACAGGTAGAAGGGAAAAATTCTGTAGGCAGGCCACGTTTGGAGTATGTAAAACAAATTGTTGGGGATGTAGGATGTAGAGGGTATACTGAAATGAAACGACTAGCACTAGATAGGGAATCTTGGAGAGCTGCATCAAACCAGTCAAATGACTGAAGACAAAAAAAAAAAAATATATAATAATTTTAAAATAAATATTTTTTTGCAGTAAAATTTAAAAAATAAGTAATAAAATATATATCTGATTATGCTCCGCATAAATTAATTTTAAAATAAATTTAAACAACTAAATCTCATTCTGCTAACTATTTACCCAAACGTACATTTTACCGGTTACATTTCTTTAACGTGGTTTCAGCTGTTAATTTTTTTAACGGAATAAAAAATAATTAAACATTTTATATCCATATTACCAGCATTAAATACGTGTTTTCTCTAGATCTTTCGGTTTATTTCAAACCATCATCAGGAGATAAAAATAATATAAAATCAAAAATTAAAATAATTACACGGTCATGACTCTTTGATCTGTTTAAGATCTTGAGAAATCATATCTTTTTTGCTGGTAAGGTGGATATAACATTTTTAATTATTTTTTATTCCGTTAAAAAAATGATCAGCCGAAACCACGTTTAAGAAATTTATCGTTACACATATTCTCATTTTTACACGCCAGGTAATAGTCGTTTACAAATTACAATTTAAAGTTAAAAATTAATAAAATGTCTTCATTATACTTTTGACATTCAAACGGTCATGACTGTGTAATTATTTTAATTTTTGACTTGTTATTTTTATCTCCTGATGATGGTTTGAAATAAACCAAAAGTTCTCCAGAAAATACATCTTTTTTTCTAAGGTAGATATAAAATTTTTTATTATTTTTTATTCTATTTTACTGGTTATACTGAATTTATGTCGATCCTTTCATTAAAATGTTACGTAATAAAAAAAATTAGTAGAAAATTTAATTTGTTTTTACGCTAAATAAATTAATTTAATTCTGTCTGACCTTATGACAACACCCCTTTATTTCTTGATTGTAAACATATTAGCTTAAATGACGATTTTTTAAGGTTATTCTGTTACAGTTTTCAGTTCATTTACGCTGAAAATGTAATTAAACATTCATCCTTTCTTAATAAGAATTCCAGATTTTGTTTTTACCAGATTTCGTTGACAAGGTAGTTGCTTTTATACGGATATGAATGTTTTACTGTGGATTATGGTTAGGGTTCAATTAATCACACATCTCAGGAGCGGTCGACCTGAGTCTGTTCCAGATTACATGTTTGCCGATACATATACACTTACATTGTACTACGGCTCCAGCTACGTGAGGCAGGCAAGTCGATAGCGGTAACTGCATTTGCCGGTACACATTCACACACACACACACACACCAGACCGGGCAGTGCTGGAAAATTGGTTGGAGGATATATATTTTTGTTTTATTCATGTTATAGAAATTATAAGCGTTTTTAAAAATAAATTTTTCAGCTGTGATATTATTGTAAGTTTTTAGTTTTTATGGAAGTTTTTATTTTACTTGTTACTATTTGATTTCATTTTCAACATTTTTTTTTTTTTTCAGAGGATGAGACGAATAACAATTTTTTTAGCGTGTAAAATTGGCATTCCTGACCGGGATTCAAACCCGCGACCACCGGATGAAAGGCCAAGACGCTACCACCCGCGCCAAGGAGACCGATGAAGATCGGTTGAGTGCTTCTTAAGTTACAATCTTTTCAAAAAATTTGAAATTTTTGCGGCTCGAAAATTTTCAATTCAATTTAAATAAAATTTAGATATGCTGCAATATACCTAAATTTTATGGAGATTGGTCGAATCGTTCTTCAATTACGCTCAATTTAATGATTTTATATCGGTGTATTTTTCAAACGCGCTTATGCAGTAAGTTACAGTGGTGAGTGAATTTAAATTTGACGCTTGAATGTAGGGTCCACTCGTTATTTTTTAATTATTTCATCAAATTACGGATAATAATTTAATTTTCTTATACGCAGAAAACATATTTTAATATTAAATTTTAGAAAAATTTATACTTCTTTTAACTTTCACGTTTAATTTATGTTTTGTATATTTGTATATTTCTTGCATAAAAAATTATACAAAAAATATTATACAAAATAAAATAACGTCTTCTTGCGCAGCTTAGAGCAACGGTATTTTAATCTCGTGATAATCTTTCACAGGTTGGCAGTGGTCCAAATGATTGCAGTTACACATCATAAATATTATATAGACTATATAACTTGTGCGTAGTTATTTTACCGATGAATTTGAATATTCATAAATAAATGTAAAAAATCTTAGATAATTCTATTTTATTTTCCGATTTTCTTTCATTTAAGCTACGCAAGTTTATTCATTACTGAAATTTTTCTTAAAAATACTAAGAAAATCTAATCGGATTTCCCTTTTTGACAGGTTTTAATCTAATTAGATTCTTAAGTCCATTTGAAACGCAAGAAAAAATTCAAAACATGTTCCCTAATAGTTACCTTATCTCTTCTCATTGTACTTAATGATTTTGGGAATTTTTGGAACAGTGGTTTCCTATCTTTCTTTCTTTCTTTTTCCTGTTTAGCCTCCGGTAACTACCGTTTAGATAATACTTCAGAGGATGAATGAGGATGATATGTATGAGTGTAAATGAAGTGTAGTCTTGCACATTCTCAGTTCGACCGTACCTGAGATGTGTGGTTAATTGAAACCCAACCGCCAAAGAACACCGGTATCCACGATCTAGTATTCAAATCCGTGTAAAAATATCTGGCTTTACTAGGACTTGAACGCTGTAACTCTCGACTTCCAAATCAGCTGATTTGGGAAGACGCGTTAACCACTAGACCAACCCGGTGGGTTGGAACAGTGGTTTCCTAGTTAATGCAAATTTTTTTTAGGTAAGATCTATTTCGGTGAGAAATGTTTATTTTAGCTATAAAAAATCTAATATGTTCGTATTAGTAATTTGAGTAAAAAAAGAAGCGAATAATAATGAAAAACAGCCATTATTATTAGCCGAACTGATGTTTATTAATTCATATATGAAGCATATATTTTACTAATATTCAGTGTATTTTTCTAATGTACGTTTAACTGTTAACTTTTTTTTACAATATTGAATTATACAAGGTATAGATTTATAACATTTGTATATTTTAACGGTTGACAAACCCGCTTAAAGCTTGTTAAACTAAACAAAGATTCATATTAATCAATTTTTATTCGTACGTATCAAAATCTATAAAACGAAAGCTTTCAGAATTTTATAATCAGAGTTTCACTCTTCAGTATCGAACTTAAAAGAGAATCTAAAAGAATTATTCATTCTATTAACAGTATATATATATATATATATATACTAAGTACAAAATAATGAACTATCTTTGGAATAAAGAATTAGTACCTTAAAGAAAAAAAAAATTTTGAAGTATCACCCTGTCAAACTAAACAGCAATCATTAGTTAAATAAACATTGAAAAAAGGTTGCGGATTAATTGATTTTCTTCAAGTAAAAATTAATTATCAGTAAAACAAGAACATAACTAATTCCATTCGACACTTTCACTACTAGTCATTCTTACATCAAAAACATTTTACTTTACGACTTGTTAAAATCATAACTCTTACATTACGATACGTTTTATCTTATATCAAATCAATTATTAATTTGTCAGTTCATAACGGATGTGAAAAATAATACTGTGTTTTTAATGTATAGAGAAAGCAAACAATGTTTGTAATAAAAACACTTTTTTTGTTGTAGCGATTAAAAAATGTGTAGATATTTATATTAAACAATAATAATTATTATACAGAGTGTCCCGTATAAAACGCAACCCAACCTTATATTGGTAGGTATTTAAATAATAAAAAGGCATGAGTAAATGTAAATGTAATTTTTATTATTACCATCCATTACCTTACATTTAGAGTAAATGTTTGAAGTGGCCGCCATCTTCTTGAATACAAGCTTCCATTCTTTTTATAGAGTTTCTTGCAACTTTTTTCAAAGTTTGTGGCTGGATATTTAATACAGCTTGTTCAATATTGACTTTCAATCGTTCAAGTGTTCGCGGTTTGTTGCCGTAGGCTTTTTCTTTGAGGTAACCCCGTAGGAAAAAATCCACCGCAGTCAGATCTGGAGATCTTGGTGGCCACAAGCCTAGACCGATAACACGATTACCGAAGAATTCCTCGACGAAATCAGAAGTTGAACCTGTGTAGTGCGATGTCGCACCGTCATGTTGTATCCGGCAGTGTCTGTCTTCCAAGAGTGCGATGAACTGAAATAAAATACCCTGATATCGTTCTGCATTAATGGTGTACTCGAAAAAAACAGATTATTTTCTTCCGCGATATCACGCACCACAACACACCACACGCCCGACTTCTGCGGGTGTAATTGTTTTTCGTGATAAACGTGGGGATTTTCAGCCCTCCAAATTCTACTGTTTTTGCTGTTTACGTAGCCGTCCGAATGAAACCGTGCTTCATCTGTGACAAATAACGAATCCGTAACGTTAATTCCCTCGCGCAGAAATCGACGGAACCGTTGACAATATTATAGCCGTTTTTCTTTGTCGGGCTCAAGAAGTTGATGAACCGTTTGAATGCGATAAGGTCGTAATTGTAATTGTTTGGTCGCCCGATGAGCAGTCGATTTAGACAAATTAATTTCAGCAGACAAACGTCTGATCGATTTATTTGGCGAGGCGAGTAATCGGTCTTTGATTTCAGCGACTGTATCTGTATTCAACACTGACGCAGATCTTTTGTGTTCCTTGTTATTAACAGAACCGGTCTCTCTAAATTTTGCGACTGACCTTAATACTGATGTTTTGTTAGGAGCTGGTTTATCCGGGTACTTATGGCGAAACAAATCTTGCACTGCAACCGCTGATTTCGTACTGAAGTACGACTCGACAATGAAAACACGTTCGTCTAGCGAAAAACACCATCTTGTCTCTAGCGACACACTGAACGTTATAATTGCATTGTTGTTACTATCGGTAGTGTTCTACTGCGTCGCCGCGATGTTCAGATGTTGGACGAGTCCATTCCAGTAACAAGTAGGGGAGTACGCTTGACTTTTGAAATTTCATGGATGAGTGATTGATGGGTTGCGTTTTATATGGGACACTCTGTATAAGATTTCATATTGTCACTGAATGCCTTCGACGGCACGTGGTACCTTGGAATTTTATGTTAGCCCTGAAAAGGGCTGTTTGAGTTTTGCGGAGTGATGACCCTGAAAAGGATCGTTTCTGGCTTTTGCCCTGAGAAGGACTGATGGGTCCGGAAGCTGATCTCCGACGATGTCGGCTCGGCTGAAACGTAGATGGGGGGACTACATCTACGGCTAGCGTCGAGCTCGCCGATAGTAAGCACAGCATATGTCAACAATATGTACATATACAAACACCCAAAACTTCTCATCAGTCTAGCCACTCTACCCGTATGGCGTATTACTCTTAACATTTTGTTTCGATTAAATAATTAAAAAGCATTCTTTTTTTTAATGATGATTTAAATTACCAAGAATCTTACAGAGAAGCTTGTTCATGGGAATATGGATATTGAAATTTATTGTTTTTTATTCTTGTACTCTTTAGTCTTTAAAAAATTTAGATTAGATTAGACTGAACTATCTTGTGAAGATCAATCGCTTCGCTCGGTCTTAAGTAATGTGATCTCTCATTAAACGACAATCAGTTCAGGAAATTCCATATTGTTTATAGATAAAAATATGTACCGATTAATAATTTGGAAGAATTGACACGTAAGTATTAATTAATGTAAAATAATAATAACATTAACAATCACAAAGGATATGATTTTTGAGTTTTAATAAAACAAAAGAGAGGTGCAGAAATCCGGCCAATAGGTTTTATTTAGCTCAAAAATACAATTAGTTATTTTAAATGTAAGTAGAAAAAAACTCCTACGTGGCTATATTATAATGTAAAATACAGTTGAAGATATATTAATAAAAACTGCAGCACACCGAAGCAGTAAATCCCTAATTCAGGTTCAGGGATCACTATTCTGCTTCATTTGTTAGACCAGACTCTCTTAAAGTTAAGGATTTTTATAATGTAATTATCTTCTTTTTTCTTAATTTCCAGAATATTTTATTATTTTTATATTTAAGGAACAAATCATTAGTAGCTACAATTTAACGAACCGTGTGTGTTATTCTTCAGTAATCTAAAATATGCATTCCAGTACGTAGAGTGTATCATTAATATACAGAGATATTTTTATTTTTAAAGATATAAAGTAAGTAAAATTATGCGAGTTCAAAGAAGCTTGAAATGAAATGAAGTACTGTAAATGTTACAATCCGCTAGTTTTTATTAAAATTTTCCTATTATTATAATTACGAGAGATAAGAATTCCATACCGATATGAGAAAAATTTATTAACATAATTATAAAATTTTTTAAAAAAGTTTTAAAAATGGATTCTGACTTGTTAAAGATTATCATTTTTGAAAGTAT
This sequence comes from Lycorma delicatula, assembly GCF_047948215.1. Taxonomy (NCBI): domain Eukaryota; kingdom Metazoa; phylum Arthropoda; class Insecta; order Hemiptera; family Fulgoridae; genus Lycorma; species Lycorma delicatula. The sequence continues at coordinate 222,595,774 of NC_134456.1, read as the reverse complement.
ATATTTTTGGAGCGTAGCTTATACGGAAGTAAAACTTGGACGATCGGAGTGCCCGAGAAGAAAATATTAGAAGCTTTTGAAATGCGGTGCTATAGGAGAATGTTAAAAATCAGACGGGTGATGAAGCGATAAATGAAGAGGTGTTGCGGCAAATCGATGAAAAAAGAAGCATTTTAAAAAATACTGTTAAAAGATGAGACAGACTTATGGGCCACATACTAAGGCATCCTGGAATAGTCGCTTTAATATTGGAGGACAGGTAGAAGGAAAAAATTGTACAGGCAGGCAACGTTTGGAGTACGTAAAAAAAATTGTTAGGGATGTAGGATGTAGGGGAATACTGAAATGAAACGACTACCACTAGATAGAGAATCTTGGAGAGCTGCATCATATCAGTTAAATGACCAAAAAAAAAAAAACAAAATTATCAGATCGATGAAAATTTTATTATAAAACCAATGCTTCTTTTAGTAAAAACATGGATTATGAATAATTAAAACACGGCTCATGGATTACATTTTAAGGGTAAATATTTCCAATCCTCTCTTTCTTCAGATTACTAAAAAAATAAAAAAATATTTAATATTTTTGAATAAATAAAATTTTCAAACCCACCGGGTTGGTCTAGCGGTAAACTCGTCGTCGTAAATCAGCTGATTTTGAAGTCGAAGTTCTCAGGTTGAACTCCTAATAAAGGATACTTTTATTCGGATATGGATACTAGATCGTAGATACCCGGTGTTCTATGGTGGTCGGGGTTTCAATTAACCACACTTCTCTGGAGTTTTGAGGTACAGAGTTTGTTCATGATTAAAAATTTACCGGTACAGTTGCATTACACTAGGTCACTAACGACTTAATTGTTGATGCATCTATAAATAAAATTATTAAAAAGAAAATTTGGAAAATTTTCATAATTCTAAATAGAAAAATCAAAGTGAAATAACTTAATAAAATCAGTTAAATACATTTAAACAATTATTTTCCGGTCTTTCTTTAAATTCTATTTTTATTTTTAACTGTCATAATTTTAAATAATTCACCAGATTGAGCTAGCGGATAACTCGTCATCGATTTCGTAAAGTTAGCCGATTTCGAAATCGAGAGTTCTAAGATTCAAATCCTAATAAAGGTGCTTTTACACGAATTTGGATACTAGAATGTGAATATCGGTATATCCTTTGGTTATCGGGTTCAATTAAACATACGTCTCAGGAACGGTCGGCCTGAGTTTGTTCAAGACAACACGTTTACCGATATTTTACGCTTAAAAAGGTAATCTTGATGAGTCGTTAATGACTTTATTGTCGATTCGACTATAAATAAAAGTATTTCTTTTTAATTTAATTTTTATCGTATTACTCAAATTTAAATTAGAATATTTAGATTGAAATCGATGTTATTCGTACATTTCATGAGGCAAAATCACAACATTTTGTGACGTTGACTGTTATCCAAGGTATCTTCATCCGGGTAAGAAAGCGAAATAGTTTTCAATTATGTACACCGGTTGTTAAAGTTGTAGAAAGTTAAGCTTCTATTTATTTATTAGCATAACTATAGCGGAAATAATAAAGGTGCACAATTATCTAATATCGGTGCTGATACATTCCTGATTAATTTCGTTTAATAAATTTCATATTTATTACTATTAGTACGGTTAAAATTTAACCAATATATGAGGTCAAATTACCAGAGAGAGAAAGAAAGAGCGAGAGAGTAAATTGTTTGGTTACCTTTCAACTCGTTTAAATAAATCAACGCTACTAATTCAACATAATACCGATTAATCGATTCTTAATAAACTATATTTACGATCGGCCTATAACCGCACAAATAAATATCATTTTCACAGCGTATACATTATCGAACGAGTAAACGTTTTCGATCCAGATTGATGTTTGGAAAAATATTTTTCTTGTTAGTTTGTTATCGCTCTTCAACCCAACTTACCGTCCCTCTCCAGATAAGCATCATATATATTGTCACGTTTTCTTTAAGATATTTGCGGAACAAAAATTTACTGTTGCGACCTGATCGTTGTTCTTCCATTCGTATTATTATAACGCCAGTATAAAATTATATTTTAATGGCAATCTTATAATCGCTTTTAGCGTGATTAATCAATGGTTAATTTGCAATAGAATTTTAATGTCAAACAAATACGGTTTAAAGTTGGCTGTATTAAATCGTTTGTAAATACATTTGTCTGAAAAGAAAAGATAAACAGAAGGAAGATTAAATTTTAAATAACCCACCGGGTCGATTCATCGGTAAACTCGTCAACGTATAGCGGCTGATTTCGATATCGAGATATTTTTAACGCTCTATATAACGCGAATCGTTTAAATAAATTTAACAAGCAGCACCTCAAACTCTAATGTATGCAGAGGTGATCTGTAAAGTCCAGAATTTCGTGCTTCCGCGAACTCGGTTAACTAGTTCACAGGGCAACTATGTAGGACATTCAAGATGTCCGGATGAGGCCTGCGGCGAAGGCAACACCCGAGTTTTAAATTGCCGATGTAAATGTCTACCGAGACATTTACATCGGTGGCAACCCGACGAGGCCCGGCTTATTACTGCGAGATGTAAAAATTTAGAGGGTGAAAGACGACTCCCGTTAAAGTCCATCAGGGCCATGATGGGGGAGGTGTGTGGTAACCGGAAGAGTCACAAGGCGGATGCGTTTCCCTACGGGGTTGGGATGTATACAGAGGTAAATAAAAATGAATAAAAGTGTACTGGTAAAGAATAATAAATAAATTACAGCGATCGGATAAAGTTGTGTTTATGAATCTAAAGCCATATTATAAATAAAGTAAGGCAGATCTGCATGTACATCTCCATGTACTTCGGATCGCTATCTTGATTCTGGATTATTATCGTCCGGCTAACGTCATGCGAAAGGAACTATCGGCAATTAAGAAATGCTATAAACAGGAAGTGCAAACTGGCGAAAGAAGAGTGGATTAAAGAAAAGTGTTCAGAAGTGGAAAGAGAAATGAACATTGGTAAAATAGACGGAGCATACAGGAAAGTTAAGGAAAATTTTGGGGTACATAAATTAAAATCTAATAATGTGTTAAACAAAGATGGTACACCAATATATAATACGAAAGGTAAAGTCGATAGATGGGTGGAATATATTGAAGAGTTATACGGAGGAAATGAATTAGAAAATGGTGTTATAGAGGAAGAAGAGGAAGTTGAGGAGGATGAAATGGGAGAAACAATACTGAGATCTGAATTTAAGAGAGCATTAAAAGATTTAAATGGCAGAAAGGCTCCTGCAATAGACGGAATACCTGTAGAATTACTGCGCAGTGCAGGTGAGGAAGCGATTGATAGATTATACAAACTGGTTTGTAATATTTATGAAAATGGGGAATTTCCATCAGACTTCAAAAAAAGTGTTATAGTTATGATACCAAAGAAAGCAGGGGCAGATAAATGTGAAGAATACAGAACAATTAGTTTAACTAGTCGTGCATCAAAAATCTTAACTAGAATTTTATACAGAAGAATTGAGAGGAGAGTGGAAGAAGTGTTAGGAGAAGACCAATTTGGTTTCAGGAAAAGTATAGGGACAAGGGAAGCAATTTTAGGCCTCAGATTAATAGTAGAAGGAAGATTAAAGAAAAACAAACCAACATACTTGGCGTTTATAGACCTAGAAAAGGCTTTCGATAACGTAGACTGGAATAAAATGTTCAGCATTTTAAATAAATTAGGGTTCAAATACAGAGATAGAAGAACAATTGCTAACATGTACAGGAACCAAACAGCAACAATAACAATTGAAGAACATAAGAAAGAAGCCCTAATAAGAAAGGGAGTCCGACAAGGATGTTCCCTATCGCCGTTACTTTTTAATCTTTACATGGAACTAGCAGTTAATGATGTTAAAGAACAATTTAGATTCGGAGTAACAGTACAAGGTGAAAAGATAAAGATGCTACGATTTGCTGATGATATAGTAATTCTAGCCGAGAGTAAAAAGGATTTAGAAGAAACAATGAACGGCATAGATGAAGTCCTACGCAAAAACTATCGCATGAAAATAAACAAGAGCAAAACAAAAGTAATGAAATGTAGTAGAAATAACAAAGATGGACCACTGAATGTGAAAATAGGAGAAGAAAAGATTATGGAGGTAGAAGAATTTTGTTATTTGGCAAGTAAAATTACTAAAGATGGACGAAGCAGGAGCGATATAAAATGCCGAATAGCACAAGCTAAACGAGCCTTCAGTAAGAAATATAATTTGTTTACATCAAAAATGAATTTAAATGTCAGGAAAAGATTTTTGAAAGTGTATGTTTGGAGTGTCGCTTTATATGGAAGTGAAACTTGGACGATCGGAGTATCTGAAAAGAAAAGATTAGAAGCTTTTGAAATGTGGTGCTATAGGAGAATGTTAAAAATCAGACGGGTGGATAAAGTGACAAATGAAGAGGTATTGCGGCAAATAGATGAAGAAAGTAGCATTTGGAAAAATATAGTTAAAAGAAGAGACAGACTTATAGGCCACATACTAAGGCATCCTGGAATAGTCGCTTTAATATTGGAAGGACAGGTAGAAGGGAAAAATTGTGTAGGCAGGCCACGTTTGGAGTATGTAAAACAAATTGTTGGGGATGTAGGATGTAGAGGGTATACTGAAATGAAACGACTAGCACTAGATAGGGAATCTTGGAGAGCTGCATCAAACCAGTCAAATGACTGAAGACAAAAAAAAAAAAGTCATGCGATTATAGTGCGTGCGTGTTAATTTCTAAATGTTAGTTTAACTAAAAAAGTAATGAGGTGTTACATATGTGTGCCATCGATTAGACGAATACTTAGTACGTTAGCAAAAATACGGTATATATTTTTTTAAAACAGTGTTAATTTTGTACTATACAGTATAAACTTATATTACTTTCGATTTTAACTTAACTTTTAAAAATATAAATAAGTAAAGAGAATATAAAATTAGAAAAACAAAAGATACTTTCGCTATAAAATATAATTTGAAGTTGTCAAACGCATATATACGTTCCATTACCGTTTACATTTACCGATTTTTTTTTGCATAAAATATTATTCTGTCCCATAGTTTTTAATAATCTATATCGATTGTTAAATATTAATGCCGTAATAGTTATAATTTCTTAAATTCGATTTAATTAATCGCATAATTGTACTTTTATAAACTGTTCATATGACTTATTGAAATTATTATTTTTAGTAAAATATCGAAATTGTACGCTTAAAAATGATAATAAATAAACAGTAATTTAATAAAATTCTGCGATTATTATATTTTCCGTAAAATATTTAAATAGATATGATTTCTAGCCGATTTTTACTTTAGAGTTCAATTTACCGAGCAGTAAAATGTCACTTGTATATATAATTAGTAAAATAGCAAATACAACAAGCAAATAATGAAACCTAATAAGATATAACAAATAAAAGAGTATTACTTTTTTTATTGAAAAAGTTAAAAAAAGTTCTTGAAACACGATAATAAAATTGAGCCCGCAATAATTTCTTTATATATAAAAGTAATGATACTTGTGTTTCTTTAGAAGCTTCTTGGATCGTTAGACTCTTAAAAACCAAACGAGTTAGCCGATATAGTTATGTGGAAATGTTTGTTGTCGGCTCTACACGTTTTGTAAAACGATACTCCGTATTTATCACCACCAGTTGTGCATTTTCTGTATAAGCTGATGTACATAGACAGACGTTCTTTTCTGCATCGACGTCCTAGATACATTACAAAACTAAAACTATTTATTTATAGAAACAATAAAATGCTATATAGTAATTAAAAAATCTGATGCGGATACCACATGACTTCTTGTACGCCTATTATATTACATATACACTTTTTTTTTTTAATTAAAAGTACATAAAATTTTATTTCATTAAAACTTCTGATATTTCTTCATATTTTTTTTTTTTTTTTTTTTTATTATTCATTGTAATATTTTTCTTCAGAGGTTTATTAATTATTAATAAATCAATAAATTTAAATTAAAAAAAAACGTTAAAAAAAGAGTAGATGAAGTCGGATTTAAACCGATGTGCCTTCTCCTTGTAAGATCCAAATATTTCATTAATTAAAATTTCATTTGGCTATAACTCTGGAACCAATAAAAAGTACCGATTATGATGTATCGTTGAAAAGCCCTCGATGAGGGCGTATTACTGTAGTTACCAAAAAGTCATATAATAAATGGTTTGGACTTTAACAGATACCCAGTCCAGAGTGAAATTCAGAGGTGAACTCTCTCAACCCTTCTACATAAAAACTGGATTGAGGCAAGGAGACGGCCTCTCACCACTCCTTTTTAACTGCGCCCTTGAATCTGTCATGAGAAAATGGTATGAAATAAATCCCAAAAATATAAAAATGGGTACTAAGAAAAACTCCATCACACTAAAGTGCCTAGGATTTGCAGATGACCTCGGTCTTTTAGCAAATAATATTCAAGAAGCCAAAACACAAATCATGAGCCTTCAAAACCTAGCACAAAAGATAGGGCTTCATATCTCTTTCGAAAAAACTGAACTAATGGCCATAGATCCTCTGGTAATAGAGCACATTACGGTAAACAATCAGAAAATTAAAATAGTAAAACAATTTAAATATCTAGGGGAAATAACTTATAATTTAAATGAAAGAGTGACATGGCAAAACAGGACAAATAAAATGATTAAATCCCAAAAATTAACTTGGTCAACATATAACAAAAAATGCCTTTCTGCTAAAACAAAACTTAAACATTATAAAACTGTAGTACAGCCAGAAGTCACCTACGGAAGCGAGACCCTTTTCAAAATCACTCAGAAAAACCGAATTGAAAAAATTCTGAAAATAGAGAGGAGAATTGTCAGAACGTGTATCAATAAAAAACACCAAAAAGAAGGCCGATGGTGGATTGTGCCAAATGAGGTGGTGTATCGAGAAATAGAGCCTGTTACTGATACTATGCGGAAAAAAAGAATCTCTTTCTTCGGTCATCTAATGACACCGCAAACAAGACTGTCAAGAAATATCATTGAAAAGCTCTGGATCCAAAAGCTAGAAGTAGGATGGATCAAAGAAATTAGAGAAGATATGAAAGAATTGGGAATTTCCCTGACTGACCTACAGAATAAAACTGGAAAAATTACAAAGCTAAAAGATAAAAGCATTAGATTTAAACAAAAGACAGACAAACGACAAAATACAACGAAGAGGGTGTTTACGGATGAAGAAAAGAAAGCAAGATCTGAACGGATGAAGAAATACTGGGCAGCTCGAAAGAGTAAAATAACACGCTTTTCTCAGAAAAGATCCAACTTAAATTTACTTAAGTGGTCCCATGTTGGCCGTAAAAGCATAATAATAATAATAAATGGTTTGGACACGTTTGGTCCAATCGATTGCAATCAAAAGGAGAGGTGCACAACTAGATGTTACAACAGTCCTAAACACAAAACTTCAACGTGCTGTGGCTAATCGTTTCTGAGTTACGCGAGATACATACGTACAGACGTCACGCAGAAACTACTCAAAATGGATTCAAGGATACGGTCAAAATGGATATTTTCATTGAAATCTAAAAACCTAAATTTTTTGCGATCACAATACTTCCTTTAGTTCGTACAAGGAGGTTAAAAATAACGTTTTGATTTCATTCTTATAAAGTACATCACCGTATGACGGACTGTAGCGTAATTTAATTGGGTAACATAATCTATCGTAGTATAATCAGATAGATCACATTACGGTTAGGTAGAGAATTTGAAACAAAATTATGAACTGTAAAATATATCCAGGAGCAAATATAAATTCTAATCGAAATCAGTAGTACAGATTATACGTAAAGTTTGAAGTTAATGAAATTAAAGAAAGAAAATGAGAGTAAAGATACGGGAAAATACAAAAGACTTAAAAGAAAATTACGCTTAGTTAAAATTCTATCAAAGTTAAAGATACAGGCCTAGAGATAACTACAAAATAAAAATCTCTTTGACCTCATTTTTTGGTAAAAATAAAAAAGAATAATTAAGACGCGAAAGGAAATATCAGGTGGAAACTTATCAGTAGATAAAAAATCACGGATATCGAAAATATATTAGACATCTCAAACCGAAGTAGAAAACCGTAACGGCGAATAAAAAACGAAAAGTAGCAAGAAAGACCGGTGGAATAACCGTAATAAAATTTAAAAAATGATGAATTCAATAGAAAGGTAGGTAGATGTAGTTATATACAAAAATAAATGAAAATTTTGGAAAAATGAAGCCGTATACTAGTGTCAGATGTCCAAACAGAAAACCTTTGTTATACAGAGATGAAAGAGCCAAGACGTGGCAAAAATTGTTTAAAGGAGAAAAATTATCTGACAAAGTGCTAGAGAAGAAAAGAGAAATCGGTGATTTTAAAGGATTATATATTTCAATCTGGCATTTCTAGAACGTTTTAAAACATAAAAAAGGAACTGTTGATAGGATATGGGTAAAGTAAAACTAAATAAGTTTTACACATTTGTATATAATGTTATAATACTGGAGAAATTTCTCAGGTTTCAAAAGTACATTTCTTATTGTAATAAAGAAAGCAACAAAATATAAATGAAAAAACTATATCGTCTTTTTTATATGTATAAAATAGAATATCTAATAAGCAGCGTATCATGGAAAATTCACACTGATTCTTTCAAAAAGAGAAAATATTCTGGTTTTCAGAATAATTTTAGAATCAGGAATACATCTTTTTACGTAGAATTTGTAAATCTAAAAAATGAATCTTACATTCTAAAATAGAATAAAATATTTTTAAAACTTATATTTAAAATAAGAAAAGAAGATTTATTTACAATTTGTATTTAAATTAGGTGCCAATTAAAGAGCGGGAGATAAAAAAAGTTTAGCTCTGATTCAGAAAGGAACGAGACAAGAATGATATAGAGAAATTTAAGGACAAATGAACGATTGAAGAAGCTATAAAAAAAGAAGGATTAAAAAATTGAGAATGCCGATTATATTTTTCTGGTAGAAATAAAAATCGAGTTAGAAGAAATTTTTAATATCACAGCTTCACTGCTAGAAGAGAAATTCAATTTTAAAATGAATAAGAGCGAAACAAAAGTAATAAAATGCGATAAAAAACAGATCGACGAGGAATTAAATGTTAAATATTAAGATACAGGAAAACGATATACAAGAAGTGAGAGTTTTTGTTATTTTTAGATAGTAAAATTAAGAAGATGAACGAAATAAGTCGAACGTAAAATTCAAACCGACAAAAAATTAAAACCGGAATACAAAAATAAAGTTTGTGCGGATCAATATTTATTTTACTACGGATTACAAAGAAATTCACGAATGTAGTGAAATAAGAAAACCAGAAAAAATAAATAGAAAAAGAACAGAGGTTTTTATAATGTGATGTTACCGAAGGATAATGAAATTTAGGCGAGTAAATAAAATTCCAGTCAAATTAAAATTTACAATACGTTACGCTAATACAGAAACCATAAGTAAGCATGACCGCATATAATCACACGAATAGAGTCTTCAATAGAAGCACCTAAAGTTCTAATTATTGATATTCCTATACAGAACGTTTAATGTAATCGCATACGTAAAATTACGTCTTACAAAAACTTAAAAACATATTAGAGCCCCGATCAGGGGAATATCAAGATGGATTTAGGCCGTGTAGAAATTGTACAGATCAGATTCTAATAATAAAATTAATAATGGAAACCTTTAAAATAAACAACAAGCAATTATTTATAATTTTCACCGACTTTAAAAAGGCATATGATTGTATTCATAGACCGACTTTGCTAGAGATCCTACGAAATTACGGGCTGCTCCCAAAATTTGTGAAAATGATAGAATTAACATTAATAAACAAACAGTCCAACGTTAAATTTAGAGGGGTGGTGTCTGAATCCTTCCCGACAAGGCGATGGACTTTCCCCGCTGCTATTCAATATTACACTGGACTACATAATTAAGATTTGGCAAAAGGAAAATCCCGTTAATAGGAACAGGTAAAAATTCAATAAAAATTAATATATTAGGATTTGCTGACGATTTGGTCTTACTACCGCTAAATACGAAACAGGTTAAAAAACAAATCATCAGCCTAGAAAAAATTTCCCGAAGGATTGGGCTGAAAATTTCGTATGAAAAGACAGAAATAACGGCCGTGGATTCCCTCTGTATAACCAAAATCAAAGTTAACGATAAAGAAATAAAAGTAGTTCAACAAATTAAATACTTAAGTGAAATCATTCGCTGCAGATCGAGGGAAAAACAAACACGGCAAAACAGAATAACTAAAATTAAAATAGCACAAAGTCTAACTTGGCAAACGTACGACAAAAGAGTCTCTTAATAAAATCAAAAGTTCACCGTTATAATACAGTAGTTCTTCTGGTGGCGCTTTCTGCTTGTGTGACTATCTTTCAGGTTAAGAAAGAAAGTAAAACGGACCGATTAGTTAAAACAGAAAAGCGAATTATCAGAACTTATTTAAATAAAAGTTATCAAAAGGATGAAGTTTGACGAATTGCCACAAATGAAACGGTCTACAAACAAGTCGATCCGATTCTCAGTACGATGAAAAAGAGAAGGATTTCCCATTTTTTCCACGTACTAAGAACGCCTGAGAACAGAATTCTAAACCGACCGGTCACAAGGAATATTAACAAAAAACCTGTGGAAAATATGTTGGAGAAATACAAAAGATCTTCATGAAATTGGCTTGAGGGTTGAGAACGCCTGTGATAAAATGAAAATTAACTACGCACTTCAAAACAATAGATTGTTTTATTTTCATGTCTAGTCTGCAAGAAGTTATGGCGGGTTAAAGTACGGTCTACTAATGAGCTACCCAAACATATTCAAATATGCAATCGCCTACGTTCACGCTCTCTCGCGACCACGCCACTATTTCTCGCGCCCTTACTCGCACTCAATCACTCTGTCTCTCTCGTTCACTTTCAGACTGCGACTCGTTCATCGATCGCGTACTTAATCGAAGACCATTTCTCTGTTCGGTATTAATAATACAATTCCAAAGAATAAAATATGTTTTACAAAAATTTTATATTACATTTTTATTGAATTTTACACCGCTACAAAATTACTAAGCGTAAAATACAGAATTATTCACGAAGAATGTATCAAACCTTTAGAACACGTTCTGCCGGTGAAAATAAATAGGACTGCGCATATAAACATAGGTTTGGACACGCTTAGTTAGCAAGCGTCAGCCGGCGAAATTTTACGCCCTGATTTATACGCCTTCAATAAAATTATCCAGACTCTAATTCCTCGGACCGGAACTAAGGGGTGAATTTAGCGGTTTTATATTCAATTTAATCTAAAAAAAACTGAAAAAAAGATAGGGCTCAAAACTGTATCTTTATATTTTTTGTGAAATCGCGGGGGGGGGGGAAACAAAGAATCGGGGTCGAAAAACACACTATTTTATATTTGACGTAAAATTACTTTGTTAAACGGTAAGTGTTTTAATAAACACTTAAAAAAATTTTATACTTGCAGAGAATTTGATTTTAAGTAAAATTTTATGAATAACGATTACAGAAACTAAATAAAAACGTAAGAATTTTGAAGTTTACTAAAAAAAACATATCTAAATAGTTTTTTATTCTGCTGCGCCGAAATACTAAAGCAAAGGTTCTGCGTCCTGAAATGCTATCCTGTTTTCAAATTTTTCCGATCAGATTTTATTTAATACCGCTAATTCTAAGAAACTTTGTTTTTTAGAAATTTGTTTTGTTTTTAATTTAACGCAGAATTTAAAGAAAGAAAATAGTAAATATTATTGACAGTAATGACAAGGAGCAGCAATAAGTTTAAAACGATCGAAAAATTTAAGTTATTTTGTTAAACGGGAAGGAAATGTTTGATAATGAAAAAATGAGAACGTCGAGTCGAGTTAAAAGACGTAGATAACATATCATAATGATAACATTATAACCGCACCAATAATTCCCCTCTACTATTTAACGGTTAATGGATTAGAGTACTCTTCCATTAATACACACTACATCAACCCGTAAAGCAGAATAATTTAGCGGTCGCAGTTAACGGTAACTGAATATCGTAATTTAATTATTTTTAAATTTTCACGGTATCATCATCCCTGACCGCAAAAATCGTACACAACAAAATAATATAATATATTAGTATATATATATATTTTTTTGTTTATATAATCCAGTTTTACCAAGAGATAAATATTGAAAATTAAAAAACACCACTACCAAAAAAAAAAAAACACGGTTGACAAACATGCTCTTTAATATATCATAATTACTAATCTTATTTTACTTTCGAAAAATTGTAATTATGGTCCGATTTGGCTCAGATTCAGAATACATATTAATTATGTGAAAAGAAAAATTTTTGCAAAATCTATACAAGCTAGGTGGCGCCGGTGTCGAGATATTTACGAAACAAAAAAGAAATATACAAACAGACTTTCTTCTTATATATATATATATAAAAGGCAAATGTGTCCGCTATAGACTAAAAAAAAACGACTGGACCGATTTACGCACGGGAAAACGGAAAAAAAGAAAAGGTAAAAAGGAAAAGTAAAAAAGGGAAATAGGCAATAATGGTAATAAAGATAAAGGGAAGAAGGGAAGAAGGGAATAGGGAAAAAGAGATAAAGTGAAATATTAAGTTTCGTGAAGTTCCGTATTGTTCATTTTTTAAATGTTTTATCCAACTTTCAATCGCATTTAATTCATCTATATATTTAATCTAACAATAGCGAAGCATTGCCGAGAGTCCTAGTATAGGATAATTGAACGCGTCTTCCCAAATCAGCTGATTTGGAAGTCGAGAGTTCCAGCGTTCAAATCCTAGTAAAGCCAGCTATTTTTACACGGATTTGAATACTCGATCGTGGATACCGGTGTTCTTTGGTGGTTGGGTTTCAATTAACCACACGTCTCAGGAATGGTCGAACTGAGAATGTACAAGACTACACTTCATTTACACTCATACATATCATCCTCATTCATCCTCTGAAGTATTATCTGAACGGTAGTTACCGGAGGCTAAACAGGAAAGAAAGAAGAAAGTATAGTATAATTAAAGAGCTTGTGGAGATTTATATTTTACGATTATCAGTTTTATATTTGTAAGAATTTCTATTAATAAGAACTATCGAAGAACATCTTTTTAAATCGGTATAAATATAATTATTATAAGTTGCTGAATTACATTTTTTTCATCGCTAAATCTACGGACATAGTTTTATCTTATACGCTTTCACACCAATTTCTAGTAACAGATGTAGCTTTTTACACGGTACATTCAAAAGTTATGCAGCGTTGAATAAGGTCCATTTCTGAGTAGATCGGCTAATTTTTGTTTCGGTTTGATTACATTGTGATTTTGTATTATATTAACAAATCTACGTTTGAATATTGAAAATCGGAAGATCGGTTCCAAAGATATAACAACATTTCCGAATAACTTTTAGATCGAGAGTGTATCTGATGCGTGCAAAAGATAGCCTTCAACCTACTAACAAATACCTCTTTGTATTTAAAAAAATCAGACGACTGCTTGCAGAGATGTTGTAGGAGTACGCCGTTACACCCCCAAAACAGCGCCCCAAAGGCACCCCGTTTGTTACCAGTTGATAGTGATGATCGGTCACACGCAGTCCCCACGGGAAGTCCATTATTATTAAACAGAAATTAAAAAAAAAAATTATTTAATATTATTTATTTAATATTCATTTTATAACGTAAATTTAATTCTATTATTTTTCGAATATTATTCGTTCGATCGATTCGAATCGTTCAGTTATAGCTCACACAGTGATAGAGGCTCACAGTTTACAGTACATTAAAGTTTGTACTTCAACCGGCAAATCTGCACTACTACATATATATACATAGGCTATGATACTCTGTAAGGAGTATAACATTAGAATTTCAATACATCTAAATCGGTTCAGCCGTTGAGCTGCTACGCGGATCAAACATATATACAGACATCCTAAATACAATTCACTCCTTTTTGGGCAGTCGTGTAAAATTCAAATAAATAGTTTCTTTTAATTCTTGTTTAAACGTTTACTTTTAGAAGTTAGCGCCATTCTAACAATTAACATCTTAATTTACCATTAATTTGGCACCGATTTAAAAGAACAATCCTAAATTTAAAAAAGAAATGAAAAGATAATATTAACTTTTCTTTGATTTTTTCCCTCATTTGAGGATGTTTTATTAAATTTCGGTTTTCTAAATTTCATCGGTTTAAATCGATCAAAAAAGTTTAAATGAATTAATTTAATCAATCGGTTTTTAAATTTATTTATTTATTTTAGACTTTCCAGCCTAATATTTGTTTAAAATATTAGTAAATTTAAAAAAAACACCTTATCCGTATAATATAAACCGTTCTCAAGAATTCTGCACAGCAAAACATTAGAGTACTGATAAAAATAACAGCGGAATTCAAAGAATTGATTTGAAGAACCTAAGGGTAACTTAGGTTCTCTAGAATGCTAAAATATTTATTTTTAAATTTTTACCCTAAATCTTTCGATTAATTTTTTTGAACTTTCGGGTAAAAATACCTTCATGCGATCGCAATAATATCAGGTTATGTACCTTTAAACTTTTTTTAAGTATAGAATAAAAAAAGAATCGTAAAACTTTTTTGATTAAGAGTAAAGAACAGGCACGCATAAAAAAGTACGTACGGGTCCAACTGAGAAACTCGTTTATTTTGAAGTCCGTTAATAAAAAGGTTTAAACCAAACGATTATGTAAAATAATCACACGTCTTTAAACGCTTACAGACGTACAAAATTTAAAACAAGTACGATGAACGTAGGTATGCAACAAGACAATATTAAATAGTAAGCAGTAAACAGAATTTAATGGATTAAAATTTTATAAGTTTTAACAATTTGCATTTATTCTGATAAAAGCGAGTTAAATTAATAAAGCTGATGACATGTTTTACATGTTATGTCCAATATTTTTTCTACACGACACATTTAAGTTATTTAGAATCGCTTTTATAGAATATTATCTTCCTTATAAATAATTATTTTTATTACAGAATTAAATTGGCATTAAATATATTAAATTTATTGAGCTCTAGTATCGTATTGATTTTTGTCTAAGTTGTCACAACTTCACCGCCATTAATGAAAATCGGATCGGTTAAAATGTGTACATTGACAGCGGTAGATACGGTAAATTAAGTAAAATTACTTAAAGAAGCAGTCGATTAATAAAAGTCTTTGTTATCTTTTTTTTTAAATGAATGTTTTATAAAAAAATAAAAAATAAAAAACAGCTCAGAGGAAAGAAATTAAATGAATGAAATAACTTAAATTACTAAATTCCAAAAATGATACAATTATTTAAAACGTCTCAATTTTTATCGATTCTAATTTATTTACTCTATGTGAGCGCGCGCCCGCTCATTACTGTTTGTATATGTTTCAACAGTAACGTAAACCGAAGTAACTTCTTCATTTTAAGGTGAATTAGGTGTTTTAAAGTTTTGCGCAGGGATTTTCTGGATGATTTTAACGGTATTATTTTTGTATTTCTATTGTAAAATCATAAATATAATAATAAATTTATCGCATTAAACATATAAAGAAACCCAATAATTGTTCGATACGTCTTTAAGTTTCATATTATAAATAACAGTCAAATTAAAAACAAACCAACTACTTCAAACCATTAGTATGACACTGACTTCAAAAAGTAGAAAATTAAATATATATGTGAAAAAAAAATGTAAATCTCCTTGCATCAAAACTCAAGAGCTATGCTGCAAGAAATAAAATACGTTAATCGATCAAAAAAATAATTTTTTTTTATATTTTCGACGTTTCAAGGTGCAGGAAACACGAAAAACAAACAAGAGATAAATATTAAAATATAAAAAACACGACTACCGAAAAAAACCTTGTTGATAGACACTGTTCTTTAATATAAGATAATTGAAGAACGTGCGGGTGACAATTTTGTATAAAGAATAATTTTTTTAAATTTAATTAAACATATATATATGTTTAATATATATATATAATATATACATACATTTATATAGCCTATGACATTCCCGGTAACGTAAGGATTCCAACGCGGGGTCATACATCTAAATCGGTTTAGTTGAACTACTATGGTGGAACAAACAAACCAGCATACTTACATACACTCTAAATACGTTACATTCCTTTTTGAGCTAAAAATATTTCAAGAACCCGTGCAGTTTTATTAATGTCATTAACATTAATGAAAATATACAGATGACTTTAACAAATTACACCTTTTCATAAGTAAAAGATGTGACAATTTATAAAATTTATAACGTAAATCGTACCTTATGTACTTGAAAAGTTATTTAATTTATAAATGCTAATAATAATAGCCAAAAAACATTTAAAATTCTATAACGATAGTAGTACATTGCACTTCCCAGAACAGTGTCCCAGGGGCATCTCGTTTGTTACCGGTTGATGGTGATGATTGGTCTGGCTTCGCACGAGATACTCACATAGCTCACCGTTCTAGCGTCACATGCAGTCCCACGGGATACCCGTTATTATTAAAGAGAAACATGTTAGATTTATTTAATATTATTTTATTTATTTAAGGTAAATTTAATCGTATTATTTTTGTAATATTATTCGTTCGATTAATTTGTATCGTTCAGTTCAAACCCGGCTCGCACAGTAATAGAGGCTCACAGTTCATAGTTCATTAATTCAATTCATAAAAGTTTGTGCTTCAACCGGAAAATCTGCACCAATATATATATATATATATATATATATATATATAAAAGGTAGTCTAAAAAGTAGTGAGCCTTTTGCGCACGAGATAACGTTAGTGTATTCTGGCAAAAGTCGAGGAAGACCGACATGTAAGCAGTCAAGACATTGCCAGTGATCTAAACATCTATCACCAAACTGTATTAAACTACCTGGAGAAAGCCGAGTATAAAAATAAGCTCGACGTACGAGAGCCATATGACCTGACTAAAAAAAGTTATTCTCTCGAATTCCTGTCTGCGAATTTCTACCGAACTGTAACGAAATCAAGCCATTTCTGAAACGGTTGATCACGAGTGATGAAATGCGGACAAATACAACAATGTGCGAGAAAGGTAGCGTTCGTCTGTGGCAAAGCCCAAACTGACTCCCGATAAGGTTATACTGTGCGTTTGGCGGGACTGGAAGGACATCGTACATTACGAGCTGCTGCCGCCGGGCAGAACGATAGATTCAGATCTGTACTGCCGACAATTAGCGCGATTGCACCTAGTAATTCGAAAGAAACGGCCTTAATCAGTCAGCAGAAAGGGTAACGTATGTCACGTTGACAACGCCAGACTGCGTGACAATACCTTTAATGACCCGTGAAAAATTGAAAGATCTTCATGCATCCATTAATCTCCCATGACTAGGAGGTTTTAATGAATCCACTACAAACCCCGACTCTGGCAGCGTCAGATTAACATTTCTTTCGGTCTCTGTAGAACTCCACGAATAGTTTAACGCTGATCGTAAAACCTATTTTACGATAGGTAAATTTTTCATTTTAGATAAAATTTAAGTTTTAAAAGAGCTCTGTGAAAACCACGCGTCAATGTTTTTGACCGAAACGACAGAAGTTCTACAGCGACAGGATTATGCTGTTAACGGAAAAATGGCAGAATATCATCGAAAAAATACGGTGCATACGTTGTCTCATAATATTATTCTTCGATAACAAAAACGTTATTCTCAATTTTGGCTTCCAAAGGCTCAATTAATTTTTAGAAAAAATTATTTTTATATAGTCTTCAACACTCCCAGTAAGCAAGGATTCCAAAGCGGGGTCGTACATCTAAATCAGTTTAGCCGTTGAGTAGCTACGGTGGAAATACATACGTACATATATACACCCGAAATATATTTGATGAAGTTTGTACAGAAACAACTGTATATGGGGCAATTTGTTGTTAAATTTTGCGGTCAATATTTCCAGGGAATGCGGGAGAAGTTTGCGGGTCAATTTTCTCAAAATCTATCAAATATAATCCCACTTTATTAATCTCAGTAGATGCGTGCATGTTTATCTTACCATTTTTTTTTTTTTAATTTACATGGAAATTACCACTTCAAAAATAAAAAAAAAAACAATATTTCTATTTATTGCATTTTTTTTTTAATTTTGATGTCTTTCTAGGAATATTACTAATGCAACCAATCGAACAAAAAAAACTGTTTGGGAGCAATGAGCACTTTGGGATGAGGGAGCCGTTTAAAGTTTAAAAATATCGATTTTTTTTAATTTTTCAAAAATTTTATTGCTTTATTTAAGCCTTTAAAATTTAAATTATAAACTTTTAATACAATTTCATCATAATTTAACCCCTTCTCCCAAAAAAGAAATCAGGTAACTTTTTATCGGTTGTGCATTTTTTAGTGGAATTTTTTTTTTAGTTTCTTCTATTTAACATAGCAAATTTAACATAGAAAAATTAGAAATTTTTCTCTGGAAGATTGAAGTAAGGGACCACAAAAAATGATAGAATACCGAATTTTGAATTTTTTAAACTTTTTCGGTTTATTTAAACATATAATGATAATTTTATATTAAAAGTTCATCATAAATTACCCCTTTTCAAAAGAAAAAGAAATCTTAGGTAATTTTTTTAATATAATTATTTTTATATTATATAATAATAAATAACCGATGCGAGAAAAGCATTACAACTTTGCCGTTTGCTTTTTTCTTTCCGGTACAAATACTTTTGAAGTAGTCTTTTTTTCCTTTCATATTCGATTTTTACTTCTATTCTATTTTATCTTTAGGCTTTTATTAAAAATTTGTAAAAAAATAAAAATAAAAAATCTGCGTCTTGATAAAATATAAAAATACTGTAACGAAACGATGTGAAGCAGTATTAATCAAAAGCTTATTCTAATAGAGTAATATATTTATTTTTTTACCCTAATTTTTCCAACTGATTTTCTTAAATTTTTATTTGAAAGTTCTTTGAATATAAAAAATTACTTCTAGCTAAATTTAAATGAAATGTAATATGTATATTTAATAATTCGTGTATGTACATAATGTTAATGATGGAAAAAAAACATTTTTTAATCAAATCATCTATACAAAAGAAATTTATTTTATATTTAAAGGATTTTCCATTTGATTTATCGGGGAAAAAACTTAAAACTTAATCGTAAGTGAAATTTAGTCTTTGTCTACAAAATAAAAATAAAGCATCTTAAAAATAAATACATTTAAGAAAATGTAAGCTGCTGATGAAACAGGCACAGCATTCATAAAAGAAAAGAAATACGAGGATCTTATTGAGAATCCCACACCTTTTATTGAAGTGGGTTTAAATAATACATATATATATATATATATATGTATCGTCATGATAATTTTGTAACAAATTTCAACATAAATTTAATACTGTTTTTTTTTTCACTATAAGTACTTTTTTATGCTTTTAGTTTTCTTTATGTATTTCAAAGAGAGTCATTTCTGTTTTTTATATATAGCTTACTGTATTTAGATAAAACCATTCGTTATGTAATTCATGAATGCCTTCCTCTTTCTTCCCGTTTCATGAATTTACTCCTTTTTTTAATTCACCTCATACCTCTTTACGGTTATCATTTCCGTTCATCTATTCCATCGCTCTACTTTTTAATAAACCAGAAAATGTTTTTCCACCAAGATTTATCGATGAATTATTATACTACAATTATTTGTATGAAAAAACGTTTAAAAAATTCTTTATTACACTCTACTTAATATTTGTATTTTGAAATTTTAATACGTTAATTTTTACTTTCTATTATTGTAATATTAAAAATAGTTTTACTGTATGGAACGCGTATTGTCCAGATATAAAAACTAAGATTTTTCGTATAATTTAATTCTCATTAATTTATTTTGAAAACAAATATTAATTATGTTTTAAAATGACGATCAGAGTCCATACAAGAAATCTCGTCGCGTAACGTAATCGTTACAAAATATGATAAAATTTTAAACTACTCAAATCAGTAAATAATTATCCACAGATTTAAAATAATCGGCAAAAACTTTGACAGAGTCCTCCATCCCCAACCACTGAACCGATTTAAAAATTTAATTAAAAAAACTAACGATTCCTAAATATGTCATCAGCGGTCGCCTGCTCCCCCCTGCTAACCGTTTTCGAGAGATATCTCATAAACACAACTTCACTGTACATTTCTTATGAAAAAATTAATATAAAACCCTGACAGAATCCTACAGTTCTAACCGCTAAACCGATTTACCAGATCGGTTTTTAAATGAAAGCTTATGATCTCTAGATATATGATTAATATTTGCCCCGTCTCTCTGTCCCCCGCTTTTGAGAGATATCGCAAAAATACAACTTCACAGTATATTTCTTACGGGGAAATCAATATAAAACCTTGACAGAGTCCCTCGGCTCCGACCGGTGGACCGATTTCGCCATTCTTTTTTAAATTAAAATTTATGACCCCTATAAATGTTATATATGAGTTGAGGTAAAACCAAAAGGAGTGTATATTGAAAATATAATTTGGAGAGGAGTACAACGATAATAAATTATACAAAAATTAACCTACTTTAAAAATAAATTCTCCAGTCCCCAGTCTCCACAAGAACGAAAAAGATCTAGCGCTAGTATCTATTTGTAATTTTCTATTCTTATCTTTAAATTTAATCTAAAATTATAATCTATGAAAAAAAATTCGGTTAAGCCAAAGTATAATTTCATCACTCTCCAACCTCCATTACAGTTTCTTTACTTTTCATCCGAAAATTCTGAGTTTGAATCCCGGTAAGCCTTGGCAAATTACAATCGCTAAAAGATTAATCCGTCAACAAAGGAGGACCGTTTGAAGAAAGCAGTATAAGTGCCAATTTTTTTTTTTTTTTTTTTGTTTATTCACTGAAATAATTCTACGTAATGATTGATGCCAGGTCAGTAGAAAATTGTATTGTGTCAAAGCATCTTATAGTAGTTGATGCTAAGAGCGCTAGAGTGCAGCACATACAACTTCGGTTGGAAGTTTTGTAGAGAGTATAAGTGCCGAGCAGCCATTGTAGTTTTGTGTAGAAATATTTCTGACTAGTTAGCACAAAGTGAGTTATAATAAAGCGAGTTGTTTCGGTTGCTGAAATAGAATAATGGAAAAATAAAATATTACTGTAAGAAAAAAAAATCATCTGTTTATAAAAATCTAAGATTACAGGGAAAGCGTTAATCAACTGCAAAGAGTAAACAGAAACCAGGAAAAGCACCACCTCCTGCTGAACCTAAAATTTATTATACGCATTCGTATTTAATATTATTTACTACTTTTATGCCACTTATTAGCAAATAATTTAATTCTTTTATCGTTTAATCTTTTCGGGTACTTTAAATGAAATAAAAATAAAATGGAAAACTTTTAATCAATTCTTTTTACATCCTTCAATTTTGCATTTATTTACATGTTTATGTAAAATAATCCACAACATAATCGCAGATTGATTTTTTTTTAAATTTCAGGTCACTTGTAAGTGTAATTTACAAATTTTAAATTACAAAGGAAGCGAAGGAAATTTGCTATTTTCTATTTCTGGAACTATGCAAATTATCAGATGTACAACAAGGCACTAATTTGATGAATCGTATTAAAATCGTACCGGTTTCTAGACGGTACATACAACATGGTACACGGTAGACGGTACATACAACGATCCAAGCGAAAGTAAGTGCCAAACGATAATGATTTACAGTTTAGGTTCTGGACGTGCATAAACATTAAAAGAAATTTTCAGCTTCACGAACTGTAAATTGCAAACGCTTAATCGTAAAAAGAAAATCATAAATATTGCGTATAATGACAGAGAAAAATAAGAGATAAGAAGAATGTCGCATATAATGATAATGATAAATGGAAAAAATCTTATCTCTCACAAACGTACGCTTAAATTCACCAAAAAAGACTGTAATCTTGTTTGGATGTATATCGATAGTTTCCCTCGACAGGAAAGCCGATATGGAAGAACTAAAAGGACAAAAGAGTACAGTGAAATCTCTACATTCGCGCTTCCCGTATTCGCGATTTCGTTATTCGCGGTGTAATATTTTGCGATTTCTTTTCTATATTCGCGGCTAAAATTTTCCGTATTCGCGTACATTACATTACGTAGTGAAATTAACAAATAAGAATATTAAAATATTTAATGGCGCAGGTAGAGTACGAACGAGAAGAGGTAGAAGATACGATCCCTGGAAAACAGTTGTGTCAAAACGCTTACCGAAGGCATTAAACTATTCCACGATCTTATCCAGTGCGTTTATCTGATCCACCTTTAAACAGAAGTTTATTCATTAAGCGCAAGATTGAAGATGCCGTGCAAGAATATACAGAACTTCACACGAATTTAAAAACAAGAGCGAGACAAGGAAAAATTTCAAATTTTTGTAAATGCAATCCGAAATACTGTAGGCTACTTTTGTAAATTACCTGCTGTTATCTATTTAGTAGCTAACGGATATTTTAAAAGCATCGATATAAAATTACACACGTTCGGTCATAGTTATGTGCCGTGTAATAGAGACTTTGGTTTCATAGAAAAATGGAAATATAAGTGTAAAACTATGATACCCAGTGAAGTACAAGAAGTTGTGAGATCAACAAGAATAAATGTAACTTTTAAAGTTATAGAGATCCAAAAGGAAGATTTTTTTTTTTTAATTTTGTAGTTGTTGCTGATTCTTATATAACTTTAAAATTTCAAATCACCAAAATATCGTGGTCACATGCTTTCTACTGAACATTTTCCTAAAATTTTAACAAGACAGGTATTCAATAAATTAGAAGATTGGATAATACAATCTGTATTCGAAAAAGGAAAAAGTCATCGACACGTTGCCAGTTTGGATAAACTTCCGGCATTAGATACAAAAACTAAAATTACTGATGAAAATAAAAAAGATCTATCGATGTTGGATTAATGGATGAAAAATATCATGATTTTTATCAAAATTAATGTAAATAAAGTATTAATTTTTAAGAATGAATTTTATAACTTTCTTTGAAGATTCCTTACAAAACTATTATGTTAAATTTTGTTAGATTTTTAACGCTTTTTCAGTAAGATTTTTTAAAGTGTTTTTTAGGTTTTTTCTTGTATATTATAAAGTTTAGGTTAAGTAGAGATCGTTTAATAATAGACAACGTGATCATTATTTTTTTAAATTTTGTAACTGGAATGTGTACCTTGATTTTCTAGATTGCAGGAATCGGGCTTATACTATTTTCAGGGAAAACGGTTTAAATTTATATTTTTACAATGACTCGTAAAATAAATTCCTTATTTTTGTGAATATTAATTTTTTTTTATTAAAAAATATATTAGTCGGCACTAATAATATATTATTAAAATTAAAAACTACCCGATATTAAAAAAAAGGCAATTGGGAGATTGTAGAGTTTTTTATTTTGTTTTTGAATGATTTTGGCACTTATACAGTGTTCTACAAACACACCTGTTGTTTAAAAACAAAAAATATTTATTATGTATTAAAAACATAACAGATACGACTCAAAATTTAATAACACACGTCATTTATACTCTTATAACCTCACCGCTTTATCGTTGATAAAAGTCTTTCTACCGGTTGATAATGTTACAATTTACCTGAGCGGACCGTAATCGTAATTCTGTTGTTCTCGGGTATAATGATTGTTCTTCCATTTTCATTCTTTCATAAAAAAATCTGTATAACCTGTACTACAATCGTTATTCCCGTTTAATAGATTTACACAAAGTATTGTAGGAATGAGATCGTTCCTATCTCAATTTTGATTTCTGTTGGATTACTAGCATTCTTCCCCCGTTTACCTAAAATTAATACGTAATATGTGAAATATCTAAATAAGTGTGAAAGTATATCTATATAAATAAAAATGTAAATGTTCGTTTGTTTAAAATCTTAGATCTCCGAAAGTTCTTCACCGATCGCTTTGAAATTTTGATACAACGTTGCATTCGAATACGCGCGTGTATTTTTATGTACCTACTATATACATACCTAAGATGTCACACCTGTGACAGATAAACACATGCTTTTTTTTTTAAAAACAGCGCTATCTGTTGGACGTAAAAGCAACATACGCTACATAAATATTTTACGATTCCATTTCAATGTTTCCGATATATGTGTCCGCTGTAGACTAAAAAACTACTGGACCGATATACGCACGGGGAAAAAGGGAGAAAGGGAAAATCGGAAAAGGGAAAAATCGAAATAGGTAAAACAGAAGAAGGGGAAAATGGGGAAAGGAAATAACGGGCAGAGGGAACGAAAAGGGGAGAGGGGAAAAATAAGAGTGGACGGGGGAAATGGAATAAAGGAAAGAGAAATGGGGAAGGAAATGGAAATGTAGGAAAGGTAAACGAGAAAGTGGGGGGAAAGGGAATGTGGTAAAAATGAAAATGAGAAAAGGAGAGAAAGGAAAAGGGTAAAAGGAAAGGTTAAATTTTGTGAAGTTCCGTAATGTTCATTTTGTTAATGTTTTATTAAACTTTCAATTGTGTTAATTTACTCTCTCTCTCTCTCTCTCTCTCTCTCTCTCTCTCTCTCTCTCTCTCTCTCTTTATATATATATTACTCAAATCTAGCAATAACGAAGCATTGCCTGGTCTGCTAGTTTTAAATAAACTGCAGTTCTCTAGAATTTTATTTAATTTGATTTGAAGTTCAAATCGGAATATCTACTGTTTAAAGTTAAAATTATCTTCTGAACGAAAAGGGTTTACCTTGTATAAAGTTGTAGGACGTAGGATGATTGGATCTACCGGTTAGAAACTTGGTATAAGGGAATGTAGAAACTAGCACCGCGCCCGACCACCCTTCCATCAGAAAAGATGAAGTATTAATATCTAACAGGAAGAGGCGTCCACTGTAGAGAGGAGAGTAAACTCTTAACCGACTCCTTTGTATCTATTGGCCGTATCAGTTATTACATCATTTACAGGGAGGTATCAATTATAATCGACCGACCCTTATATTCGATAGCTAAAGCTCTGCTATTGAACTATTCCGACTTGGCTTACTACGTAAGAGGATATGACTCCTCCTAGATAATGTACTTAAAAGTAATATCTGACCAAACATAACACAACTATTTTTTTCAGTTAAATTACGGATTATTTATTTAAACAAACCGATTTAAAGTTCCTTTAAACGATTAATATTCTAAGGTTACAGAAAACACTAAATAATTTTCATTGTTTAATCAATAAAAATAGTTTATTTTGAATAAATTAACTTTTTCATTCCGATTAATTTTATAATAACGTTCAAGAGTTAATTATATATTTCTTTAGTACTTTTTAAGCAAAGACGACTAGGATAATATGACCGTGAATTATATTTTGGAACAATATACAAGGAAGTTGCACATTAACCAGCGTTTTAACGATTTGATTTATAAAAATTAACTACTAAAGATAAATTGTTCATGTTGCACACATATATTACGTAAATTTAAAAATAAAAATCGAAAATCAAATATTTAATTATTTTAAAATTATAGTATTTGTAAATATTATATTTTTATAATATTTGTAAAAGGAAAATCCTTTTGTATCAGAAAGACGGTAAAATGATCATTCAGTTGTTTAGCAATGCCCAATATTAATGCTTTGTATCTACATGCAGTGTCATATTTTGAAAGCCCTTCATATAAGTGACGCACGTCACTTCATTTCCCTCTGATCGACTTTCCATTTTGCAGTACAAATCTAACATCGGTATTGTTGTTATACCACTCACAATCCGTAAAACATGTCATGCACATGTCAGTAAAGTTCTGTCACTTACTTTCCTTGAATAAAATTAATTTCTTTTTTTAAATATATATATTATATATATATATATATATATATATATATATATATATATATATATTAGAAAAGATTAGAAACTTTTGAAATGTTGTGCTATAGGAGAATTTTAAAAATCAGGCGGGTGGATAAAGTGACAAATGAAGAGGTATTGCGGAAAATTGATGAAGAAAGAAGGATTTGGAAAAATATAGCTAAAAGAGACAGAATTATTGGCCACATCTTAAGGCATCCTGGAATAGTCGCTTTGATATTGGAGGGACAGGTAGATGCGAAAAATTGTGCACGCAGGCAACATTTGGAATACGTAAAACAAATCGGTAGGGATGTAAGATGTAGGGGGTATACCGAAATGAAACGACTGGCACTAGATAGGAAATCTTGGAGAGCTGCATCAAACCAGTCAAATGACTATAGACCAAAAAAAAAAAAAATATATATATATGTATGTATAAATTCAATTTCACTCCCCTCTCACTAACCAACCGGGAAAATGCAAATAATACTCTTGTAATAAAGTCATACCAGTACTTTATAATCCAATTGGACCGATACTTTCCCTTCTAAAGCTATAGCGCCAGACGGGAAAGTAAAAAAAGGATTGTTTTTTTCATAGTTTAATACTTCTAAGCCAGATTTTTTTATTTCAAGAACATTTAGAAATTTTTCAAAAAAATCTTTTTTTTTTATATTATAATTATTAAATACTGCATTCAAACGATGCGATTTTGTCCTTTTCGTGTATTTTTGCCGATCGTTTTTTCATTTACAAATAAAAAGAAATAATTTTAAAAATATTTACGCGAATTATTTTTTACACAATTTACTCTTTTCACTTCTATTTTATCGAATAATAAATAAGTATTGTAATTTTCATCGAATTAAGTCCTTCGTAATAGTTTTTTTTTTTTTTGGTATAGAAAAGAAAATAACTAAAAGAGAAAACAAAAAGAAATAAATGTAGTAATGATATATTAAATTACTTTTTTTTTGCATAACCAAAAAAATGTTAATCTACACATTATTAGGCTTAAAGGTTGCTGTGGCACAGCGTAATATTAACATAAATTACACGTTAAATTAAAAATGCGCATAAACTACTCGACTAATTTGTATCATATATTTACAACGGCTTACTTTCTTTTTTTTTAAACTGCTCTTTTCTCGAGGTTCATGTTACACATTATAAGTCACCATATTATTGTAAATTTTTCCGCTTAATTTGTTTAAAAAAATTAACAACGTGCTATCATTTTTTCTAAAAAGATTCCGATTTGATAAAAATTTCAAATTTTATTTTTTTAGAACTTTCTTTATATATGTTCAAATCTTTTTATAGAATTGTAGGTTTTTATCTTACAAAAACTGTTATTTGATATTTATGTAAATGTAATCGTATTAAAAAAAAAAAATAAAAGTTTGTAAATAATTTTAAAAAAAATTTCATAAAGATAAAAAATAATAATATTATTCAATTATTCTTTCTTTATATTGTAATTTTTTGAAGCGGAGTCAAATTAAAAATTAAGAAGATGTCGGCAGTATTTTTAATTTAGCAACGACTTTAAAAAACTGGAACATATCCTTACTTTCTGACTTATTCTGACCGATTAGTCCAGCCTTCCTTGTCTTAGGAAATTCAATTTTTTGTTCATTATATCAACTTTCTTTGAGACTAAAATCGGTAACGATAATATATTTTTTGAAAAATAAAAGGACAGTATTTACGAAACACTGAAAATGAGTATTGTCAGCAACGCTATCAGAATAATAATAGAATAAACAAAAAAGCTGACAAAACTGTTGTAAGACTTTCCCGTCACGCGGCTTTTTTCTGATGCACGGCTTACACGCACAGTATCGTATAAAGTATTTATCCTTTTATCTAAATATAATATTTTTTGTAAATTTAATGCAACGATTCTAACAAAAGCGCGCGCGCTTATCGTATATCATTCGCGCGGATGTGACGGTACTAGCGACCACTTTAAATACTTTTTTGCACTTAAATGTTATCTATTTATTTAATTCTCCCGTTCACCTTTGACGTCACAGCAGGCGACTACAGCAGCCGAACGTCAGTATTACACTAGCGCTTCTTGTGATAAGAGGGGGTACTAATAACGCGGTATACCCGCTTAGCGTTAATTTATTTACAACATTTTTTGGGGCGGGATTGCAATTGTGCAATTTTTTTCTGGAATCGTTAACAAATGCTCCTAGAAAAATAAGACTTTAATTAGACGAAATCTTGAGATACTGAGGGTAACCTTACTCTACAGCCTCATCCCCTTGACTTTTTAATTTGAAAATTTAATAGCGTCCATATCCCATAAATAGAAGTAATCTGACCAAGTTTGGTTAAAATCGGTTTAGTAGTTCGGAGATGTCAGGTGATTTAGAAGGCGACACCGAACATACACACGTACATACGAACATCCGGAAAATTTCTATCCCGTTTTGGAATTTTTCGGGTTCCTTATTTATCAAAACGTAAAGATTCGGTGAAAAACCGTATGTGCCCAAATTAGACCGATTAGAATACTTCCCTTCTAAAGCTATAATTTTGCTATAGCGCTAGACGGAAAAGTAAAAAAAGAATATTGTTTTTGGATAGTTAGCATCAGCAGCAGCAGCAGGGGTAGTGTGATCGGCGGGGGTGATGGTGGGGGTAATGGTGGGGGTGGTTGTAGCGGTGGTGATGGTGGGGTTGTTGGTGTGGTGTGGTAGTGGTAGTAGTAGTAGTATATGCAATAAAGTTTTTTTTCGAAAAATTTGTTCTAAAATTATAAAATAATATAACAGTTATCAAGTAATAAAAATATTTCTATTTTTTTTTTAAATCTCTACTTTTAGTGGGCAGTACCAAATCAAAAAAAAAATGGCCAACAACTTATTAATCTTTAATTTGGGAGCTGATTTTGAAAAGTCAAATCAGCAGAAAAGAATTTTAAACGCATTAGTTTTACTTTTTAACTCTTTTTTCCTAATCGATCGATGAATTAATTCATCGCAGAAGTATAAAATGAAGCGTGTATATGAGAATGTAAAAATGGAGATTTCTGCCCTATTAAAAGTGCCGTGCTGGAATTCTAATCCGCGACCTCCGAATGAAAATCCAAGACGCTACAGTCCGCTACGAAGGTCGGTGGACTGATAGCATCGGTTTTAATTTTTATTTACCGGTGACTTTTTTTAGTAATTTTTTTTTTACTTAAAATATTCATCATCCTATTGAAAATACCCGTTGAAAATGCTATCCGTTTGAAAAACCCGTTAGCAGGATCTATAAAGCGAGAAACCTTTGTCTTAATAAAAATAATAAAAGAAAATGTAAATTAAGGCAGTCTTGAATGAGGAAATATGTACAGTACATTTTTTACAATTCAATTTACCTTAATTTTTGTTAAACACTTTAAAAGTCAGAACGATTTAAGTTATAAAAATCCAATATTAAAGAAAGATAATACATTTTTTTAGATATTCAAATCGTCATTGTGATCGTGTAATTTTTGGTCTTCTATTTAAGTTATTCAGAGAAAATTAACAGGACTGTCAGATGAATTCCAGCTACAAAATAAAAATGAATCGTCGAAATCGATGCGTTTAACTGTAAGACCAGCAAAAAAACAAAAGAAAACAGACAGATTACAAACCGGTCAAACTGACAACTTCAACTTTTGGTTAAGCCTATTAAAAATTATTATCATTAGATTCTCATTAAATTTTTTTTTTATTTTTCATTAAAAAAGACTTAATTTTATTAAACAGATTTAGAACGAGGAATATTTTAAGTAAATCCGTTTTGAATAATAATTTAAGGTATTCTCTTCTTTTTTAAATAGAATATTTCGCGAAAAATATGTTTATTTTTGTATTTGTTAATGAAATTATTATTTCTTAATACGTAAACTATTATCGATCGTAAACGAGACGCGAAACACAATTCATTTCCAAGAATAAAAATATTCAATGCCAGGCTTAAAATCCTAGTAAGAGGAACGAGGTGGTTCACCGAACGAAAATGTCATTACGTACAAAAAATACCTACCCTATTTAAATACAGTTTTGATCTGCGTTATTTGCAGTTATATATCTGCATTGCATAACTGCGGCAGATAATATTGCGGTTATCTACATTTGCAGATTCATCTCTACAAGCGACACCTTTCTTTTGCGTATTTTAGGAAATGAATTTATAACAAACATCAGTATTTTCAGAAAAGGTTACTCTGTTAAATAATTCTTCTATCTTTTACAAATCATTGCTTTTTCACGAGTCGCTGATAGAAGAAAGATTACGAAAAATAAGGTATTAAAAACTAATTAATGTTCTTCAAACAATTATTCACTATATCTTCTTAAAATAAAAAATAAACAAATTTTTATCACCTTAAATTAATATTTTTCAGTGAAAATTTTGTATTGTAATATACACAGATAAACGGATAATGTTCTTAGTGTCTTACATTAAACATCAATCATATTTGACATACCACTTTGTATACAGTAATGTATTTTTTTAAGCGATAATTAAAAATCTTGTTTATTATATAAACAAGTTTATGAATTTATTATACAAAATTGTTTTTATTATTATTATTATTATTAGTAGTAGTAGTAGTAGTAGTAGTAGTAGTAATAGTAGTAATGGAAGTAAATAAAATTGATTAATTTACAGAATATTACCATTAAGTTCATTACGAATAAATATAAAATAATTGAAAAATATTTTATTGATTTCATTGATTTATTAAAATGCGTAAATTTGTAAAATAATTATTGTGAATTTTTTTTTTAAATTATTCGATATAGAAATTATTTTGTTGTATTGTATTATTGATTACGTAACTAATCATTACAAAATTTAATAATAATAATTTATTATTTATTTATATTATCTAAATATTCTAAATGAATTAATTAGCATTAACTACCCTCTAAATACAAAAATAATAACGGTAATGATATTTTTTATTTTTTTATAAATTCTGTTATAAAATAATTTGTTAGTTTAAATTAAAGGTAATTTCTGAAAGTAGAATTTACAATATAAACAAACAGTCAGGTAGGAAATATAAACATACTCGTAGTAGACGTGGTAATTTCTCGTCATTAAGGATATTAGTAAAAACCACATCCGTTTCTCGTAAATTCATTTATTTTAAATTTAACTAATCGAGGATGTGAAGTTATAACTAAATTTATATTCAAAATAAATATACTTTTAATTCTCTTCGTTAGTCGACTAGGAAATTTTTTTAACGTTAATATATTATTTTCACTTTCTTTTAAATGAGATTTAATTTTAGATATAATCTAATGCGACACAAAAAAAGATCGTAAAACAAAAATTAAATGTTTGAAACGTGAATTTTCTGAAAGGTGAAGAATATTTTGGTTGAAGCGTATACACTTACGAACACATTCGCGATTGAACTTATAAATGTACAATTTCTATCGAAGAGAGTATTGCGTAAACTTTTTGTCCGGTAAAATCTTAATATAAATCTAACAAATAAAAATTTATCTATTTCATCTATAACGTTACTTCAAACGCGAGCGCCACAAACTTATAAGTTCTAGAATCAAAAAAAAAACTGACAACAGTTCTACAACTGTGGATTGTTTCTAACGCACGGCTTATAGTATGCACATACGCGCATAACTTAATTTAAAATGTTTATCGTTTTATTTAAATGTAATATTTTTTTTTAGTTTATTTGATTCAATAATTCTAACTAAAGCGCGCGTATATCGTACTTAATTACCGCGGGTGTGGTGGTAGTAGCGGTAACGGCCGGCACTGACTATAAACTAATGTAATTTCACTACTTACATAGAACAAATTTCACTTGTACGGTCGGTAGACTGAACGCTCCAGATACTGAGTCAAACGGGAGATGGAGTATGAGACCTAGCCGGTCCGATTTACTTTTTAACGCTTTAAATATATTCATTTATTTAATTCTATCGCTCACCTGTGATGTCACAATATAGCAGACAATACAACAGCATATTTTGGGGTGAGTGCGATTTTGAAAAAAAAAAATATTTTGCAAATATTATTTTTTTAATTGTTGAAAAATGCGTCTAAGAAAAATATCACCTTAATTAGGCAAAATCTCGAGATACTGATGGTGACCTTGCTCTACAGCCTCACCCGCTTGACCTGTTTAGGTGAATATTTAATGGCATCAATGTCCCATATATAGAAGTAATCTGACAAAGTTTGGTCAAAATCGGTTCTGTAGTACTGGAGATATAATGAAATTTATAAAGCGACACTGAACACACACACACACACAGGAACATACATACGAACATCCGGAAAATTTCCATCAAGTTTTTTGGGTTCCTTAGAAGTCAAAAAGTCAAGATCCGGTGAAAATTGGATAAATATGTCCAACCAAAGTATTTTATTTGAGTATTGCCGGTCTGTGTCGAGCATTGGCTTTTGAAAAAAGTTACGTAATCGTGTGTTTTTTTTGTTAAAATGAAGTTATTGTTGAAGAACGTATATTCGTGATGGAAACTAATTTAGAGACTAAATCTCATGTTGTGTGTCGGCGAAAGTTCAGGGAGAAACCTGAAAAGGAAGCACCAGTGAAAAGTGTTACTCAAAAGTCATTTAAAAAATTTTGTGAAAACACGTTCGGTGTTAGACTAGTGTGCCCGACATGTCAGTTTTAACGACGCAGATCGCACAGGTCATTAAAGCGGCAGCTACAAGATCTTCTCGTGAATCTTTGACGGAGACTAAGCCGGGAAAATAATATTTCATCGGATTCATGCCGCACTGCAATAAGGAGAATGCTGAAATTTTATCCGTATCGAATGCAGGTTTTCCACGAGCCGACTAATGTTGATTATGCTAAAAGGGTTCACTACTTTCAACGGTACAACATCTTTATCAGAGATAATATTGGCATTTTAGATCAAGTGTTTTTCACAGATGAAGCTTGGTTTCACCTCGGTAGGTTTTTGAATAGTCAGAACTACCGGAACTGGGTACTGTAAATTCGCACGTATTTTTTTTTAATATCCCCTACTTCCACAAAATCGGGAAAAATATGGTGTGCGGTTTCAAGGCGATGAACAATAGGATCCTTGTTTTTGACAAAACTGTGGATGTTGTCTACCAAGAAATTATCCAATAGTTCATAGCCTTACGTAAGAGGAGTGTAACTGCTGGTTGCAACAGACTGCGCCACATGTCATACAGGTCGCTCTATTATGCTGCAGGAGTTTTCGGTGGAAAAATCATTTCTAAAGGATTGTGGTCACCAAGATCTCCTGATCAAACTAGTCCAGACTTCTTTCTGCGGGTTACTTAAAAGAAATTGTTTATAGGAGAAATCCACACATCCTGCAGGAATTAAAGAAAAATATTGCCGATGTCATCCAGGAAATAAGACAGGTAGGTACAGCTAAAAGAGTAGCCAGGAATATGGTCAAACGTGTTGACAAGTGCATAGAAGTGGATGGACATCGGTTTTAATACCTTCTGCAAATTATTATTAAAGTTTTTGTCAGTAAAATATCATTTATAGACTAAACTAAGCGAAGGGACCTCTTTTAAGATGAACACTCTGTATAACAGTTTTTAAAATCTAATTTACGCTGTAAGGAACAGCGTATGTAGCGTTTATGTATATGTATGTATAGCGTTTATGTAGTGTATGAACAGCGTTTATGTAGTTACATAAAAATTGAATACAGTTCCTGACGGGCTACTGCTGTTTCCGCCAATATCTTCACGAGTTCAAGACAGCGGATGATAAGCGATCGTATTTCGGAGACCCGGATGACGTGGAACACGTTGTGTTCCACTGTTTACGTTGGGAACCCTTGCGACATAATTACAGACAACTGTGTCCTCTCACATCAGAGAATATAATAGAGAAGATGCTTTAAAATGAGGAAACATGGGATTCAATCTTTCGTACGGTCACCCGTATTATTAGGAGTAAGGAGTCAGATGCGAGGACGGAATAGCTTGAAAAAGTCCTAAGTATTCCTGCTGCTAAGTGAAGAATTGGACAGGCTAGCGAGGGGGGACGGACAGCCTCCTGTGGAGCCGTAGTTTGTTCGCGCTTGCGCTTGCGTAGATAGGCTACGGTGATGATACACGAGAACTCTCGAACCCCTGAGCCTGAAGGCACCCCCCGGGGCTGAGAACGCTTCATTGTGGCTCGGCTCCGGCTGAGAAGTGATGAGATAGGAGTTTTAGTCGGTAGGTTGCAGGTATACATACATACGTTCTTAACAACATCTAGTGGAACCTGTGCGAGTCCGACACGGCTTCATTTATGGGGCGTGCGTAAATGGCATTTCTCCGACTCGTCAATAACAAAACAAAAAAACAAAAAACCAGATCGAATAAAAAATATAATTTTTTATTTTTTGGATAAAAAATTGTAAATTAAAAAAGCGATTAAAAACCGTAAAAAAAATCTATATAATTTAATAATGTATATCTGTTTAGAAGAATCGATAAATAAATGGAGTTCTAATCGGATCACCCTTTTTATGTATCGTTAGCTACATATCTATATATCTAATGAAAGTCAAGAAGATACATCTCACGCAAAAAACTAATTACACCTCAACTATATTCATGAATGCTTTTCCTCCAGTTTACAATATTTTTCAGTCGACTTCGGAAGTAGATTATTACCGGTCAATATCGATAGAATTGTTTTCATAATTATGTAATCATTTTAATAATAAACGCTACTTTTCTTTCTTCTTAATTTATTTTCTTAAAACGAGTGAACAAAATACGATTTAGTGCTAGATGTTAATGCATAGCACAACGGATGAATTTTTTTGAATGTTTTTGAACGTAACCTAGTTAGAATGTAAATGACTATAAAATAAACGTAGAGAAGAAAAAGAATTCTGAATTTAATTTAATTTGGAAATATCTTAACTTTTCAAAATGAATTAAATAAGCAAAAAATCTGAAAATACTGTGGAAATTGAAAATATAACTGAAACAAGTTGTTTAATTTTATGTTGTATAAATTTTTAAAAAAATCATACAAAAAATTATTATTACTTCGTGGTTTGTTAGCGTTAATTAAAGTAGTAGGTTAATATTATTTAATTATACGGAACGGTTATTTAGCTGCGTTTATCAAATTATGAAAAATGAGGCTCTTAATCCATCGCATGAATTCGTGTCGTAACCGCAATAGCGGTTGAATTAATTATTCCTAATTAAAAGAATTAAGAATATTATCGTTAAAAATATATGTCAAACCGCATTCTGAATTTATCGAAATAGAAATCAGTAATTTTATATCCCGCTTTCTTTCTTCGAGGTTTTGCAATAGCCGATTTTAATAACCACTGTGCCTCTTAGAGCTTATATTCGTATCCTGTCCGGAGATGTATAATTGAGAAAGTTTTGACAGGATTCAATTCTGAGTTTTCTTAATAACGATTCGTCACAATTTTATGTCTACATTTAGCGATGCGTGGACAATTATTGGCTGCTTTGTCTCTACATCATCAGTGGTCACCCAATACTGACCTATATTAAGAAAGCAATCCCGAGTTTATCGTAAATAACGCACAAACATCAAAGTTTGTTTTTATGTAGTTTTATTCAATAGCATTTACATGTATAAGTATTTTTTATGATGTACAGAGCGTCATACAAAGAAATGGAAATAGTTTCAGGATATATTTGTACAGGTGAAAATAAATCAAGAAAAGTTTTGTTTTTGTAAAAAATAAACTTTGTGTGTAAAAAACCATTTTTCTACTCTGAGCAAAATTTTGATACATGGAGCCCGTTGTGACTATATCTCCTCACCCGCGCGAATCGTTACTATCGCATGTTCACGGTTCGACCAGAATATTTAGACAATCAAACGTAAAAATTTCTTATAAATACAATTTATTACCCTAAAAACATATAAGCAAAATAAATAATAATAATAATAATAATACTATGATGGCAATACGTATATATAACATAAAAACTGTCAAATAAAAAGGACAAAATTTGTTTAATGACAGTTAAATTTTAAAATTAGAATACTGTCCAATTTACTGAAAACGTTATAACGACTGCTGAAAACTAATATTGTAATAACAACAAGGTAATATAAGAAAAGTTTAAAGTTCGTACGATTCAATTTTCGAAAATATTATTACTTTTACTGTTTAAAATAGAACTACCCAACACATTACGGATGAGTAGAACACAGTCCCTTTCAATGGTGGTTTACCAATACTTACCGAGAAGCTTCCTGCATTCACCCGCTGTCCGCGCTGGAATACTCGTGACGTACTCTTCACTCGTTGTTACCATACGCTTACTTAACATCTCCGTTACCGCAACCGCGTTGAACTCGGGCTAGCTTACCAATTCTGTTTATGCTTGTTATCAAGACTGCGCCGAACACGGTTTCGAAGAACTACTCACTCCCTCCGCTTGTCCCTGGCAGTATTTACATCCCCTGGCCTGCAAAACCATTACCGGCTTCTTCCCTGTAATTGTTGAAGCGTAATAATTTTCATTATTCGCGCCCTTACGTTTTACTATTAATTCCGGACCGGTAAGACTTCTGGTCGAACAGCCTTTGGAGATGCCATTTTCTGTATTACAAAGAACAGATTGTTAACGTTACTATTACTCTGACAAAATAATCCCTTTTAGTTCCTTCTGGATTCTTCTTTTCATTATTATTTTCTCTTTCTTACTTCTTAAACGGAAGAAACCCGTTACTCCGGTCCATTATATCGGTCCTGTTACAACGCTAACAAAGATTAAACAGACTCAATAACCCGTACTCAGACAGCCCCGTATTTAAACAGCATGTTCAGAGGTCATCGTACAAAATTTCATAGAGATTGATTAATCCAAACTGAAAATATCTTAAAAATGATAACCGACAAACAAAAATTAAAAAAAAAAATAGGTTAATTTTTTTTAACTACATTATTTTGGACTACCCCGTCCTAAATAAAATCTTTAATTAGTACAAGAATGTGACTTTGAGTTAGAAACGACGAAAAAGAAAGAAAGAGGTTTTTTGCTGTCACCTCTTTATAGGCTTTTGACTAAAATCATCATACTTAATTTTCCTCGTAACTAGTAGGCTGTCGATAGCAGAACCTTCGTTAGTTAACCGGCCTGGGAATATTACGTAACTCTGTACCAGCTTTTTTTTAAGCACGTCAAATTTCTTAATCATCTAATTATTTTCAGTTGAATTTTCTTAATAAAATCAATTTTCTCAGAACTAAATTTTGTAGTTAATTATTTTTTTTTATTACCCATTTAAAAAAGAAAATTTAAATAAAAAATCAGCAATATCTTTCAACACAAAGTTTTTTAGAATTATCATAATTTTCTGAGAAACGACTGAAAAATTACTTCTGGGACAAATTAAAAAAAAAAAAACAGATTTTAAACATACATGCTAACAATTTTTTCCTATAATTTAAGTTCCAAAAATTTCAATGTAATTACATTTTACCGTTGGAGAAGAAATCAAAACGACATTTTTCGCTAGCCACAATTAGAAAACAAAATATTTCCACATTTACCTTTATGTAAACTTTTTTTCTTTATTTTCATCAATAGATAATATTATGAAATTATTTTCGTTTTTTGATGAGTTACCTTGTTCATATTATTTTTTTGACAATGTCAAAGGCGATGATTTTAATTGATAATGACACTTCAATAAAAAAAATAAATAATTAAAATTAAAATATAACGTAGCCATACCTAAATTTAAATTTACTTCAATTATTTATCGGTATTTTAATTCAAGAAATAATTATGTAGTTAAAAATCCATGAAATATATGCTTTATTAATTAGTTACATTTTTCTGGTTATTTTTAATGTTTTACATAATAAGACTTTTCAAAACGTTTTTATATATATTAGTGGCCTTTTGCTGCGCGGAGCAGCAGGAGGCCACTAATATTACAAAGTAATGGCCACTAAAATTATTATTACAAAGTAATGTTATATATTTATAAAAATCAGTAAAAAATCTATTCCGGCTAAAAACCTAGTGACCCGTTCTGCTCCAGAACGTTATTATTACTAAGTAATATTATACATTTTTTTAAAAAATAGAATTTTAACGGGACAGTAGGAACTACTAGGTATCCAGTATCCAGGAGGATACAAGTTTCAATTTTCGTATAAGTAGTGTGCATCTAGCCTGTTTCGTAATTGATTATAGCAGAACTATTGTAGTTAAAAATTATCTAAATCAAAGAAAAACTTTCTCATCATATGTATTAAATACTAGAAAAAAAGCGGACCAGGCCCACCGCGAATTGTAACTAAATAACGTTCATGAATTTAGCGTACTAACAACAAAGACTTTTACAACGAAAAGCTTCAAAATCCAACAATTTTAGCCGATTCTTGAGTTGTGATTTTTATCACAGCTTTAACCCCAATGTTTTCCGTGTTATCCCCAAAATACAAATATAATTTCAGATAAATCGTTCGAATAAATAAGACGATTCATTCGATCCAAATGAATCGTTGTGCGCTGCGCGCAGCAGTTGCCCGACGCACCACGTGGTCCGCTCGGCGCTAATAGCAGTAAAATAAAGATGTGAGCACATATATCAAACAAACCCTGCACCATCCTTTTTTATGAGAAATAAGGTGTTTTAAAAATGTTATAAATTGATTAAACAGTAATAAAATCATGTATCGACCGATAGAATGATCTTAAACGATACCCTCCTGTGAGCTATGCATTAGCGATTTTCAATAAAAACAAAATTTGCACCCATTTACACGTACAATTAATTCAAGTAAAATTATTTTACGACAAATAAATGCATAGGATATGTGAAAATTTTATTTTACGAATAAAATAATAAATAATAATAAAATAATTTTATTTTATTAATAAATCGATCAGTTTCTAAAAAAAATTGTTTTACATATAAATTTCTTTCTACAGCTCGGCATTCTGTTTTGTTTTTTTTTTTCAAATCGCAGTATGCTTAGTGTTATTTACGTATTGAAACAAACCGTTTGATTTTTTGCTTCGTGAAAATTAATCCGACCATCTGCAACTACTTTTTTTCTTTTTTCTTTTGGTTTAACCTCCGGGTCCACCGTTAGGCATGCTTCAGAGGATATGAGATGAATGATTTGTAGCGTGTGTGAAAATACCTTGCCCGATCGGGATTCAAACCCGGGACCTCCGGATGGAAGGCCGAGACGCTACCAGTCGCGCCACAGAGGCAACTACTTGGAAACAAACACGTAAACACTTGTCGCCAACACATTCTTCCTTTTATTATCGAGTAAAAATTAATTATGACAGATGTAAATTGAAATTCATTTTAATTAGTACAAGTAAATCGGTAACATTTTTTAATTTTTATTTTAAAATCTTAAAAATGAGTAATATACGTGCTTTGTTTAATTTCATCAAATTTTCATTTATGTTTGTACTAAAAAATTAAATAAAAATGTGTAAATGTACCATCGATGTATTTATTAATTTATCGTTGTTTGTGAAAAAAATCATCTTTTTTACCTCTAACCGCTACTGTAACCTGCTCTTCTTGTTTTTCTGTTTCCTTTCCTACCGCAGGAAAAATGGGCGCTCAAAACTTATTTCCAATCCGTCCAGACGTTTTACTGGACGGATCTGGCTGATTTTTTTTTATTCTGCTCGAAATGGCTCGCAGATAATGTTATCGACTGTCAAAAAACCTTAAAAGAGATTTTCTTGTGAGTAATAACGTTAGAAATTTCCTCAATTAAGTAATAAATAAGAATTTTTTGAGGAATTTTCAGAGGAGACTCAAGGTTGAGGTCCGATGACGCTTGATGACAAGTCTATGGATCATTCCGAACAGAATAAAAAAAAACTCAGCCCGTCCAGTGAACGCTCAGATGACAGACAGGAAATAAGATTTCAGTCTTTTTAATATACGAGAAGATTATTAATAGAGATTTTTACTTTTTTTACATTGAAATTAACGTGGTGAAAATGGAATATCGTAATAAGATAATTAAATTTTCGTACGAAATATATTAAAAACACGCGCGTACGCGTATACACACAAAGATATACTATAAAATTAACTATATTAATGTTAAAATATATTATAATTCGATTAATAAATTTCACGATTACAATTTATTTAAAGTAAAATTAAAATTTCACGATCAGTACATCGTATTATAAATTAACTCGTTTATAAAAATCGTAGCGCAATTAAATAAATTTCTAGTTATTTTAGAAATAAATCGATAAGAAAATGACTGAGGAAATATATTATACTGACTCTTACAATACTAACATAAACTTGTATCGCGTGTCTCAAAAGAACGTTCGTAAATTCTGTATTTTTATTGAATTTAAGTGATTTGTACCGTAAAACGTTTTACATCGCTTTACTTGTAGACGCTACAGTAGTACGTAAAGCTATACTACTATATAAAGCGATATTTGTTTTTACGATATCAGCTAACACGTTCATAACGCTAATCTTATTAAACTTTATTTCAGAGAAGAGTTAGAACAATCGGTCATAGAATATTTCGCATAAAATATAATATAATGCAATTTTAGTTCACGGTACTTAGGTTATTTTAACAATATTGCAAAATGTAAACAGAATTAAAAACCGCATCTCTTGTTTGTGTTTTATATTAACGCCGTAATAACTGTAGCACAAGTTGTACTATAAATAGACTACATGACACAAAGATAAATACATTTTATTGTTAGCCAGAGAATTAGACCGTCCTTATCAGAGCTTAGTAAGGAATAATTATTACAATTATTTTTGTTGTAAATATAAATTTGTTAATTTACTTATATCTCAGAGGTAAATGAATATAAATACTTCTATATTAATGAGATTAAAAACCAGTCTTATTTTATAAAATATATAATACTGCGAAGACGATTTGTAACTTTTTGTTTTTTTCAAGAATACTGAATAGATTATAAACAATTTAATTAAAATGTCTATAATTAATATAAGAATTTTGTACGAGTATTTTTTAAATTTCGGTTAAAAACGACGTGGATTGAAATGTATTTGTATAAAATTTTACTATTTGGAAAAATTTTAAACAAAAAATTAGTAATATTAACAAAGAGAGAAAATTGCTTGATAAAGCAATCTTAATTACTAAACAGAAATGTGTAGTTAGTAATCGATTGGTAGCTTGGAGGTTCTATCTCGATAATTACGCCTTCGCTTCAGTAGGAGACCTACAATAAAAAAGACGAGCTCGATCTGTAGGTGACATGCATTTTTCTTTATGGAGTAG
Organism: Lycorma delicatula; assembly: GCF_047948215.1. Taxonomy (NCBI): domain Eukaryota; kingdom Metazoa; phylum Arthropoda; class Insecta; order Hemiptera; family Fulgoridae; genus Lycorma; species Lycorma delicatula. The sequence goes on along the minus strand of NC_134456.1, from coordinate 222,554,522 downwards.
CATGCACGATGCGGTTTCATCGCCTTATTTGCTAGCATACCTCTCGCTTTTTGTTCCTGCTAATCTTTTTTTTTTACAAAATTCATTAAAATACAGTTTACGTTACGTAAAATTGAATATGTACATGATATTAAAATACAACCGGTTATTATAATTTACTTTTTCTATAATCGGCTTTCTTTTTAACATTACCGATTCATTTTCAACAAAATATAAATATAAAAAATTACGCTGAGATCAGTTATATCGTACGGTTCAGAAACAGGAACCGACTACGACAGGTAGAGAAAACACAAGGAGATTTCAGAGGAAGCTACTAAGAACTTTTTGGGCGTTCAAGTACGGTAAAAAGTACAGTTTCTGCGGAGGTGCATGTGTCTGGCATTCCTCCGATTGAACCGATAGCGATTAGGCTTTATCAGCGCTGGGGAGACCATCTTAGCGGCGATACGGATTAACAGCTGATGATCAGACGGCAAGAACGTTGGGACAGCACAAAAAAGGCAGATGGCCCCGCATGCTGATAGGAGATGCGGGCCCCGCATTAGAACGGGAAGAGTTGAATTTTGAAACGGCCCGTTTTAAAATTTCAAAATTTTACGGAAAAGGATCGAGGAAGGCGTTCGTCCAATGCGTGAATTTATTGCGGGTAGTGTGATACACCGGAACATACAGTTTTCAGCAGCAGCCTATGGGGCTCGCAAAGAGAGAGGTGTACAGAAGCGACGGGAGAGATAACCGCCGACATCATCATCATCAAGATGCTCCATCCGGAGAATTGTTGTCAGTAATTAAATGGCGACCTCAATCGTGAAGATGAAATCAGAAGAGGAGGTAACATCGTAGGATAGCCTGCAGCGCTAATAGATAGGAGCCCCTGCTTTCAGGGGTAGCTACCTATGAAGGTGGCTGCAGGACCCCTGCGGTAGCTGTCTTGACGACACACCGCAACGGGGTCCTGTTACACACTCACGACGCTGTGTTCTACAAGAAACGGTGGGTCCGGCATCGTGAGGGGGAGATTTTAGTCGGTAACAGCGCGACACTACCGTATGTACGGGCGCACGGTGGCTGGTAGAGTTTTCCCCTTCTCCGACGAAAAAAAGTCATGTAAAGGGTGTAGAATGCAAAAAAATGCCGATCTTAATACCGTATTTTAATTAATGAGGACTACAGTGAAATTTTATAAATCTCAAACAATTAGATCGATGGACGCATAAAATTGAAAATCCCAAAAGTAATTTTTAAAAAACTCTTAAGTAGCTCTGCACAGGAAGACCGACTTTTCGTTATTTTATTTTGTTCTTTTCTAAAATTTTATAAAGAAAACGAATTAAGAAATAAATAAAAAACAGAAATAAATAATCCCAAAGCAAATTAAAATAAGACTATACGTAAATATAAATAATAATAATAAAAATTAAATATACTGTAATAACAAAATCAGTAATAACTTAATAATTCTGACGCCCTCACTATTTCACATTCAGAAAAGCTCTGATTTTTAGAGTACAGCGCTCCACATACGTTTGATTAACCGGTCGACCCTTATCACAAGCATCGTGTTTCAATTCACTCGCCTCTGTGACTCGCTGCATAAGCGAAAAAACACGTTTCAGAGTCAACATTACTCTTAGATAAAAACACTTACCCCTGTCATCATGACCCTCACACTAAATAATGCTATCTGAATACACCAAACCCTGTTGCTAACACCGCAGATAAAGAAACGTCAACGTTTCAACTTGCATCATAACAAGCCACGCTTCTAACTTGTCCCACTCGAATGTTTTCGACCTTAAATTGAGCGTAACTCGAGAACAACTGAACAAACAAATCTTCGTTAAATTTTCACATGCACAATTTCAGATACACTACTCTAGTATAACTAACTTTCAATTAAATTGAACTGTTACTTTTGGACATTTCCGAGTAACAAAATTTTATTTTAAATTTTTACACACACACACACACACATAAACGCGCACGCACATACACACACACACACACACACATATATATATATTACATTATATATATTATATTATTATATTACATATATATATATATTACATTATATACATATATACATATATATATATATATATATATATATATATGTGTGTGTGTGTGTGTGCGCGCACATACCTGCACATACCTCTAAACGTAAAGAAAATTAATTTCACCCCCCCAGAATTCATCCCATGCGACCGAAAATAAAATAATACCGTAGTTTTCTTCGAAAAATCAGTAAAAAAGACTTAATGCAAGGGAGAAAAGAGACAGACCAAGAATGAGACGGAGCGATGAGAGGAATGATGTCGATTGAGTTCAGAGGAGGGAGATTTGTTCATGTTAGAGGAACGTGAAAAAACTGTTTTGGTACCAAAGCTAACATTGGCTGTGACAGCAGCAAAAAGAAAACAATGAAGAAACTCATTTTGTTTTATGTTTTATAATATTTTAATTTTTATTGATTTTTATACTTTTTATTTTTACAACAGTTAATTTAGAATATTTTACATTTATTATTTTTTACGAAAAAAATAATTTTTTACGGAATAAAAATTCTTAAAAAATTACTTTTGCAAAAAAAATGGAGATTTCTCTTCTCAATAAAATAAATTATTGTTACCGTGATTCTAAAATATCGAGAACCGTTAATCTTCCTAACACCAACAACCTAAAAACGTTTTTTGTCACACGCGGTCGTCTAATCTCCTCCTGGTAAAATATTTTTTTGTCTATGTTCCTTCAGTCATCTTCCAGGTATCCCACGCATCCCAGAAAACAAAACAAAAAATAAATTTGAACCGCTAGGCGTTTAACTTAATTTTTAATAGCGCTATCAAATTTTACCATTACAAGTACGTTGAAGTAAAATGTTGAAATGAGAGGGGGTTTGATAAGTTGCGTTGTTTTAACGTAATACAAACTGCGCTGTTGTATATTACGAACCGACTTACTCAACTAAATTTCTATTAACTTTTTTAATTAAGTATTTCCATCTGATCTCATCGCAACCCCCGTATGGGAATCATGTATGGCACCCCGTATGGCATCCTCCGTAGATCATCATCACCTTGTAACAATTCCTGTCGCGCCACAACCCCCCCGTTCATAGCCCAGATGGGCTTACGGGAGTCGTCTTCAAGTCCTCTAACTAATTATACTCAGTAATAAGCCAGGCCTCGGTTGGGATGCCACCGATTTAAATGCCTCGGTAGGCATTTACATCGGTGATGTTTAACACGGTTTTTGCCTTCGCTGGAGGCCTCTTCCGGACATCTTGACTGTCCTACATCGTTGCCCTCTGAACTAGCTTACCGAGTTTGCGGAAGTACGAACCCCGCGCTTAGTGGTACATTTTAAGTATGCTACTTGTAATTGTAGATGTCTCATATCGTACGAGTCTATTTAATAAATATAATGCAATGCTGTTCGCAGCAACGGAATTTATTCCTATTTTCCTTAATGTTCTCAGCTCTTTCTGACTCCGGTCTTGTCTATCAGGGAGAGGTGGTCAGACGCCGACTCTCACTCAGCTCCATCGCAGAGTCTCGCGTGACATTTACTTCATCACCTAAAACTACCATCGTCGAGATGGCCCCACACCTTACGGCTGCATGGCTAACCACGCCCTCGGCAGTGAAGACGCCGTCCCGACAAGTTATTCTTTACATAATTCCCAATATACTTTTAACTTACCGAGGCGCGATGCCAATGCGCCTATCTCTAGCCAATCTAACAGTTCAGGCGGTTTCATTTAATATAAGTAACAATTCAGCTTATTATGTGTTAATATCAGCTGATATTAACACTAGACGTTAATTTTTATTTTGAAAATAATATCAGTCGATGTAGCCGTTTATCTTGCTTTGCTGTTCGTTATTAGATATTGTTTTTTATGATCGGTATTATAGCGATAATAAATTATCAATATTATATTATAATATTTTATATATTATTTTATTTATTTAAAGTTCGTTATTATATGCTTTATGAATGAAAAATGCTATAAAATTGTCATGCAGCGCGTTTTACCTCCTTTTGTTGTTAACACGATTTTTCCGTCATTACAATTTTAAATGCTGACAATTCGATAACGAAGGCATTAACAGAAAAACGGGTGTTACCGTTGTTTCTCTTGTAAAATTTTAAATCGGAATCATGTGTCATATGTCCACCTTCCTATTTAAAAAAATTAAGTTTGATTCAGTATGGCAGATCCAAGATGGCAGACAAAAATTAAAAACCCACCATAATGCAGATTTTTTTGAAACTTTTTAAACCTCTCAGGTGTGCAGTATAAAGCTGTTTCCAAACTTACGAGTAAATATCACTCAGTAATAAACATTATAATATTAATATAAAAATAAATTTAAATTAAAAATTTATAATAATTTAAGAAAAATTAATATTCTATATATAAATTTAATGATTAGGAAAATGTTTAATTCGACTCATTTTTTTTTTTTTTTTTTTTGTTTATGATCAAATTCACTGATTTCGATGATTTTTTTTTTAATTTGTAGAATACATTCCAGTGATTACCTCAAAGATTATTTATCCCACCTAGCATCAACGAACGATTTTTTTCTGATTTTTTCCTATCTTCATTTATAATCGGTAACTCATAGAGGATCATAATTAAATTTGATTAATGAAAATCACATCAAGAGAAGTCCCGAAAAAACCCCTTATTAAAGCACACAAAGGTACAAACACTTCATTAAAAAAATGCACTTGTATAAGTGGTACAAGTAGAGCTAAATTTTTGGTCTCTTCGTAAACAAAAGGTAATCCTAGATAATCATGAATTTCTATACCCCTAACAAACCGTGGCTTCTGTGTTATGATCACCAATTTATTCTAAAATCCTTGAATTATTTCAATATTGCTCTTACTAGTCGTCCCCGAAATCTGGATCCCATACGTCCAAATAGGTTTAAGGATAACTTTGTAGATCAACAATTTGTTAGATAATGATAACTGCGAGTTTTTGCCCAGTTTAGTACCTTATACTTGATGTTACGTTCCTCTTTTCTACAATTTGGCCCTTCCATCAGGCAACACTCCAAGTGTAGGCCAAGGACCGTTTCCGATCCGTGTGAGGGATGCAGACGCCATTCGAGTGGGTCTGTGAAAAATCACCCCTTCTCATCGAAAATGTCACCTGGCTCGATTTTTTTTCTGATACACCCTCATTTTCCATTTCGTCAGCCACGCGCCAATCTCATCTAATTCTGCTGTAGTTTAGCAGAGGCACGATTCGAATCTTCATCATCGGCTAGGATCGCCGAGTCGTCTACAAATGATGCGATAATGACATAATCTAGAGCAGGAAGGTCTGATGTGAAAATCGATTACAGAACAGGCTCCAAAACAGAGCCCTGAGGAACTCCCGACTTTGTATCGAAGGACCAGATAATTCCTGATTATAATTAACGCGGTAAAAGCGCCCATCACGATAACTCTACAGGAATAAGTAAATCAGTTGAGGAAGGCTCCGTTTTAGCTTACACAGCAAACCGTGTGTGCAAACCTTATCAAAGGCCTGCTGAACATCCAAAAACACTGCTGAGCAATACTTCTTCTCCCTCAAGCATCTAATAGTCTTTAATGATGGTTTTTAGCCTTATGGATCTGTTCAACGGTAGAGCGCCCACTCCTGAAACCAAATTGGTGATCTGGTATAATCTCCTCTCGCTCCAGGATAGGCCACAGCCTCTGGAGAAAGAGCTTTTCAAATCATTCGAATAGCATGCATCGTAGTAGACTTATACATCTGTAGGAAGTAACAGCTCAGGCGAATGGTCAGGTCCAAAGAAGATTGGCAAGAGATGGAAAGCCTGGCTCATCATATCCTGGATACGAAGGCCAAGGAGGAACCCCCTCGTTTGCGGGCACACCTCTGAGGATTGCGGACTACTGGTCGGTGTCGAGGATAGTTTTAGGAATTTGTATTTTTTCATTTTTTTGTACTTAATGCTGCGTGAATGAGTGACTGTTTGAAGATGTATATTAGTGTGACAGGTGGACGTTTTGTGAAATTAAATATTGTGTAAAAATCTTGTGTCAACGTATCAACGTCGCACACAGCAGTAGGGTCAAAGCTGCAGCAAGCTAGGGTGAACCCGGCTGATGAGCAAGGAATGTGTGACCTATGAGGTATGACAAAGTGTGTGGTGAAGTATTGTGTATGTTTTTTTTAATTTTTGTATATTTTTGAATTTGATTGTTATATTTATATTGAGTAATAAAGTGCTGGAGGAGCACTGAAAGGGTGACGTGAAGTCTACATGAATTTGTGACATTATTTTTATTTGTATAATTTTGAATTATTTGTTATATTTGTATTGTGTGTAATATAGTGCTGGGGTAGCACTGGAAGGGTGACGTGAAGTCACTGGAAAAAAAAAAAAAAAAAAAACCCTGAAAAAATTCTGGAGGCTGGGGATGAATCGTGGCGACGATTACGGACCAGGGAGGTAGCCTTATTGCATAGGGTGTTCTGGCCCCATATGATGGAGTCGGGGCTCCCCGATGATGGCATTAAGGACCCTCAGGTATGAGAGGAACGCGTGGGGGTAGCGGTACGCGGAAGGCGTGCCGGCTACATGTAGGAGAGGGACGGGGAGGGTAGCCCCATTGAAGAGGGGGGAGTTAGCTGCCCAAATGAGGTGGTTGGCTCACCCCGAAGAGGCTTTGGGGACCCCGGCGGGAGATCCTCCGTAAGGAGGCAGTTAGGGTGGGCAGAGACTGCTGCCACGGCACTGCAAGGCGACCATGCTATGTCTTAACAGGCGGAGGCTGGTTTCGTTGGGGTGCTTAACAAGATAAAAAAAAAAGAAAAAAAAAAGGAAGTAACAGCACGAGGAGGTTTACCTGGCTTCGGGACTATTACTATGTGGGAGATCTTCCGCTCAGATGGGAAACACGTTGTTCTGAAGATCCCATTGAAAAGGTCTATTATGGACCGGATGGCTTTGTTCAGAATCATTTTTAACATCTTATGAGTAATGAAATCAAAGTCTGGAGTCTTTTTTAACGTCTTCCCTTAATTGATTCTCTTAGCACCTCCAATATTGAAAAAGGCTTAATCGGCAGATATAGAAGATCGGGCTGTCTAGAAATTCGAGTATTTCATCTTACAGATCTTTTAAATTAAAAATGATGCGGTTAATAAAGATTTTAAATATCTTTTTAAATTTATCCGTTGCCATTATTATTTAATTATAAATTTTTATTGCGGCTTGAAGTCATTCTGCAAAGCTAACCGAGTCAAATTCTGCAAAGAAAGTAGTTTCATGCAAAATAAAAGTAATTTCAAGATAATTAGTAAGAAACCTTGGAGTAAAAAATAATAAATACTTTCAAACGCCAGACAGCCTTATCTTATACCCAGTATTAATTATTTAACTTTGTTTATTTACTAATTTTCCCGGTATTTATCCAGACAAAGATCTCTTATCGTTTCCGTTTTTAGCAAATGGTTTTTTTTCATAAGAGGGGAGATTTTTTTAACGCTACCTGTATATTAAATAAAAATAAACTAAACATAATTAAAAACATCAAAAAATTCAAGTCAAAAAATTTACTAAAACTTAGATAATTTTTTTTTTAAATTATTATTATATAATTTATTATTTCACATATATGTTATAACATGTTACAATATTTATTGTAACATTATTTAACTTCGTTCAATGTTAGTTATTATCGTTTCATTATTAGTTTATGATTGTTTTTGTTGAACTACCAATGGCACCGATTTCTGACTTAACTTTATGTGTGTATTTAAATACACTCAAATGATCTGTACGCCAGCCTCCGTGGCGCGAGTGGTAGCGTCTTGGCCTTTCACCCGGAGGTCCCGGGTTCGAATCCCGGTCAGAAATGCCATTTTCACATGCTATTTGTCATTCATCTCATTCTCTGAAGTAATACCTGTGGTCTCGGATGTAAAAAAAAAATGTTCTGTATAGGCATACTGTTATAAATATCTGTCCATGTTCGGTTATGAGATTAACCAAATATATATATATATATATATATATATATATAATAAATAAATCTAAAACTATAAATATAAGCTAACCAAACTTAACCTACACTCGCTTCGCTCGCTAGTCAAAGCCGATATATATATATATATATATATATATATTTATTATTGGTTTATAGTTTTTATGGATACATTATCAATGGTCAACATTTAAAAAGTATTGCATTTTTTTTTTAAAGTATTGTATACGTTTTTGAAGTTAATTTTATATTTATTTTTTTTACATTTATTTTATAGAAATGAAGTTACTTTTTTAGTGAAAAAAAAAATTACACTTGATATAGAAATGAATTCAATGAAACATATTAAACTGTTACTTCATAAAATTATGAAAATAATAATAATGGGTATTCGATACTTTTACTTAATCTTTTTAATCATTTCACTTATTATCAAGCATGATTAATCGTAACGTTTAGCAACAATGTATAAATATATTCTTTTTCGCAATCTATGCTTATTATTAAGTTTCATTTTAATAAATTTTTTTTATAATTATAAGAAAAAATATATAAAACTAATATTATACGAGGGTAAGTCAATATTTATCCGCAATTTATTTAATATATTTTTTGTTTATGTTGGTAGAACTGTCGTGTTGCGTAGATGACGCATGCGTGGTTTACTTGTTATGTCTGTACAGGTTTGACGCTGCTAGGTTAGTTCCATTATCGCTGCCCTGCCGTTAACCATGGTTGCTCTGCTTTCTGTTTGCACCAAACAAGAGCGACGTTCAGCGATCCGTATTTTGCGGTGGGAAGGCGTATCAGGGGCCGAAATTCATCGAAGACTTTCGGTACAGTACGGGAACAGCGTGTTGCCGCAACGGAGTGTCTACGAACGGATTGAAAAATTCAGAAACGGTCTCACAAGTGTTACGGACGACGAAGGAGCCGGACGACCGTTTACCGCTACAAATGAGGAAAACATTGAGCGTGCACGTTACATGGTTTTCATAGACGGACGAGTAACTATCGATGAAGTGGCACGTCGTCTGCAAATTAGTCACGGTTCTGCCTACGAAATCATCCACAACAGAGTTGGGTTTCATAAAGTCTGTGCAAGACGGGTCCTAAAACAACTCGCACAGTCGCATAAATAAACGCGCTTGGACATCTGCCAAAAGCATTTTGATCGCTACGGTAACGAGCGGGAAATCTTCTTAAACAGAATCGTTACCGATGACGAAACACGGATCCATCATTACGAACCGGAGAGTAAACGGCAGAGTATGGAACGGAAACATCCAAATTCGCCCTGCAAACAAAGTTCAAGACCCGACCGTCCGCAGGAAAACTGACGCTTACGGTTTTTTGGGACTCACAAGGCCCAGTACTGGAACATTATGTGGAAAGGGGCACGACAATAAACAGTGCGCGTTACAGTGAGATTCTTACTGCCATGCTGAAGCGTGCGATCCGAAGCAAACGCCGAGGACTGCTGTCGAAAGGTGTTGTGTTGTCGCACGACAATGCCCGTCCACATACCGCTGCCCACACTGCTGAAACGCTCCAGAAACTCGACTTTGAAGTACCGGCTCGTCCTCCGTTTATTCCTGAACATGCCCCTTCTGACTACCGCTTGTTTGGTCCACTCAAAGAGGGATCAAGGGGCCGTCGATTTACCTCGGACGAAACAGTGAAAGAAGCGGTGCATTCCTAGCTCGTAGCTCAACCGAAAACCTTTTTTTATGAGGGCATCAGGAAGCTTGTGCAACGATGGACCAAGTGCATTGAAATGCAAGGGAAGTACGTTGAAAAATGATGTACATGTAAGTTTCCTATTTGTATCGCGATAAAATTTTTAACTACATTGCGGATAATAATTGACTTATCCTCCTCGTATTAATAAAATGAAACTGGTTTGAATCATTCGCATGTATATAAATACGATTAATATTTTACGAAAATAAATTATCGGTGCAACGGAAATATATTCAATATAAATATCATCATATTTTTAATTCAGTAGATACCGAAATACAAATTAAATTTAAATGAAATAGCGCTTAATCATATGCACTATTGTACTGTGTCTGTATTAATTTAAATTCGTATATAAATGACAAAATTCTAGTCTAAATTGTTACTATTAATTGTCTTTATACCGTATTATAGCATTTCACATTTACATTGTTCCCGTAAATGAAGTGTCCTTCACAAAACACTTCAAACCTTTACTCATTCGTACGAGAGGATAAATTTGAATGCGTTATGTTAGTTGTATTAAGCTTTCTATACCGGCAAACTAAAAATGACGCAGCAAGAGAAGAATAATTTATACACATACATTTATTCTGTTTACAGATGTGTAAATATATAAATATTGTACGAGTTACAAACTACTATTTTTTAACTTTCCATTTCTATTAAAACTTAATTCTTTCAACTTCAGAAAAAACTGACAATAAAGTTGTAATACTATCCTGGCATTGATTATTTATTCTTATATAGGTAAAAAATAATTATACATGAAAAAATTTATCTAAGATTCTTTTTTTGTGGTAGGGGTAATTTATAATGAAGTTCTATTGTAAAATTATCATCGTATGATTAAAGAAATCGAAAAAGGTTTCAAAAGTTCAAAAAATCGTTATCTATTTCTTTTTTCTTTTCCTCTACTTCTCAAATAACCTTCAAAAATACTTTCTTTTTTTTACGTTGACTACGTTTAATAAAGCAAATAAATAAATTCCATTAAAAAATGCTCATTCAATAAAAGTTTACCTAAGATTATTTTTTGAGGGTAGAGGTGAATTACGTAGAAATTTTATTGTAATATCAAAAAGTTTATTATTTCTGCTTATATTAAAACTAAATATATATATATATATATATATATATATATAATTTATATACAATATATATATATATATTGTTACAAGTTTAATTAAAACAAAAAAGATTTAAAAAATTCAAAATATTTATAATTTTAAAAATTGATCGGTTCCCTTTCCTCCAATGTATCCCCTAAAGTATTTTTGTTGGTTGCTCACACTTCACTATACTTAGGAAGACATTAAAATAGTTTTGTTAAAATGTATGTAATAAATATAAAAGCTTTTTTCTATTTTTTGGGAAGAGGAAATTTTGGGTTAAATTATTTTTAAAAACGAATAGATAAGCGTGCACGAATGTACTGAGATAATAAAAAGTGGGTTTATGTTGGGAAAATTTTGAAAAAAATTAACACCCAAAACCCCTTCCAATCTCCTGGCGATATTGTTAAAAAAGAATGTTAACATCAAATTGCTCCGTTTACAAAACACGATTTTCTGTAAAATATTTTATCAGAATCGATTTATCCAGTCAAAATTTATTTATTCTTCAAATACACCAACACTTTTCCATCGCCTCGCGATGGAAACATGGCAGCAAGAATGTTACGCTACGACTAAGGGCAGCTCCTTGAACACATTTATACAGGACCTGGGGAGACGATATTTGGTTAACTGGCATTTCTCCCACCACCACCCCATTCGGTCGCCCTAGAGCATAGACCAAATGTTCCGTGCCAAAAACGGCTACTGAGCCTCGAAACGGTTTAGCGACCCAAATCCTAAAAGCTCCTAGTGAGCTACCTAACGTGCGTGAGCGAATCAAGCAGGGCGCCATACAGCACCCGCTGAAGTGTCACAATCGCTCACTTGTCAAACATAAAACTAAATCGGGGAGGCGCACCCCTTGTACAATTTAAAACTATACGTCAAAAAAAATTTGAAAGACAGCAATTTTGGCTGCCACGCCTCGGTCGCTGTATGCCAGCTAGTACCTGTCCACCATTTAACAGCGCTTGGAGCTGATTTGGCTGATCGCCAGCCCTATTACCAAGGTTGGTTTCCAGCAGCAAAGCTTTAGGAGTCCAAATGCAATTACATTTAAGAATCCCTTAAATTTACCGATGACGGTTGAACATTGCAACCTCATCGAGGAACTCCCACACGGTCCGACAGTGCGGCTCTCGCCACACTGCCTCGCCGCTTGTGAGCGGCCAGGTTTCCCCCTGACCTCTAAGTTCCAGGGTGGCTCGGTCTCTGCCCCCCCCCCCAAGGGCCGGGCAGTCGTACATCATATGTACATTAGACTGGACCTCCCCGCAGACACGCAACTCATCAGCCACCAGGCGAAACCGAAACAGATATTGGTTTAGATTCACATGGTTGGTGAGCACCTGGGCACCCGACGCCCTTAAAAAGGAACTCGAGGCATACCATCCCCCCAAATCCTGTATAAAATTATACAAGGATCTACCCTTAGTCGTGGTGTGCCATTCAAGCTGCCATGCCTCCATCGCGAGGCTTTGCAGCCTTTTCCGCAGACGGGAGATGGGCAACTGGACGAAATTTTGCTCCGGTGCATTGTGATCACCGTTCCGATCCGGTTCTGGCCCGGCTCGAAACCGCATCCCAAATGCCTCGGCCTCCCGACCTCTTCGCAACTTCCACATGGCTGCCCGAATTTTCACCACTAAATCGATTGGGAGAGCCTTTCCCAATACAGTAGTAGCCTCGTAGGAGCTGGGGAGACGATATGCCTCTCCTTCGTTTTTAAGGGCAACGGGAGCCCGAGTGCTCTCAAAGCGTGTAAATTTAAACCAATTTGTATCGGTTCCACCTAGCAGTTAAAGAGCTGTGCGTCTGCGAGGAGGTCCAGTCGAACGAACACATGATGTTCGACTGCCAGCTCCAGAACTCAGGCCGCCCTGGAACTCAGAGGTCAAGGGGAAAATTGGCCAGTCACAAGCGGCGAGTCGATGTGGCGAGAACCGTATTGTCAGAATGTGTAGAAGTTCCTTGATGCGGTTGCTTTGTTTAACCGACATCGGTAGTTTACCTAAGGGAAAAGACTCCTATCGCACTGCTGTAGGAAGCTTCGTACAGCAGTGACGGTTGAAGCTTCCAACAGCTTTCTACCGAGAGATCTGGCTGGCTACACCGGCCAGATTAAGACTCCAAGCGCTTTATCGTGGAAAGGTACCTACTGGCAATCAGCGGCCTAGGCGTGGCAGCGAATTGCTGTCTTTGACGAGATAAATTAATTATTGATAGTCATATATGTTTCAGTAGTTGACGGGGTGCGCCTACCCGTTTTAGTGATACGTGACAAGTAGGCGGCGGGACTCGCAAGCTAGTGGTGTGTGGTACCACGCTTATTCCGCTAACGCTTTTAGGTTAGCTCTAGGAACTAATTAGGACACTGGTCGCTTAACTGTTTCGTGGCTCAGTAGCCGTTTACGGAACAGTTATTCGGTCTTATGGTTTAGGACGACCGAATGGGGTGGTGACGCGAGATATGCCAAGAAAACCAACACTTATACATACATTAACCCCCTTTTTTGTTTTTTGGGGTTCCAAGGGTATGAAACCTCGAGAAATGAAAAATAACCCATACCCCGTTTTTTGACTGATTAACATACTTTCCTTGTTGAAGCATAGCTCTAGAGCTACGATGCCAGAAAGTAAAATTAGAAGTATTTTTTTTTTTTACAAAATATTTTTAATTATTTTTTTTTTTCAGTTAAATATTATTTTTCGTTAGTTGATGTGACAAAGGCGAAAAAATTTTCAATTAAATTGAACTAATTTTTTTTTAATGAGATTACGGGTTCAACTGGGGTCAATAGTCCAAATGGAAATTTCTAGCGTATGAAAGATGCCGTGCCTAACCACTTCGCCACGGCTAATTTTTAAAAGCTTGTGAGTGCTGATATTTTTTTTCTTAACGTCTGAAAAGGAAAATGATAAATCGTGAAATTTTAAAATGATTGAAATTTCGTTTATAGTAAATATTTTTTACAAAATTATTACATCACTTTTTTCTGAATATGGCTATCAGAATACGCTAACCAATTTCATAATGCGTTTGTTTAGAAAATAAAAATTAAAAAAAACATTTGTAACCTGGTTTTATTATTAGATAAAAATTTACGAAGTAATTTCTCTATGTTACAAAAGATGCCCGTGTGTGTTGATTAATAAAACAATAACATCTGCCGTGTTAATAAATAAATAAAACCAAACGGAAATTTAGGTATGTATATTTGTTTTTAAGTGTGTACAGACATGTTTACTTAAAGCACGATAAGGGTTCCTGCGATCTGCTAATTCTTTTCGAAAAATACATTAAAAATTTTCTGATGAATTTCGCCGTTAAATTATTCAGATATGCACTAATTAGGATTCAATAGGACAAACAAGAAATGTTATTTTAGTTTTAAGGCGATAATCTAATTCAGGAACATACAACTACTTACTGGTGCTGAGGTTTTAGCATAACGGCTGAATTTTGTTGAATATTTATTATACATAAATCCGTGCTGTGTGTTTGATGTATCAGCTGTTAAATAGTGTGATTATACGTACTTTTTTGTACCTAGACAAGTGAGGAATTTTTTTTAGCGATTAAATGATTGTTAAAAATAAGTAAATTTTATTATTTTTTTAAAAACCCCATTATTTTTTTGTTAATTTTTGGTTAAATACTGTTGCGATCTGATAATATGTTTTCAACAATATTTATTGAAATTTTTAATTTAAGATACACACTGTCTATAAAAATTATGTATTATATTTTTTTTTATAAAAACACAGTTTTTTAATGTCTAAAAAAGCAAAAAGATTATTATTCTCTAATATCACAAATAAAGGATTGTTATATTATAATATAATTTAAACGATAAAAATAATTTTTCAGAAGCGTTGTAAAATGACAAAACAGGATATTACAAGTAGGAATAGAATGGAAAAAGAATGAATCGCTTCGTAAAGAACGCTACCAAAATGTAAAAACGTATTATAACAAAATAGAAATTAAAATTATCTCAAACAAAATTTACTTAAGGAAAAAAAACAGTAACGAAGAAGGACAAAAGTAAAAGAAATCCATTTAAAATATATGAACATACTATGTGACCATTAAATTTATTAATAACACTGAAGATACGTTTACTTCTTAGATTGCAATCTTCTCTGATTCTACGATAACAAAACGTAAATACGTTAACGAAAGCTTTAATAATAGTGATAAAATGGATGGGTTCTTCATTAAGCAATTATCATCAGTATATCAAGCTTTAGCGACTGATAAGGTGATAAGTTCTGCAGGCGGTATTATTTTGTTTCTCAAGTGTTTGTCCATGATTTGAATACTTAGGTTGTCTGAAACGTTTTGAGCCGAACATAGAAAGACGTATTTTTTGTCAAAAATAGTTTTATTTTTCAACAAAGTCTCCTTTCAAGACGATACTTTTTTCAGCGATGCTCTTAACCTATTTAAAACCCTTCCAAATAGCGGTTAGCGTCTTTCTCCGCAAAATAGGCGTTTACGTATGCGATAACTTCCTCGTCCGATGAGAATCTCTTTCCTCCAAGCAAAATTTTAACGTTAGTAAACAAGAAAAAGTCGCTTGAGACCAAATCTGTTGAATACGGTGAGCGGTCGACCAATTTAAAGTGAAATTGGTGAATTTTAGCCATGGCGACCGTCGAAGTGAGGGCAGGCACATTGTTCTAATGGAATAGCACTTTCTTCTTCTTTACATGCGGTCATTTTTTTACAATTTCTGCCTTCAGCTCGTCAAGTAATGATGCGTAATACTGTCCCGCTATTGTTTTACCTTTTTAAAGTAATCGATAAACAAAATTCCGTTACTATCCCAAAAAAACATTCGCCAACACCTTCCCGGCCGATGGAACCGTCTTAGCCTTTTTCGGAGCAGGTTCACCCTTTGCAGTCCACTGTTTTGACTGCCGTTTCGTCTTAGAAGTGTACCGGTGGATCCACGTTTCATCTACAGTTATCTACAGTCAGTAAAAAATCTGACTCGTTTTGCTTAAACTGCTCCATCAGGGCCTTGGAAATGTTCATTCTAATGCCTTTTTGTTCCAAACCGAACAAACGTCCATAGTCTGTGCTATCTCTCTAACCTTAATTAGTCAGTCGTCCAGTACCATTTGGTAAACTTATCGATGATATCGGTGGTGGTTGCAGTTTTTGGCCGTCCTGAACGCTCATCGTCAGCCAAGCTGGTACGATCGTATTTAAATTCAGCTGCCCGTCTTTTCACGGTGGCAAATGAAGAGACAGATCACCCGTAAATAGCGTCCAATTCGGTTTTAATTTGCATAGGCGTATTGTCTTTCAAATGCAAATATTTAATAGCGGTACGATATTCGATTTTTCAATTTTCACAAAAACACTCTTTTCTTTCTTTTTCCTGTTTAGCCTCCGGTATCTACCGTTTAGATAATTCTTCAGAGGATGAATGAGGATGATATGTATGAGTGTAAATGAAGTGTAGTCTTGTACATTCTCAGTTCGACCATTCCTGAGATGTGTGGTTAATTGAAACCCAACCACCAAAGAACACCGGTATCCACGATCTAGTATTCAAATCCGTGTAAAAATAACTGGCTTTACTAGGACTTGAACGCTGTAACTCTCGACTTCCAAATCAGTTGATTTGGGAAGACGCGTTAACCACTAGACCAACCCGGTGGGTTTCACAAAAACACTCGCAACGACTTACTCAAACGTTTATCAAACAAAAACTGAACTTCCAAAATGGCTGAAATTCTATCGAGTATCTTTCAACGCATGCGCAAATACATTCCTTAACTTTTGTTGAGCGCTACCATCTTCATGTTGAAGCTCAAAACTTTTCAGACAACCTGTAGCTGAAAAGGTTAAATAAAAAATTATAAGAAAATTTCACATTCAACATGGATATTAATAAAAATCTTTTCGTGGTTTTCAGTTTTACGGAAAAATCCTTGCCTGTTAATATAAATATAATTATTTTAATTATATTATAATACAATATAAATATAACTTAATTCACCGTATTCTAATATTCATATTGTATTAGAAAATGGTTTTAGTGCCATCAGCAAAATGATTGATTGAAAATACTTGTGCAACGTCATAGATCAATATGTAAAGAGAATATAATACCATCCCTATCTCACCAAGAAAGCAAAAGGCTACTGCTTACGTATTATTATTCCTACGTAATATTTTTTTTTTTTGCATAAAAGCGATACAATGACAAATCAAGAAAAGGGATTGATTATCAACTTTGATTTTAACAAAATTTATCCATAACCTGTAATAAATACTCAACAAAATTTACAAAAGTTCCTGTGTAAATTCTCATTACGTAATTTTAAAAATAGACCCGGGCAATATTTTTACTCGGTTCGAAATCTACTAATTTTGTAACTTACATTATTTTTGAGTTATCGGGTAATGTTTTAAGTCTTAGGCCTATCATTAGACGGTTGACTGAAGCTGTTGATACCCGATGGTTAATACTAATTCAGACCGGTTGAACTATAGAAAAAGTACAAAAAATAATATTGAGGTTTTAAAGGTGTTTAATATCTCTTTATTTTGATTTACAGAAAAGAAACTCGTATAGAATAAAATACAGTTTATCCCTAGAAGTTTTGAATGGGAGCATCTTTCGTCACGTAGCACGCATAAAAACCAGTAGGAGAGTTCGTTCCGTATTTTAACTATAATAGATTTGAAATCATCTTGCGAGTGACGATCACGCGACTTCCTCATCTTGCACACCACCAGTCGTATTCTGCAGCAGCGCGGAGCGCATACGGTCAGTACATCACCGCCATCATTAACAACGCTTCAGTAATCCATTAAGTCCACAAACAAGTATAATATTATAAATCATAAAAACTGAAATCAGACTTTTCAATAACCCCGCTTAAGCTTACGTACACAATAAGATTATCTCATTTCAAAAAAAAAAAATAATGAAAGCGTTTTCCGGTATATTTCGCAAACTTCATTATTTTTCTGTTATTATTGAGTAACAGTCAAGTACAGAAGAAAATTAAAAAAAAAACTGGCATTATCAAATTAATTTAATATAATAATAATTTAATATAATTATGAGATTATAAATTTAATACTTGAACTATTTTAAATAGTTGAACATATTTTAAATATGTTTACCATTTCAAGAAGTTGTTACATCATGTTTGTCATTGCATATGCAACTTTTGTTTTGTAATTCGATTTCTACCGGTCAGATTTTTGTTTTATATAAATCGGTTGTGCAGTTTCTTTAGCTGATCTTTAAATCTGAAATTTACGTTATTTTAATTGTGTAAGCGTAGATTGTGTAAGCGTTTTAATTGTGTAAAACGATAGCAAATAATCCTCGTCTTGGAAACGATTTAAAAAAAATTATTTAGATTTTTTTCTAATAACATTAGGTTTGCAACGCACAAGAACTTGAGCGTAACGAAGCTGATGTTAGTATTACGAAGGTTTTCTAGGCACCTAGAGCCACTATTTGGAAGAGTTAAAGAACTGAGAGCATCGCTGGAAATAGTGTGTCGACTTGAAAGAAGACTTTGTTGAAAAATAAAACTATATTTAACAGACAAAATTTTAGGCTCTATTTTAGGCTCAAAACTTTTCAGGCAATCTTCGTATATATATATATAACAACTTGTCCTGACTGACTGATTCATCTGGCCCAGCAAAATCTACTGAACATAAATTGATGAAAGTTTGTATACAAGCTCATTGATGAAGTAAGTAAACACTAAGGAAGGATTTTTTTAATTCCGAGTTTTAAAGGGTTAAAATGCAGTAACAATGAAATTTACTTTTTTTTTAATTTTTCGGTAACAAATGACGATATTTCCTTGATTTTTGGTATGTGAAATCTTCATACGAATATCTAAAAACTAATTTCTAGATATTTTTTTTAATTCAATCTTGAAAGAGGTGAAGGAAGGTAAAACTTTTTGAACAATAATTGGAAATTTTCCACACTTCCAACTATACTAAACATGAAATTCAGTAGATTTGAGCTTGAAAATACTTTTCAGATGAATACCTAAAAACCGTTTTCCGGTTTTTTGGAATTTCAACTTTTTAAGGTGTGCTACGGTGTACGGCATGGCGACTCAAACAGCACAGCAACTATCATTGTATGTGCAAAGAGATTGACTGCATCTACTTCTGATTACTTGATTAACAAACGTAAAATAAAAGATTAAAAAAAAAAAGTTGAGAAACGAAGTTTGGTCACTTCCTAGTAGTTTTTGTCGAGTAACGCTAAGAATCGGGAAAAATACATTTTTTTCGTGTAATCAAATATAACTACTATTTTAAAATGGAGACCGACCGTTTTAAAACCCGCATTCTTCAGATCGTATAAATTTTCGGGTCTTGTACTGACCAAACTGTTCTTCTGAAAAGATTATTATACGCTTATAGTTTGTGTAAATTAAACAGGCTTTAATTTTTATTCGTCATTATTATTCTCACAAGCATAAGTTTAATGAACGGAGCGGGGTCCTGGCTAAACGGAAAGGGCAAGCGAAGCGGGCCCTGACTTAGTACTTTATAAAATGTATGTGGTATTTTTATACTTTTTAATTCGTGGTCAATGAAGTAGAATTACTCGTTTTTTCCTTGTTAATGATATTTTTAAATTTCAGTTACAACAAGATAAAAATATTAAATTTAATAGATTTTAATAAGTTGAAAATGATATTAAGTAACATTCGAATACGTAAATATTACTAGTAATGATAAATTGTATACGGAAAATTTTAATTAAATTATTAGTAATTATTTTAATAATGAAAACATAAAGAAGATAAAAAGTAAATGAAAATGGAGGTCCAAAAAGAGTTCTTCATACTTTTAGGTAATAATTATTTTATTATTTTTTCTGGTTTTTCTTTATAAAGAAGAAAAGCGTGTTTAATTTTATTAACATACGTTATGTTGTACTTCGTATTACTGGGTTATAAGTAGACCGTATCGATTTATTGATGACATAATATTATTATCAATATTTCAACAGTTAAACGTGAATTGCAAAAGCCAAACAAATTATTTTACGAGAGGTCGTCACGCAGACCTAAATAAATAAAAACTTTATTATATATTTTGTTTGTGACGAATCGGTAATACGTATCAAATATATCTAAGATATTACCTTGCTACTCTGAATTTAGATGCCATCGTGGATAAACAATGAATATTCATTTTGATTAAACATCTGATACCAGTGAAAATTATGATCACGTACCGTCTGAAATATAAATAAACAAATTATTATTATTACTATTTTTAACAAAATAATTTAGCGTTAATTAAATTTGTATATTTTTTTTGTTATAATTTTCAATCGATCTGCATAAGTTTGAAAGTATTACGAAATTTTATAGTATAACATATTTCTTAAGGCAACTAGTAAAAATTTAATATAGGCTCAATTCATAATTAAAATTTATTATCTTTTTGTGTATTTAAATACCATTTCATCTTAAAAATTGTAACGGTTTTGTTATAGTACTAATCCTCTGTTTTTAGTTTAATAATTTTTATTCCAAAACACAAGTATAATAACAATACTCCTATTTTCAGCCGGGTTATAAATATTTATCAAGTATTTGTACGATCACTTATCCAAAAGTTAAGTTTAGTTTGAAAAGGCTTTCATCCTGATCCCGTAAGGGAAGACAACCGCTGACGATCCCGGTCGCCACACCACTCCCTCTGTTCCTAGCCCTGATGGGCTTTACCGGAGGTTGTCTTTTAGACCCTCTAAACTCGATAAGTCAACACAGTCGACACAACAGTTTAGCCTCTACCAGGTTTCTATCGATCCAAATGCCTCGGTGGATATTTCCATCAACGTATTTGCACGACCTACTAATTCCTTCGTACGGCCTCTTCCAACCACCACAACCGGCTACCATAACAACCCTCAACTATATCAAATTAACCGATTTACGGAATCGCAAAAAGATAAACACAGAAGATTTCACACAAAAGATTTCCTATATCTAACTTCAATTGGACTATGCGCTCATATCGTTACTCGACTTAGTTTTTAAACTCCAAAAATACAATTCTCATACCGATAAAACAAGCGTTGATCTCCACAACGACAATTTTATCGTAAGTTTCAATTTACTGAAAAGGCTGTCCTAGTACAAAAGAAACAACTACCGTATATAAAAAAAATAAATGAATAACTTCCACTTTGATTTCATCATTATTAAAAGAAAATATACCGGTTGTAACAGACAAATAGAATAAACATTAGCATAATCTAAACGTTCAGTCGTGAAAATACTAATTAATTTTGTAATATTTTGAGCAAATAAAATTTTAAATCGCGAAGAATAAATGACTATTCGAGATTTTTTAGTAAGAAATCGTCTTAATATTTGAACTTTAAAGTTTATCTAAAATCATATTTATTTATAATTTTTTTCTATCGGAGGAGAGAAAATCTTTTATAGGTACGATGTATTCTCGAACTCATGACAGTGTGGGACTCACACTTTCGGGCGTACCCACTAATACCTCTCCCCCCTCTACAACTTGAGATGCCGGGCCCATCTTGCGATATTATCTCATCCACTCATGTGTCTCTTCTCATCCCCATTGCCGGAACTGCTTAATATGAACGTAACCTCAAGAGAGACTCGGAGGAAATTATTCATCGACGGACTTCTTCCACCGTCTTTGTTGGATGACCTTAACCAGCGTCGTGAACACCTCACGCAACGATAATTCGGTCTGCAGTGTATGATGATGTTCATGTTCTTTGGGATAAACGCGCCGAATTCTCTCCGGCATGCTTCCCTATGCTGCAGAAACCGATCGCACATCAACACTGTATGTTCTGCGATATCCTCCTGCCGACAATAAAAACATTTGCGTAGGGTCTCAGAACACGGACCCCGAGCACGGGTTTACCCTGAAACACCCGTGACCTGTAAGAAAATGGAATAACTCGTACCCGATTCCCTTTGTTTTTGATACGGCTATTTCTGAAGGTAAGGGATCGATCTGTAGGTCCGTAGATCTGACTTTCGTCAAATGATCCCGTCTCTCATGCCTCCTGCCACCTGAGTTACAGTAAAACTACAAGTAAGTGAAATAAATAACGCAATAGACTTCATTCGTAAACCGTTAGGGTAGATAGCAAAGGTGTCTGCAAGTGAGCACTACACGGTAATTTGTTAATATGACTAGGGGTTTCTTTTGTTAACGGGTCTGAATAGTACTAGTTTTCCGTTTTTATATCTGGAATAAATTCCGAACGATTATTTATTTTGAACTCTGCCTGGTGTGTAATCTGTATTGATTATTTACTATTTAACACTATTTGATGCGTAATATTTTGATTGTTATTCTTTGTAGATTACGTTATGAATTTTCCTCTGTTTTTGTCGTTCTTACTGTTTTTATTATGTATTATGTCATGTACTTTGTTAGGATTTTATTCATTGTTTGATTTGTTTTTATTGACATGTAATATTATTATCATTTACTACTATTATCCTGACAATTATTGTGGTTGTAATTACTATGTTAATATTTGTGTTCATTAATTGTTTTATTATCATTATTATTAATTTGCCTGGTGGTAATTTGAACATTTTAAACCAATAAAAGGTAAATTATATAAACACTCTAAATTGTCAACAACTTCTCAACATCCTGATAGAGCCGCACGGAACCACGCGACAATATATTGGATTCTAATTTTATAAATCTCAGTATTTTTAGTTCTTTTGTCGCGTCGCTTTAGAAAATTTTTAATTACAGTCGAAACCTAAAATTGAAGGCTGCGGTTATATTTAATTTATTATTAAATCAGTATGGAGAAATTATACAATTCAAATCAAACGTTTGCATTGTATAAAAAAACATGAGAATATAAAAAATCTTACTAAAATTAATCGACAATTTCTTTTAACTTATCAAAGGATTAAGGTAGAGAATTAATTAACTATAAATTTCTGAAGAGGGTAACATAATTTACGAATAAAAACGAAACTTATTGTGCGATTTAATTTATATTTAGCAAAATAATTTAATATTAAATTAAGTATAGCGATAAGCTTAAGAAATAAAATCTAATAAACTCCTTAATTGTTGTTTTGAAGTAGTCTTAGGAGAGGAAACGATACCGACCTGTTATTCTGTAGAAAAAGTTTTTTTTCTATCCCGTGGGAAATTTTGGCACACAGAGTTAAAATACGATGTATTCTGACCTTAGATAACTGAGAAAGAGACTTTACCTTTTCCCTTGACACGTAAATGCAATTTTCTTCAATTCAAAAGTAATTCGTTTAAAGATGTCAAAAAATAATATTTCTTCCTTAAATGTTTCTTAAACGATTATTTAGTTGTTTTATAAATCACAGGAGTATGAAAAATAGATGCGCAATCGAATGAAAGTACTGCGTCGTTCTAACACTGTACTTTATCTTCTACGCAAACGTACTCGAAGAAAATTACATTCGGCTTTACACCTCAAAGTGTACAGGACAGAGAAAATACTCGAACAGAGAATATCTTTAAATGAAAAATTTTAAACGGTATATATTTTCTTTAAAAATAATATATAAAGTAATTTTATTTAAGTCGCCGAACTAAAACTTGCTGTTTCGCCGGTTACTTAATAACCGTATGAAAATACTTTTATTAAACGGAGACAAAATAAAAAAAATACAGAAATAGAAAGAGATATGAAAGCTATTCGACTGAAACGTCAAATATGAATTCTGTTGAAAAATAGTTGTTTGATATAATGTTTATTGTGATTTTAAAATTTGTTTCATAATATTATTTCCTTTAAATTAATCCTGCTTCGATTCCCATGAATCATCGATAAATAAGTTTAAACGGTTTACAACATACTTTAACATTGTTATTAAAGGGATTAATCTATTAAGTCGAGTGCAAGTTAGTAATTAGGCGTGCAATTAGTTCGGTGAACGGAACAAATCCGCAAACGTATTTCAACCGGACCCGATGTAATTTTATATTTGAAGCTATATTTATGAGATCGAGTACCCGTGAAATTGAACCTTAGTAATAATGGTGAAATCATTGTCGGTCTTATTTTAATCCTAATGAAATTTCATTCCTTTACTGAAGTTTGTCTTTTAAAAAAAGAAAACGAAATAAAAGGTAATCTTTTTATGGCTTTTTAACGTTCTTGTTTTATAAAGATAAATTTATTTTCAAAATATGCGCTATTAACTAGCTCAATTTTTTTTTTTTTTTTTTCATTTTCGACAAACTTGAAAGTTGTTAGATCAGTATCGGACATTTTTTTTTCAAGAAATAACTATATTATTCGGTTTGTTTTAAAAAATTTAAATTACTGTCTTGTTCGTTACGATAAATTTAATTAAAAAACATGAAAATTAATAAAAAATGAAATTATAAATACGTAGATTATTATTATTTGAAAATATAAATGCGATTAAATTTTTCGTGCTTGCGCTGGTGCTGTACTGTTACTCCAGCAAGAAAATGATTAGTCTTAACAAGCGCTCTCCATGATGTAATTATACAAGGTTACAATATCGTTGCTTTCAGGATTATTAATAATTTTAAACGATTTATTTTTTTCAAATATTTCATTATCACCATCGTAATAATTGTTGGTTTAAATGATTATATATTTTTTTCTTATTTAGCTTCTCATTACGAAAATACCAGTTATTTTAATTTTTTTAAATAACCATTTCTGACTGAGGAAATATTATTTTAAAAGCGGTCATAATTGAAACCGTTTTAAAATTTCTAGCTTATCGAAGATAATGAGAAAAGGTTAGTTATATCATATTTATAGATTTTCTTTTGCCCGCTTTTTCAGTAAATTAGTTTTAATTTAAAAAGCATCGAAAAAGAACGGGATTCTTTTCAGATTTTTAAGTCAAATTTTAGCAACGAAATGAAATTCTACAGGTAACATAAATTAGATTGGGGAATAGAATAAGCCCGACTGCAATGTTTTGTCTTTACTATGAAGAGCGAATTACTAAGCTCAACTACTGTAACCGTTAAAAATATATAAAGCGCCAAGTATAAGGCAATGCTGTCTTCCGGTCTACGGTACAATGAAATTTTTAGTCGAGACTATTTTTTAAACGGGAGGGAATAATCGTTCCAAAACCGTTTTAAATTTTAATATTTGTACGTAGATTAGAATTTCCTGTGTTTGTTTGTACTTAAATTTGCTTAAACGTCGGAACTGTTTAGTCCATCTGATCGATTAATGGATTGTTTTACAGTTGTTTTTATTAAACTTTAAACAAGATTTTAGGCTTAAATTTATCCAGATCGTTCTAATTCCGCTCTTTTTGAACATAAACTTTAAACCGAGAAAGCATTACGTAATTTATAGCTTCATTTTTCCATAAAGAAATATATTGAATTTCTGACTGTATTTTCTTTCAACAAATAATTTTTTAGTTCCCGTGTACAAAATTCTGAAAATTAAATTAAAATAAAAGTTTAGATTTACGGGCGAATTTTATGACAAAATATTTTATCCTTTAAATTTCCAGGGACGCTTGGAATAGAGGTCCGCAAGGTGCAACGGAGCCTAAAATTTTTGGAAAGTAATAAGTATTTTCATTTTTTTCTTTTAACATTACAAATTTTGAAAAAAAAACTTACATTATTTTTTGTTTTTCTTTTATTAGAGAAAGGATTGAAGGCTTTTTGCTTATTGGAGACAAAAAGCGTGTCTCTTCTTTCCTTATATGTCGTTTAATTTTTTTTTAAGGTAATACACACTTTAAAGAAAAAGGTTCAAACATTCCCTTTTTGTTACTTTAGCTGGTTCAAGAGACCTTGTCGTTTTCCTCTCATATAATTTTTTTTTTTCTGGAGGTAGAACTTTTTTAGGAGAACAGCAATTTGAATATCGGAATATTGAAAGTGCTTATTGAATAATTCTGGGCCGAGATGATAGGCCTGATGGTCGAACCGGAGGAACACGTTGGTCGAACTGATCGGCATTTATTCAAAAAACCGTCACGTTGAAGGTGTAACCGGTTTAAAACTCACGAATAGGATTCTGCATAACGGTGTTATAGAAATACATTCGCTTGGACGTTTCACGTTACATATAGAATTCAATATAAGTTTGCTAAACCGTTTACCGAACCGTTCGGCAAACTGTTGTAAGTTTACGATACATGCTTTATAATATCTATTAGACCTATATTTTTAGCCGTTATAAGCCGATACTTAACATTCAAAAGTAAACGTAAAAAGCGATTAAATTTTCAAATAAATTTCAGTTGAATATCTTATGAAACGAAACAATTTAAAAAAAAATCAGTGTAGTAATAAGAAAAATAATATTACAGCCAAAACTATAGAAAGAAGAAAGGAGAGAAAATAAAAAAGAAGAATCTAAAACAAACGACCAAAGGATTCTTTCGAGAAAGGATTTTAGAGAAAGGCATAGAAGTCAGGACAATGAAAATTAGTACGCTTGAACAAACAAAAGGTCGAGTCCGACCGGATACCGGTTCTGCAGGTCAGGAGGAATAAATACTACAGAAGACCGGCGCAGAGAGAGTAGTTTATTACTTGCTTTTCTTTAACTCGCAATGTTTTTTTTTTTTCATGTTTGTCCTCAAATCTTGCATCCTTAATTTAATATACTTGCTGACATTGCCGATTGATGAAATTTTACACAGTTACTAAGGTCGGGTGACAGTACAATATTCCACCATTACTTTTACAAACATTCCACCGTACGGGGGTAAATTAAGGATGGTTATTAAGAGTGCAGGTGTAATAATTTAACATATTTCCTGGCATTGCCTACTGATGAAAATTTGCACAATTACTAAGGTCGGGTGACAATACAATATTCAACCATTACTTTCGCAAACGTCCCCCCCCTGTACGGGGATAAATTAAGGTTGGAAATTAATAGCGTAAATAATGATGCGTTATCAGAGATACACCGAATGAGAAATCTTTTGACAAAAATTGTGATAGTTAATTAAGTAAATGAAATAAAAACTTCATTATTTCGTTACTTTGTATAGTAAATGATTGATTGAAAATTTGTTTGATATTTTATAAACATATTAGAAATTTCAATATATAATATTATCTATTGAAATCCAAATTAACCTACTAATGAAACTCATATAATGTATGATAACAATTTGATTAAAGTATGACTAAAAAATATAAAAGAAGTTTTTAAACGTTTTGAAAAATGATTATAATAATGATTGTAAGTTAGAATTCGGTGCAGTGTGCAATAAAAGCGATCACAGTAAATATTTGGTAACAAAAGACGATGAGTGCGTCACGAATATTCAATTTGGATAGCGCTTGAAAACAAGAAACTGTTCGATGAATTATTTGTGAACAGGAAAGCGACAGTATTCTATTCATTTGTAAGCGTAGAGTAGTTCTTTTGTAAGTAGTAAAAGTGAATAAAATTTGCATAAAGTGAATCGAATAAATTGTAAATTTTTCTATCGTTATATTATTACTAATTCATTGTTACTTTCTAGTAGCTATCCCAAAGTTTTTAGTAAATCGGAATTGCGTTTTGGTATTTAATTTAATTGTTATTAAATTAATTTTATTTTTAATTTGAATTACTATTTTACGTATTATAAATTATTTAACGGTAATAAATTGTATTTATAAGAATTTTTTTTTATGCGAGTTAATCTCTCAATATCCTTGTCGAACCACGAACACGCGATAATAATATAAATAATTTATTTTTATTTATTTTTTTATTTATTTACAATTTAAAACTTACATGGTAATCCGTCAGACCTAAGTCTGTCGACAGATATACTAAAGAGTATTATTACATTATTAAGTGGTTAATGTAATAACCAATTTTATGTAACAACTAAAGATATTATTAGTTTTATAATACTTATAATAGTAGTACAATTATAAAAATTAATTTTACAAAATTAGACTAAATATTTAAAAACTAATGAACAAATTATTTCTTTAATAATTGTAACGTATTAGATTTAGTAACTAAAATTATATTCAAGAAACAAAACTATACTTAATTACAACAACGAATTACACAATTAATATCTTGTTGCAACAATTACATAAAGAAAATAAATAACTAAGCTTTAACCATTCAACAATACATTATTTATTGATTTACAATAATTATCAACAATAAAATAATAACTATAATCATGTTATAATTGTCTGGACTGCCAGTATAAATCCAACATGAATCCTGTTAGTACCTATTACGTTATAATTAATGCCCACTCAATGAGAAGTTTTTTTAAATCATTTTTTTTTTATTTTTACATTATTGAGGTGATTCGGTAAAGAATTAAGTAATGCAGGAACAACGTACTTCTTTAATCGTTTACCGTAAGTATTATTATATCTATCTGTGATAAAGCTCATTGCTCTCAAATTGTATCCACTTTCTATATTTACCCTGTATTCACTGTTGTAAAAGTTCTTAAAAATAATTAAGAATTTAAATAGACCTCTAACTGACAGAAACCTTGTAAGATTATTTAAATTAGTGTCATAATTGTTATCAGAATTATAAAGAGCAATATCTTTGAGGACCCTATTTTGTATTAAATTTATTTTATTTATGAGATAGTCTGCGGCTGATCCCCATGTTGTCAAGCCGTATCGAATAACAGATTCAAACAAGGATGAATAGAGTAAGCGTTTACAGTGAATTGGTAATAGGGGTGAGATGTGGTGGAATTTCATAGCAACCACTCTTAAATTTTTACATATATGTTTTATATGGTGATCCCATCTAAAAAAAGAGTCAAAATGTACACCCAAATATTTGTATTTGTCAGCATTCTGGAGATGTTCACAATTACAATTTATGTGGTAATTTTTTATACAGTCACATGTATGACAAATAATTTTTATTGGTCTTTGGGATTGAAGATAAGGAGATCTTACATGTAAAACAGTAGTTTTTTTAGCGTTAATAATTAGGCCTTTGTCATGAAGCCACTTTAATAGATTATTAAAATCTTCTTGCATTAAAAACTCTGCTTCTTCCAATCGCTTATGTCCAAATGCTAAAACACTATCATCAGCGTATTGCAACAGACATGAATTAGAGATCGCGCTAGACATATCATTAACGTACAGATTAAAAAGTGTTGGGCCCAAGATAGACCCTTGAGGCACGCCACTATCCGTTTCGTATCTATCACTATATTTATCTTTAATTTTAACAATAAGTTTTCTGTTACTTAAATAGTTTTATATCGCTACGTAATAATTTATACCGAAAAAACAATTTTCACTAAAAAAAAAATCAAATAGAGATGATTATAAATGGATATGATTTGAATCGATTAGAGATGACGATTTTCTCCGAATTACAAATCTGTTAAAATTATTCTTGTCGATATACTCAAAATTGTCATTAACTGTTTCTTTAAAAAATACTCAAATAAATTTCATAAAACAATTCACCGGAACTAATAACATTGATTATAATGTTTGCGAAACAGTTCCTTCGTATTATGATAGATATATAGAATTTTTAAAACAATATTTTATTTTTGTTTTAATTAATAAAAATAAAGTTAAAAGCTCAGATTATTTGAAATTATGAAAAGGAAATTTGGGCCGAAACATTAATTTATTAATGATATTCTTAATATGAAAACCATCGCAAAGATTTTTACGAAAGAACGGGGGATAAAAGTAGATGTTAATTATAGGAACTTCGGATGCAGTCTTTCACTTACTTTTATTATTTACTTCAACGAGTCTTTTCGTTCTTAGAATACTAATTTACCTAAGTTACTCCAGAATTTAAACAGAAATAATTCCTCTTTTACTGTTAAGTATGCCGACGATCAATCAATAATTTCGAATTCTCTGTAGTTAGGCGAAATTTAAAGTTTACATCGTGATAAAGTATAATTTACATATTTCAAGATCAAAAAGTACATTAATGACTTTTGGTAATAAAATCATAATTTGGTCCAAAATCATGCAAAGTAATAAATTTCTACATCAGATGAATCTTTTTAATCGTTTAGATTACCGCGTATCAATCCTCAAACGGGGATATGGTAAGACAATAGATGTGAATAAAATGGAGAAATTCAACACGCAACACAAACACGCTTGTTTGTGCACGACATAATCAAACAATAATCAATTTTTGGTGAAACCTAACAATTAGGCAAAGAAGTTCGTTCTTTTCAAAATCGATATTTTATTGAAATAAAATATTTTGAGAGTAATAAAAAATTTTACGTTAAATTAAATAAAGTTGCCGTTTATCAGGTCGGATGGGTTATTGAAAAGAATAAGGAGAATTAAGCAATTTTAGAAATTTATTTAAAAAACTTTCTGTTTTTGTTGCGCCGTCTTTATCTTCTCGAAGAAAAGTCAGTCTATCGAAAATATTCATAAATTTACCATTACCTAACGATAAAAATGTTATCAACTGTTTTTAAACGTCCGCTATTTAATTTTTGTGTTGTTTTTTTTTATCGTGTTAAATAAATTTATTTACTTTATAATTAATCATTTCCGTTTAACTTTTTTGGGTAATAGAACATCTAAATTATATTACACAGAACGATTCACGAAGAATGTAACAAACTTATGTTCTACTGGTGAAATAAAGCAGAATGTATATGTATGAGCTTAAGTTCAAAAACGCTTCGTTCGCGAGTTTCAGTCGGCGAAAGATTACCCTCTGGAGTTCTGTGCCTTCAGTAAAATTAAGCGAGTATGTAATTCTTGGAAGACAGGGCTTAATTTTTTAGTGCTTTTATATGAAATCTGATAAAAATTGGAAAATTGAAAAAAAAAATTCTGATATGGACACCGCAAGACTTCCTAGTACGCTTATTAAATTGCAAATACACATTTTTTTTTTTTTTTTTAATGAAAAGTACATAAAATTTTATTTCATTAATCACGTCTGATATTTTACTTCTTTTTTTTAATTGTTATTATTGAATTATTATTTATCGTAATTTTTTTTACAATCAGAGGTTGATAATTATTATTAAATCAATATATTTAAATTTATAAAAAGGTAAAAACAAAAAAAAAAAGAGATGAAGTCTGATTCGATGTGCTCCTTGTAATATCCACGTATTTCATTGATTAAAATTTTATTTGGCTATAACTCTGGAACCGATGAAAATAAGTACTACTTATGATATATCATTGAAAAGCTCTCGATGAGAGCTTATTACTGTAGTTACGAAAAAGTCCAAAATATAAATTTTTGTACATTTTGTGCTTTTTTGGTCACTTTTGGTCCAGGATTGCAATCAAAAGGGGAGGTGCACAACTAGATGTTACAACAGTCATAAATCCAAAATTTCAACATCCTACGGCTAATCGTTTATGAGTTACGCGAGTTAAATACGTACAGACGTCACGCCGAAAATAGTCAAAATGGATTCAGGGATGGTCAAAGGATATTTCCGTTGATATCTGAAAACCGAAATTTTTTTGCGATCGCAATACTTCCTTTACTTTGTACACGGTAAAAATATTTTCATAACTATATTTTATTATATTTCGAGAAATCTTGGGTAAAAAACAAAAGACCGAGGTGAAAAACACACGCTTTTATGTTTGACATAAAAGAGTTTTGTTAAATGCGTAATAAATGTGTAATCGTTTTAAGCAAGACTTGTAGAGAGTTTTATTCTGAGTAAAATATTATAAATAAAGTCTAAAAAAGAAATTTTGAGAAGAAGTAAATTAAAAACAAAACATATCAAAACGTAATTGATTTAATTACTTAAATATTTCTCGTTTAATATTTAATTTAAGTATCAAACGAAACAAAATTTTCAGTAGTATAAAACAAAATAATTAAGTATTTTAGAAAAATATATCAAAATTAAAAAAAAATGAAACATTCAATTAAACAATTAACATTTTAAAACTAATTAACAATTAATTTTATCTACATTTGTTTAAAATAACCTATTTTATAATTTGGTAATACTAACAACCTATTCCAACGATTAAGTTTTTGTGTTGCATTTGAACAGCAATAAACATTCAACAGTGCGTGAACGTCATTAACAATTTTTCAATTAAAAATACACATTTTTGTTTATGAGTTTTGATATGGAAACACGCGAACTGCACAGCAAGAATATCATCAAATATTTTCAAGAAGATGCCAGGCCACAGAACCTTTGCTTTAGTATTTCGACGCTTATGTACTAGTGCTTATGTCCTAAAATGTTTCATTTGCAGTTACGGCTAGTAAAAGATTTCGTTCGGATTTCATGTACCCCAGCGAAACGAGTTCATACTAAAATTTATAAGACGTTAATTAAGAAACACAGTTACTAATTTCTATCGGTTTTTGACCAGAAAAAAAAAACAGGTTCCAGAACCGTATCTGATGTATTTTTTGAGAAATATGTGATAAATTGGGATAAAACACCCTGCTTTTTATGTTTGACGTACCGTAACTTGTTAAATGGATAACCAATACATAAAACGTAAAAAAAAAAATATAAATAATTTAATTCTAAACAAAATGGTATAAGATAAGTTGAATAAAACAAAGAAAAGTTAAAAAAATAAGAATTATCACAATTATTTTCACAAGTAGAATAGGTTATGAAGTTCCGGAAGAACTTCGTTATATATTCTGTATAATTTAATAATAGCTTTATAACGAGTAAAAAAAAATCCCGCTTTTCCAAATAATTTTTAGCGTACAAAAAGTTTACGATATACATCTAATTGTAAAATTACGCTGACAATCTATTTATACACGTATGTTTTTCTTATTTATCGATTATAGACTTGAATCAAAACAGGATTAATTTTAAGAATATAGTTCTATACAACAAACGTAAGATTATAATAAAGATTTATATTATACCCGTAATTAATTTACGTTAACATTTGAAATGAATTATTATTCTAACTCTTCCATAAATTTAGTTTAACAAATAGCACTTGTCTTACTTTGTTGATATTTATAGTCTGGTTTACACAGATGTAAAGATGTATTTCATTCATTCCATCGTGCGAACAATCGACGGAATTTAATCAAAAATAAAATAACCTATTCTAGTTTCTTACTAAATATTATTATAATTTTATATTCGCTACTTTTTCAACATTGTTTTTTTTTTATAAAGCTGTTTACTACAGTCAAAAGAAAGATTCGTTAATTCCAGATTACGGGAAATCTTTATTTTAATTTTATTCTAATTTTTTTAACGCCAAATGTCATCGAATAATTACCGAAATGGATTAAATTTTAATATATGACAATTATATATGTCGCAGAAGTATTTTGAGTAAATCATACTTAGAAATTGTACTGGTACATAAAAATAAGGACGAGAAAAGGTGTTTTCAAAAGGTTTTTGTGAAAAATGACGCGCAACGACGTTGTAGTAACGGTAGTTATATCAAACATAACCGACTTTAATTTTAAATACTTTATTTCTTTCTTCTATTAGTTACAAAGTTATAAAACTTCATAATCAAGTCCATTATTTTACCAAAAACACGTATATAAATTAATCTTTCTTATTAACTGTCTTATCTGAACGCTAAAGTTATTCTGATAGTTTTTGGGGTCTATGTGGTATTAAACCGCAATAAGCGTTAACAAAGAGTTTATTTCCTTCTAACGAAATATTTCTCCTAACGTGAATGTATTTTTAATACTTTACATCGTTATCTTAAGCAGGTCTATCTCATTATTATTTTTTTATAATATGCTATATGTAAATATCCAAAAAGTAAGTATTAGTAAAATTCTTAAATTGAAAAAAATTATTTTTACTTTTTTTATTTTTATGTTATAGTATTGTTTTCCCTCAAAAAATTGACGCTCTATAATCATTATCACTCAAATAGTTTAGAGCAGCATTTCTCAACCTGGGAGTTGTGACACCCACGGAGTCGCAGTGATATGAAAGGAGGATCGCGAAATTAGCTTACAACAATAGCAATAATTACGAAGTGGAATACCACCTAATACAAATGAACAGAAGCTGCTTGATAAAATAATTAAATAAAAATACAAAATAATAATTAAGAAAGTTTTGTCATCACTCCTTCACAATTCCAGTGCACAGCAACTTTCCGAACGCACTGTGTATTATAGCGACATTAAACTGATAATTCTCCTGAAAGGAGAAATCAGTTTCATTATTAAATTAACAATAAAACAAAACGATAAATGTAGAAAATTAGGTGTTTTTGTAGGCATGGTCCTGATATATTTGTACTTTTAGATTTTTTTTTACAATTTATATAGAATTAATTTTTTTTTTGTCTTCAGTCATTTGACTGGTTTGATGCAGCTCTCCAAGATTCCCTATCTAGTGCTAGTCGTTTCATTTCAGTATACCCTCTACATCCTACATCCCTAACAATTTGTTTTACATATTCCAAACGTGGCTTGCCTACACAATTTTTCCCTTCTACCTGTCCTTCCAATATTAAAGCGACTATTCCAGGATGCCTTAGTATGTGGCCTATAAGTCTGTCTCGTCTTTTAACTATATTTTTCCAAGCGCTTCTTTCTTCATCTATTTGCCACAATACCTCTTCATTTGTCACTTTATCCACCCGTCTGATTTTTAACATTCTCCTATAGCACCGCATTTCAAAAGCTTCTAATCTTTTCTTCTCAGATACTCCGATCGTCCAAGTTTCACTTCCATATAAAGCGACACTCCAAACATACACTTTCAAAAATCTTTTCCTGACACTTAAATTAATTTTTGATGTAAACAAATTATATTTCTTACTGAAGGCTCGTTTAGCTTGTGCTATTCGGCATTTTATATCGCTCCTGCTTCGTCCGTCTTTAGTAATTCTACTTCCCAAATAACAAAATTCTTCTACCTCCGTAATCTTTTCTCCTCCTATTTTCACATTCAGTGGTCCATCTTTGTTATTTCTACTACATTTCATTACTTTTGTTTTCTTCTTGTTTATTTTCACGCGATAGTTCTTGCGTAGGACTTCATCTATGCCGTTCATTGTTTCTTCTAAATCCTTTTTACTCTCGGCTAGAATTACTATATCATCAGCAAATCGTAGCATCTTTATCTTTCCACCTTGTACTGTTACTCCGGATCTAAACTGTTCTTTAACATCATTAACCGCTAGTTCCATGTAAAGATTAAAAAGTAACGGAGATAGGGAACATCCTTGTCGGACTCCCTTTCTTATTACGGCTTCTTTCTTATGTTCTTCAATTGTTACTGTTGCTGTTACGGTTCCTGTACATGTTAGTAATTGTTCTTCTATCTCTGTATTTCAACCCTAATTTTTAGAATTAAATCTACCTAAAACGTCTATGACCTGTTATTGAAATTATACACATCCTAAAAGAAGCACGTGGTTATTGAGAATTTGTGTATACTTATATTGTCATTATATAAATAAACGTTAAGGGTTCAATGGATATAAAACTCTTTTTCTTCCTAAATTCGATTAAAAACTGATACAATTATAAATACGTTAATAAAAATTTACGCATAAATATGTAATAATTAGATAATTAATTTTTTGATAATAATATTAATATAATTAAATGTTATAATTTCATTCAGATTTTTATCGTAAGAAATATCCCGTCATTTAGAAATTTAAAATACAGAAAAAAACGAGTAGAATAAAAATAATCTTTCTTTTGTGTGGGCTTAAACGCTTAATTTTATTTTTTAATCTGTTAAAAAATAAAATTAAGCGTTTAAGCGTATTAAATAACAACATATCCATAACTATACCAAAAATCTGAACTTCTTATAACGTAAATTGAACTTGTGTTTAATAATATTCAGAAAGTTTATTTAGTACAAGTCTAAAATAACTTTAAAAGTAAAATTCGTAAAAGTTTGAACGTTTTAGATAACTTCTATATCTGAGTTTCCCTTTAAAATATTCTTTTTTTCAAATTAATAAGATCAATATCGTGTATATTGTGTGTTTGTGTGTGTAAAATTAACTTGGAATCTAGTACAATAATATTAGCGACTTTTATTTTCAATTTTGGTAGCCTGTTTTTCAATATTTAATTTTCTTTTGTTATGAAAGCTTTTTGCACGAGTTTTAAAGCGTTTAATTGTTTCATGTTTGTTAAAAAAACAGACTTAATGCAAAAAATTGAAGAAAAAATAATCTGATGTGGACACCACAAGACTACCTTGTACGTCTATTAAATTACTATACACATTTTTAAAAGTACATAAACTTTTATTTCACTAATAACGTCTGATTTTCATTTTTTATTTTTTTTATTGAATTATTATTTATCGTAATTTTTTTTTTAAATCGCAGGTTAATAATTATTAATAAATCAATATATTAAAATTAAAAAAAAAAAAAAGTCTGATCAAACCGATGCCTTCCCCTAAGATCCAAATATTTCATTAATTAAATTTTTATGTGGCTATAACTCTGGAACTTATGAAAATAAGTACCGCTTATGATATATCGTTGAAAAGCTCTCGATGAGGAGCTTATCACTGCCGTTCAAAAATTTTGAATTTTGGCTTATTTGAACATTTTTGGTGAAGTCAATTGCAATCAAAAAGGGGATGTGCACAACTATATGTTACAACAGTCCTAAATCCAAACTTTCAACAACATACGGCTAATCGTTTTTGAGATACGAGAGATACACGCGCGCGTACGTATAGACGTCACGCCGAAGCTAGTCAAAATGGATTCAGGGATGGTCAAAATGGATTATTCGTTGAAATACTTCCTTTGTATAAAGAAGAAAAAATAAGAGAAACACAACACCTCAAAAGTAAAAAAAAATAAATAAAAATAAAATCCTGTAATAAATTTTCTACCGTTCATTAATTATAGCGCATAAAAGTATCGACATATGTATTCTGAAAATGTACAGATATACGACTTAAGAGCTACGCTGAAATGAAATTAAACGTACATCTTTATCAAACTAATATATTCACACTTTGAAATATTTATCGACATCACAATATATCTATTTCCTTTACAAAATGAAAATAAAAGAAGAAAACGTCTCTTCAATTAGCGAATAGGAAAAAATCAATAGAAGGATCATTTTAATTAATAATTCAGATGATAAAGACTATAAGAAAAGCTTTAAATATTTTTGTTTGCGTTTGCTTAACGATCTTTTAACAAGAAAAATCTCTATTTTTTAACGTTCAAAGTTTTAAAATGCTCCGTTTGAAATATTAAATAAAAACAGCATCTTGAATTACTTATTACATTTTTATCGACCGTTTATAAGTTCTATCTTGAAATAATATATTCTTTATAAATTAAATATATTTTTCAAGACAAAACAGATTATTACAAAAGTAACAATAAAAAATCTCTTACGCAGTTCTGCGCAAGAAGAATGAGTTTTCGAACGCTCCGAACAATATTTCTAATAATAAGTACCGTAGATAAAGAAACATCCGCTGTTCCGACTTGCAACATTATAACAAACCACTCTTCTAATTTGCCTCGCTCAAATCGACCTTAAATTGAGCGTAACTCGTGAATGACCAAACCAATATTCATAAAATTTTCACACGCACAACTTCAGGTTACAGCGTACCTAAATTTTAATGAAATTGATTCGGTACATTTTGAGATTTTCGAGGTGCAAAATTTTATACGTAGGTCTATAAATAAATATATATAAGGAAACCACATTTTAAATTAATGGTATTTTCGTACTCCTCATACCTCAAAATGTAAAAAAAAATGTATTTTCACTATTCCCTCCCGCCATGCGACCGAAAGTAATACCGTACTTTTATTTTGAAAAGTCTGTAAAAACCTAAATAAGAGAGTATAAAAGAAAGATTTTTCGGTGTAAAATAGTGATGTGTATTTTGCTATGTTTTGTTTGTAATAAACTTTAAAATTCTTAAGTTTATATTTATTTTTTGCGGAATCATTTCATACCGTTTTACTCGGAATAAAATTCTCTACGGGTAATTTTTTTAAAAATCGAAAATTTTCTTAATAACAAATGCGTTTAATACCGATAAACTTATGTTACGTCAAACGTAAAATTGTGTTTTTCGACCACAACCTTTTTTTCTTACCCCCCATATTTATCGAAAATTACTAATAATATAGTCCTGAGACTCTTTTTTCAATTTTTCAGGTTAGATTACTTATAAAACCGTTAAATTTACCCTTTAATTTGGATCCCAAGAATTACAGTCCGGTTTAATTTGATCGAAACACAGAAATCAGGGTTAACTGTTTCGCCAGCTGACACTCGCTAACGAAGCGTTTCTGAACCTATCTTTATATGAAATTTCATCTATAGAACACTTCCTTAAAGTTTGTTACATTTTTCTTGATTCACCTTATATAATGAAAATGTAATCTTAGGGGTATATTTAAAAATGAGGTATAATATCCGTTGTTTTGAAAAGTATCTGATTACGTACGAATTTGACAACCAGAAAACTTTCTTAATAAAAATCTGCTATACATCTTCGAAATACAATTGAACTACCTTAAGCCCCAATCTAAGACCTACACTTGTACCTAAATTGTAACGTCATATCCATTGTAGATGTCATTCTCATTGTTAATAAACAATTAATCGTACAATACTTTTTAAAATATTTATAAATGTACGAATTAACATTTAATCGCTAATTGATTTATAACAATCGCAAAATTTATTTTCTCTAACAATTTTTAAGCCAGACAAAAGAAAATGTTCGCATTCTACAAATCTACAAACCAATAATTTTCTTATTAAATCCTAATTTATTATTGGTTTACGGGTTATGGATATTTCTAAATTATTATTTACTAATGAATATTATTATAATATAATATCCTTCATTTACAGTAGGCTACTTGTTAATATTTATGACGTCACACCATTGTAACGTGTATTAACACTACATTTACAGAGGAACCTTCACAATCTTCGAGTTAATACGAATAATTCTTATCAAAAATTTACATATCTAACGTAACACATGTTGAAATTTACCTTAGACATTCGTATCTTAGGAAAAATATTTTTCTTTAAAAATCAGTCAAATTTGATTTCAAAAATAAACTAATTTTCTTGAGCGTAATAAATTGTTTACGTTATTAATTTCAACTCATCATTCGATTAACGATATTAGAAGTACTCAAAAGTATAGTATAGTTAGTTATTTTAAGTACAGCGTCCCTTGAACTTCTAATTGTATAAAATATCAGACATTTAGGTAAATCTCACAAGAAACCTATCGTAATGGGTACCATTATTCGACTTTCGGAAAATTACTACATATCTTCACGTTTCACATCCCACAGACTCCATAACCACCGACAGCTCAAAAGTTTATATATACTTATATATATGTTACACACAGATATATATATATATATATATATATATATATATATATATATATATATAAAATTCACTTTCTTGTGGACAAGGTAACTGCCGTAATTGTGCGCCAATTACTTTCAAATTGTTCCTTAAAAATAACTCGTCCCAAAATCTCGGTCGAATTCGTTAACGGCCAAAATCGGATCAAGCGAGTTGAAATGGGGGGGGGGGGGCTTTTTCGAAAAAACAAATATTGTTATAACTTTCTTATTAAGTAAAATATTGAATTCGTTGAAAACCCCTACTGTTCTTTCGATAAGGTCCTAAAACTTATCTAAGTAAATTTTTTTATATCGCCAACCATTGGCTCAGGGGGTTAAAAAAATGGGGTTTCGAAGATAAGAAAGAATCATACCTCCTTTAATAGGCGCAGTATCGAATCGATTTAAAGTGTTCGTTAGTCCTATAAACGTTACCTAAAACTTTTCTCTGAAGCTATTTTTGATATGACCAATCCTTACGGCAAGGAATGGCCAAAATGTCGCTGGAATTGTTAGAAAATGGGGCTTGACGTATGCTAATGTGAACCTTTTTTCACATACAGCTGTTGTAGTATAGAGTAAATTTGAAGTTTTTCTTAACTTTAAGGTAGAAATCTTTTTTATCCCCTACTTAGCACCGGTAAAATCTACCTCCGTCTTCCGGCGTGTCGAAAGAAATTTTTTAATTTAGTCACTTTAAAAAATAAATAAACATAAAAGTTATTAATAAACACGCTTCTGGAGGTTTGAAAATACTAAAAATTAAATGGAACAGTAGTGTAATCTAATGTGGTATAATTAATTTTTAATAAATATAAAAAATATAGGCTATATTATTAGTGTTATAGGCTGATTTTCATTTTAAGGATATATATAATATCTCTATAAATACCTGCAAACGGCGCAAAAAATGGCTGAAATGTGTTATTGATCGTGAAATTAAGTTTTACTGTAAGTATGAAAAAAGGTCCGAGCCGGATACCTTTTATATACATTTATTATCCATCGATGTTTAAAAAACGTAACATATAGATGCACAGTAATTCTACTGGAGTAATGTTGGCCCGCTAATAGTACAGCGGAGGAGGTAGGGTACGCGACAGGACGTATGTAGTAAGATATCAATCCACGGTCCACCGATCAATCTTCACTCTGCGCGAGAACTGAGCTTCCTAAACTTTAACCAAAAATTACTTTGAGTAGTAAATTATCGGTTCTAAATTTACCTAAAAAAAAATGATTCAATTTATAGTTTTAGTAAAGTATTTAGAATTACTTGTATGTAAGTAAAATCCCAGACGTGTGTTCGTAGAACCCCGTATGTGTTCATCGCACAGAAATTTAACCTGTAATTTTCATTAAATTATTTGTTTGCTTATTCAATTTTTAGAGTATGAATTCTACCTCAAAAAACCAATTGCAATGGATTTATAACTTTCTTTAAAAGATTTTTTATATCCGTTAAAATTTTTGGGAAATCAAACAGAAATTTTTTCAGTAATTCTAAAACCGGTATTACGATTTTAACTAAGATCGGTTATAATTAATCGCAAAAAAAATTTAAATATATATTGAAGAAAAGCAAATTTAAAATAAAAGCCAATCTATATACAAACAGCACATATTAAACAAAAAATCTGGCACCACAGTTATAGGACTTTCCCGTCACGCAGCTTTTCTTCTTTTTTTGTAAGCCATCATACAGCTTACACACGCATACAAATACTGCTTAATTTAGCACGTCAATGCTATACCAACGCCCCTTGTGGTGACAGAATAATATTTGCAAAAAATAATTTTTTTTGCAAATATTATTACGGTATTTTTTAATTGTTAACAAAAGAAAAATAAGACCGTAATTAGCCGAAATCTCGAGATACTCAGGATGACCTTGCCCTACAGCCTCACCCCCTTGACCTATTGGAATTGAAATTTCAATGCCACGTAAGTAGAAGTAATCTGACTAAATTTGGTCAAAATCGGTCCAGTAGTACTACAGATATAAGGTGATTTAGAGTGCGACACCAAACACACACACGCATGCGCGCGCATACATACAAACATCCGGAAAATTTCTATCAGATTTTTTGGGTTCCAAAGGTTTCAAAACGTCTAGATGTGGTGTAAACCGCATATACCCGAATTAGATCGATTTCGATACTTCCCTTCAAAAGCTATAGCTCTGCAATAGCGCTAAACGGGATTATTATATTGAGATCAAATATTATTAATAACTGAAAGATCATAAATCTGATATCAACTTTGTTTAAAGTATTTTTAACGATATCACAATTCCTTTCTAAAAAAAATTAATTAAATAATAATCGTTAAACAAAAAAAGATCGCGATAAAAGATATTGATAAATAAAAAATATAATATTGTGGTTTTCGTTATTTTTTTTTTTTACATCCGCTTTAATCAAATTTGTCAGACCGCATTTACGATTCTGGCATTATTTTTTTTTATTACTATTGTTAATTTGTTTCGCTATTTAATAAAAGCTACTATAACATAAATTTTGTAGAAAAACTGGAGTAATTTCAACCGTTTATTCGGATCTTCGTCGGTATATGTAGACAAAAACAGATAAGCTTTGATGGGGGACGAAACGATAACTAAATATTAAAAAAAATTCATCCGATACCGATCTCTAAGGAAAATAGATTACCAGAAACCCTCGTTAAAAAAAGGAAGTTTAAATTTAAGCCAAATATAACCTTCCTACCTTTTTCGTTTTTCCCGTTTTGCCTTCGGGAATTACCGTCAGGTATTACTTCAGAGGACGAATGAGGATGATATGTATGAATATAAATGAAGTACAGTCTTGTACGGTCTCAGGTTGACCGTTTCTGAGATGCGTGGTTAATTGTAACCCGACCGCCAAAGAACACCGGTATCCACGATTCAAATCCGTATAAAAGTAACTAACCGCCTTTACTAGGACTTGAACGGTGGAACTCTCGACTTCCAAATTAGCCGATTTGCGAAGACGCGTTAACCGCTAGATCGACCCGGTGGGTTAGGTTGCAAAATACATTATTTTGCAACATCGGAAGCGATTAGTCGAATTCACCGCATTTTATAACAAAATTTAATCTAATTTTCAGCACTTTATAAATTAAAAGGGCCGATTAGGATATACAGAATATGTTAACTGCACGTATGAACGATAACGATGCAACTAAACGGTCAGATGGTTTCTTCAGTTTTTTTATAAAAATATTTTCATTCGAGTTTCGCCATCAGTGCATACTGAATGCGGTGAATTAGATTAATCGCTTCCAACGTTGGAGAATAACGAATTGTATATTTAAGGTTAATTAAACGAGCGAAGCGATCGTAAGTGGTTATGGTTGGCTTAAATTAAAACGTCTTTTTTTTTAACAAGGGTTTCTCGTAATCTGTTTACCTAAGAGATTGGTATCGGTTGATTTTTTGTTTTGTAAATTTCTAGTTATCGTTTTGACCTCCACCACAGCTTATCTATGTTTGTCGATATACACCGGTGAAGGTCCGATCGTATAATAATATATAAGCAAGTATTTCGTTCTTTCACTGATATATTTAGTACGCGTGGACATTCACCGGAGAATATTGACGTTCTCTAATTTCGGTCTTTCACGGTAAAATATACATTTTCATGTAATTACGTGGAAGAATTATAGCGTCTCATCTGTTAATCAGAAAGATTCCGAGTTCGAGTCCCGATTAGGTATGGTATTTTTCATACGCTACAAATTTCTATTTCGTATTCCGAAACGCTCGCGTTTAGTTTATTGGGTGAATCATCGATCAAAAATATATATACATAATAAATTTTACAAAAAAAAAAAGAAAAGAAAGCCATAAATTATTTGATTTTCTTCCTTTTTAAACAAAATAACTATTTTACTTACTCTTTAATTCATTTTAGGTCATTTTGACTTTTGAATACCCAAAGTAACAATTTTTGCTAAAGATCGTTGCTACTGAAGTTTTTTCTAAGTCGGATTTCCTGTTAATCCTATTCACTTTAAATTTCCTACCAAAATATTGTGTAAAATAACTTTAAGGCGGTCAGTTTTTAATTTAATAATAATTAAACTTATTCTCATCGATAATTTATTAATATATCTGAATAAATATTCACGTTACATATCGTATTGAATTTATTTCAAAAATCGATGTCATTTATGATGATAAAAATAACGATAACCTAAATATTTGATAATTAATATTAAAGAATAATTTTTGATAGGATTGATATTTAAAAAAAAAAGTTCCTTAAACCCCCATTTAAAAATAATCCATCCATAAGGTTTCTGAAAAAGAACGAATAGTGTATTAGTTTATCAGGGTAATATTTCTATAACATTTTTCAAAATTAGTTAACCTAATTTCATGAAGAAAAACCAAAAGGTTTGGTTTTAACTCCTGTTTTTAAAGCTGAAGATCTATTTATAACGATTAAAAAAAAGCTGACAACACAGTTGTAGGACTTTCTCGCCACGCGGCTTTTTTCTGATGACGACTTATTCAAGCACACACAAGCAACTTAATTAAAAATATTGATCGTTTTATTTAAATATAATATTTTTTGTTTATTTAATTCAATGATTCTAACTAAAGCGCGCGCGCGCACGCACACATACTAGCGGCCACTTTAAATACATTTTTACACTTTAAATATTATTTATTTAACTCTATCGCTCACCTGTGACGTTATACCCGGGACCTCCGGACGAAAGGCCGAGACGCTACCACTCGCGCCATGGAGGCCGACATCGAGTTGGTCTGGTGGTAATTAACCACACATCTCAGGAACGGTTGACCTGAGACTATACAGGCCTACACTTCATTTACATTCGTACACGTTATCCTCATTCATTCTCTGAATACCTAATTCCTCTAATACCTTACGATGGTTCCGGAGGCTAACAGAAAAGAAAGAGGAGTCAACTACAGCAGCTGTGCTACACTAACGCTCCTTGTGGCGAGAGGGGGTACTAATGACACGCTATACCCGCTTAGCCGCTAGTTCATTTACAGCATTTTTGGGGGTGGAGAGTGATTTTGCAAGTTTTTTTTGGAAATATTATTGTTTTTTTACTGTTAATAATTGAATCTAAGAAAGATAAGACCTTAATTAGGCGATGTCTCGAGATACTGAGGGTGACTTTGCTCTAAAGCCTCACCCCTTGACCTTTTAAGTTGAAAATTTAACGGCAACAATGCCCCATACGTAGAAGTAATCTGACTAAGTTTGGTCAAAATCTGTCGAGCAGTTCTGGAGGTATAAGGTGATGAAGCGTGCGACACCTGACTCCAAATACACACATACAATGTACATACGAACAATCCCTCGCTGTCAGGGCCGAAGTAGTGACCTCGACCTTCGCGGAAATGTCGTTACTAATTCGTTCAGTTGCACCACTATCGGCTCGTACCCGCATACGAAGGTCCTCATCCTGCCCCTTACGTGCGGAGAGGATCCCGACTTTACCTGGCGACACGGCTCCTTTTACTGAGCGGAGGAGATCGGCGTAGGCTTTCCCCTCCGTTTCAACCACCACTGTCGTCGTCGGCAAGCCCACCGGTCGTTTCCTGACGATATCTTTCGGCGTTGATACCGACAGGTGCACAAGATAACTCTTCCCAACCCGCCGACCGAAGTACTCGACCGAGCGACGCAAAGGTTGTACGACTCGTCCTGAAGGCCTCGAGAAGCACACAGTCTTACTCTAACCATCCTGCATAACTCG
Source organism: Lycorma delicatula (assembly GCF_047948215.1). Lineage (NCBI taxonomy): Eukaryota > Metazoa > Arthropoda > Insecta > Hemiptera > Fulgoridae > Lycorma > Lycorma delicatula. Next base: position 222,509,528 of record NC_134456.1, on the reverse strand, counting down.
AGGTACGGACCGACAGACAATGGAGGCCACCTCCCGGTCCCCGGCCGTCGAATCGATCAGTGTGATCGATGTCCGTCCGTGAACCAACACCGTGTCCGAACAAGTCCCGAGCAGAAGATTCAAGAACTTGGCCCGCCATCAATTTACCCGAATAAGCCAAGTCCCTGATTCTCGGCACTTTTCGAAAAACCTGGACGTAATTCTGGTGGTCAGACCCAGCCGCTCTGAGAAGACCAGCCTCTCAAAGTTTCCATCAGCGACACCGTCGTCAAACATACGACGAATCTCCACACCAAACCAAGACGCAGATCGGTCCATTTCTACACCTGGGGTCTGCGAAGCTACATCCGTAATGATAAAGTACGGTTGGGTACTCTCGTCCACCATTTCCGGCTGCATAGCGCGCCTCTCCTGGGACTCCACTTCAATGTTATTAAGAACCTTCCAGAACATATCTACCATTCGACTGATGCCATCCAAGTTACGAGGACACTTTTTAATCTCCAATTTTGCGGTCACGTTACGGTCAACGAGAGAACTCAACGTTTTAACGTAACGTAAAAGAATCGCCGTGTTATTTTCCAGACATTTCATCCGCCTCTTAAGATCCTTGCCAATACTCTGCTCTCATTCCGGATCCCCCTCTTCAATTCGAGAGACCACTGGAGACAAACCACTGGAGGATAAGGAACGCCGACTACTACCTTTGGATTTCTTGTGCTCTTCAGCGGCCGGAGGGGAGACGTAACCTCTGTTTCCCAGATTCCTTCGAAGTCCCACACCTCCATATCATCATCGGACCTTTCTGTAAAAGCGGGAAATCCTCTTCAAGGTTCCTGCAATATTCACTGCGGCTAACCCGGTAAATCAGCAGCCCGTTGCTGCCTCCTAGCTGACGTGTTTTTCTTCATCATCTCTCGAAGCCTTTCTAACAATCGCTCCTCGCGCCGAAGTTCGGTCATCTCTATACCCGCTGAACTATCACTCCCACTGCCCTTGGAGGGGACCTCACACACCAAACCCCCCCCTCATTCCGGACCGTCTGCCTGGGCCGATCTGGGTCGGTCATAGTCCACGACTAAGTTAAAAGTTTTATTAAAATTCGACTTAGCAACTCCTCCAAGTCGAACGTAAACAAACTAAGTAAACTAATCCGGCAAACGTCCTCGGTTACTGCGGACCAAACACAAAATATAAATATTAAACGCGTTATTTAAATTAAATAAGTCAGCTAAACGGCAAATAAGCGCAAAATAAACTTTATCCAACGAAACGAAATAAAACTTAACGTAATTAAAATAACGAAACACAAAGAATAACGCACAGCCAAAAATAGTCTGGCACGAATAAAACAACTAAAAAAATCACAAGAACGCAATAATAAATAAAGAACTGCTAAAAATAACGCAAAACAACGAAAAACAAACCACAAAACTAAAAAACTATATAAGAAAAACGCAATAATAACCGCAGATACGCAGAACTAGGAAACCGGACTGTATCCAACAAGAGCTAGACATAACCTTAAAAAAATATATTTAAGGCAAAACAAGTAGTAGTTGTTTCGTTCTAATGACATCAATTTTAAAAATAATGCGCAGACATGTAGATTTTAATTCCAATCTGTTTAATATGACGCAGATAATTAATTTTCAGTTTGAACAAGTGGGATTTAAATTAGATTCTTCTACTAAAATAATAATTAAATTTAATTAAACCACAAACCGTACTTTATTTTTGATATATTAGACGCTGTTCTAAACTTAAAATCGAAATGTTTTGTTTCCGCGTTAAGATCGGCAAAATACTTCAATCTAATTTCTGCTCCGAGTGTAAAATGAAGCCATACTGATTTTTTGGGCCCAAATTAAGGAAAAAGCGGGTGGTTATGTAAGATTTCAAACTTATATAAATTGAATAAAATTTGTTTCAGAACTGTACCTTTGTTATTTTCCGAGTGTTTTAATGTTTATGGATAATTTAATTCTTAGGTAATGTACAGGTATGTAAATAAAGTCGATAGAAAGTCGCTCCCCTTTTATATTTCAAAACTTCAGTATAAAAAAAGATTACACAAAAATCAAAACGGGAAGAAATGTTATAGTTTTAATTTGAACTAATAAAATTTCCTTTTGTAGAAAATCCTTATTTGTTTATTAGCAGAAATATAACAAAGTTGATTTACGGTAAACTTAAAAAAATCGTTTTATCTTCTACAAATATTTGTGGTTTGCATCGATTTTTTTCGATGCATTATATTATAGGTACACGATTTTGAGATCCATTTTATTCGGTTTTTCCAATCAACAAATTTATAAAACCACAAAATTTACCCGTTAATTATGAGTTCCGATAATTTCAGTCCGGCATAATTTTATTCACGGAGCAGTAATCAGAGCGAAATGTTTCGCTAGAAACAACTAGAAAACAAAACGTTATTGGATATATTTTTGTAGGAACTTTGGTTATATCGATGACCCGAATAAGTTCTTAAAGTATTCCCGTGCAATTATTAATTATCTGTACAAATGTTTTCATATTAAATAAAATATCATTAGATAGATGTTTTATTAAAATAGCTTTCGAAATAAAATAGTTTCGACACCAACGTGATTATCAGCTTTTTAAAAAAAATTATAAATATTAAAATATATATGTAAGTTACAGTAAAATAAGTTAATGATACATTACATTCCATCTGCCACGAGCATTCCCTATCACTAATTTCCGGGAAATTACTACGTTCTTGAATGCAATGCAGCTGCAGCTTTTGTCTTTAAAAAATAATAATTCTTTAGTCAACGTAAGGTATTCGTTCGATTCACATCATCCTATTTTGTATTACATTAGCGTGTACGCCAAATGTATACAATAATATAATTTGTTAGCGTGCACCCAAAACTTTATATCAAAACAGTTAATATAAAACGGTTTAGCGAATATAAATTGTAATATTAATTGTATAAAAAAGACTGTTTTTTTTAAAAATAGAACTTAACTTGTATGTACGAGGTCTGTTCAAAAAATAACCGAACGTTTTTAATTACGCGCCAACGGAGATATTGACGTGCGGTTGGCAGCATTGTGTTCCGAGTAACTTCCTCTGTAACCACACATTCTTGGATTGTTGATATCACGTTCGGTTTTTGCGTAGTTGTTTGAGTACAACGTGTTTAAGTGTTAGTATCGATTTTTGTAACGTACGATTTTTTTACGATCGAACTTTTCTCTCGATGTCGTAACGGTAAACCCCGCTTTCGTCTCCGGTTACGATCCTTCACGTGAATGTTTCACCGTCATCGGCTTCTTCGAGAAGTTCCCCCGGCGATTCGGTCATCAAACGAGAAACGAACTTTGCTGCGACTCGCTGCGCGTTCAATTTTTCATTCAAATTGTCACGGCACGATTCAATCGAAACGCTAACTCTTTCTGCAAGTTTTCTGACAGTCGATCTGCGATTTGCACCCAACAGATCGTTGATTTTCTGAACGTGTATGTCATCGGTCGAAGTCAAAGGACTTTGTCGAGGGTTATCTTCAATTAACTGACGACCGCTTTTAATTCGCGAAAACCATCGCAGCAACGCGTACGACCCAAAACATGATCTCCGTACGCTTGTTTCAAAACTCGAAAAGTTTCTGCGAAAGTTTTCCCCGGTTTTAAGCAAAATTTTACATTGCATCGTCGCTCCCGAAAAACTCACTTTACAGGAATCGCTACAAACACTCAAACGCGTTGCACTCAAATAGCAATAAGACGAAAACTAAGTGAAATATCAACAATCCCAAAATATGTGTTTACAGAAGAGGTGCGGAACACAATGCTGCCAACCGCACGTCACTAAATATCTCTGTTAGCGCGTAATTAAAAAGGTGTATGTAATAACACACACACACACACACACACACACACACACACACACACACACACACACACACACACACACACACACACACACACACACACACACACACACACACACACACAGAGAGAGAGAGAGAGAGAGAGAGAGAGAGAGAGAGAGAGAGAGAGAGAGAGAGAGAGAGAGAGAGAGAGAGAGAGAGAGAGAGAGAGAGAGAGAGAGTGAGAGAGAGAGAGAGAGAGAGAGAGAGAGTTTGAGATTGTGGGAGGGGGGAGGGAGAGGTGCGTGCGTGTTTGTTTGTTCCACGGTAGCAGCTCAACAGCTGAACCGATTTAGATGTATGACCCCGCCTTGGAATCCTTACTGGAAGTGTCATAGGCTATATATACATATATTTAAATAAATTTAAAAAATTAACTATTTAAAAATACTATATACAAAATCGTTACCCGCACCCTTTTTAATTATCCTGCATTAAAGAGCAATGTTTGGCAGTCGTGTTTTTTGGTTTTTTAAATTACGTTAAACAAATTAATTTTAAATTAATAAATTTAATTTTTAATTAATATTAAACTACGTTAAACACTTTTAAATTACGTCGAACAATTAATTTAAATTAAACATTATTTTTATAAAAAGGTGAAAAAAAGTTATTTCTAAAATATTTAATTATTTTATCGACGACTATTTTTAATAACTTATTCATATTATTTAATTCTTGTAAAAATAAAAATCATACACTATTTTCATCGAGGAGTTACTTTAAAAAATTAAAATTTTAGTATTTTATAAGTCAGATTTTATCTGTTCTTAATTTTGTTTTCAGCAGATGAAACCTGTTGACTAAAGCGAAAGTCGGTAATTAGAAAATGTTATAAATTTAAAAACAAATATTACAATAACACATAGTATACAATTTAATAATAAAAAACAAAAATTATTTTCATCGATAGGAAGAAATATAAAGAGATAAATTTGTTTAATACTGTTGATGAACTAATTTATGAGGGTAAACATTTCTGATGACATCAAAGATTATAATTATTCGAAATATTCGGCTAACTTTATTCAAGCGTTGTATTAAAATTTTATATCGGTCGCGTAAATTAATATTATATAAATACAATTACTAAAGATTAATATGAAAAGAAATCTAAGATTTTTTTTACTTTTCTAATTCGTCAGAACATTTTCTTGTTATAAAAAAGTGAAAAAAAAGTTATTTGAGCTAAATAAATACGTATGACAGTAAAATAAATACACACAATTATTCGGCTAACTTTATTCAAGCGTTGTATTAAAATTTTATATCGGTCGCGTAAATTAATATTATATAAATACAATTACTAAAGATTAATATGAAAAGAAATCTAAGATTTTTTTTTACTTTTCTAATTCGTCAGAACATTTTCTTGTTATAAAAAAGTGAAAAAAAAGTTATTTGAGCTAAATAAATACGTATGACAGTAAAATAAATACACACAATTATTCGGCTAACTTTATTCAAGCGTTGTATTAAAATTTTATATCGGTCGCGTAAATTAATATTATATAAATACAATTACTAAAGATTAATATGAAAAGAAATCTAAGATTTTTTTTTACTTTTCTAATTCGTCAGAACATTTTCTTGTTATAAAAAAGTGAAAAAAAAGTTATTTGAGCTAAATAAATACGTATGACAGTAAAATAAATACACACAATTATTCGGCTAACTTTATTCAAGCGTTGTATTAAAATTTTATATCGGTCGCGTAAATTAATATTATATAAATACAATTACTAAAGATTAATATGAAAAGAAATCTAAGATTTTTTTTACTTTTCTAATTCGTCAGAACATTTTCTTGTTATAAAAAAGTGAAAAAAAAGTTATTTGAGCTAAATAAATACGTATGACAGTAAAATAAATACACACAATTATTCGGCTAACTTTATTCAAGCGTTGTATTAAAATTTTATATCGGTCGCGTAAATTAATATTATATAAATACAATTACTAAAGATTAATATGAAAAGAAATCTAAGATTTTTTTTACTTTTCTAATTCGTCAGAACATTTTCTTGTTATAAAAAAGTGAAAAAAAAGTTATTTGAGCTAAATAAATACGTATGACAGTAAAATAAATACACACAATTATTCGGCTAACTTTATTCAAGCGTTGTATTAAAATTTTATATCGGTCGCGTAAATTAATATTATATAAATACAATTACTAAAGATTAATATGAAAAGAAATCTAAGATTTTTTTTTACTTTTCTAATTCGTCAGAACATTTTCTTGTTATAAAAAAGTGAAAAAAAAGTTATTTGAGCTAAATAAATACGTATGACAGTAAAATAAATACACACAATTATTCGGCTAACTTTATTCAAGCGTTGTATTAAAATTTTATATCGGTCGCGTAAATTAATATTATATAAATACAATTACTAAAGATTAATATGAAAAGAAATCTAAGATTTTTTTTTACTTTTCTAATTCGTCAGAACATTTTCTTGTTATAAAAAAGTGAAAAAAAAGTTATTTGAGCTAAATAAATACGTATGACAGTAAAATAAATACACACAATTATTCGGCTAACTTTATTCAAGCGTTGTATTAAAATTTTATATCGGTCGCGTAAATTAATATTATATAAATACAATTACTAAAGATTAATATGAAAAGAAATCTAAGATTTTTTTTACTTTTCTAATTCGTCAGAACATTTTCTTGTTATAAAAAAGTGAAAAAAAAGTTATTTGAGCTAAATAAATACGTATGACAGTAAAATAAATACACACAATTATTCGGCTAACTTTATTCAAGCGTTGTATTAAAATTTTATATCGGTCGCGTAAATTAATATTATATAAATACAATTACTAAAGATTAATATGAAAAGAAATCTAAGATTTTTTTTTACTTTTCTAATTCGTCAGAACATTTTCTTGTTATAAAAAAGTGAAAAAAAAGTTATTTGAGCTAAATAAATACGTATGACAGTAAAATAAATACACACAATTATTCGGCTAACTTTATTCAAGCGTTGTATTAAAATTTTATATCGGTCGCGTAAATTAATATTATATAAATACAATTACTAAAGATTAATATGAAAAGAAATCTAAGATTTTTTTTACTTTTCTAATTCGTCAGAACATTTTCTTGTTATAAAAAAGTGAAAAAAAAGTTATTTGAGCTAAATAAATACGTATGACAGTAAAATAAATACACACAATTATGTCTGTTTGATGTCAATATCGACAAACAGACGCTTGCTTTTTTATTAATTTTCCAATCGGATAAACATTGATACACCTTTTCATTTACGACTTCATTGATGATTGTATATTAAAACAAATATAACCTTGCTTAAAATATTTATTTACCGTACAAGAGTTGAAAGTTTATCTCTCGACAGCTGCTGTTTCTAGTATACTATAGAGTTAAGTAATATCTGAAGGCGGATCTCTACTATGCTACCGGATGCCCTTCACTGCTCTTATCACTCAGCGACTTCTCACACCGGCAACCAAAATAGCGCATTCCAAAAGTCACATCAATTAATTTGCGATGACGTTCTGATAATTTTTAATTACAAATAAAATTATTTATACCTAATATTTTAAGATATACGTGAAGAAATTTATTTCTTGAAAGTATGTTTTTTTTCAAGTACGTTAAACTAAGGTTTTGCTATAAATAAACAGTAAGAATGACGTACAGTAATAAAAAAAGTATATAAAATGAGTCGATTTATGTTACGATTTTCTTTGACGCGGGCTAGTTATGTACGATAACTGCTTTTTAAATAGCACGTAGGCATTACTTTTGTTGCAACCGATGGCACGTGTTCCGCATGACGGGTTATAAGAGCGGGTGTAGAGGAGGCAAGTAGAGGCAGCTTGTAGGGAGGACCCGCCTTTAGGTTTCACATATAACTGTAGTCATTGTATTGTACTGATCTGTTGGGTTTACATTTTATTTACAAATGTTTCATGTTATTAGTAGTCGGATGTCATCCGGTTACGTAGTACAACAAACCCTGCTCGCCGAGACCAACTGACAATTCGGTTGAGAAAGACGTTCAGCTCACTTAGCGTATTTACTACCCAAAAACTAAATGTTATATTGGATTGATATATATATATATATATATACGTAGTGTAATTTTATTTTTATGATCATTTATTTTTTTACAAACGCTTAATAATATTTTAGTGCGCGTGTACGAAAGCAGTATTAGTGTATGTGCGCGTATGTGTATAAAAACCATACAATAGAATTATTTACAGTCTACTTCGCTTTATTTTTTGTATTAAAAGATAGAAAAGAAAGACAACAAACAAATTATCCACTTATTTGTTCACTCTTGTCTACGAATATAACAGTGTTTTGTTTTTATTTACGTCACAAATAAATGTTTTGTTAGTATTTTTATAGTTTACTGGAAAAAGAAACGTAAAAACTGAAACTGCTGCAGGACAAGAACGATTTATCAAACTGTGAGTAGCAAGTTGAAATATTTACAAACTAGGAAGCTTAGGTTTTTATATGTTTTAAAGTATATACCGTTGACATGTAATCTTTTTAAGAACGTTTTAATCTTCAATGTTTTTATCGTTCTTAATATGGTAATATTATTCTGATAAGATTTTACATAAAATTATTCTTATTTGTGGTAATATTGTTTAAGTAAACCGTTACGTTTTTTAATTGATTTTCAAGAAAAAAGAAGATTATTTTTACAAAGAAAAGCGATTAAACTATTTATAAAAATTTGTTTACTTAAATTTTACAGAAAGTATCTTTTTAAATAGTAAATTAAGACAGAACAGTATGTAAATCTATTTTAACTTAGGTGATCTGTCTTATAAACTATACTACACGTTCCACAATGGACAAATTATAAAATAAATAGCGAAGTGATTTAATTCATTCGTGTTTAACTGCGAAAACAGTATAGAAACAATCTTGCTCCCTACATTTATATTCTTTGCCTCAAATTTAGAATAGTATAATATGTATACTATATATATATATATATATATATTTTAATACATTTCTAATATACATACTACACTACGGCCTTCGACTGTTCTAGTGTGCTTGTTAAATTTTCCAGTTCTGTGCTGTCTGACTTTTTCTGTCCTGCTTAGGACGGTAAGGTGTGCATGAGGGGTGGTTTGGTGATGCACCTTCAGAAAGTATTATTTTAAATTATAAATTAAAAAATAAAAACAATACTGAACAATAGTTAGATACGAAGGACATCAAAACTTAGAAAAAAATCTGATGCGGACACCACATGACTTTCTTGTACGCCTATTAAATTACATATACACATTTTTTAAAGTGAAAGTACATAAAATTTTATTTCATTAATAACTTCTGATATTTTTTTATTTTTTTTTTAAATTATTATTGATATATTGAATTATTTATTGTAAATTTTTTTTTTTTATAATCACAGGTTGACAATTATCAATATTTTTAAATTTAAAAAAAGGAGATTAAATCGGATTTGAACCGACGTGCCTTCCCCTTGTAAGATCCAAATATTTCATTAATTAAACGTTTATTGCAATAACTCTGGAACCGATGGAAATAAGAATAGTTTATATCGTCGAAAACCTTTCGATGAAAGCTTCTTACAGCGGTTAAGAAAAGGTTCAAAATCCAAATTTATTTGGATTTTGGGCTTTCTTGGACATTTTTAGTCCAGTCGATTGCATTCGAAAGGGGAGGTGCACAACTAGATGTTACAACAGTCTTAAATCCAAAATTTCAACATCCTACGGGTAATCGTTTTTTAATTATGCGAGATACATACACACATTTGTACGTACAGACGTCACGCGCCGAAAATAGTAAAAAATGAATTCAGAGATGATCAAAATGAATATTCTGTTGAAATCTGAAAACCGAAATTTTTTGCGATCATAATACTTCCTTTACTTCGTTAAAGGAAATAAAAAAGGATAATCCGATGATTTAAAATAAAAGATGATATTGTTCGTCGATATGTAGTAAATTTAATTTTAGTTGCCCGTTTTAGTTTTATTTAATGGGAAAATAAAATGTAGGCTCAACTACGGGGTTATGACTGACGCTGACATTAGAATAAAAGAAATAACATGTTACGTAAGGTCCCTACAAAAATTTCGTCGTAATCTCTAAATTTTGATAATTGTCTAACGGAGAGCTAATTTATTAAATTAATTTGATGATTTTGTCAATTGATTTGATGAGACTACAATCACACGATTGTACAACTTCTGAATTATAATTTTTACATTAGAATCTTACCGAGATTGGATAGGGGGTATTAATTAGCAAACTTGAATTTTTTTTTTTGAAGTACCTGTATTTTGTACAGTCTGACGAAGGTGCCTCATATAAACTGGATATCGTACTTCCATTCGTGATTTATGAATTTATTTTAATGTTCTACATTAGATTACAACGAATAAAAGAGGGAACAGCGTCAATTTAACGTGAATTTTATGTTACTGATTAACGGTTACTTTTTAAAGCCGCCGTAAAAGTGGAGAGAATGTTAAGCTGACTGGTCTGTCTACAGTCAGTAAATTGAATATATGGACGGTATTCTATAAACGATTGGATTTCTTTGTGATGGTCTTTTCCCTTTAATTTTTAAAGTCAAAGAGCTGAAAAAAATTAAATTTCCAGAATTTAAATATAAAAAGCAAAAACAACTCGTAATTTTGTTTAATCTCTTAACGCTTTATTATACGAAACGGTTGCGTAATTTTAGGCAATTCCACTAGCTTCTCCCGGCGTGCCTACGGGACTTCTTCCGCAGCTAGGCCCTCCGGGTGGGTTGCCCTGACGAGCGGCGTCTCGGAATGGGATTATTAGGTGTCTAAAATCGATTATCTCTTCAACCCGAGAACTAAAATACACTTTACTGATTCTTATTGCCCGGTGGGGACCATTTTTTCATACATTTTCAGTTATTGGTCATTTTTCAAGCTACTGCTTCTTTTGTTTAATTTCGGAGATAATAATTAGTATTTCTGATTTCATACACTTAGTAAAAAAAAAACGTTTTGTAAACGAAAAAATCAAACATTATTACTTCTTAAATAAAAAATGATATTTAACGATATTAGAAAAATAATTCCCTATTAGAAAAAGAAAAACTATACGTAATTCAGTCGCAGTACTCTGTAATGGGCTCTAATACAATTATAAAAATATATTTCAAATTAATAAAAATTAAATATTAAATAACAGAAAACATGAATTTATAAGGTGAATTAATAAAGCGTTAGCAGTTCCGTTTTACTCCCTTGTACGAAGTAAAGGAATTATTATAATCGCAAAAAATTTCGGTTTTCAGATTTCAACGGAAATATCCATTTTAGCCATCTGTGAATCCATTTTGACTAGTTTCGACGTGACGTCTGTACGTACGTACGTATGTATCTCGCATAGCTTTAAAACGATTAGCCGTACGATATTGAAATTTTAGATTTAGGACTGCTGTAACATCTAGTTGTGCACCTCCCCTTTTGATTGAATTCGACTGGACTGAAAGTGCCCAAAAAAGGCGAAATCAAAAACATTTGAAATTCTGAGGTTTATCATACATAAGTGATACTTATTTTCATCAGTTCCAGAGTTATAGCCAAATAAAATTTTAATTAATGAAATATTTAGATCTTACAAGGGAAGGAACATCGGTTCGAATCGGACTTCTCTTTTTTTTAACTTTCCTTTTTTTAATTTAAATATATTGATTTACTAATAATTATTAACCTCTGATTGTAAAAAAAGTTTTACGATAAATAATAATTAATTAACAACAATAAAAAAAAGCATAAAAAATATCCAAAGTTATTAATGAAATAAAATTTGATGTACTTTTCATTTTAAAAAAATGTGTAATTGAAATTTAACAGGCGTACAAGGAAGTCATACTGCGTCCACATCAGATTTTTATAAATTAAAATATATATTCGATGAATAATAGGGTATGAAAATTAAACGAAAACAGAAAAGAATACTGAAGGATGGTCAGAAGAAACAGCCAGTCTTATCACGGTTAATTTGAGTAATTACGTTTTGGTTATAGTTCATTATTTTATGAAGAAAAACATATAAACAAAATAAAATTACATATATTAATAAACATATTATTAATATATATTTCATATATATATCGATTAAAGAAATAAATATATATTACAAGTATAAATAATAACAATAAATACAAGTAATAAACGCACAATAATATAACACACATACCTGGACCGCCATGAGACATGTACTAACGAATCGGAATTTTCCGCTAGAGATCGGTACACTTCGTTGCCTGTTATCTGAGCACGTTATTGCTGTACGGAATGACTACTCGGACGCTGGTGTTTTACATGCTAAGCTAAGAGGGACGGACAGACACACACACATACACACAGATACACATACAAATGCCCTTTTGTAGCGTAGGATAAAGAAATTTAATTTCAGAAATATAATATCATGTAAATTTTGTAATAGCGACACTGTATCCTTCCTTACTGAATAATGAGGATTAGTATAAAATAATTAAAAAATTATACATTAATTAATTAAGCGCAAACAAAATATAGCAGCTGCTATATTACACGCTCATATTTCATCATTTAATTTTCGTTCGGTTTTAATAATACAAATCTTTGAAAAAATCAGTTCTTAATTTTTCTAAACGACAACAAAAACCCTTACAAGCAAAATAATAAATATTTGTTAATTAGGTAAGCGTAACGGAAGGAATAAAGTACTAAATTGTTTTCCAACCGCTCGTTGTACAAAGTAATCTACGCTTTAAAAAAAACCGCATAACTTGTTATTACTTTCCCCGTTCTATTTTTGCCGCAGAAGCACGGATATTAAGAATTAGCCAAAATTTTAGACATCGGGGTTTTTGAAAAATATCGACGTTTCAAGAACTCCTTATACAAAAAAGGTTATAGAAATGTCCAGAAGACGTATTTACGTGCGTGTAATTTGCTTATATTTTTAATAATATTTTCGGATTGGCGCAACTCATATTTTTCAAAAATAACTTAGAAAATGTTTATATATGAGCCATTAATGGTATAAACTTTGGACAGAATTAAAAAAGGGAAGGGGTAATTTTCGCTATTTTTTATTTTTTTTACTTTTTGACTAGCGGTCTCGGAAAATCGAGTTAGATTAGATGAAAATATTTATTAAGATAGTTAACATTCCAAAGTTTAAAGTTATCTGACTAAGGGGAGGGGTAGATATTCAACATTATTTCTAAACAGTTTTTACCTCATACCTCGAAAACAGGTAAACCAAAAAGATTGAAATTTGGCCTAAATATAACGCTTATATAAATATGTATAAAATGTTTATACCCGTATATACTAGTTAAAAATGTACACTAGTTAAATATGTTGGGGAAATAATGAAAAATACTATTGAAAATTATTATCCGAATAATATTTATTTTACAATTGTGTAATTTCCAGTTTTTTTTTTTATTTTTAACAGCAATTTTTTAAATCGTAAATTTTGTTTTTAAAAATGTTTAACATCACCAAAAAATAATTTGGTTTTGCTTATATCTACTGAGTACTTTTATTTTTTTCTTTAATAATGTACTCTTTTTAAATAAAATTCGAATTTTTTCTAACTCTTCTTTTTTTATTCAATTTATCTTACGCAATATTTTTTTAAATTAAATTCTCTGCAAGTATTGTTTAAAGGTTTTATCTGTCTATTATTCATTTATCAACTTATTATACGTCAAACATAAAAAAACAATATTTTTTTACCCAATTTATCGGTTTTCACCCCAGATTTCTCAAAACTTACTACAGATACGGTTCTAGAACCTATTTTATTCGGACTAAAAATTATAAGAAATCACTCATTTTATTCCTTAATTTACGTCCTAAAAATTTCAGTACACCTCGTTTCACCGGGATAGTTGAAATCGGAGCGAATTCTTTCGCTAGACGTAACTCGCAAACGAAACATTTTAGGACATATATAACGTTTTTCATTATTTTCACGAGTAGAATAAAACTTCGCGGGAGAACTTTGCAATGTATTCTTTATACCAAAGGGAGTACCCCTTTGGTTTGCTTTTTGTCCCCCGTCGGACAAACGGATATCACGGTACAATATTTTTTTTTTTCTAAACTTAATTTTTTTAGAAAAAAACACGCGCTAAATTCGGTTAACTGTTTAAAATAAATAATTACTTCAATAAATAAGTACCTAAATTCAAAAGGGCTGAATAGGACACGTAAAATATCTTCTTTTTTTATTAATTTTCAAAATTCAACTGTATCTAATATTAATGGAGATGACATGGAAACCTTTTTAAAAGGGGGTCCCGTACGATTCGACTTAAGAATTTTACATTTTTTATAATTTCTGGTACTGTACCCTTTTTAAAAATGACCGATAAAAATGTTACATGAAGTAGCTGTCTTAATACAATGGAACTTAAATAGATTTACTAAAAATTGTGTTTTTTTTTAGAATTTATATTTTAAATGCGGTGTTATTATCATAATAAAAACCTTCTTTTTTCAAGGAGGGGGCTCAACCGAGAACCAACCGTTTTACTAGAATTTTAGTTTTTTTTCTCTATTATACTTTTAATCCTGGATTATTTTAAAAATAAAAACGTCATTAGACTTAGAGGTCAAATCGAACCAAAGTTTTTTTCTGGAAATTTTTATTTTTACTTCCTTGTACGAAGTAAAGGAAGTATTGTGATCGCGAAAAATTTCGATTTTCAGATTTCAACGGAAATATCCATTTTGACCATCCCTAAATCCATTTTGACTAGTTTCGGCGTGACGTCTGTATGTATCTCGCATAACTCAAAAACGATTAGCCGTAGGATTTTGAAATTTTGGACTTCGGACTGTTGTAACATCTAGTTGTGGACCTCCCCTTTTGATTGCAATCGACCGGACCAAAAGCGTCCAAAAAATCCCAAATTCCAATTCCATATTCTTAACTGCAATGATAAGCTCTCGTTCAGAGCTTTTCTACGAATATCATAAGTGGTAATTATTTTCATCGGTTCAAGAGTTATAGCCAAATAAAATTTTAATTAATGAAATATTTATATTTTTACAAGGGGAAGACACATCGGTTCGAATCAGACTACATTTCCTCCTTAAATTACCGACAGACATAAGTTTTACAAAAAACTATGATGTTTCATACTTACACTTTTTATATTCACTGTCAAACATTCATAATTTAAAAAAAAAATGTTTAGTCAATATCTTCTTCATTTTAAAGGGTGATATTCAGGCACCACTGAAGAATACCTGCAAGTTTATCCCAAATCTTACCTAGCACGGCCTCCAAAATGGAATCGGAGAACTTCTTTTATAAAATTACCTTCAATTTAAAAAAAAAAAAATACGTACAAGTTAAATAGAAATAAAGCGATAAAATACGTTAAAGAGAAATAATACCGACCAGGATTTTTAATTACAAATTTGACTTTTTTATTTTTTTTATAGCCCACTCCCAATAATGTAAGGATTGCAATGCGAGGTCATACATCTTAATCGGTTTAGCCGTTGAGATGCTACGGTGATACATACATACTTACACGCTAAATACATTACACTCCTTTTTGGGGAGTCATGTAAAAAAATAATAAGCAGTTAATAACGTGATTTATTTTTATAAATAATTTTATTTTGATGTTAGAATTCAATTTTCTAAACTATTAATTAAAAATAAATTTATAATTTACTTAGAATATTTCTCAAATTACTCGGCTTTTAAACAACACGTAAATTGTGTTTCACACTTCAAACTACTATTTTACAAGTTTATAAAATGTATAACATTATATAGTACACGTACAACCAAATGGATATGACGTGTTAAATGAAATAAAGGAAGCTACTCTAAAGCCGAAGGGTTGAAAGAGTTAAGTGTTAGTGGAAGCAGGTTACCGGAAACAAACACATCCTCTCATTCTCTCTTTTTAGTATGTAAATGACTAAAATCCGGCTAATCACTACATTACTATCGCTTCCTAAAGTTAATGGAATTTGAATAGAATATTGTGTATAGATATGAATATTTCATGTAGAATTGAAGGCTAAATTATTCTAAATGTGTTTGTAACTGTCACAAAATGTGAATTTTGACGGTTTTAAAATTTATAAACATTAAAAGCTAATCTAAAATTTATATACCGTAGTTAAATCGTTTGTATAAACAGTCACATTTTTTGAAAAGGTTGTTTTGTAGAGAAGTAGGAAATCAAAGGAAAAAATTATCAAAATATTTATTTAGAGTAATCATTCGTTTGAATCGTATATTCTGTACGTCTGCGTAAATTATTACATCGTAGCTGCTCGACTGTCTATTTTATAAATTCTAATTTTTGTCTTTCTATATAGTTGTTTTTATTTTATACCCAAAACTTATAAATCGTAAAATTAACGAAGTCTAGTTGTCGATACGATCCACCAACCTAGTTCGTCTCTCTTGAAAAATTTTTACTAAAGTTTCCATCCTCTTTTATTCGTCTTAGAACCGCTTCTGATTTTTTCGACCCGCCTAATTTACAACATTCTTTTATAACACCGCATTTCAAAAGTCTTTTTCTTTCTGGGAAGATCATATTAGGAATGCTTTACCGCATAATGCGCTACGATATACACAAATAGTTTTAACAGTATCGATTTCATAATATTTGATACTACAAAACTTCTTTCAACCACGAAAGTCCTTTTGGCTTGTATCAGTCTGCTTTTAATTTTTACCTTACTTAATTCATCCTTTTGTAGTTTTATTACCTAGATGAAAAAAATTCACAATTGTAAATGCGTATATGTTGTTTTCCTTTCTCTTAATATTTATCTCCTCTTTTCTGACATATTTTATTGCTTTGTTTCATTTTTATTTATTTTCAAACCGACTTTTTTTATTTCATTGCAATAAATGCATTCCGTTCGTAATTTATCTAACGTTTGGTTTCCATCAAAAGAACGATGCCTCGGGGAAACTTAGCATCGATTTTTTGCGCTTAAATATTTTTAATTTTTTCTTCGTGTTTCTTGTCCCTCTTCTATAAATAAACTAGAAAGAAATGGGGATAAACCTTCTATTTCCTCCTTCCATCTTTTTTCTGAATCAGAATTTGCTTTTATCATTTTTTACTCACTGCTACTCGGTTCTTGCACGGTTTTTTAATAAGTATTCTTCGTCTAATTTTCATTAAAATACTAAATATTCTGAAATGTCAGATTCCTTGTATAAATCTAAAAATGCAATGTAGGCGAGTTTATTAATATTTACCGACTGAACAATATTATAGCCGATTGAAAAAAAAACCTGAATAAATATACATAAACTATTTTCTTAGGCTCACAAAGTATTTTATTACACGCTTTACTGTAATCTGTTTTCTGAAAAATATCTTTTGTTTAGGATTCGATACAGAAATTAAGTAAATAAATCTTTGAAAATAAATAAAATTATATCTATTTACGTTACGGTAAACAAACGTATGATAGGTTCGTAATAAAATATTTGTAAGCGGCCTGAAATGAAATACAATAAACTCTTGAAATCAGCATAGCCACCCTCAAGATTACAAGCATACCACGCCAGGCTTACAAAGGAAAGTCAGCAGTAAGATGGTTTTCTGTTCCCTTCTTCCCTAAGCCAAACGTACTGTGCACATCGGATCAGCAAACCTAAAAAACGCAGTTTTTTAGTGTTTATGAACATGTGATTTCCTGAATGTAGATATTCACCCTATTTACCAAAGGAAAACATACATAAAATCAACAGGACCTTCACTCTTTTACCTCTTCACTCTGTTACTCTACCTCACTCTTCATTCCAAAATAACTATTCCAAAGAGTAAATTAAATCTATAGAAATAAATTATATTATAGAAAATTAAAGATTTGGATTTTCTCGATTACGTTCAAAAAGCTTCCGCGTAATGCATTAATGCAGTAACGATTCACTTAGGTACTTAAGTACACGATCGTGTAAGATCGCTATTTTGAATCGTTTATACTTTCGACTTTATCTCGACGTACGATGTGGAGTTGTAAGGAATAGCAAGTAATAGTAACATAGAAATCATACAACGCTTCCAAAACAAAGTAACGAGGACAATTGCAGAGGCACCATGGTTCGTGAGGTTGCGCGACAGCGTAGTGTTAAATATCAGCAACGACTTGAAAATCACGTCAACCACTTCGCTATCAATCTACTCGATAACAGCAGGGACGTCCGAAGGTTGAAAAGTCTACATATGCGACTTAGGGGCTACTCCATGACAGTTTGACATTTGACAACGCCAAATCTAGCGGTATTGTTTTTTATTTTTATTTTATTAATTTATTTTTTATTTATTAACGTTTCGTTTTTGTGAACTAGGAAGTTTTGGCAGAAACACGTTTTAACATTTAATATTGGACTTTAAGATTATTTATAACTATTAATATGAATTGCTTATTTTGGGAGGTCCTAAGAACCCGTTATTATGCGCTTCTTGTCAAGCGACTTACTTATAGATCCACTTAGGGAGTCGATTATAAATGTACTGGTTGTTGAACAAAATAAACTTTACTTTTAAAAAAGGGATGAAATGTAGACAACGGGATTTAGACGAAGGGATGAAAATTTTTAAAAAGAGGAATTTATTTCAGTTTTATTTTTAACGAATTATGAAATTTTATTTTTTCTAAGCGTACTTTTTTACAAAAATATGAACAGAAAAGTTATTATGTCTTGGTATATGAATGCGTATATTGCAAAATTTAGGTCCAAGACAAGAGAAGGTACTACATTTATTAAATCTTGATTAAAGTGGTTTTATATTATTTCTTCCCCGTTGAAATTAAATTTTTTATATTATGTTTGTAGTTAAAAAATAAACATAAATAATTTATTTAAGTTTTATGAATAAATTTTTGTCGAATTTTCTTGTTAAATGTATAAAATCTGGAAAAATAAAGTAAATTTCTTTTGACAGGGCTTCCCAAAAAGAGGTGTTATGTACTTTTAGTTAGGTTGTATGTATGTATGTTTGTTCCACCGTAGCAGCTCAACGGCTGATCCCAATTATATATATATATATATGTTCCCCGTAGCGATCAGTCTTTTTATTTTATGTTTATGAGTCAAGTGCAGGATTAGTCGGAGGCAGATGCATCCGGTCACACATACAATAACGGCAGCGGCTGTGTTGACTGAGCCACAGCGCCGTAAACCTTCGCACCGCTTAAAAAAATCGGAATTAAAAAATCCAAAAACGGTTTTTAAATATTTATCTGAAGAGTATTTTCAAGCCCAAATCTACAAAATATCTTGTTTACTGTACTCGGGATTTGGGAAATTTACAATCACTGTTCAAAATCTTTTTTACCTTTCTTCATTTCCTTTCACGGCCAAATTTCAGAAACGTAGAAACTGGTATATTGATATGAAGATTACATTTACCAAAATAAGAGAAATGAAATAAAAAACAGTTTCAAAAAAAATTTTTCAAAAATCAGTTTCAATCCTTGAAACTCGGAATGAAACTCATAAACATCTAGAAATTGGTTTTTAGATGTTCGTAATCAATCGATTCAAACTTATATCGTACAGTGATAGACACTCACAGTTCACAATTCATTAAAGTTTTGTGCTGCAACCAGCAAATTTCCACTACTACATATATATATTAGAAATTTTTCGACATGAAATATATCCAAAAGCCTCTTTTACGCTAAGAAACACGGTTAAAAATTAAGTAGCGATAAATCGGGTAGTTTTTTGTTTATTTCAAACAAAAAAAATCCCTCTTCCTCTTTATATAATATTATAGATATAGATAGATGATTACTTTATTTAATGTAAATTTAATTCTATTATTATGAAATATTTTTCATTCCGATGTTTCAAACCCATTAAAAATCATTAGGTTCAAACCCTGTTTACAGTTGATTAAAGTTTTTGCGTCAACCGTGAAACATCCACTACTCTATATATATTACTTCCTTGTACGAAGTAAAGGAAGTATTGCGATCGCAAAACATTTCGGTTTTCAGATTTCAAAGGAGATATCCATTTTGACCATCCCTGAATCCATTTTGACTAGTTTCGGCATGACTTCTGTACGTATATATTTCATATAACCCAAAAACGATTAGCCATAGGATGTTGAAATTTTGGATTTAGGACTGTTGTAACATCTAGTTGTGCAACTCCCCTTTTAATTGCAATCGGCTGGACCAAAAGGAACCAAAAAAGCCCAAAATCCAAAACAATTTGGATTTTGGATTTTCTTAATTGCAGTAGTAAGCCCCCTTCATTGTGAGGTTTTCAACGATATATCATAAGCTGTACTTATTTTCATTGGTTCCAGAGATACAGCCAAATAAAGTTTTAATTAATGAAATATTTCGATCTTACAGGGGAAGGCACATCGTTTCGAATCAGTCTTCATCTCCTTTTTTTTAAACTTTTTTATATTTAAAAATATTGATTTATTAATAATTATTAACCTCTAATTGTAAAAAAAAAAATATTTACCATAAATAACAATTAAAAAAAAAATTAAAAAATATCAGAAGTTGTTAATGAAATAAAATTTTATGTACTTTTCATTTAAAAAAAAAAATGTGTATATGTAACTTAATAGGCGTACAAGGAAGTCATGTGGTGCCCATATCAGATTTTTTTTTTCGAGGTGGAATATACCCAAAAACCTTCTCGGTTATGCCAATAAACGTGGATAAAAATTTAGTATCGATAGATACTAATACTTATGGTTATTCCAAATAAAATAAAACCCTCTTCCTCTTTATATATTAGTATAGATATATACGCCTTAAATAAATAAAAAAACATTACCTTTCAAGAAAAACAAATATTTGAATTTATAAAACAGATGATTGAGGATGTAGTAATTATAATGAAGGTTATACGATTAGCATAAACAAAATTAAGTGAATTTTTTCAGAGATGAATAACTAAAAGGATATCTTCTGAGAAACAGAAGGAACTGTATACCACATGGGTTTTAACAATGAAAATCTTTAATAAAATTTTGTGGAAAGGAAATAACAAGCGAAATAAGGTACAAAAGATTAAGTATATAAGGTATATATATATATATATATATAAGGTATAAAAGATTTTATATATATGTATATTATAAAAATTATATATTTTTATATTTAAAATCTGGTTTTCATAAATTATTAAAATTTAAGGTTATATTTTGTTTTACAAGTGGAAATGTTAAAATACGTAAGAATAGAATAACAAGAAAATATGTAAAACGTCAAAACATTCAAACGACCGATGACAAACAAAAATTGTATTCGCAAATATTTTCTCTTTTAATAAAAGCTGTTATAGGAAGAAGTCTTGGCCGATTGATTTATTAATAATTTATTTTTATCGAAAAAAAAAAATTATAAAAATTATTACTCGTTGAAATATTTTATTACGTCTACTTGTAAAATAGACTATATAACTTCACATATTTAATCAAGTAGATAATTTTTTTTGTTAACTTTTAACAGAAAAATCAATAATGGTTTTCTTTAAAAAGACTAAGCGGTGACAAAGGAATTAATCTTATTCGAACACTAGAATGAGATTAATGTGTTACAGTGCTGGGAAATGTTTACTGCCGTGTTCATTATTCTTGTCGGGTAATATCGTGGATCGTTCAGTACACAAAAAACTTTCTTTCCAGTTATTTTTTTAAGTTTTTTTAAGTATTTGATGTATGTAAATAATTGTAGTCATTATGTTATAATACCGCATATATTTGAACGTGTATGTAATATAATGAATAAATATGACTTTAACTTTCTTGAAAGTATATTAACAATCTATACTATTGTATAAAGAGAAAGAGGGTTTTTGTTTGTTCGGGATAAACAAAAATATTGAGAGGCTAATTCATCGCACTATAAAGGTGGTGGATCATCAATGGATATACAAATATTCACATAATTAGATAATATTTTATTTTACTATTTAAATCGTTATTCTGCTACTAACATCTAATTTTAAACACATACAATAATTTAGGTTGAACGTTTATTAAATTTTAATGTTGACTTAAAGGCGATATGATCTTTATGTAAAAGAAAGGGTTAATAAGAAGCAAAATATAACAAAACAATTAAAAAATAACATATGCTTCCACGATTGAACGCTTTCTTACATCAAATGGCACCGTTAGTTGTCTTGGTTTCAAGTTTTTATTAGTCAAAACTTTTGTTTTTCAATGT
Source organism: Lycorma delicatula (assembly GCF_047948215.1). NCBI lineage: Eukaryota > Metazoa > Arthropoda > Insecta > Hemiptera > Fulgoridae > Lycorma > Lycorma delicatula. Next base: position 222,487,392 of record NC_134456.1, on the reverse strand, counting down.
CCCTTAAAATGATTTGTCACAAACTTATATTTTTTTTCATTTAACATTTTTTATTTGCCTTCTCTGGGTGATCAGGAAGTGGTGATCTCATAACAAAAAATTAGGTCAATTTAAGGAAGAGAATTTGCTAAATTTCATTCTTCTATGTTTAATGACAGTCGAAAAATTATTTAGGTTTTACGTACTTTATGAATATCCTTTAGTGTGTCCCACGAAGAAGTATACGCTTTAGATTTAGTTATCGCTCGCCTTTTCCCAGGCAAATTCTATTGAAATTTTACAGACCTTTTAATGAAGGTTCTAAAAATGTTCTTTAAAAATATCAAACTTTAGGATTTATAGGTGTCTTTCAAATAAAAACATCAATTTCAGATAAACCGCATTTCTTATTCATTACAAAATATCTGGTAAAAATAATTAAAAACAGATAATAATTAAAACGAGAATTATTAAACACGAATAGATAATTATCCAGGTTATGACTAATTATTAACTTATTTTATTTAATTTGAACATCTGTTTACCAATACATTATCTGTTTTTAATCGTTTTTACTAGCTATTGTGTAATGAATAAAAATGTAATTTATCTGAAATTGATGTTTTATTTAAAAACCGCCATTTTGTTTTTGTAGAGCCTAGAAGGTTGAAACTTTTACAGAACATTTTTAGAACCTTCGTTAAAGGGCTGTAAATTTTCAATAAAATTGGTGGGGGAATGGATGAGTGATAATAAATCAAAAGCGTATACCTCTTAGAAATATATCCTTTATTTCCTCTAGAAGGAAATAAGAACGAGATGGGAAGAATACATTGCAGTTTTATATGCGTTAGGAGAAGAGCCAAGAGAAGAAGAGTACAAGGTTCATGAAGATCAAAAAGGGTACAGTATATTAAAAGGTGACTTAAATGAGGCGATTAAAATGATTATAAAAGGAAAGCTGAGGGATGTAGTGAAATATCAGTTGAACTCTTCAAAGCACTAGAAGAGACAGGAGAATTCTTATTACTAGATCTATGCGATCAAATACTTGAAGAAAGAAAGTGGCCGGAGGACTTCTGGGATACAATAATGGTAGTAGTAGAAAAAAAAGAAATACATAGAATTGTGAAGAACATAGAATGATTAGCCTAATATCAAACGCAGCTAAAGTACTATTAACGGTTCTAAATAAAAGGATATACAATAAATTGAACGGTAGCATTGAGGAAGAACAGTATGGGTTTAGAAGAAGTGCTGGAACAAGGAACGATATAGGGCTGCTGAGTAATAGGTGAGATACTTGGAAAGGAGGTAGAGAGTGTATGTCGCATTTGTCGATCTAGAAAAGGTGTTTGATAGAGTTATATGGGATAAATTACTGCTAATTTTAGAAAAGAAGGGAGTAGACTGGAAAGATAGGTGCCTAATAAAAAAGCTGTACTATAAGGACGTACAATAGGAGACGTACTAAGGAGCTGTACTACACAAGACGAAATGACATGAAGAATAGGCAATGGAAGGGGAGTGAGGCAGGCCTGCTGCATGTTACCAACGCTGTTTAGTATACATATCTGAAAGAAATAACTAAATGCGGTCTAATTAGAAAAAGAGGAATGAAGATCGAGTAAAGAAGAATAGAATGGATACGTTTTGCCGATAATATGGCAGTACTGGCGGACAGCCCAAGTAAATTAAATGAAATGCTTGAAGACTTAAATAAAGCCTACAAAAGTCAGGGTATGAGGATCAAAAAAAAGAAGACAAAATGTATTTAGCTGGAAAAGAGGAGGGGATTAAGGTTAAGGTAGGAAATGAAGTTTTAGAGCAGGTGAAGAAATTTCAGTATAGGGAGCTTTATAACCGATGTCCTGTCTTGCACAGTAGAACTTAAAATAAGAATATCAAGAAGTAAGCAAGCATTTAGTAAGAAGGGAAGACTGCTGTGTGGAAAGTTATACTTAGTGTTAAGGAAGAGATTAATAAAATGTTTTATCTGGAGTGTTACGCACTATGAAACTGAAGCGTGGATGATGAAAAAGGTAGTCGAGATATAAATGCGGTGCAGAATGATAAATGTAAGATGGCAAGACCATGTAACAAATGAGAAATATTAAAGAGAATCGGAGAGAACAGGAAAATGTTAAATGGGACTAAATATAGGAAAAGGAACCGACTAGAACATTCTACAAGAAGGGGTTTATTAGCAGATGTGATAGAAGGGTTGATGAATTCCTTCCTTATCACATTCTTGCTTGGAAAGGAATGAAGAGGTTTCAAATGAAGGATAGGATTATAGAAAAGGGAAAATACGCTGAAACAAAGAGGTTAGCAAAGAACAGAACAAGGTGGAGAGCACCAGCCGTGAAAGGACCTGTTCAAATGTTAGAACACTATGAATGAATTATCATAATCGTGTAGTTTCATGCGATGAAACTAAATAAATTCATCACTAAATATAACTATTAGTACGGTTAATTTGTAGAGTGAAATGAAATATAGTTAATCAAAACATTTCTCCACAGTGTCTATTTTCCACGTCACTGTTTCTCTGTCGAGAAATTAATGGATTTTAGATTACATGTTTTTAGTAATTAAAAGAGAACTATTTCATTATTAAATAAACATTTATTATATTATTCAAATAACGCTAACTTTATATAAAGTTTTGGAATTTACATCTGTTGTTTCCCAGGCATAATGTTACTCTTCAACAGCTCTCTGTGAACAACTTAGCATACCACAGCTACAACATATTGCAGTACACTAACTAGCGCCACGTTCCCTTTTTATTTAACTACGCCTATTCTAGTAACACATTATTTAGAGAAAATTACAAAAAAGTGTTCATATCTATGAGATAAAATGTTGCCTAATAAAAAAGCTGTACTATAAGGACGTACAATAGGAGACGTACTAAGGAGCTGTACTACACAAGACGAAATGACATGAAGAATAGGCAATGGAAGGGGAGTGAGGCAGGCATGCTGCATGTTACCAACGCTGTTTAGTATACATATCTGAAAGAAATAACTAAATGCGGTCTAATTAGAAAAAGAGGAATGAAGATCGAGTAAAGAAGAATAGAATGGATACGTTTTGCCGATAATATGGCAGTACTGGCGGACAGCCCAAGTAAATTAAATGAAATGCTTGAAGACTTAAATAAAGCCTACAAAAGTCAGGGTATGAGGATCAAAAAAAAGAAGACAAAATGTATTTAGCTGGAAAAGAGGTGGGGATTAAGGTTAAGGTAGGAAATGAAGTTTTAGAGCAGGTGAAGAAATTTCAGTATAGGGAGCTTTATAACCGATGTCCTGTCTTGCACAGTAGAACTTAAAACAAGAATATCAAGAAGTAAGCAAGCATTTAATAAGAAGGGAAGACTGCTGTGTGGAAAGTTATACTTAGCGTTAAGGAAGAGATTAATAAAATGTTTTATCTGGAGTGTTACGCACTATGAAACTGAAGCGTGGATGATGAAAAAGGTAGTCGAGATATAGATACGGTGCAGAATGATAAATGTAAGATGGCAAGACCATGTAACAAATGAGAAATATTAAAGAGAATCGGAGAGAACAGGAAAATGTTAAATGGGACTGAATATAGGAAAAGGAACCGACTAGAACATTCTACAAGAAGGGGTTTATTAGCAGATGTGATAGAAGGGTTGATGAATTCCTTCCTTATCACATTCTTGCTTGGAAAGGAATGAAGAGGTTTCAAATGAAGGATGGGATTATAGAAAAGGGAAAATACGCTGAAACAAAGAGGTTAGCAAAGAACAGAACAAGGTGGAGAGCACCAGCCGTGACAGGACCTGTTCAAATGGCAGAACACTATGAATGAATTATCATAATCGTGTAGTTTCATGCGATGAAACTAAATAAATTCATCACTAAATATAACTATTAGTACGGTTAATTTGTAGAGTGAAATGAAATATAGTTAATCAAAACATTTCTCCACAGTGGCGTTGCTGGTCTATTTTCCACGTCACTGTTTCTCTGTCGAGAAATTAATGGATTTTAGATTACATGTTTTTAGTAATTAAAAGAGAACTATTTCATTATTAAATAAACATTTATTATATTATCCAAATAACGCTAACTTTACATAAAGTTTTGGAATTTACATCTGTTGTTTCCCAGGCATAATGTTACTCTTCAACAGCTCTCTGTGAACAACTTAGCAAACCACAGCTACAACATATTGCAGTACACTAACTAGCGCCACGTTCCCTTTTTATTTAACTACGCCTATTCTAGTAACACATTATTTAGAGAAAATTACAAAAAAGTATTCAAATCTATGAGATAAAATGTTAAAAATAATACGGTAAAATTTTATAAACGCATATTTCAAAGACTCTCTTTTACAGTTTAGCCTCTGGAACTACCGTAAGGTATTACTTCAGAGGATGATATGTATGAATGTAATGAAAGGTAGTCTTGTTTAGTCTCAGGTCGATCACTCCTGAGATGTGTGGTTAATTGAAACCCAACCATCAAAGAACACGGGTATCCACGATCTAGTATTCTAATCCATATAAATCCGCATATTTCAAAGACTAGATGGAGCTGCATTACCCTCTAATTCTGAAATAAATTTTTAATACTATTTTCAGTCCGATACTATATTTAATACTATTATACGGTAGTATTTTAATTTTAGTATGTAAGTTAAACAATACAAAACTGTTAAATTTCACTGTTGTGTTAGTCGTATTACTATTTTAAGTTCATATTTTTACAGTAGTTATTTAGTTTAATACTTTTAATACTATTTTCACTCTCATTCAGAGAACATAATTTACAAAAAAATAGTTAAAATAAATTACTGGAAAGGTAATAGAATTTAGATTAAGTTTAAGTAAAGATTTAATTTAAAGATATAAGTTTATTATTACGTGTAACTCTCTTTTATAGATCGATAATATTATTCCCTTTATAGTAGCAGTTAAAAATCAAAGGTTCTCTAAATCAACTTATATCTCCAGAACTGCTCGATCGATTTTTACCAAACTTGTCAGATTACTTCTATATACGCGGCATTGATGCTAAAAGGTCTAGGGACGAGGCTGTAGAATAAGGTCACGCTCAGTATCTCGAGATTTCACCTAATTAAGGTCTTATTTTTCTTAGGCGCATTAGTTAACGATTAAAAAATAATAATATTTGCAAAATCACACCCCCGCCTCAAAACATTTTTTTGCAAAATCACACCCCCGCCTCAAAAAATGCTCTAAATAAATTATCGGCTGCGGTATACCGCATCAATAGTACCTTCTCTCACTACATGGAGCGGTAGTGTAGCACTGACGTACAGTTACTGTGTCGTCCGCTTCTTTGTGACGTCACATGTGAGCGGTCAAATTAAATAAATGAGTTAAAAGTATTAAAGTGGCCGCTACTACCGTCACACCCGCGCGAATTAAATACGGTATGCGCGCGCCCTTTAGTTAGAATCATTGAATTAAATAAACAAAAAATATTATATTTAAATAAAACGATAAATATATTAAATTAAACTGCGTGTATATATGCGTGTAAGCCGTGCATCAGAAAAAATGCGCGTGTCCTACAGCTGTATTGTCAACTTTTTTTACTTATTTATTTTTGATATCAGATTCTATTTACTTATTTTTCGGACTGCATTAAATCGCTAATAATTTTCAAAATTTATCTTCGGATAAAAAGTCGATCAAACACTTCTTATTGTTCCAAATCGATTGAACCGCATCGATAATATTAAATTTCGTACTACATCTTAATGTGAAATAATTAAAAGAAAAACGTTTTGAGATTGTTTTTACCTCGATCGTTGTTTATGTCTGGCGTGAGTTACCTGTTAAAAAAAAGTTTTTTTTTTTATTAATTATATACAGAGAAGTGTTAAAAAATTTTGTAGCTCTATCACATCACTCATTAAACGATATAAAAAATGGATGGATTAAAAATTAACAATATTTTTCGGTAGAATATTTTTTCAGTTAGCATATAACACTCGCTAGGGAGAAACGATTCGATTTATTAGTATTATTAAATTTATTTTAAGATAATTAATTTTTTTTCATATCAACACTTAACTCACAAAATGTTTACTTGTAACACTACACTCAAATGATTTACTGACAAAACGTTTTATTTTTTACATTTGAATAAGTTTGTACGGTACCAGGTGTCATTTACAAAATATTTATCTAGTAAACATTTTATCCCGTCCTAAACTTTTTATTGCTATTATAAAAATGGCAAACCATCCTTACATAAGTGAATGAATGAACCCGTTCATCTTATTGATCAATGTCGTTCCATTTCAGTATTCAGTGTTGTATACTATTTTTCTTTTTTTTTACAAACCCGTTTTTATCGAGACAAATATATTCTATATAGTTTATTAAATATATAAATCTATCTTACAAAATTTTTTTTTTTTTTTGTCTTCAGTTATTTGACTGGATGCAGCTCTCCAAGATTCCTTGTCCAGTGCTAGTCGTTTCATTTCAGTATATCTCCTACATCCTACATCACTAACAATTTGTTTTACATATTCCAAACGTAACAAATTTTCCCTTCTACCTGTCCTTACAATATTAAAGCGACTATTCCAGGATGCCTTAGTATGTGGCCTATAAGTCTGTCTCTTCTTTTAACTATATTTTTCCAAACGCTTCTTTCTTCATCTATTTGCCGCAATACCTCTTCATTTGTCACTTTATCCACCCGTCTGATTTTTAACAATCTCCTATAGCACCGCATTTCAAAAGCTTTTAATCTTTTCTTCTCAGATACTCCGATCGTCCAAGTTTCACTTCCATATAAAGCGACACTCCAAACATATACTTTCAAAAATCTTTTCCTGACATTTAAATTAATTTTTGATGTAAACAAATTATATTTCTTACTGAAGGCTCGTTTCGCTTGTGCTATTCGGGATTTAATATCGCTCCTGCTTCGTCCATCTTTAGTAATTCTACTTCCCAAACAACAAAATTACCTCCATAATCTTTTCTCTTCCTATTTTCATAATATGAAAATTTTACATTCAGTGGTCCATCTTCATTACTTTCATTTTACTCTTTTTTATTTTCATGCGGTAGTTCTTGCGTAGGACTTCATCCGTGCCATTCATGTTTCTTCTAAACCTTTTTTACCCTCAGCTGGAATTAATATATCATCGGCAAATCGTAGCGTCTTTATCTTTTCACCTTGTACTTTTACTCCGGATCTAAATTGTTTTTTAACACCATTAATTGCTAGTTCTATGTAAAGATTAAAAAGTAACAGGGATAGGGAACATCGTTGTCGGACTCTCTTTTTTATTACGACTTCTTTCTTATGTTCTTCAATTATTACTGTTGCTGTTTGGCTCCTGTAAATGTTGGCTCCAGTAAATTATTCTTCTATCTGTATTTGAACCCTAATTTTTTTAAAATGTTGAACATTTCATTCCATTCTACGTTATCGAACGCCTTTTCCAGGTCTATAAATGCCACGTATGTCGGTTTGTTTTACATTAATCTTCCTTCTACTAATAATTTGAGCCCTCAAATTACTTCCCTTGTCACTATACTTTGCCTGAAACCAAATCGGTCTTCTCCTAACACTTCTTCCACTCTCCTCTCAATTCTTCTGTATAGAATTCTAGTTAAGATTTTTGATGCACGACTAGTTAAACTAATTGTTCTGTATTCTTCACATTTATCTGCCCCTGCTTTCTTTGGTATCATTACTATAACACTTTTTTTGAAGTCTGACGGAAATTCCCCTTTTTCATAAATATTACACACCAGTTTGTATAATCTATCAATCGCTTCCTCACCTGCACTGCGCAGTAATTCTACAGGTATTCCGTCTATTCCAGGAGCCTTTCTGCTATTTAAATCTTTTAATGCTCTCTTAAATTCAGATCTCAAAATCTTACAAAAATAGTTATACTATTTTTAAAAGTATAATTGACGGTAAAAATGAAAAATTTATTTTATTAAACAAAAGAAAAAGCCTTTTAAATTAATTAAATAAAATTTAATTAATCTGACGACCGGTTTTTTAAACGTAATTTTAATTAAAAGATTACACGTAGGATTTTATTTATTTTTATTCAATTTATATTGTCTAGAAGCGTATCGGATGTGTAATATGTTATTCAAATGTATAAAACGCAAGTTGACAGCTTTGAAAAAGGTTTCTAACACTTTTCCTATTTCAATAAAATACCGTGTATATATATCCCAGAGCATGACGATTAAACCTCTCACCAGTTAAAAATTATTTTGAAACGTTCTGATAGGCACTACTACTCAAAATTGTTTATATTGCATTACCTACTTTTTTTAAACAAAAAAAAAGCAAATAAAATTCAATAAGTTAAATTTAATGTTGAAATATTTAGAATATAAGTAAAAAAACTTTATTTTTTTATTTTTAATTTGTCTGTTTTAGATTAGGTTTGTTAGGTTGTGTTGGCTTGATTATCTGAATGTATAAATGCGTGTGGTTCGTCTTAGTTTATTTTTCTGGATGTTTTACTCCTTTAGGTATTTGTGGCGCGTAGTGTGTGCGTGTAGTGGTTTGGTGTGGATGATGTTTGCTTGTTGAGACCGAATGCATGCGTGTGGGCGCTTCCCCCCCCCCACAACACCTGAAGTAATGCTTTATTAGCGGTTTCCCGGGAGGTGTGGTCGCCAAGGGTGGAGGTTTAGTCGGTAGTGCGCAGGAATACATACACTTTTTCTGTAAAAGGTTGCGGAACCTGTTAGCGACTCCGACACTGCTTCGGCGCCCGTAAATGGGGTTCCTCCACCTCAAAAAAAAAAAACAGACTTGGTTTGTTAGACATTAACTATCTTTTTTAATTAAATTATATTTTATTAGATATATATATATATATATATATATATATATATATATATATATATATATATATATATATATATATATATATATATATATATTATTATTATTATATTTTATTAGATTATATTTTTAGATATAAAATGTATTTAAGCCCACGAGAATTTGTTAAACATAATTTTTTATCAAATTTAAAAGAATTGAAATCTATACGAATTACAATAAATACTTGATGAATTTAATTTTTTTTTAATCTTTATTTCATTATTTATATAACATTGATAGATAAATGACTGATTTCAATTTTTAATTGAAATTTATTGATCGTGAAAAAATATTATATAAAACATAAACGGTAAAGAAATTCAACGATCGTTTAACTACCCAGACCGGTTTAAAGGTACTTTAGATTCATATATCCTCAAACTCTGTAGCGGATTGGTAGCGTCTCGGACTTTCATAAGGAAGGTTCTAAGTTCAAATCCCGATCAGGTCTGGCACTTTTCATACACTTCGAAATTAACCTCTCCTTATAGGTTACTATAATCAGTTCCAATATCTGTAATTAATGAATAAATATATATATTTACGCTCTAAGCTTGGCTTAGAACGAAGCCAAGTTAAGCTTGGTTTTCAACGAACCGTTATTTCGATAATTAATATTTTATTAGTAATCTTTAAGCGATAAACTTATAAGCGGAATATAATTAATAGAATTGCTTTCCTTACCCGTATCTAGCGCACTAGAAACCGGGTCCGGATAAAGAGAGTATGTACACGGAAGATCACGACGAAACAAAGATACTTTCAGGACATATGTTCTACCGGTAAAAATAATGAAAGTTCATATAAACACAGGTCTGGAAACGCTTCGTTTTCGAGTTACGGCTAACGAAAAATTTCGCCCGGGTTTTAGCTCTTCTAATAAAAAGAATCTCTACTGTAATTTTTTCTTTTTTTTACTGTAATTTTTTTTCCAAATTAAGAAGTAAAGTTAGCGGTTTCTTATGTAATTTGAGCCGGGAAATAAGATAAAATGAGTTACAGAACTGTAAATCCAGTATTTTTTAAGATATCCGACGTAAAACGCAAACTTCGATCGCTGGTCGTGGTCGCTGCTAATGATAAACAGGGGCCGCGGTAAAAAAAGAAGTAGAGTTCTGGACCGGGCGGCGGAAAACCGACGTTAAGTTATTTCTCTCGGACGAAGACTCTAAAAACAATCAGGTCGACATTCAGAAACCGTCCGCTGTTGTCATCTAGAAACAGGGAACTACTTATGCGGACCTACTGAGGCAGGTCAAGCGGTCCGCGGGTGAGGAACTGTCGGGTGACATCCTCTTCGTCCGGAAGGGCAGAGGGAGGACATGGAGGTCCGATTGCGAGGGTCATGGAGGGCTCCTCTCATTTTTCGAGAGAGGATAACTGCTTGTTCTCCGGAAACTATTGTAGCTGAGAAAACCTCGCTCAGAATGTCGGCCTTACCTCTTAAGGACGCAAAAGCCACAGAGGAGAATTTCCTGGAGGCTACCAAAAGAGTATTGAAAAACGATACGGTTCCTCGGGTCACACCCCTCAGACCTGTGTTTGGATCGACACAGAATTCCACAGTGTTGCTCCCCTTGGGTGACGCTAATAGACTGGCGGCGGTTGGACGGATCGGGGTCGGTTGGCAGTCGTGTCGGGTCGCGCTCCGGAGGCCGGATACAAGCTGCCGCCGCTACTGGGGGAGTGGCCATGCGGTGGCCAAATGTACTGGACTTGATAGAAGCCGCAGTTGTTATAATTACGGCGAAGTCGGAAGCTGAAAGCTCAACGCATGGGACCACAAAAGCGTGCGGCTTGTGGTTTTCCGGGTCACCGACCGGGGGCCCAGGTTTACAGACTTTTCATTGTATGAAACAAGAAAAAATATCAAAAGAACTGATGAACCTGCTAGAAGGAGTGAAGCGACCAAGATCTCAAAACGAGATGAGATAAGGAACGACATCACATCGACTGAAGAGCGGTAGTCACGCGCCCCTTCTGATCGGCCCCTTCATAACGAAGGAGTCATCTAAGACCCGTGGATACGAAACAGGGGAGATTATTACGGAGATAGGAGAGCGGTCGGTAGCCCGCGACGGTAACCCAAAAGAGGGAGAACAAGCAGAAGCAGAGATAGTAAAGAGATAGGAGAGGAGGACCGGCAGACATGTGTATTTTGTGAGTCGATTAGAGATGTAAGTCCAAAATGTGCCGGATAAACAAATCGCAATCAGATCGAGGAAGAGGCCCGTCGAAATAACGGGAAGTCTTGACAAGAAGAAGTAGACGTACTTGATCAGCCTAGTCCAAGAATCATTTGGGTTACACTAGAAAGGGAATCCTACCTTACGGTTTAACGGGTAGCTTTAGCGGTAAACGTAGACGTACCGATCGGTCTAATATAGCAGAGAAGACTCCCTTATAGAGTGAAACAAGACAGAGAATGAGTAGAACTAATTATCAGGAATCGAGGGATTGGACGTGAGACTAGCAAAATGTCAACAGCAGAAAAATATCTATCTGGTAGTCAGAAAAGAACTTATACCAGTAGTAGTAGCTCTCGGCTACTGCAAAAGTGGTTTTACTGACCCGACCCTTGGAACGGCTTGATTACGTCGGTTTTAACTAGACAAATGCGAACGGATTATAGAAATGTATAAAAAATTTATTTAACAAATATCCGCTGCTATTCTTGGTATTATTAGGTATTTTTCTTGGTAATATTGCGTTATCGATAATTTCCTAACGTCTACTTCTTGGGCGTTTAATAGGATTCAATATACGGATTGACCTAAAAGATATCTTCACTCGCCTCTTGTTTTATAGCATTCTCTTCATTTTCAAATAGTGGTTTTCGTTGGTGCTTTCTCCCTCCATACACAATTTAAGTGAGATCTTATTTCTTAGAATATCACCTGTTAATTTCTTCATATTTGTATACTTCAGATATTATTAAACTCTTCTGCCTTTTAATACATTTATTATCCTATCCGGTCAACAAATCGTAAATGTTCTTTTACAGCACCGTTATTTCAATAATACTTTTGGGTTCCTATAATCCAGGTTTCACATCTACTAAGAAAAGGTTCCAAATATATGTTTTTAATAATATATTACTTCTCATTCAACCGATGGTTAATTTGTAGTAAGACATATCTTCCACGTCTTTCTTATTTAGTAATTTACTTTGTATTTTTTATTTCGCTTCCTAATTAATTACTCCTACCTACATTATTTAATATTTTCCATTCAGTATAATTTTTATTTTATTTCTAATACATATTATTTTTTTTTATTTTAATCATCATGATAAGGCGATAAATTTTCCATATCTAAGGAACGCGAATTTGATTTATATTTGCAGGTTTTTTTAATGTCATTTATTAAAATATTTATCTTTTATTAATAAAAATTAACAAACATGTTAATAAAACAATAATAAAAACGTTTGCTTTTATTCTTTATAAAATTGATCCTCGCGTTTACAACATAAAACTACAAATTAAAATAGGTTTCTTGTTACTTTTATACGGATTTTAATACTAGATCGTGGATCCGGTGTTGTTTGGCGGTTGGATTTCAATTAACCGCACATTTCAGAAACGGTCGAACAGAGACAGTACAAGACTTCATATATATCATCCTCATTCATCCTCTGAAGTAATACCTGAAGGTGATTCCCGAAGGCTAAACAGGAAAAAAGGAAGGTTTCTTGTTTCAAATTTCTGTAGCTATTTCCCTACGAAGGTCTGTAAATATTTAATTTTTTTCTTCTTTTTCTTTTTGTGACGGATAACAAAATATATTAAATAAAATATAAAATATATTTAAAAATATATATATATATAAGCAGTAATATACTAAATATTTTATAAATTATAGAACGGGGTTCAAAGGAAAGCATTATTTAAAAAAGAATTTTCAAAAAAACTTTTACTAAAAAATTTTCAGAATTTAATTTTTATTTTTTTTTAATAAATGTTTTACAAATTTACTTCATTAATTTACCTTTATTTTTTATATAACGCGTAGATATATTATTAAAAAGGCCATGTTTTCGCAGTCATAGAAAAATATTTGAAATTCTTATAAGCTGTGATATTTCGAGTTTAATTGTTACATCCAGAAAGCTTACAGAGCGGTCGTAAAAAAAGGATCATAATGTTGCATATTTTACGAAGTTCAAATTCGTTATAGTTTCATTATGTTTCCATCACAGATCCAAAGATGGAAAGATCTTTTCATATTTAATAAGGTCATTTAAAATTAATGTTATCAAACGCCGATGTTCTAATTTACACAGTTCTACATAACCTTATGCCACTTCTGGAGCGAATTTCCTTAAGCGAAAACCCATAAAGTACAACTTCGATAATCCGTCTTTAGTCGATATAATTTTCTTAAAAAATAACATTTATTAATGTAAGAAAAATAACTGTTTATTTTTTAAAGATATTCAAAAATAAACAGTACCAATAATTTACGAAACTTTTTAATTCAGAATTGTTTAAACGTAAGCCATTTTTTAAGTTTATATTTATATATTTTATAAAACAAAGCCTCCATTTATTAATAAGTTTTTTTTTTAATCCGGCAGCATTAGCTGGAATTTTGGCAAGCGTTACCGCTATAATTATTTTTCCAAAATGGAGATTCTTCACTTTTGGACCAATAAAATTCACCGACAGGAATCTTAGATTTCAAGAATGGATAAAAAGAAAATTCGGATCGGTTTCAGTTGAACATATGAAAGCATCAAATAGTCCTAGAGAGTGCGGTCTTGATGAAATCGATTTCACACTCCTACTATAGTAAGTTATAAGCTAATTTATAATCGGTTTCTATTGCGTCCACGCGGGTGTGCTTTTATTTACGAAGAAACTAAGAGTTCATCCGTTTTTCCGGCTAAGGAAATATCCGTTTAACCGGCTGTTTAACTTGTTTACGGTTATACAATTTCAATATAGAAAAATATCTAGAAACAAAATCCATTTATTTTTTACTTCCTTGTCCGAAGTAAAGGAAGTATTTTGATCGCGAAAAATTTCGGTTTTAAGATTTCAACGGAAATATCCATTTTGAGTACCCCTGATCCGTTTTGACTAGTTTCGGCGCGGTCTGTGCGTACGTATGTATTTATCTTGCATAACCCAAAAACGATTAGCCGTAGGATGTTGAAATTTTGGATTTAGGACTGTCGTAACATATAGTTGTGCACGTTCCCTTTTTATTGCAATCGGCTAAAACAAAAGCGTCCAAAAAAATTCAAAATCAAAAAATATTTGAATAAAAATATTTTTCTTAACCGCAGTAATAAGCCCTCATCATAAGCGAGCGGTACTTATTTTTATCGGTTCCAGAGTTATAGACAAATCACTACGCATGTGAAAATCACGATGAGAGACCTCTAAGCACGGGAGGAGTCACCAAACAACAGGCGGCGTCGGAGGGTGCGGAAACGGACAGGTTCGCCAGTGAGCGACTAGGGGGTTCCCCGTGCATGTGGGGATCGCCTTGACGTGAAGAGGCCGCGGGCACTCCGCTCCCGTATCTGATGGCGTCCGCAGGTATTAAATATAAGGGGTATGCATGTCTGCCTGGTTAGTTTATGATGTAAGTTTGTCGTACTGATATTATGATGTAATGTTTTTGATTTATTTGAGTATTTTGCGTTTGATGTATACGATGTCTTTCTGATCTTGGGGTAATTCCCTGTTTCTCGGGGCCGTATTGTAGTATGTAGTATTTTGTATTTACTGCATTCCATGAGGATTAGCTGTTTGGATGCAGATTTTTACTGCTGTCCGATGTACGCATTTTTAGTATTGTGTTGTTGCACTGATCGTGTAATATTAATGAATGTCTCTTTTCAGGCGTATTTTTATGTTCTTGCTGTATTGGTTTTCATGATTTTTTTTTATATGATGTTTATATGTTGTGAGAGTTGTTTTCTTGAGTTTTTCTTCTCTTGTATTTGTATGACTTTTTTCTTTGTATGCAGTTTCATAATCTGTTTTCTGTATCTTGATGTAAGGTGAAGTATCTTATTTGCTGTGACCGATGTGTTTTTGTTGATATTCCTATTATTATGCGATTGCAATATAACGTATGAGTGTGTGAGTGGGCGTGTAAACCCCCCTCCGCTTTCAGAAGGAATGCTTCGTCAGCGGTTCCAGGAAGGATGGTAGCCAATGTTGGTGGTCTATTCGGTAGTGCGCAGGTTTACATACGCATATTAAGAACATCTTGCGGCATCTGTTAGCGAGCCCGACACTGCTTAGGCGTCCGTAAATGAGATTCCCCACCTCTTATAGTTAAGTTATAACCAAATAAAATTTTAATTAATGAAATATTTGGATCTTGGAGGAAGGCGCATCGGTTCGAATCCGACTTCATTTCCTTTTTTTAATATATTGATTTATAAATAATTATTAACCTCTGACCGTGAAAATGTTTTACAATAAATCATAATTCAATAATACCGATAAAAAAAATATAATAAAAATTATCAGAAGTTATTAATGAAATAAAATATTACGTACTTTCCATTTTTAAATGCGTATATGTAATTTAAGAGGCGTACAAGGAAGTTATGCGGTATCCACATCAGATATTTTATTTAGGCCATCTATGAACATTGAAAGATAAAGATTCACTGAATCCATAAACGTTACGATTTCAAAGCATAAGATATGCTAGAAATGTATTTTATCTATTCACAAACGGCTGAACTTTAGAAACGCTTACGTGTATTAGAAAAAAAATATTATTTGTTTACATGTATTCTAAATTTAGTGTGATAGTATACGTTAAAATGTAAAAAAGGAATAGACAAAAAATGAAATATTTCATAACGTTAATTTATATTCATTCTAATTTTATGACGAAAAAAATTATAAGAATGTTCTTAATTTTTAGTAAATGACTATGCGTGATAAAAATAATAATAGTTGTTATAATTCCATATATTAATTATATAACAGATCAAATCGAATAACATCTGATTAAATAAATAAAATCTGATAATAAACACCGTAAATAAAATAACAGCTGATTACTTTCACTTCTTTTGTGTTAAAGATCAATAGTATAGAGGTGGTTCTTATAATATTAAGCGTTACAAGTTTATTAAACTAATTTTAAATTATCAATGTATTTTTCCCATATTCATAAAAGGTTTTCAACAATTCTATTAATTTTTTTACTTTTACTAATTTATTTCTTTAAGTCTAATTATCTAAATGAACTGGTTTTCACGATTTTTTTTCTATTTTGTAGAGGAAGTTCCTATGGTAATCCCGTTGTAAGATTTTCCATTTAACTTAATTCTTTTTCCAGTAATGTATATTTTACAATCTGTACAATTAGTGAACAAAAGCAATCCCTTCTCCGTTCCCGAATGAGATAAGGATGTTATGTACGATATGTAAATGTGTTGTAGAGTTGTAGGCCGACCAATTCTAAGACGTAGCGGTTAACTGAACCTCAACCACCAGAGTTTATCGATATCCATCGGCTGGTATTCAAATCCGCATAAAAACAACTAACTTCTACCGATATTTGAAATTCAGGACTTAAATGGAAAATATCTTTTAACCTAAAATTATATTGTCTGTTTTTTACTTCCTTGTAAGAAGTAAAGGAAGTATTGTGATCGCGAAAAATGTTGATTTCAGATTTCAACGGAAATATCTATTTTGACCATCCCTGAATCCATTTCGACTACTTTCGGCGTGACGTCTGTATGTACGTATGTATGTAAATAAAAACTTAAAGTAGAAATTTTTGACACGATCACCGTGCTTTATTACCCTTTAATATAGCTATTGTAGTTATAATCGCCGGGAAAATAATATATATGTTACCGTGAAAAACCGAATTTAGAGAACGTCAACATTCTACGGTGAATTTCAACACGTACTAATAAATACGTCGGTGAAAGACCGAAATATTTGCTTATTCGGACCTTCACCGGTATATATCGATAAACAGAAATAAGCTCCGGTGGAGGTCGAAACGATAACTAGAAATCTTTTCAAAAAATCACCCGATACCAATTTCTAAGGTAAATAGATTACCAGAAACTCTCGTGAAAAATTTGATGTGAACACCACATGACTACTTGTATGCCTATTAAATTACATATACACATTTTTAAAAATACATAAAGTTTTATTTCACTAATTTTTAGATTTCTAATTTTGTTTTATTGTTATTGAATTATTACTTATTGTAAATTTTTTTTTTACAATCAGAGGTTAATAATAATTATTAATAAATCAATATAATTAAATTAAAAAAAGGAAATGAAGTCGGATTCGAACCGATGTGCCTTCCCCTTGTAAGATCCAAATATCTCGTTAATTAAAATTTTATTTGGCTATAACTCTGGAACCGATGAAAATAAGTACCGCTTATGAAATATCGTTGAAAAGCTCTCAATGAAAGCTTATTACTGCAGTTAAAAAGTCCAAAATCCAATTTTTTTTGGTTTTTGGGCCTTTTTGATTCAGTCGATTGCAATCGAGAAGGGAGGTGCACAACTAGATGTTACAACAGTCCTAAATCTAATCGTTTTTTAGTTACAAACGGTTGTTTTTGACGTACAGACGTCACGCCGAAGCTAGTCAAAATGGATTCAGGAATGGTCAAAATGGATATGTTCGATGAAATTTTTTGCGATCACAACACTTCCTTTACTTCGTACAAGGAAGTTTAAATATGTCAAACATAATCTACGCTCGCTAACCTCGTGTAATTAACGTTAAATATACAAATTATATATGTTATACTTCAACACTGGAAGCGATTAATCAAATTCATCGCATTCAACACGCACTGATGGTGAAAGTTGAATAAAAATATTTTTATAAAAAAAATTGAACAAAGGGTAAACTATTTCACCATTCGTTTGTGTCTGTATCGTGCATCCATGCAGTTAATATATTCTGTATATCCTCATTGGCCGTTTAAATTTATAAAATCCAGAAAATTTGATTAATCTTTTTTAAAATGCGGTACATAGATCTAAACTTTTTTATAGACGCATAGGTCACAGTATTACGCTACGTAAAATGAAATAAGTTATGTTATTTAGTTTTAAATAAGTGAAAATCGTTAATATTTAGAAATAAATGTTTTTTTCTTTTTACACAAACATTGCATAATCGTAAATGTAAACCCACGGATACGTCATAGTTATTAAAAATTTGTCAATATGAGTCGAATATATCGGTACCAACCAAGCAGCTAACAGCCCATTTTACTTTCCTAGCGAATAGAAAATATAAATTAAAGAGGAAAGTAAGAAAATAATGTCAAAAATAGGGTATCGTGGTTTTGTAAATCATTACTTTTTAGGGTCCAACTAATTCATCCAGATCAAAAAAAAAAGTAACAAATTTGAAATACTTTCCTGGCATTGGCTATTTATTTTTATATATTGGAAAAATAAATATACAAGAAAAAAGTTACTTAAGATTTTTTTTTGGGATGGAGGTGAATTAAGATGAATTTTTATTGTAATAATAACCAAACATTTATTATTTAAATTTTTAACATTATTAAACTTTAAATAAACTACAAAAAATTTTGAAAACTTGAAAAAAAAATCAATATTTTTAAACTTATATCAGCTCCCCCACCCGGAATATTGCCCCCGAACGTATTTTATTTTTTATTTTTTTGTTTATTGCCTGCACTACTATTGTGCCTAGAAAGATATTTTTTTTAAATTCGATTCAAATATGTACAATAATAAAACGATTACTTTTTACGATTTTTGTTGAAGCAGGGAATTTTGGGAAAATGTTTTTTTAAATGGTAAAATAAATATACGCGCGTGTTCTGAGCTTAATATAAAGTGGGGTTATGTTTTTACGATTTTGAGAAGATTTACTCCAAAAACTCCTTCTCACCCCGTGGGGATGTTGACTCCAAGATTTTATCGACAAATTGCTTCATATATTTGTACAAAATTTCATCAAAATCAGTTTATCCAGTCAAAAGTTATTAAACTTCAAACCACGCCAACCCGCGTAAATTATCTCCCACTTTTTTTGTTGTTTTTGGGGCGCCTGAGTCATGAAACATCGAGAAAGAAAAAAAATCACATACCCTATTTTTTGACTGATTTATAGATTTTTTCCTTCATGCAGCACAGCTCTGAAGCTATGATGCCAGGAAATACAACTTACGTACGTATGAGTGTCGCACTGCTTTTGACCTTATATCTTAGGATTGGCCGAACCGATTTTTATTCAAATTTGGTCAAACATTTCTGTATATGAAGCATTGATCGCGATATTTTTTTTTCAAAATTCATTAAGGGGGCGACAGGATAAAACGAACAAACAAAATTTCGATTTTCTTAGAGGCATTTTAGGGAAAACTTTGTTAAAACAAATTAATTACTTATACTGTGCATATATAAATGTTCTAAACATTTTTTTTTTTTCAAAAATCAATCCCCACATCTTAAAATTGTATGTTACTTGTTCTTTTACCCTATCATCCTTCGGTTTAAATATTTTTTATACGTTTTTGAAAGTTTATTCGTTAAATTAATAATAACATGATTGCCGTAACAAAATAAAATATATGTCAATAACCGGACATAAATTTTTACGGTTTTTTTTTTACAAAGCGTCCAAAATAACTTTATAGAACCCTAATCAACAAGTTATACGTGTTAAGAACACTGTTTATCAATTCAAAACGGTAAACAATAACCGCTTTTATCTTCATAGTCCATCAATATGGAAGATTTTATTAAATAACATAGCAGAAAATAAAGCGTATGAAATAAACATAATAATTTTCGTTCGGTATTGACGTTAAAAATGCTTTCTATAATTTCCTTTCACTAAACAAGCACATGCTGTGCTTTTATCCAGCTGGTTTCGGGTTCGATTCCCAACACGGGTCTCGCATTTTCTTAATTTATAATTTCATTCGTATAAAATTTTCGTATAATTTTTTTCGTTAAAATACTCTTGTAATACATCCAAGATGTTATAATTTTTTTTTCGAATAAAAATAAAAATCTAAACTATTAGCTATTTAAAACCAAATTTCAGTAAAGTTTTGACAGCATCGTAATACGTTAAAAATCTACGAATAAAAAGTTTTAAATTGCATTGACGAAATGTTTTCATTTGTACATACTGTTTTTTTCGGGTTTTCCATATGTTTCCGTTATTTTTTTCTTAATAAATAATTCGGTTCCGATCTAATTTTAATCATTATAATAAAAACGTAAATTCTCCTTATATTGTTATGTTATTATTTAAGAACATTAATTCTGTTATTATGTTGAAACATATAAAAAAATATTAACACTTCTTGGAATATTCAAAACTCGAAATACTTAACAAAATATAATTTTCATTAGCGTCAGAAAAGAAATAAATATGTACGTAAATAAAATATGGTATAGTAAAGAGATCGCTCTTGTTAAATTATTTCTATAAGAATAATTAAGCGTTCATATTGTGCTTTAAAAAATTACGTAAAATTACTTTTCGTAAAATTTGACAAGTTTTTCTTTTTTCTAATACGTAAAAAAAAAGGTTTTTGTTTTAATAATATTTATATTTAGATGTATAGTACAATAATATATACGTATTAATTTATTAAAAAATATATTTTAAAATATTATAAATGAAAACCACTTGTAACATTTTAGTGCTTACATCAATCAGTCGTAGACGCACCGACGATCACCAGACCGGCTTTGAAGACCGCGTATTAACTGCCACGCAGGGTTACCTCTTTACAAAGTTAAAGCTGCTTAGGTAACTTAAAATTTCCCTCTTTATTTTAACATTTCCCTTAAATGTATGCGCACTGTAGAAACTCCTACTGACATCCGATTCAAATTATTCATTTGTAATACAACTTAATGCGTAATAATATATAAAATTAAAAATTAGATCTTTCAAAATTTGTTTTTTTTTTTTATTTTTGTATTTGTGGTAAGTTGTACGATTGAGCAATATACCTAATCTACGACTACGTAATTTTGATTTTCTATTATAAATTATACGTGTTATCATTATACATCGAATAACTGTTAATCGCTTATTATCCAAAGTGCACGTTAGATAAAAAGATATAGGGCAACCGAGTGGTAACAAGGTTGTTCGGCGGGTGAACGCGTCTAACCTGGTTGTGGGGTGACAGATAATGTTTAACGTATTGTATAAAAGTGAACGTTTATGTATCCTAAAAGAAACGATACTAACCGCTGCATTTCCTTGTAGATTTTACAAGCGCGTAATTATCATTTGTAGATATAATTGCCTGCCGATTTAAGTATTGTAGACGAATTACTTCACCGCAGGAAGAGATACATTAATTAATTACTTTACATTATGTTTCCCGGTCTATCTTGTAGCTTCGATACACTGAGATACCTATCAAAGTTGCTTTTATTGAAAGTAATGATTTTTACTAGTACCTGCGGTAAAAAGTGTGAAGATGTCGCTTTGCGGACTAGATATATGCTGCATTTCAGCGGGCTTGGAAATTGATATGCAGCGGTATTTGGCTCAATAAAGAAGGGAAACCACTTCACTCCTTATTTCTTAAGTAAGCTGGCATGTAATGTTTTCTGCAGTTGAAGATGGCTGTCACTTTTGAGAGAAACTTATTATGATCTGTCAGTTATGGCACTTCATATACATGCACATATAATTTATTTATCATTAAAGATTATTTGACTTTCTGCACGCATTATTTATACTATAATACGCTTATCTCTTAATAAATTTCTTATTTCTATACAATAAATTTGATAATCTTATTTATGAAGTGAAATGTTGTCTATGATAACGTAAATTTTGATATATAATATGTTGAAGTTTTTTTAATACTGTAATTATATTATATTATATTGTAATATATTATATCATATTATTCTGTAATAGTACTGTAATTAGATTTTTGTTAAATGATTAACAAAAATTCACACTAAATGCTGGGTAAAATCATCTCCATTTAGTGTTCTGCCTGGCAGCATATCCTGATCCTTTCACCCGTGCTATCTTCATCCATTTCTGCCCAAGCCTTCTCTTTCATCCCCTTGAAGTATCCAGTCTTCACCTCACCTTTTACAGTCTTCATCTCATCTATTAACAGTGTATTTCTTCTTATGTGCTTCCTTTCTCCTATTCACCCTTTCAATGCAATTGCCAAAAACCCAACTTTCTCTAGCCGCAGGTCCTAATCAGTTTCCTTTTCTTTGGGTAATTCCTTTCTTTCTCTGTAAGTGCTTTTTCTTCTTGAAGTCTGTTATTTCTTCTCACTCAATTTATCCATCCATATTAATTTATTCATCCTTCTCCATACCTACATCTCAAATGCCTCAATCCAGTTTCTCTCCCTCTTCCTTATCATCCAAGATTCACTTCCGTACAACAAGATATTACAAACATAAAATTTGGCTTTATTTTTTCTTCCTTCCTCCTAAGTTCAGATTTTTACTTCGTAATAATTTCCTCTTATTGCTAAGGCTTCCTTTGCCATTGTTATCCTTCCTTTTATTTCCATTGTGACCTTCCAATCCTCTGTCACTATAGTTCTCAAGTGTCTGTATTTCTTTACTTTTTCTTTTTTCCTTCACTTGTTCTCACCACTAAATCCTCTTTGTAGTTTACTTCCATTACTTTAGTTCTTGTACTTATTTTCATTTCTTTCCCCAGGTCTGTTAATCTTTGAAGCCATCAGCTAAAATTATCATGTTATCAGCAAAACCTTACGCAGCTTATTTTTGTCAAACTACACTTATTCCTTCTTCTCTTATTCCTTATCATATCTTCAATGTAAATGTTTGTCAGTAAAAGGCACCTTGCCCAACAGCTCATCCTAGTCGCATCAGGTCAGTCATATTCTTATTTGTTTTCATTACTGCAGTTTATCTCATGTATAATTGCTTAATTAACCTTCTGTCTTTCCATTCTACTTTCTTCTTTTAGAATTTCCATCATTTTCTTCCATTAGAATCTATCAACTGTCTTCTCAAAATTTATGAAACACAGACTTCTTCCTCTTCTCTCTAAATATTTCCTCCTACCTTCCTTAGTAGTTCAATGGCATCTCTGGTTCCTTTCCTTTTTCTGAAACCAAAATGTTCCTTCCCTGCATTTTCTTCCAACTATTCTTACCAACCTCCAGTTTAGGATTTTTTACAGTACTGTACGATTCAAAAAAGACTTCACACATTTAAACGCATATAAAAATTTATTGAGATAATTACAGACTCAGTAAGGTCTCATTTCATAGAAAAACGCATGAAGTTGGCACCCTATATTCACTTTGGTTTGATATGGCTTCCATTTTTAATGCAACATACATCCCACCTGAAGTCAATTTCATTCCAGACTTTAGCCAGCAAGTTAAGCGTTACCTCTGCAGCTGCTGTGTTAATTTGAACTCTTACCTCAACAAGACCAACAGGCAAAGGTATTTCATAAACTCGATCTTAATGAAACCCACAACAAAAAATCTAGTAGGGCCAAATCTGGGGAGCAAGGTAGCAGTGCAATTGAACCTTCACAGCTAATCCACCAGCCTGAGAATCGAGCAACAAGAAAATCTCAGACTTCTACGTGGTAGCAAGGTGGGCCCCATATTGCTGATCGTAATGGCATCCATCTTGTTCATCATCATCTAATTCAGGAGTTAGAAACTTTTGAAGTATGTACAAATAAACGTTACCATTTGCAGTTGCTTCCTGGAAGAAGAATGAGCTGTATAGCCTTTGTTTGCTTAGTACACAAAAAACATTGACCTTAGAATTATCATGAATGTGCTGCAAAGTTTCATGAGGGTTTTCGCTAAATATTCGGCAGTTATGTTAAGGTGTACTCACCTTACCACTGATGTGAAATGTTGACTCATCACTAAAAATTACATTTGTTAAGAATGTATCATTGTTGGCGATTATATCCATCATTTCCACACAAAACTGCAGCCGAGCAACTTTGTCATCATCTGTTATGTGTTGAACTATGGCTTCAAGTGTAATCATTTACGTAATACGTGCCAAACAGTCATTCGTGGAATTCCAATCTCACATATGTATGTTGAGTTGATTTCTTCATACTGCATGCAAAACTTTCTCCAAGATGTTCCACAGTAGCTTCAGGGATGCCTGGGCATCCTGGTGATTTTGAATGTTTATCAGAACAATCTGTCTCAAAGAAGGTTGGTGCCAAGAGTAAATTATATGCCTACAAGAAGGTTCCCTACCTTACTCTCTACAAAAATTACGTTGAACTGCAGCAGGTGATTGTAAATTGTGATACCAAAAACACAGTGAGCACATTCCACACCAGTAAATGTATCTGTTTTTAATAACACTGATGACAGCGCTAGCGGATGAATTCGGAACTAATAACCTGAGTCCACGTAGCAAAACACTATATGCTATTTATAGCAAACACTTGATGTGTTTTGCTATAAAATGAGATCTCAACCAAATCTGTAAGTTATCTAAATAAATTTTTATATGCTTTTAAAGTTGTGAAGTCCTTTTTGAATCACCTGATATGATGAGAAAATATGATCAAATTATTATCAATATCTATTATTTCTCAAATTAATTATCCTAGTTGAGATACAATGCACATTGTCTCTCTTTTTTTACGTTGTTTGAAAGGGCTTATACGAACTAATATCAGGTTGTCCTCATGTTCAGGGATTTTCTGTATTCTCAACGTGCTACCAGAAAGGACACTTTCTGCTTAGTACACATCTTTAATATGGCTTTTTCTTCCTTATAAAAGGGGCATTCCCAAGACCTTGTTGCATGTGGACCTTAACAGTTTATACATTTTCTTCCTCAGCGCATGTGCTATCATCATGTCCGTACGGCTGTAACGTGCACAAACCTGTTCCTTTATGCAACCAATTTAGGTGTGACCAAAATCCTGACATTGGAGGCAGCATCAGGGGTTTGGTTCATATGGTCGCACATGAACAGAAAGGTAACCAATCTTTTATAGTCACGAACGGTCAGCTTGGAAAAGGTCAAAACTAACAATAATGTCGGTACATCGACACCATTCTCCCTTCTCATAATCCACTGCACAGAGATGACTGACCGTTGACAACTCTTCTGTAATTACAGGTAACTCAACATTAGCAAAGTCACGACAAAAGATCACTCCTTTGCTAAAATTTAGCTACGTATGGGGCTCTACTGTCACTTGGTCCATCCGTATAAAATTATGGGCTAGCAGTTTTCGGCATTGTTTTTCGTTATTAACTTCAACAAGCAGGGCGCCACTCCTGAGTTTTTTTTAACAGACTTTGGAGACCCACAATCTGTTACAATGCTCCTGTTTATTATGAAGGGTGAAATCTTTTCAAAGGATTTACCTTTCTTGTTGTATCTCAAAACAAGAAACCGTATAGAAGAAACTTTACCAATCTCCGTAACATTTCTAGTTTCTTTCTTAATAGCAGGGCCAGTGCTAGGCAGTAAGCGACAGTCTATGGCGAGAAAATTTAGGAGCGGCAAAACCGCCTAAACTACAGTGCAAAAGAAAATAAACACACCCACAAAAATATATTTCAATTACTTGAATCTAGAAAATAATATTATTATTCTACTATTTTTGTTTATTGTTTTAAAAATATATTTAAATTGTCTGAAAATAGTAAGTATAAGTATTAGTTTGTAAGATTATGGTCGTTAGCTCGTTAAAAATGTAAATCTTGTTTTTCAATAACACAATTTTCCGTAAATCTGTGTTAGTATTATGTAAGACAATGATACTATAATACAATAACCAAAAAAATGACATAATTGAATGTCTTAATTCAATAATGTCATTTTTCTGGCTAAGATGGTTCTTTTATAATCATGTTCTTTTATTTGAAAGCTGAAAGCGGCACTTTTTGGGTTTGCCTATGGCGGCAAAAACAGAAGGGCTGGCCCTGTCACTAGTTAAACCTCGGCCAACAACATCTGTCAAAGTCTCTTCAAACTCCCATTTTTGTTGGGTTTTTCAAGTGGACCAACAACCACTGTAAGATTTTTATTACAGACTACCATACGGCTCCCACAAATACTGGACCACTCCAACAGCGTGCACGTGTACTGGAGCTAGAGCTAAATACAACTGCCCCAGTTCTGGGCAACTGGGTTGCCCAGAAGACATCGTTCGAGACTCACTACGTAAAGCCATCCACCCACCGGCATGATAGTTTCCACCTTGGGTTACGATTGCGTTTCATAAAGTGTAGCAATACCACAGAGTGTAAGTGTAAAAAGAAATTGTGTAAGATATTGTTCTGTAGTTGTATAAGTGTATATGTTGTAATTTTGTAATTTGTACAGTGTATGTGTATCGTGTAAAGTGTTCTGCAGCTCTGTGTGTAGTGGGAAGAAAACCTGCAGAGGCTAGGGCCGTGGAGATGCCAACCTCCAAAGTCTTAAAGAATAAGACTCCCTGTCGGGGTTAGTATTTAGTATTCACCACAGTGGTAACATTGTATTAGCGTTTCTTGAAAGCGTGCAATTTTTCTTAATACTATTGTTGTGCAAACATATAAGTTCTTTTTTCTATTTTTTTTTTTAAATTAAAATTGTTTATTTTCATGCTTCTTTTTTCTGTTATGCATTTTTTACCTGTTTAAATGAGTAGTAAACCAAAAATATTGAAGACTTATCATTTTCATGAAGGATGGGAATGTGATTACTTCTTTATGGTAAATAATAAATGTTGTTGCTTAATATACAATGCCTCTGTAGCTATTACTAAAAAGGATAATCTGGAGAGGCATTTTTTAACTTTACATAATAAATATGAAACACATTATCCACAAAATAGTGACTTGAGAAGAAATAAAATTAGGGATCTTAAGACTCAATTAAGAAGTCAACAAAATATTTTAAAGAACCCAAGTTGAAATCACATATAGTAACTATTAGTCGCTAATGTAGTGACTATTAGTCACAGACTAAAATAAGCCTGTTATCATTCAAAGTAAGCTATATTTTAGCAAAAATATGTAAACCATTTTATAATGGGGAATTTATAAAAGAAACTTCTTTTAAAATGTCAAATTCACTTTTTAATTATTTTAGGAACAAAACTGAAACTATTGCTGTAATTAAATATCTACAATTGTCTCAAAATACTGTGCTACAGTGGATTGAGAGAATGAGTGAAAAATAAAATAAAAAACAGTTACACAACATTAAAAGATGTTTTTCCCTTCATTTTGATGAATCAACAGATATACATTTTATAGCACAATTGCTTATTTTATTCAAATGATTTTTAAACCATATGAATAGAAACATCTAAAGATATTACTTCTAAAGATAAATTGTTGAGTATGATTTCTTTGAAAGAAAGGACTATAGGTCTAGAATATTCAACTCTTTTAAAAACTTCCTCATTAATTTGAAACTTATCACTTTTTAGATTAATTTCAATTACAACAGATAGAGTAGGAGAATAACTCTATAGGAGTTTTTATAAATCTATGCCAAAATTATGATGAATCCCAAGTTTTTTGAGCTACCACTATAATTCATCAACAAGTGTTAGCCAGCAAAAGATTAAATACAAAAGAAATAATGGACATAGCATTCAAAATTGTTAATTCCATTTGAGGAAGTTACCTTCAGCAGTGTTCTTCTTCCAACTGAAATTTGATGATAGAGAGCCGCAATACAGGACAGCTGGTGGCTCAGTAGAAGTAAATTTCTGCAACAATATCGTGATTTTTTAGAAATAAAAATATTTCTCGAAGAGCAAGATCAAGCAAGAATGTGAAAATTTAAATGATGAAACTTGACTCAATGATTTCTTATAGATTTTACATTGAAATTAAGTGATTTAAATTAGAATTTCCAAGAAAAACAAAACAATAATTGAAATGATCAGTAACATTAATGCATACAAAACAAAATTTATTATGCTAATAGATCTTCAACAAAATTTGAATCTCTTTTCAAATATGTCTGATCACCTACAAAAAACATCAAAATTGTAATTATAATATTAAAAAATACATTGCAGAAATTAAAAAATGACTGAAAACTTTGAGGTCAGATTTAATAATTTTGAAAAAAGTTACTGTGCAGTAGCTGTCTTTTCCTTTTAAAAAGGATTTAAACGTAAAACATATTGCCACAAAAATTTCTATCAGTTAACTTAATATTGAAAACAATGTGTTACAAAACAAAATTATAACTCTACAAATTGATCTAACCTTACAAGTCAGAGCAATTCATCAGATTTCTGGAAATACTTCAGTTGAGAATTAATGATAAGATAGTAAAAAAATTTAATCTGTATTTTTTCTTTGGCTACTTTTTAATTACTAAATATTATTAATAAAATATCATATTGGTTTAATACCCCTCTCCCATTGTCACTTACAAAAACCGGGCAACTATTTAAAACTCTTTTTTTTTATTTTTCAATAACAGCATGAATTGAATCCCCTTCGTTCTATGTATGTCCAGTTATTAAATATTTATGTGTAATTGACTGGATATTCAAAGTTTAAATGCAACGTATATAAAGGCAAACTAAAAATTTGTTTTTGTTTTGTACATAACAATTGTCATTATAAGATATTATGTTCTTACTATGGCAATGATCTTTTATGAAGTGATACACACAACTACCTATTTCAGATGCTCCTCTTCCTCCAATACCTTCATGCCAGAAGTAACAGAATCCATTCTTCTCCGTCACATCAAACACTGTAAAATTGTAACATGAAAGTTTTCGTTTGTAGTAAAACAATGAAACATTTCCTCATGGAATAGGTAACACTGCCTGCATATCATATGTACAAAGCATCAAATCATCTTCACTCTTAACTAATTCTATATCTTTCTCTTTCTCTTGTCGGCTAAGTTTCTTTTCTTCATCGTGTTCAATAAATTTTTCTTTGTTCTCTGTGATATTAGACTCATTCATATTTTTTCTTGTTTCACAAAGCATACACTGGTCTTTTTTTGGTATAAAAAGAGATATTAAATTCATTTTGGAATATACTGTTGTAAATATTGAACTTTACAAAGTGTTCTTTGGTTGTAATACATTTTTCTTTATACATCTTGTACATTAGCGATACATTTAAGCTTCCATCAACGTACTCTTTTTTTGAGTCTTTGCGGCAATAATGAGAGTGTATTCTCGGAAACGACTTTATGTGGTTACGTATTCCGTCCTTTACAATTTCCTCAACAGATTTCTTGACGTGCTTACCCTGTCTACTAATTTCAGCTACACCATCTGCCTGGTTTTCTTTACAGTTGACTGAATAACTTTATTACTTATATTAAGTGTTCATGAAAAATAATTTACACACTTTAATATTTTTATCTTCAACTACAAAGGAATATGCATAATTTAATGATCTAGCACTTTCGCTTCTGGCATATCTATATTTTGGCTCAATTGTTGCCATTTGTTTTGAGATGTAATCCCTTTGATGATTAACATCACCTAACCTCCAATAGGACTGTAATAACTCGCTGTCTCTGTAAATGTGAAATTTTATCACTGCAAGATAACCTACATTTAGTATTGCAAGGTGGGTGTAATGTTCTTTCTGAAATCTCTTTACCAGAAGCACTAACATAACGTTTTCCAGAATTTCTCCTTATTTTGCTACATTTTTATTCCACTCAGAACACTTACACTTGCGTTTTCTTGATAATTCGCCTTTTCCACCTTCCTTAAGTGGTGTAATTTCAGATGATTGTGTCATAGAAAGATGAGTTTCTAGCTTCAGTGGTTTGTGTTGTAGGAGGATTACTACCTTCATCAGAAGATGAGTTCGTAGGTTCATCTGGAATATAGTCCTTATCCATGTCTTTGTCGTCGCTGTCACTTGAAGAAGACAATTCAGTTTCAGCTACTACATTTTGCCCACACAACCATAACCATTTTATATATTGAACCATTTTTTTCTACACAACCTAAAACAGAAAGAAAACAAACTTTGTGAACATTGTTGGTTTACTAAAATATTTTTTTTTTTCATTATATTTAGTAAAATGTTTGCACATCTCCAATAGGAGTCTGACAGTAAATTGCTGGGATACACTACTAGCTGATTTATGCTTTTTTATTCAGCAGTGTGTTGCACCCCTCAAGGATTGAGAATACTAGAATATGACTGTGGAGATCATTGTATTGACCACATAATACTGCTGTATATAGTAAAGTGGATGTGAAATCAGCCGCTTGCAGGTAGGCTTAGGCTCTCATAGAGCTGTTTGTGCCATTAAACAAAGAAACAAGTTTTGCAGTTGATTATGGGAACTTCCAATAACACATAAATACTGGTATCTAAAATAAGTCCCTCTTTTCGTCAGTTCTTCCAATAATTCATATTTCATAATCACGTTTCTTGGCACAGGTTGCAATTCAGTAAGTACCAGTACTGTTGTTTCTGTAGGACTTATTTCATTCTCTTCCACTTCAGTAACAGTTGATGTAGGCCTAACATAAGATACATCCGAAAGAGAAACAAAAGATTATAGGCTCAACAATATAATAATTATCTTCAACAAATTTCATGTGCAAGTGCCAACTTGCACACGATATAGGTATACATACTTACCTATAGGCCTATGTACTTACATAATTACAGATCTCATTCATTAAAACTAATTATTGTCTTCATTCATAAAGTAACCACAATTATAGAAATGTTACACTATTTCATTCCAAATGAACTTTAATTGAAACAAATCCGTTTATTATAATTTATGTTAACAAATAAACTGGTTAGGTTATACTACTAATTTTGCTTTACACATAAATATTTCAGTAGTGTCATTAAAAGATTAATTTGTCTTAATTTTTTTTTTAAATTCATAATAAATGAAGTAACATATTATGTGCATTATAAAGTAGCTATAAAATTGTAAAATAAGTTGAACAGCTGTAAAACATCTTGTTACTTGGCTATATAGGGAAAGCTTCATGTTCAATTGAACCATAAGATAGATTTTGTAAAGGATTTTAGGATGTTTTATTCCAAATTAATTAGGTTCCATTAATCACAACCAAAATTTACAATAAATTATTATAATATTACAGATCTAGATTACGTCTGAAAGATCTGATCAATAATAAAACAATAAAAAAACTTACCTTCAAACTCATCATAAAGAGAATTAATTTAAACTAAGTTGAATTAAGTTGAACTATTCTTCTGCCTCTCGATAATATTATATCATTTTTTATGTGATTAGTTGACATTTTCGAACAAATAATCCAATCTTTACTAAACAAACAACCAAACATCCTAAAACAAAACCTCAGACTTATTACAACTATAGTGCTCACTGCTGCCACAAGTGGTAAAAATCAGAAGTAACTTTTAGATCTATACTGCACTATCTTGACTTGTAGCAGTATAGAACTACAAGTAATATTGAGTTATAACAGAGTACAACTTCAATTCAAAATGTAGCCACTATAGAACTGTACAAAATGACAAATTCGTAAAACTTCTTAAAAGCTTTATCTGCTTTCACACAATGTGCATTAAAATTTTGACTTATATCAGTATAGAACATCATAGAGCAAGCCGTAACAATTAATATTTGATATAATTAACTAAAAATTGATATTTTTTGAGTTGCAGCACTATAGAACTCAGCCATCGACATATAGAAGTTGGTGGTCGGTCACTCCTGATATACAGGACCTCCACGTATACCTTCCATCTTTCATCTCATGTAGCATTTTATCATCCTTATCCTCAATCTCTCTCATTTTACTATTTCCTTTTTACTTATCTCATGTAATGCTCTTCATATTCTGATATATCATACCATACTGGCCTTTCTTTTCTACAACCTTAATATCAACCATCTTTTCCTAGCTTTTTGTGTTTTCCTTCTAAATTTATTAATTTTTGATTGATTTCTCTTTCACTTCATATGAAATACACTCCTTTATTTTCAAATTTACCACTAAGGGTATGTTGGATGAATTATTTTTTATGTGTTTTGATTTCTCTAATATTCTTTGATACTTTTGCCCCTCTTTTAAATTTTGGTTTTTCTTGGAATTTTCAGTTTTCATCTTTTAGTAGTTCTCTAAGATAGGTTCTACTTTCAATTATTTCATCTGTAATATTTAATTGAACTCTTGTTGGATTTTTTTGAACCATTAACTCTTAGCGTTTCTATTTTTGAAATATCTAAATAACTGTTTTACAAGTCTATTAATGTTCATTCTAAAAATATGACTATAGAAACTGATTCTCCTTTTTTTCATGATGTCTAAATTTTTTTCAATTTTTAGATACAGGTTTTTATTGGGAATTAATTTCGTCTCATTATATTTTCGCCCTAAAATTTTTCTTTTCTAAGGTGTCTAGAATTCCTTTATTGCTTAGCATTATAGTTTCAGCTATGTATAGAGTTTTGTTTTATTACTGCTTTATAGTGTCTAATATTTGAGTACCATGATAGCGACTCTTGTTATGTGTTTTTAGTTAGTTGAAATGCTAGTTCCATTCTTTATGTTCTAGATTCTATTTTTTTTCTTTTCTAATACATTCCATGTGATCCATTCACCTAGATATTTAGTGTTCTACTCCTTTATGTTTCTGTTTGTTAATTTCCAAATTTTTGTGCAAGTTATTAATATTTTAGTGTTTTTGAAGAAGTTGAGTCCTATTTTGGCTCTTTCTGTAATTCTGTTTTTTTGCTTAGACTTTCTTTAGCTATATATCCTGTATCATCTGCAAATGCTAAACAGTTCCATTTTAGCACTTTAATCCCTATTTTAATCGCATTATTTCCTTTTAAGCTTTGGTTCCATTCTGTAACTAAATTTTCTAGTCCATAATACAATAAAAGTGATGATAATCCATCATTTTATTTGACTCAATTTTGATTAGAAATGGTTATAATAACACTCCTTTAAATTTTACTTTAGAATTTGAGTCTGTTAAGGTAGTTTTGATTATAATTGTGGAAGGACTAATTCTTTTAGTGTTGATATTAGGGAAGTTCTATCAATGAAGTCACATGATTTTGAAGGTCAATGAATGTTTTTACATATGTTTTATTTGTAAGTTTACAATAATTCATAATATTTTTAAGGTTAAAAATTTGTTTGAAAAAAAAAATCGCCTAAATAATCTCCAACTTGGGAATCTAGTTGTGGTTCTGCTCAGTTTAGTAATGCTTTTGAAAGTATTTTGTGAAGTGATTGTATTAAAGATGTTTTTTCCAGTCTGATGCTATTTTTTCTTTTTCCTTTAAGTTAAAGTTGTAAATTTTACAATGAAAAAAAAGAATTAGTATTAACATTAAGATTTAATTTTTTACAAAATCTTAAAAATCATAATTATAATCTGCTTAAGAGACTGTTAAAGATTTCCTTCAAAAATTCTCTAAATTAATTTCTATCTCTACTGAATTTATGTTGCAGTAAAATAATTGCACTACTGCACATATAATTAAGGTTTCTTTTTACACCTCCATGTATTCCGTTAAACAGTTTAGTAATTTCTTTACTTTTACTATAATTTTCTTCATCTTATAAGTATCAAGGTTTAACTGAATAATCAAAATTGATGGTAGATTAATCATGAACAAATCACAAAACAACAGATGAGACTATTCTACTAAATTTTTTTTCTGAAAATTAGAAGCAATTCCTAAAAGACACATCATCATTGAGACTAACAATATAGGTTTCACAAATTATGTTAAACCAACAATTAAAATAAATTTTATTGTTTTTCTTGAAAATGACATATTTATTTTTCAAAAAATACAAGGGAAGTTCAATTACCCACAGTAACTGATGCAAAAATTATCTTGCACATTCACATTCTCGGTTTATGGACTTTACTATTTACTATTAATTTGTTTACTGGGGAAAATTGAACGATTAACATAAATTTCAATTGCTACCATATGTTGAGATATGTATCATATTCATATATTACAAAGATATAACTCGTTTAAAATTTTTCTAGATTTGCATATTAAAATAAAAGTTATATTGGTACTGTAATAATTTATCGGTGAAAATAAAACAAGAAATAATGAATAATTTAACAGCAGTCTCACAAAATTGTAATCATTATTTATACCAAAAAATATTTTGTTCATTGATAAGCTCATGGCAACCTTTCTAAGGATTTAGGATTACCTCTTGTCAATGTAAGTGCATACTAATGAGTAGCATACAGTGAGCTTACTGTATGTACAATTCTTAATTATTGGCACTTGAGTACACGGCTTTTTTACATGGTCTCAGTAAAATTGAAAGCATCATATAAAATCAGTTCCTGCCGATTAAACCTGATGCAACATGAAGTCTAGCTTCACACCTAGACTGCTAAAATGTCAAGAATGAGAAGTCTTGCCTGTTAAGAGCCATTCAGTTATTCCCGACTGACTTAAATGGTTCTTTAACTTAGATTAAGATAGAGACCCTATCTATCTGACAGGTTAGTGCATCTTAAAAAAACATGATAACTTTTCAAAAATATTCAATTTTTTGTCGATCGCAAATACATTTAGCAATACTGAACCGAGAATGCTTTTATAGTAGCAGTAGCTTTTGCAAGCGACTGGGCCTTTTAAATTAAATTTTACAATTTATCTGTTGATTTTAAACAGCTTATGTTTGCATGCAATACCCTTATTCATTATGTTATAATTATGAAACTTACTTAAAGAATAAAATGTTGTTTCATTGTTGAGTAATAAAACCATTTTCTTTTCTGAGCGTAACTTTGACTGTTCTAAATTTTAAAAATTAGTTTTAAATAATAAAATCAGAAAGCATATCACAGAAAAATTTGATTTCCCATATGCGAGATAATATACCCATATATATGGGTATACTTATACCGTACACGGTTATTGTAGAAAGGTACCGTTTGAATTTTGCTAGTTGGACCTAATTATTCAGTCAACTAAAGTATATCAAGAAGAAAGGTGAAACTAACAGGTGTCATGTAGTTTCACCGGATGAGATGCTATTCATTCCTAAAACAGACATAACCACTCCAAAAATAAAATTGTCCCACGACAGGTTTATTAAGGAAATTTAAGAGCAAGGTGGTTTACAGTTTCCGTCTTCACTGACTAAACACACTGTTTAGTCAGTGGCATTTGGCATGCCAAATCTATAAATGCAGAAACTATTCAGATACAAGAGACACCTTCACAATCCTCAATGTAGCTACTAGTTTTATAGTGAACATAGTTATTCAATGAGAAAGAAACTCTGAACAGAGTATCTTGTACAGGAGATGCTTTACTTGCATCACAGGCAAAAGAAATATTGAGATATAGATAAGCATCAAATATACCCCGAAAATGGATTCTTCAACAGAGTAATAATGTACTCATTAGGAAAAAACTGTGATCGACTCTTTTGCCATTTGTTGTTAAATATGTGTCACTAAAGTGAAGATTATAAATTTATAGTTAGATAAATAAGTATATGTTACATAGAAAATATGCTTATTATATAACACATAACTATAAATCTTTTTCAATCTGAATATGAATAAATTTAATCTAATAAAAATTAATTTGAATTTACATAAATTTTTAAAAGAGGAGTTTTATGATCACGATAAACAGAACTGTAGTCGCCTTTCTTGGTAAGAGTATAAAATTTACATTCAAATTTCTGAATCATACCTGAATGTAATTTTAACAGAAAGCTGTTAAAAAGAATTTTTTATTCTATTATGGTACAAGAAGATTCAACCGACTTATGTTATGGTGCCACTGGCAACTAATTACTTCATTATATGAGAGAGGTCCTGAAATAAAATGTTTCTTACAAAGAGAACATTTTGAACACAAAGATAACATTTTTACTTCTGCAAATGAAATAAACGCAATCATTTTAATTAAAAATGGATCTAAGTAGAAAAGAAAATCCAAGAAATCAAAAAATTTATATTTTATATTTATATTTTGAGTTTATATTTAGTAATAGTGATTGTACAATAAAGCAGTTTAATAATGCAATCAAATTTACAGGTTCAGAGAACAATTATTATTAACCCTTAACTGGCATGGTGGGGTCTTTTTTGACCCAGACAAATGTTTTTCAAATTTTTTTTAGGTTAGTAAGCCAGGAAGCTGAATCTCCATGTATTCTCCTAGTTTGGTAGTCTATTAAAGATGGTGATCAAATCAGATATGTGCCGCGTCCTGCTACCTCCATTTAGACCCCGTCATGCTAATTACGCTACCTTTTTGCTGACGTTACTATTATTGCTTCAGGTATTACTTCTTGCTGACTTGTGAATTAATATTCAAGTAAATATAGATACAGACAATTTAAGAAGTGAATTTGACAGACTATTAGATGAAAGTTTATCTGATATTGATTTTACGTCTGATTTCTCTGATGCGCTGAAAAATAAGGGTTTGACTTATGTTGGTACCATAAAAAAAAAACAAACTAGAAATTTCTTGCAGTTTCTTTCCTGATAAAAAAGAAAACTATACATCAGTGAGTTTGCTTTCACAGCAGATAAAACTCTTGTATCCTATGAGCCACAAAAAAAAATCCCACTGTAATATTGATTTCTTCAATGCACCATGATCCAGAATCGAGAAGATAAAAAAACAGAAATAATAGATTTTTAAAATATCACCAAAGTTGGAGTAGATAGTCTAGATCAAAAAAGGTTCGTGTATTTGGTAGGTCGTTGCAGTTGGTTGTATGGAAAGGCGAGAATTTCTCTTATCACTTGGAAGATAACTCATAAACAGCCATTTGATTCTGTGATCTCAAAAACAGAACCTACCCGAAGAACATCGATCTGTAATATTTAAGAGTCTGGGAAGAGATGAAGAGGTTACAGAAACTTGCAGGTCTGAACAGGATCCAGGCCCTTCAAAAAGGTGAAGGTATCATCTGTGTTCAAGAAGTAAAAACAAGAAATACACCGAAAGGTGTTCTAAATGTTCAGAAGGTGTTTGCAAGGAGCACAGTACTAACGAAATAGTCTGTATATACTGTAAAAACTGATGAGAAAAAAAATTTTTTTTAAATGTTACTGCTGGCCATCCAAAGTTTTCATGTAGAGATATTTTGTTTATTTTTTTTAATAGCAGTCAAAGAATATGTTTAAAATTTACAAAAATACAGAAATTAAGTTAAAATAGTTTCAGTTTTTTAAGAAAAGTTGTTTTACTTAGGGTCTACAAAAAAAACACAGTGTTTTTTAATTTATTCTAAAAAATATTAATTAAAATAAGCGAAAAATACTCTGACTTGTAAAATTTTAAAATAAAATATTGCAAATAATGTATAAATAAAAAAATAGTAACTACTTTGGTGAGCTGCTTTGGTAGTAGCTACTTTGGTGAGTTAAGGAAAAGCTTGGGGTAAAAAATACCCCACCCGATATGTGATATTTTTTCACCATACCAGTTACAGGTTAACCTCTAAAATTAAAACTCATTAGAGGTTGAAAAGTGAAAATAAAAATCTCCACAAATCATACCCTCTTAAAAATATGATTTGAATTCAGAACTAGCTGCAAGAAAAATTGGTTTTCTTTATTAAAAAAAAACAAAC
The DNA here is from genome assembly GCF_047948215.1 of Lycorma delicatula. Lineage (NCBI taxonomy): Eukaryota > Metazoa > Arthropoda > Insecta > Hemiptera > Fulgoridae > Lycorma > Lycorma delicatula. The sequence continues at coordinate 222,449,954 of NC_134456.1, read as the reverse complement.
TTAAGAGTATAAAAGGTGGGTAGACGACAACTTTTTTATTCCATATTATTTAAGCATCACATAACTGAAAGACTTAATCATTAGTGCAAGTTATAATTACTGCATTATTTACTTACTTTAATAGATTCACCTGCTTCTATCAGTGTTCCATCGCTCTCAAGCTTAGTTTGCTTTATGATGACGACTAATGAGAGAGTATTAAGATATTTTGCCAACAGAAAATGACCAACTTTACACAGTTATAACTTAAATGATACAAAATCTAATTAAGAAAAATGCTCCATTGATACAACAAAAATTAAAATAATACATTCAAACAAACCAACTTTATTCATTAATAACAATCTAAATAATTCTTTGGCCTTTATACATATAACATTTTTAAATCCTTATTCTAAAAGACCTTATGATTAAACAATACAAAAATATCTCATGAAGTAGTAAAACACATTTTTCTTTTACATAAAACAAATGTTTATAAAGATTAAATTTTTTCCACATTTTTTCAGTCTATAAGAAATTTAAAACAACTCAAGTGATTTAACGATTTATTGAAATATATAATATACAGTTATTTTATTTAAAAAAAACAAAAAACACAATAGAATAAATAAAGTTAAATAAAAATCAGTATCTAACTAATTAAGTAATAAATGCACATATTTTTTATAGCTGTAAAAAAAATTGAATACTAGGATTATGAGATGAATTAACAAATATGTAACAAGAAATAAATCTAAAATCAGACAGAAAGCATTAACCAAATCTCCCTTAAAAAAAAACATTAAAAAGTTTGTACGTACATCATACACAATAAAAGAATATAAACCACTTACCAACAAATACAAAAATTTATCTCAATAGCCTCCATAATTTAATGCGATCACGCATTTTTATTTCTTTTTTTTTAATATCAGGCAATTCAAAAAGGACTTCACAATTTTAAAAGCATATAAACATTTATTGAGATAACTTATTGATTCGGTTGAAGTCTCATTTCATAGCAATTTAACACATTCAAGTTTTGACTCACACGCTTTATTAGTATCAAATTTGGACACCAGAATTGCTAAAAATGGATATATTTACTGGTTCAGAATGTGGTCGCTGTGTTTTGGTTTCACAATTTGTAGTCAGCAACTAGATTGCAACATGATTTTCATAGAGAGTAAGGTAGGGAACTTCAAAGTACGCACAAAATTTACTCTTGGCACCAAACCTTCGTTGAGTCAGGTTATTCTGTTAGACGTACAAAATAACCAGGACATCCGCGTGCTTCTGAAGCTGCTGTGGGACAATTTGGTGAAAGATTTGTATCTAGCACAAAGAAATCATCTTAACGTGCTTCATGTGAGACTGCAGTTCAATGTAATTTTTTTTATCTAGACATGCTTCAAAATTTTCTAATTCCTCGGTTAGATGATGATGATGACCAAACCTGCCATTACTATCAGCAAGATGGGGCATCACCTTACTACTGCCTAGAAGTCTGAGATTTTCTTGATACACAATTCCCAAGTCGGAGAATTGGTCATAAAGGTCCAACTGCATAGCTTACTTCCCAGATTTGACCCCGCTACATTTTTTTTTGTGGGTTTCATTAAAAATCAAGTTTATATACTATCTTTGCCTGCTGATCTTGTTGAGCTAAGAATTTGAATTATTGCCACAGCTGCAAAGGTAACACCTGACTTGCTAGGTACACTCTGGAATGAAACTGACTTCAGGTGGGATGTATGTCACATTACAAATGTAAGCCGTATCGAATCAATGTGAATGTTGGATGACAAACTTTATGTTATTCTATGAAATGAAACCTCAACAAAATCTGTAAGTAATCTCAATAAATTATGAGCTTTTACATTTGTGTAGTCCTTTTTGAATTACCTGGTACTGTGTTAAATGTATAAGTAGTATCTAATACTTCCTGGAGTAACAGCCAAAAGGTAAAACAAGAGAAATATAGTAAAAATGTTTTTTTCGTAGTTAATTAAATAAATCCATTATCAGCAATCTGGTTATAAATTTTAATAGTCCAGCAAAAAATAGAGATTGAAAGAATTACTTGAGAAATCTTGGAAGGAAGAAGGCAAACTGTTTAAACATCCCAACCCCGTAGGGGGAAGACACCCACCTTGTGACATTATTGGTTGCCACAACACCCCCTCCGTTCCAGAAACTGTTTAAACAACTACTTTTGGCTAAATTAAAAATTTAAACTATTTAATCTTTACTATTTGTTGTCTATTTTCTTTTTTTTCTGTTTAGCCTCTGGGAATCACCATCAGGTACTACTTCAGAGAATGAATGAGGATGATATGTATGACTGTAAATGAAGTGTTGTCTTGTACAGTCAGGTCAACCATTTCTGAGATGCGAGTTTAATTGAAACCCGACCACCAAAGAACACCGGTATCCATGATCTAGTATTCAAATCCATATAAAAGAAACTGCCTTTACTAGGTTTGAATGTTGGAGCTCTCGACTTTGAAAACCAGCTGATTTGCAAAGATGCGTTTATCACTAGACCAACCCGGTGGGTTACTATTTGTTGTCCATGAATCTTTAAATGTACTGAGAACTGCACATGGTATCATATATTTGAAATGTGTTTTATATAAGTTTTTTACATTCATTAGATTTTGTGATATATTTTTTAAGGAAAACGATCTTGAATATGCAAACTGCTTCATAAATTTCATCTTCTCAGATGAAATTTAGAAAATAGATTAGGGAAAAACATTACACTTTCATGAAATCTGGAGACTTTGAATGGATTAATTTCAGTGTTTTATTAATGTTTTTTTTAAAATAATCTCATCCTTCCACACAAGAAAGCATGACAGATTCTGTACAATTAAAAAAAAACCTTAATCACACATTTAAAGTTTGAATTAGTATTTGCTTACTGATCCAATAAAAATCAAATGATCAGATTTAAAAAGTAATTACTCATAAAACACTGACTACCGTACATGAATATGAGATGAGTACAGACAGAGAACTTGGATTAGTTAAGGGTTTACCTACTTTGGTGTTATGTTCGTTATCCTGTTATAAAGCGTACAGGAGATCTGAACAAAAATGAATTGCAACAACTTGTGGTATTTTAGATGTGATGTTTAAGATAGTATTAAACAAATCCTTGAGTGATCTGTAACTGTGAAATACTTTAATATCTTTTTAGAGATTCTGTTCAAAATTTACTCATCCTTATTATGTGCAACATTAAGAAAAGAAAACTAAAATATTTATTTTGAACATGTGATGAAGGCATTAAAAGAGAAGAGTTGGAGGCGGTTGAAATACTATAGAATATGATTTAAGGAAAATATATAATGCAAAAATGATCCAATAAAAAAAAAGACATCAAATTAAACAACTTATTTGACTGGTATGATACCTGTTTACTCTACTTCTGAAATGAGTTGGCTGCAATTCTTTACTGCCAACAGAAATTCAAAGGTTATCATGACAACTGTTCTAAAAGGCCATGGAAGATAAATAAAATAGATGAATTTGTAGATTTAAATGAATTCATACTTTCATTTTGTTTTTAAGAAGTGTCTTTTAATTAATTTAAATTTTGTAATAATTTTTTTAAAAATTGTTCACAAAATCTTTGTTTTGTACAGAAATTAGTTTGTTTTCTTTTTGATGAATAAACCACAGAACAGTAATCATATATAAACTTATATAGTGGATGGACTTCATATTGATAATTCTACAACAAAACTGAGTAATGAAAATGAGTATTTTGGAAAATCAAGATAAAAAACAATCAACTTGTTATGTCATTAACAAGAAAATGACCACACATCATTTTCTATATTTTCAAATAAAACTATATAGAAGCAGAAAGAGCACACACACACCCACACACATATATTTTTTTCTTTGCTAAAATTGATCCTTTTGAGATCATTTTCCTCTGCACTATACAACTTATATTAATCTGATTAACCTAAGTACAGAATAATTATATTATATTACATTATTCTGCACTTTGGCTGATCAGATATATATATATATATATACGATATATTGTGTTGTGGTAAGTTTAAATACCACCACTACCACCAAGTACAACAACAATAAACTTATAAGTAACCCATAAAAAACTGCTACAATTTCTTGTAAATATTAAGGAGAAAATGAACTACCTAACCATCCTCTTTCAAAATGCATAGCATTAAAAATAGGGGTTACATCTTTGTATCTATCGCAATGGTAATCAGTTTTAAAAAAATATAAATAAACATTCTATAAATTTTATTAAAAATAGTACTAATTAACAACAGTTTTAACAATAAAACAACATTATGCTAATAGTTCCACAAAGTAACCATCATAATTTTTACACTCTTTAGCATAGTCAGGATATGCTTATTATTCAACAGTTAAGGAATATTATGCACATTTTTACAGAAATAGTCCCTCAGAAAAATATAAAATGTATAAAAATATATTATTAAATAACGCAAAATTAAAATCATTAAATACAAGTCAGATAAGATAAACAAATACACACTTGCAATAAAATATTTTGTTTTATATTACCATAACAGTACTATTTGATATGAATTATTTTTGAAAATCATTTATGAAAGTTAATGATAAAATGATAACGTTAGCTAAAATCCAGATTTAATAAACGTTTTGGTCATCAGAATTTTAAAAGCTATACATGCAAGTTACATTACAACAATATACACTGATTATTACATCAATATTTGAAGTGGCGATTGTTAAAAAAAAAATATATATATATAGAACATAATATGAACAAAAAAGTTTATGTACAGTGTAGATCCTCTCTCATATTTAAAAGTTTTCAGAATGCAAAAAAAGGTAATAGTGAATTAGTGCAACAGTAAAATAACTTATATTTTTCTTTAATATAAATAATAAAGAAAAATAACAAAAACAGAAAAATAAGAAATCAACATACAAATTAATTAATTTTTTTTAAATTTAATTATTTTACGTTTAAGGTAATTAAGATCAAGGTGTAAACCTAAGAGTGCTTGAAGTCAATATCATTATTGAACTCGAATTGCAGAAAAATTTTCTTTGGATCTTCTAGTGATCTATAAACGGTACAAACTAAGGGTTATAGTGGATAGAGCCAATTTTAATACAAAAACTAACTCGTGTTATGTTTTTAACTACCAAAATTAAGAAATAAAATGAACCAAAATTCTTCAACCTATTTTACAATAGCAAGTAAATCTTTTAAATATTTGTTATAATTGATTATGAACAATTTTTTGCATAGTACTTAATCCAGTTTAATGTGTAAAGATTTAGTGCCATTTTAAAAATAATTAGGTTAATTAATAATTTTATAATAATTAAGTTAATTTATGACAGTAATATACTGTAAATCTTTTAATTTACCTTTTCAAATGTATCTGTCTACATACCTTTTTAAATTTAAAATTAATGCACTTAAAATAAAATTTGACTGTAGTAGAAACAGTATTATAAAAATAATTTTCATCATTATTTATTTACGATTAACTTTGTTTTGACTACTTGACATCTTAAATGGTATCTAAAATTAAATGTTACGTCATGTAATTTTACATATTTATACCGAGCGGGCGGCAATTAACTTCCTATTGAAAATTGTTTATAACTTTTTTAATACTTACTCAATTCTCATGAAACAAAATGCTTTTTGTTCCTTACAATGGTAGAATTTATTACATGATATCTCATTTATATCCTTGCAGATACCAGTGGTGGACCATGGCGCAATGTCCAACCATGCGTTAGTGGGCTCAGCTGGCATCCTGTTATGAAGTATGGCAGTCCATGTTATAAATATTGAGATGGTGGCAAAGTGTAAACAACCTCGTGCCTTGGTAAACGCAAATGCTGGTTGGGACGTCATGGCCCTCTTGAATGGCCAGCAAGGAGCCCGGTCAGGGCTCCTTGCCCTGAGTGTTAGGTCATAACACTCTGCGACTTCTTCCTCTGGAGGTGACCGAAAGAGTTAATCGCACAAAACCAAACTCTTGAATCAGAAACATAATGCTGGATTATCGGCAGAAGTCTGTCGCAAACATCTCCATCCATTTACAAAAACCGGTGGATAATGGTGATCTTTATGTGAAATTTTAGCAATGCATAACAATTCTACCATTGTAAGGAACAACATGTTTTTTGTTTCAGTAAAATTAGTTAAGTATTAAAAAAGTAAAAAACTATTTTCAATAGGGAGTTAATTCCCATCCATTCAATGTAATGTTAATTTCAAAGCATTACATACAGATCAAGATTCATTATTTTTATAATATGGTTAACTTATTTGTTTTTCTTATTTTGAGAATTCGGCATAAATCTTATAAAACTTATATTTACAAAACAATTGAATAAAGTACAATTACAGTGAAGAAAACCAGTTCATCAGATGAAAAACTTACTATTAACATCGGTATAAGGTTATTTCAATATTCTTCTTTAATGCGAAAGCAAATTTATACTTAAAAATATGTAAAGAAACAAACACATGTTAACTTGTACAGGTGTATCTATCTACATTAACCTCAGAGGTGAGCCAATTACGTATCAATAAAGAAAACTTTCAGATGCACATTACAGTTTGCAATAAATGAGATCAGCATTTGGATATATATATCCCTCTAATTCTTTGTAGTAATTTTAAGTTGATTACTGGTGTAGATTAGCTAACAACACATGTAAACAAACTCTTAAGAGTTTTACAAAAGAACACAGCTCTACACTTTGTAGATATCAACTAACTTTACACTGTCTTTAACAAAATTATCGCAGAACAATTCTCTGTTAAAACTATTGAAATAACTTATTTTTTAATTTAATAATCTTATCTAAGTTTATAAAAAAAATCCATATTTTATTACTTTGGATTTAATTTATAAATATAATCAAAAACCGATTAGTAACAAGATGTAATATAGGAAAATAAATAACATCAACATAAACATAACAACTAATACATAAAATAGCTGCAAATAAATTCTTAACAACATAAAATCAATACAGTAAACCAACATAAAAAATAAATATTGCACTGAAACTTAATATGGGATTTATTTAATTTAAAACAAGGTAAAATAATAATAATAATATTAACAACAACAAAAGATATAATTATTTTTATTACATTAATAATTATCATTATTAAGTTCTGCTAAAAAATTATTATGAATACAAAATCATGAATGGAAATACTTTATTTCTGAAAAAGAAAAATACACTCTTTTTTCAGACAGAAAAAAAAAGAACATTTAATTTATAGCTGAAGTAACATAAATTGACGACTCATAATAAAACAATTGCTGAAAAACCAAAAAACTTCAGCCACAATGCTGGTTCCACATATAAATTTAAAAAAAATCTAATCAGGACCAATCATCAAGTCATCATATTTCTGTCATTCATTCGTTCTAAGTTATTTTTATATTATATGCAAATTAATTTTTTCAGAATGAGATTAATACCATTCGGCAAAATTAAACAGTTTCATAAACAACGATTTTTATTTTTTTTGTGTAACATCTACCACCCACCACCTAATTTATTGTTACTATATACTCAAGACTCAAAAAAATAAACCTGTTTTATAACTCTTAGGTAAAAACATACTTATCGCTTTCCTCAAGATATAAGTCTCAAGTTTGAAATATTTCAATTTTATGGAAGTTTTGTTTAAATAAACATACAAAATTTTAAGCGATTAAAAAAACATGAATTAGATTTATATTAAATAAAGAAAAAAAAAAATAAAAATAAAACCTAAAAAAATGTTGACAGAAATCCATCAATTTTACCAAAAATTCTTTGAAAAATCTTCGTGTGTAATATGTATATTTTGAAGGCCAATGATAACTGTCACTTAATGTTCAATCACTTCTGCAGAATACTAAACTATCTAAAAAATTTTAAATGAGATTAAATTATTTGTGTAAAAGAAACCGCAATTAAAATATTTATGGCGCAAACACTTAAAACCCACCTAAGAGAGTTAATAGAATGTATCATAATGTTAAATACTACAAATCCTACCTCATCACCAGTATTACTAAAAAAAAAAAAAAAAGTTGAAAGCAAACAGTCTAGAAAAGATTGTTTATAACGTTAAGATAGTCTAATTAACGATTGCTTTCATAACATAACCATGAGAAAAAGGAATTTATGAAATAAGTTTACTTCAGGAAATACAAAGAGAATATTTTGTTTCTGATAAAACAGTGTTCTATTCTATAAACAGAAGTTTTAATATGTTTATTCATCCCTCATACAAATACGCACATGAACAGTTATACAGCCTAACACGAATGAAATAATTAGTATATAAATAAATATAATTTGTTTTCTTTGCAAATGCACTCGCACCAGGAATGTATAAAAATAGATACTATTCCAAATTCATAAAATATATATTAGAACACAACTCACTAAAATATATTTTTTGTCTATAAAAATATAAAGTAAAAATATCTCTTTCAGTTTAATAAATATTAAAATACCTCTTCAAATATATTTCATTAAATATTTCATACTTGTTTCAATATTAAAAGTAACCGCATGTACAAATTACAGACTACTGACCAGACATTTATAAAATAATAAAATAAATGTGGACATAAGAAAATTAAATAGATACTTTTTCATAATCTTTCTTTTCCTTCAAGAATGCTTGAATAAAGTTCAGTTGTTAATGGCACAAATGTTTTATTTTTTCTAAAATAAAGCGCATCTTTAATTCTTTCTGGATTAAATCCCTCTGCTTGAAGATCAACTTTTTTCAACTTAAATGTACCGGTCAACTCTACACTCTCTAATATACGAATAAATAATGGTCGAGCATATGATGGAAGTTCCTGATCAAGACCATTTGCTAAAGTGTTAAAATCTATTTGATTTTCGGGATCTGCAATAGCTACCATACCTGCTTTTCCTTCCATATCGCCAATCTGTAAATTAAACAATATATATAATTTTAAAAAAAGCCTAATTTAATTTTTAGAAATACCGTAAATATTTTTAAAATTTAAGATTCATGTCCACTACAGATGGCAGGGAAGATTATAAAAATTTGAATATTTTTAATGACAAAGAGAAGCAAATTTATCTTTAATAAACTTTTTTTACTAATAACATAATAATTTCTAGTTATAATCTTCAGTAGCTAAAATTATCATAAAAAGTTTTTACAGTATGGAGAACATATACTTTCCATTTACTATATTACATACTTATTCAAAATGTTTTCATAAAAGTTTTTTTTAATTACTACTACTCCTACAAAAATCCCACAAAAATCATTAAAAAGAAGTTTACTTTAAATAAAAGCATAAGTACCTTTTTTCTAATCCCAAACAATCTGAGTGATCTGTTTTTTTTAAATTTAAAATTCTATGTTCAGACACCAGTTTGGCTTCTCGCTTAGAAGTCGGGGTAGTTGCAATAGGGCATAAGTTTTGTTAGGTGCCAGACAAACAATAAATAAATAGATAAAAAAAATTCTAATATTATGACATAAGTAAACAAATCTGTTAAATATAAATCAAATTCACTTAGATATTACAATTTTAAAGTTTTGAGTAGCTTTCATTGTCAGAAGAGACCGATGACAATGATGGCACTGACGATTAGCATTAGTAAAAAATCATTTCAAGCATATTATATATTAACATGATACTAATTATTTATAAATACGTCTACCTTTACCGAATAAACATTAATTAATACGCTAATTAAACTTACTGCTTTAAACTTGTCACAAAGGCACGAGATGGGTAGCATGTCTAGCAATGTTTCTTTTAAGAAGTATGTAACCGTTTAGTAAAAAATTTTTTAATTTGTTAAAAATTGAGAAAATTAAAAAAAAATACGTTAACTTAGCAAAATGTAAGTATAATAATAATAATAAAATTGAAAAATCAAGGAATAAAATTAGGACTTCCTGGAGAACGGTGAGGGAGCAGATGGTTGTCGGAAAGCAATAATGAATTCTTGCTCTTGCCTACTGATAGTGTACCTGGTAGTCTTTTGAATTTTTTAAATCAACATTTTAGGAAAATATGTCAACTATTAATGCGACATCAGAAATAAATAAAGCAAGTACTCTATTAAAAAATCTTCCTGCTGTCAATGTTTCCCTCAATGTCAATGTTTTTAAAAAAGTATCTGTGATTGAAGTAATATCAATTATACAATCCTTATAGCCATCAAACACTTGCGGCTAGGATGAGATTCCACCTTCTGTGATGAGACAATGTTCTTTGATAACTGCTCCATTGAGGTATCTGATTAACTAATCATTTAATATAGGAGTCTTTACAGATTTTAAATTTGCTAATGTAATTCCAGTTTTCAAAAAAGGTTCAAAATCTGTTTTTAACAATTATTGCACAATTGCAATTCTTCTTGCTTTATCAAAGGTCTTTGAGAAGGTTATTTTTTTATTTTTATTTTTTTTTGTTGTTGTGGGCGAAAAATGCCTGGGCGTTATCATCGCCCGGTAGTTATTATTAAAAGGGTAAAATAACTCCAAAATAACAAACCATACAAGGTGTAAACGTAATATTAATCGTATAATAAAAATTTACTAAAACAAGCCAAGAAGGCAAAATAAAACCCAAAACTAATACCACAGACAAAGTTGATAAAATACAAAAGTTAAAATAATAGAATAAAGAAAGTATAAAAACTTAACTAACTCCGATGGGTTGTGCAAAAATTCCCTCCCCGGATAGTAAAATTAAACACATAAAACCAAAAAATCAAATCGAAAATAAAGGTTAAAATTATTAAAAAACTCTCCTTATAGAAAAACATATATGAGTATATTAAATCCTTTGCAGTAACCCAGTACTATGCAAAAAGAGAAACATCCGTTCCAAAATCCCGCCATCATCGCACAAGATATCACGAATGCTGCTGGGTATATCAAACTGACGACGCAACGCCGCATAACATATGCAGTCCACGAGAATATGGTGTACAGTCATGCAGCAGTTGCATCGTGTGCACAGGGGTGGGTCTTCCCCTGACATTAGATATTCGTGTCTGATCCTCGTATGCCCCAACCGTAACCGGCAGAGGACCACTTCCTCACGAGAAGGTTATAGCTTCCCAGCTGCACTGTTACTTTGAAAACAGATTATTGCATCATACCCGGCAGTTTGGTTTCCATAAAGGTAAGACTACTTAGTACTAAAGCGGTAAATGAATCTTTAACAATAATTATTGATGTTCTTGATGGATCGCAACTGGCTATCGGTGTCTTTTGTGACTTATCAATTGCATTGTGTCATGAGCTGCTGCTCCGGAAGCTTGAGTTCTACAGCATTTGTGGAGCTGCTCTTATTCCGTTTAAGTCTAATTTAAAAGACCGAAAGCAGATTGTTAGTAGTAGCACCTACGATTTTGTGCCTGATGGCATTCCTCAGAAATCTATTCTGACGTTAGTATTTTTCTTCTAATATATATAAATGACTTGCCAAACCCCAATGCGTCTGTCAAGGCCAATTATGTTGGCTGACAATACCGCAGTAGCTTTTACAAATCTTAAATTATTCTAATTTCTATAATTTAATGATTATTGATCTTATCGGAATGAACGAATGAATAAATGGTTTCTGGCTAATGGCTTGCTATTTAATTCCAGTAAAGTACAAATGATAAAGTTTTTTTTATTTGCATCATCGAACAGTTACTAATACTCCATTTACGGATGTCTTGAAATTTTCAAGCTCTGCTGATTTTTCAGCCGGAAAAGAGTTCAGTGGAATAGATGGTTTCGTAACTATTTCAACTTTCTATAGTCTGTCAAGCGATATTAACAACATTGAATATAATAATAACATTGAAGGCTTTTTTCAAATCCAAAAATGAACCTGCTACTTTCTGACCTTTGTTTTTACCGTCTATTATATTGTACATAAAATTCAAAAGGTACCTTCAGTATTTTTTAGTTTACGAAAACCATATTGATTTTTACTGAAAAATATTATTTATTAACCCGATTTTTATAATTTTTAAGACCGCAGTTAATAATAATATAGGTCGGTAATTATTAATATTTTGTCTATCACAGCTCTTAAACGTAGGTAAAACAACAATTTTTTTTAATATAGAGGGAAATTTACCTTTGTTTGTACTCAAATTAAGCAAATGAGTCAGAACATTAATAATAATACCGCTCACTTTCTTCTTTTATTATATTAATCCCTGTTCCACCTATTCCTGTTGACTTCACCTTTTTCGTGTTTTTAATAATACTAATTATCCCCTCGTTACTTGAAAGGTATCATATAAAATGACTTGTTTCTATTTCTTTCTTGATCTCCTTCGCTAGAGTTAAAAAGCGATTATTAAATTTTTCTGCAATTAAGCATTTGTCTCTTGTTACCCGTTAATAAGTAAGCTTTAAAGATTCTATTTCGCTATTTTTAGATCCGTCTATTCCTAATAAATTATTTATACGCATCCATTGTTTTATGTTAACTTTCAAATTTATATTTATATTTTACAAAATATTTTTTGATATTGTCTTTTTATTCGATGTATTCCTTTTTTCAATTCGACATACTAGATTAACATTTATCCACGGTTTTAAATATAGTCATCGATTTCCCTTTCTCTAATAAAATACCATTAAAAAGAAAAAATATAAAAGTACGGTTAGAGATTATATAATAATAAAACACATAACCAGAAAAATTAATAAATGAACAAATATTCCGACAAAATTTTTTTTTCTTTACCTGAACTCCATACACTGTACAATCTTTTAATCCTAATACACTGCTTATCACAGCTTCCACTTCATTAGTCGAGACATTTTCTCCTTTCCACCTAGATACAAAAAAAAAGGAAATAAATAAGTATGCAGTAAAGTTTACATTTTCTTAATAAACTGATTACGGATCTGCAATCTCCTTTTAGGCAGCGTTTTTTCTGCATTAAATTCACAATATTACACTTGTTACAATAGCGCAATTAAAAAAAATAAAATAGCGTATTAAGTATCGATTAAATTAATAGTGTATTTTGAAAAAGTCAATAGCACAAGCTAATATATGAAAGCAAAATTCCACATGGTATAGGGAACATACTCATATTGATACTTGCTGTAGGTGAAAGTAGGTAACCCTTCAATATTTTCTTCCTAGAATATGTTTGTACCTAATTCTAAACCAAGAACTTAAGGGTTTAATTCCCAGCAATAATTCCCAGAAGAGGTTTTCCTTAAGCTCCTCCATTTACAGATTTTAAAAATTATCTGTGTAATCTCATTCTCATAAATCCCTTTAGCTTAGAAAAAATAATTTATACAGAAATATATACCATATATTTTTTATACATACAATCAATGTACAGTACATATAAGAGAAAAAGTAAACAGAAGATTCAAATATAACAGATCCACATTTGATCTACAAGCAAAGTTCTGAGAAAAAAATATTTCTGCTATCTGTATGACATTACAAGAAAGCATAAAAATGATTGAAAGAGTTTTTGTTTTATTTAAAAACAAAAAAAAAAAAAATAATCACTACTATTTGGAAAAGTGTAGTATTGTATTTTAAAAACGTTTTTATTTTTGGAATAGGCATTTATTAAAAAAAAGAGTTTTATATACACAGACAACACCAAAAAAAGGAACTTTTGAAAAACGCAACAAAAACATTTATTGACAGACAACTAATCACTTTAATTAAAAAATATATTATATATAAAAATATAAAATATCAAATTATCAAAATACTTAATATCAGTTTTTTGAAAATTACATCAGCTAGATGGCATGCTCCTCTACATATGCACTCCTGACAAACTGCTGTTGAGGTTCCCCGTTCGTTGCTCACTGGAACATCTCAGGTGGGATGCCATGAATTTCATCTTGAATTGCTTGTTTCAATTCACCCAGCTCTTTAGCCGACTCTTTAAGACCAACCTCTTAAGGTATTACCGCAAGGAAAAAATTACAAGCTGACAAATCTGGTGATCTTAAGTGCCACGGAATGTTAGTGAATCTTGAGATGACACAATTACCAAATAATTCTCGCACAGCTGTTATTGATTGCCTTGCAGTGTGCAACGTTGCACCATCCTGTCCAAATCAGGCTTCACGCTGGTATGGAAAATTGTTCAATGCAGGTGTAACAAAGATTGCATCATGTGAATATACTAATCCGAAGTGATAGTTATTGTGATCCACGCCTCATTTTTAAAAAGTATCTGATGACCCCATGTAATAAAATTGCAAACCATACTATTACCTTGCTGCTGTGTAAAGGGTGTACATGAAATTCATTGGGGTTAATGTCAGCCTTGTAACAATAGTTCTGCTTGTTCATACAACCTGTGAGATGGAAATGTGCCTATTCTGACATCCACAGCTTGTCCAGAAATTTGTTTCCTCATTAATCTTTATCATAATTTTTTGACAGAAATTAAAGCAGAACTGATAATCGTTCTCCTTCAGTTCTATCATGATCAGTTACTTGAAACGATGAAATTTTAAGTTGAAATGAAGAATTTGGCAAACACTCTCCCAGGACAACGTGACCACAACTGCTTGTTTATGAATCGAACGAGTAGGCTTTGTAAGACTGAAACATATACAGTGTCAATATTGTGCGGAGTAAAAACACTTCTTGGCCATCCTGTCGATTTCTTTTTCAGAATCAATCTGGTCTCTTCAAAGTTTTTAATTCATGTTTGTATTGCGTGTTTTGATGGAACACACCCTACACTGTAACGCTGTCGGAACTCAGTCTGTGTACCTTCAAAATTATCATTGATTTTGTAAAACATTTTTGAGGGAAAAGCACGCTGTTGACCGTTCCACTGCTCCATTACGACTTAATGGCAAGGTTGCCTCTGCATAAAGCAGTGCTGCCAACTATACATGACTGCCACTAAAGGATTTCAGAAGTTCCTGTTTTTTTGTGTCACTGTATGTATATATATATATATATATACATACTTGAAGATTATTCAAAAGGCAAAACATTTGCAATAGTGTGTTTGTAAACAGTACACAGAGCATCTTTCAACAAGTGGCACTGGTCTGTGGTGTGGCAACTTTCAGAAACAGGACAAAGCCATTTGACACACCATACCACTTTTGACAGTCTTTAAACTACAATAATTGGTATAACACATGTACTAACCTGTCACCAGATTTTTAATAAGTGAAAATGAAATGCCTTAAAGAATCATGTTCATGTTAAATTTTGCTGTAAGACATTTAAAATGCTTCAAAAAGCATTTGGAGAAAACTATATGAGCAGACTGCAGTGCTACTAATAGTTCAAGTGTTTTAAAAGGGGCAGAACATTGATTAATGAGTAACTGCAGACCTGGACATCACTCGTGACAACAATGTAACATTGATACGGTTCAGTAAAATTATTCCTTAACTGTTTGAGAGATTCCCGAGGAAGTGGACATCAGCATAGGATCGTGCCACACAATTTTAATGGAAAGGCTTAATCTGCATTGTATCTCAAACGTTGGCAAATTTGTGCTGCATTTGCTGACCAGAAAGAGAATCACGTTAACTTCAATCAAGAACGTCTTGGTCATGACAACGCTGATGAAAACTTTCTGAAACGCATTATAAGAATAGATGAGATAGATATAAATAAGATTACAATATAAAAACTCAGATGCAATCATCACAGTGGGTGATGATTGCCCCAACCAAAAAAGTCCACTTCCGCCAGTCAAATGCGAAGGTGTATTGATGGTTTTTTTCTTTTTTTACTGGAAAGGCTTGGTCTATTATGAATTCATCCCAAGTGACCAGATAGTAAACAAGATCTAGATGGAAATTTTATAAGGTTTGTGAGCTGCTCTATGCAGAAAGAAATCTGAGCTGTGAGAAACCAAAATGAATGCTGATGTTGTTGTGGTGCACCACAACATCAGCTCATGTATCAATTCTTATCCACCATTAATTGGAAAACATGAGAAAACTACGATATCTCATCTGCTCTACTTGAAACTTATCCCCAATAGACTTTTGTTACATCTCAAATTAAAGGTAACCTTGAACGAATGTTGTTTACAGACCATTAATGAAATTGAGGAAAATATGATAACTACGTCCAATACTCCAAAACACAACCAAGAAATATTCCAAAAATCTAATGTAGACAACACATGACTTTCTTGTATGCCTATTAAAGTACACTAACACTTATTTTTTTAAATGAAAAGTACATAAAATTTTATTTCATTAGCAACTTCTGATATTTTTTCATATTTATTTATTTTACTGAATTATTATTCAGTAATTTTTTTTTTTACAATGATAATTATTAATAATTACAATAAATTTATATTAAAAAAAAGAAAGGAGATGGAAGTCAGATTCAAACCGAATGTGCCTTCCCCTAAGATCCAAATATTTCATTAATTAAAATTTTATTTGGCTATAACTCTGGAACTACTGAAAAAAGTACCACTTATGACATATCGTTGAAAATTTCTTAATGAGGGCTTATTACTGCAGTTACGAAAAAGTCCAAAATCCAAATTGTTTTGGATTTTGGACACTTTTGGTTTAGTCAATTACGATCAAAGGGGAACGTGCACAACTAAATGTTACAACAGTCCTAAATCCAAAATTTCAACATCCTTTGGCAAATCGATTTTGAGTTCTGCAAGATTCATACATACGTACAGATTTTACGCCGAAACTAGTCATAATGGATTCAGAGATGGTGAAAATGGTTATTTCTGTTGAAATTTGGAAACCAAAATTTTTCACTATTACAATACTTCCTTTACTTCACAGAAAGAAGTAAAAACGGAAGAAATATATACAGTAGTGTACTGCCTGCAATGGGAATTACTTATAGAGCAACAAGTTTATATAAGGCTGCAAATACATTAAAAAAAGATTTTTATTACAAAAGTTCAGTCTTTTTTTAACACTCCTCATATATATCAACAGATAGAATTTCAGTTCAGTTTGCATTTAAATTTTATATGCATGTAAACAATGAAACATTGAAGATGGTAACAGAAAGAACTTCATCAAATAAGCTAAGTACGAGAGACTTTTATTCTTAAGAATAACTATGTACATTTTTAGAGGTATATGGGACTCAAAATATACATTAAATGTAGTTTATTATTATTCTTAATTTTTTAATATTATTGTAATCTTTTAAAAAGAACAAGAAATAATAAAAACTTACCTAAATGTATCACCAGTTCTGTCTTTGAAAAATACATATCCCAGCTCATTCATTACAACTATATCACCTAAAAACAAAAAATAAAAATAAATAGGGTAGAATATGAGTCAATCATTTTTTTTTGCACTATACAGATTGCATATTACTGGGGGTATTAAAAGTAAATGAACAGTGTTGACCGGTATGTTGGTGACCACTTTAAACAATTTTTAAATTTCTGAAAAATCTTGTTTTGTTTGACAGACTGGAACTTTTTATACCAATTTTACAAATTAACAAACAAAATACAGAAAAAAAAAAAAAATAAGTACAATACAGCTTTCTGAAGCTGTATCTGTATCATTTTAACAATTTTCTATTATTAGTAGCTACATCTTAAACATAGAAAGTGACATATTGGAGAACAAAAAGAAGCTACAAAAAAAAGCACTGAATGAACAGAATATGCCTAAAAATTTGTAAAAATGATCTATTAAATTCCATTAATGTACAGAAAGGTGAGATGATAATAGCGTACAGGAAATGTGACAATAGCATATCTAATAAAAGCTAGCTTTGAAAACCCAAAAAGGAATGCCAAAATCCTTATGGTAGTTACTTGTCAGTTAATAAATAATCTAAGAGAGACTTTTTTTGCATGAAATTTGCAGGTGCTATGTTATTGAAGTTTGCTTAAAAGTCAGCTACAACTTTTACACAAATTCATTTAACCTTCCTTCCGACGTAAGTATTTAATGAGATCAAATTAAACAAATATTACAAAAGCAATAAGTGGTACTTTACATGCAATCACACAAGGTGATTTTCAAGAATGCAAATATAATAAAAACATCCGTTAAATCATTCTACACAGTTAATTTTTACAATTTTATTTTATAAATATATTTTGCAGTACTACCAAGGTCATTTGGAAAGTTTTCAGCCTGACACACAGCATGACACACGGCATAAATATAAACAAATGACTGTGATATTTGTTACAACATTTTTTTTTTCTACTAGCCAATTAAGGGTGCTATTATAAACGCCCACCAAAAGAAAGTGCTCTTTCATCACGATAATGGGCCTGCACACAAGTGCATTCAAGTGCAGCAAAATTCCATAATTTATATTTCTAAGTGCTTTCACATACATCGTATTTGCCAGATTTGTCTCCCAGCAATTACTTCTTCCCAAACCTGAAGAAACGGTTCACCGAAAAAGATTCACTTAAAGTGATGAGGCCAGAACTGAGCGACTACTTTTTTGTTGAGTTGCACAAATTGCATTTTACTGAGGGTATTAAAAATTTGGAAAGCTATTAGTCTAAATGTAATTAGCGTCGACCAGTTTTGTTGATGACCACATTAAAAAATTTTTTAAATTTCTGAAAAATCTTGTTTTTTCAGACAGACTGGAACTTCTCAATGACCATCACACATACAGTAGCAAAATAAAAACTGTAATTAAAATTAATTCTTCTTTGTATTTATCAATTTTTTTCGGTTGCGTGCACGTAACCGATTGAATATTATACTGTATAATACAAAAGAATATATAATACATTACTGTATTATAAAAACAGTTAGCGTACTGTAACATTGTTCAAATATCCAGAAAATTCAGATAACCGACAACATAACAGACTCTACAAAAATGTTGGACATCACAACTTTTATTATATTTTTAATTTACCGAGTCTATTGTAGAAAACCTTTTTAGGCAGGCAAAAGAAAATAATACACGAGAAGTCTGACTCAGAAAGTTTTATGAAAGTTTCTCCATATATTATCAATTTAGTCTAATTTAAACAGAATTATTTTCAATATTATATGACAGACAAGACACATATTTTAGCTATAAGTCTGAACAGTTGTACTGTTGAACTCTGTAAACAGGGTTAGTATCATGACATCACCTGAACAAACGGAAGTTGCAGCTACCTAATAACTGCAATTATCAGCAATAATTCAGTTTACTGTGGTCAAAGTGAATGTTATTCAATAATTAATATTATATTAATTTTTATAAAAAATATAAACATCAATTAATGCTTTCACTATCTCCTTTCTCTCTCGTGTAATGGCATTATTATTCATCTGAATTTTTTATTTACGTATAGAGTTAAAATATATGATGTGATTTATACCTTATACTAGTAAGTAAGAACGTTTAATAACATCTACAAAATTGACACTGCAAGTTGTAATTATGGTATGTGCCCCAAAAAATTATAAACATGCAAGCAAGCAAGGTATTTATAAGTACACACTCAAAACATTTGAAGAATCTGTATCATAGACAGATTAGCAAAATTTACAGATGAACCACTTTATACAAATTGTTTTATCAGCACTAAGAATAATAATATATAACACCCAAAAAATATTTCTATAGAAATATTAAGCACATCAAAATTAAACATATTATAAGTGTCTTCTGTGTATATATCATAATTGCAAAACATATGAAATTAAATAAATTATTATATGAAAGTTATAAAATTTATCCAGCGGGTTGATTTAAATTATCATTATTTAGTTTAAGAAAATTATAGATTTGACTGATTTGTTCACTATCAATAAAGAGCATTTAGTTTTTTCTAATAACAATGTTAAGTTACAAATTAAGCTTTTGCTGTCATTTTACGGTAAAAGATAAAAAATGTAAATGGAAAAAGTAATACTTGATTAAAATGAATTAGTCATGTCAGAAAACCCTCGCTCAAAACAAATCCCATACCAAAAACAAAAAAAAACTTTTTTTCAATGCTCAAGCAATGAAGTAGGAATTATAATGAGTACTTTAATAAAAGAGTTTAATATACTCCCTCTGGAGGCCGGCTTCATAGAGGGGAGTTGTGCACAGAGTACTGGAATTTATAAATGCTACAGAGCTAATACACAGGACTGGCAAGAGCTTAAAATTATGGAGGCAACAGTCAACACATTAATATTAAACTTACTAAATGTTTTAGTTACCTGACACAAAAGCTTTATCACCAGGTTTGAAAACATTCATTATAATCTTCTTCCTAGATGATTCACTATCAACATATCCATGAAATTGTCTTGTTGGGTCATTTTGCCTAATTATTCCAATAAGCATTCCAGCTTCATCTGAAACCGTTTTTTAACATGTAATAATTAATTTTACATAATTACAATAAATAACAATAAAATAATGCTTCATTTTTAACTTAATTACAATTTAAAACCACATATACTTGTTACATGATGTCCCTGGAATATTCAAAACTTGTTCCATATGTCCAATATGCAGTCTAAGATGTACATAACAACGAGAGAATATCATGACTGCCTTGAGACATTTGGAACAACCCACTCCTACATTCTCTAAGAATAAGCTGGATGATATCCATATGACATCCTACAAATCCCAGAAAAAATAGAAAATTTCCTGGCAGATTTTTTTCTCAGTACAAAATTATAAGAATAACATGACAGTTTAATAACGAACAGAAATACCTGGGTGATTTATACATCTTCACTTACAAATTATTCTTTAAAAAGATAATGTTTTTATTTCTAGGCTCCCAAGATTTTAAAAGGAAAACAAAGAATCCTTGAAGTCAACTTACAAATTTTTAACATTATTTAAAAAAGGCAATTTAATTTATTGATCACACATTAAAGATGTTTTCTGTGATAGGATATCCTTTTTTAAAACTAGCTAGATATTCATTTAAGAATAAAAAATTTTTACCCATTTCTCTAATCTATAAAGTAACACACGCATGTGCACACACACAACACACAACACACACACACACACACACACACCTATAAAAATTATAAGGCATCCATTAATGATGCCATACTATGAAATTTTAATAATTATTACCATATTTATAACTATTTCATAATTATTACAACATTTGTAATAAGCAGCTACCTCAGGTCACCTTTTTGTGTAAAAAAAAAAAAAAATTATAAACCTTTGAATGATTGGCACAGATTCTTATGTAAAGTCTTATAATAAAATAATGCACATTTAAAATTCAATTATTGACTGTGTAACTGAATATTTTTTGTACAATTCAATAGTCCAATCAAAATCTAATGTTTTGTTATATTTTGCTTTATGTAGAACTTGGTCAAATTCATTCATCTCAGTATTTGTATACAAAAAGTTGCAATACAATACTATAAAACATAAAATACTGCATGCAATACCAACCATGGAACAAATTATGAATTTGCACTGATTGAAGAATCACATTTAAAGACTTTGCCTTGAAAGACTACACAAATTTTAATATCACCTACCTTTCTTAAAATTATAATTTTTTTTTAGTAAAATTAAAACTATTTTTACCTGCACAATTTCCAGTATTAATATCTACAAGTTAAACCATTTCACAAAAAAATGATGCTGTTCAAATTATTTAAAGACTTTCATAAGCTATTCTCATTGTGAAAATAATGTAAAAAGTTAACATAAAAATATATCCTAAAATGCTTCGTTTGTAACTTACGGCTAGTGAAAGATTTCGCTTGGATTTCATCTATCCTGGTGAAATAAGATTGTACTGAAATTTTTAGGACTTAAGAGGCAGAATTAGTGATTTATTATGGTTTTTGACCTGAAAAATCGAATAAAATAGATCCCAGAACCTTCAGTAGTTTTTAAGGAATGTGGAGTGAAAACCAATAGATCAGGGTAAAAACCCAGTTTTTTATGTTTGACCCAATAATTTTGTTAAACAGATAACAAACACAAAAACAAACAAAACTTGTAGAGAATCTAATTCTGAACAAAATGTTGTAAGATAAGTTGAATAAAACAAAGAAAAGTTAAAAAATTCAAATTTTATTTAGAAACAGTATATTACAACATTTGTCAGAAACGTAGTCATTTAATGTACACGAAAACCAAATTCTTTTACGGTGAAGTGAAAAATGTGTAAAAGCAAAAATTTACGGTTAAAAATTGCTGTTAAAAATTTTTTAAAAAATGGGAACTACACAACAATTTTAAAATAAAGATAAATGAATAAAGATTATTTAAATAATAATTTTTTTACTAATGACAAATATAATAAATTAATTAAGAAACTATTATTTCAAACTTGGAAGTAAAATAACAACAGCTGATCAACAATGTGCAATACTGTATTTGTGTTTAAATCATTCTGTAAGGTACATTATTAGGTATTCAGGTATTGTGAACTGTTCTGTCATTAGCAAAGGTTTTCTGTGAATTTAGTTTGTATGTAATTGGTTTGCCATTGAAGTAATGCTGTACTTATTTAAAACAGAGGAATATGATATGGTATTCATTTTGGTGAATGTAATGCTAATGCTACAGTAGAATATGAAATAGGTTTTTGAATTGCAGGATTCTAGATCCCAAAACAATTAGCGCGACCTTTTGTAATCTTTGGAAAACAGATTCACTAACTTGTATTCACACCAGCTATTAACGATTTGTCCAACATGACACTCTCATTGATGAAATTATTATTGATGCAGTTCAGCACAGTCCCGGCATCAGTGGACAATGTCTTTCTAAGCAGATTGGTGCATCACATTCAAAGGTTTGGAGGATTCTTTAACAAAACAAGTTTTATCCTTATCTTAAACAGCCAGTTCAACATCTACACCCGTGAGACACTCCTCTTCGCTTGGAGTTCTGCAACTGGTAGAATACAAATCCACAAATCTACACGTAAGTTTTGTTCACCGACTAGACAAATTTCACTCAATATGGCATCAATAACTTAAGCAATGAGCAAACATGGGCAGAAGTAAATCCTCATGAAACGGTGAAAGGAAATTTTCAACACTGATTTAGCATCAATGTATGGTGTGCTCTTCTTCACAGTCAATGTTTGGACCGTTAATATTTTACAGCTACTTAAAATGCTAGTTCTATTTGCACTTTCTTTAAGAAGAATTGCCGCAGTTGCTTGAAGATGTTCCTCTATCGTTGATACACAATATACAGTCCTAGCACAATGTCACACCTCCCCACTTCTCTTGCTGTTTCCACTCATGTAAATGATCATTTCCCTGAGAAATGGATCGATCGTGGAGATCCACATTTCTGGCCACCAGGATCACCCGATCTAACACCTTTAGAGTTTTGTGTCTGGGGATGGTTGAAAAATACACAAACAAAAATACATTCTTGAAAGGAATTAACTATCCGCATAGTGGATGTGGCTGAGCAACTTAACAAAAGCCCCCAAAGAATTAAACAGAGCAACAAAAGCAGTACAGAAGCATGCCAAGAAATCTGTTTATAATGGCGGGCTCATTTTTGAGCATTTAAACTGGTACATACTGAGTGCACTTTGGTCAAGTGTACTCAGTATAAATAAAATTCAAATTTTTCTAAATTTTTTATTTTACTTAATTTATCTTATACCATTTTGTTCAGAATTACATTCTCTACAAGCTTTTTTTTAAAAGTTTTATGTGTTTATTAGCCATTTAACAAAATTGTTTATGTCAAACATAATAAACAGGGTAAATTTTATCCTAATTTATTGGTTTTCATACCAGATTTCTCAAAATGTACAGGAGATACAGTTATGGGACTTATTTAATTTAATTTTTCAGATCAAAAATCATAATAAATCACTACTTCAGCCCCTTAATTAATTCCTAAAATTTTTAGTACAACCTCATTTCACCGGGGTAACTAAATCCAAGTGAAATTTTCACTAGCCATAACTTGCAAATGAAGCATTTTAGGACAAATGTTTCTAAGAACGTTTTCTGCTATTTTCACAATTAGAATAGGTTATGAAAATCCTGGGAGAACTTCACGATACACTCTATATAATAAATCCAAACTTTTACAGTCAATAATATCAAATCAGAACCAAACTGAAGTTTTGCATTTGCAGAAAGTTGAGTCTATAATCAAAGGACATGATAACCTACAAACTTCCCATTTTTTGTAACTAATAAGTCCAACTTGATATTTTTAATAATATATTTGAACAATCCTCCAAATCAAAACACTGACAATGATGTCATCATGAGTTCTGGGCTAACACTTCTCAGTGCTATAACTCTGTTTTCTACTTAACTCTAAACTAATCCTAAAATGTTGATAAAGCATCAAAAGTTTTTATTGCAGCATTGATTTTAAGGCTATAACTCAAATACTAAAATTAGATGTACATACAAGTCAACAATAAGGCAGCACAAGCTGGTAATGTTGAAAGAAAAATTAACAAAAGAATATTTTTTTAAATTAAAATAATTAAAAAAATTTCTATACTGTTTTTAGCCAGAAGCTACCTTTTTATTAACAGAAATTACAATGCATGTGAAAAATAATAAAAATTTTTATCAAAATATGCAACTTTGTTTTCATATGAATAAAACTGAACTGAACAGTCAATTACCAATTATAACTTAGCAGGATGGAAATCATGGCTCCCATCCACACAACAGTTTTTTCATTAGAGCAAGTACTGAATGAAAATTATTCATCGATTGAATAATTTGGATTTTTTATTTTTTGAAATTATTCATGCCATTGAATAAATTACGCAAATGTAAAATAAATACAGAACCAGAACAAATGTAAGTAATGAAATATAAGAAATGAGTAGCGAATTTGATCATGTCTATTTGCATATAATTAGTCTAATTTCTTTGAAGATTACTTCATGAGTTAATTTATCTAGACTAGCAAGAAAATTTATAGAATGATGCCCTTCCTCACAAAACCTAGAAAAAGGTCAGCAACACATGATACAAACAAATTACTAACTGTTATTAAAACTAATCAAGAGATACATTTTACAAATATTTAAATTTATAAAAATTCATGCATAAATATATATGAATATGATGACATAATACTCTTCAATCAGATATGTACTGTAACAAATAAAAAACATACGGTAAGAAAAATTATTTTTACCCAAGTCACAACGTTCACAAAGACCCCGATTATTTCTCACAGGATCTCCAGTTTCATGATTAATTCTTATAATAGCTATAGGAAATACAGATTGTGGTAAACATCGAGGTAAACAGCCAATAGCACCAACAGTATTATCCAAATTGCCTGAAAACAAAATTACAGGAAACTTATTACAACTATTTTTAGATCAATGTGAATGACAACACACAAAAAAATTAATTTTTAACATTTGAATATAAACCTTTCTATTGTGTAATTAAACATGAGAGGCGTGTTTTTATTGTACTTTTTTTTAATGACAGTTCTTATAAGAATAAAAACATTTTCTCATTTCACAACAGTCACATTTTATCAAATATCCTTTAGGATCATAAATGAAATTCAGATACAAAATGATAACCTGTTTGACAAATCCTCTTTAAACACACCTTTGTTTTAACATTTTTTTTTATTTTTCAATTTGCAGGAAACTCATTCAGAATTCATATAAAAGAAATTGTAGTAACAAACACCTAAACTAACTCTCCTTTAAAAAACAACTAAAATTCAGCAACTGATAGATGAGATCACTAAGATTCAAAACTTATTTCTTCTTGCACTAACAAACCCCAATTAATATTAATGTCAACAATTTTCTGATTGTGCATTTTCCTTAACACATATCTCTATATATATTCATAGTAACACAAATTTCTAAATTAAACAGGTTGTCCCACATAAAATGCAATCCATCATAGCTTTACATCAGTAGGTATACATTTTAACAAAAAAAAATCATGAGCAAGTTCTTAAATACACTTCTAAAATTTTACAAAAGCTTACATTTTTTAGATTAAATACTGAAAATGATGTCATCTTTCTGAACACATACTTCCACCTTTATCACTGGATTTCTTGCAACTATTTTCAGAGTTTGTGACTGGATATTTACAGCTTCTTTGATATTCACCTTCAGTTTTTCTAGCGTACTTGGTTTGTGCTGTAGGCTTTTACTTGGAGGTAACTCCAAAGAAAGAAATCTGACTGTGTCATACTGATATTGGAGATATTGGTATAATGACTAAATATTGGTCATGCAACAGCAGGTGATGTAATCATTGGTGATACAACTGCCAAAGAATGCGTAATGAAATTAGTTGTTGAATTTGCAAAGTGTGATGTTGCAGGGTCATGTTGTAACCAACAGTTTACCTTGTGTGTTATTTTGTACATTTACAAAAACTAGCAAAGTAATTCAAAGTAATGCAAAAAAACTATTCAAAGTAATTTCCATCTAGGTTAAGGGCACAAGATTCATTTTGTATAAACTTGCCAACTGTAAATGGACTGCCAGATTTGAAAAGTTCTTTCACTGAAAACAAATTCAATCTCTGACTAAATTTTATCCACAGAATGTATATAAAAATTATTTACTACAAAATGACTTATAATAAAAATAAATACAGACATTTTTTTGTAAAATAAATCCCAAGATTATTTTTGAAGACCCATTCATTTTTTTTTACAACCAAATATATTTTACTTATTATTAAAGCTATATTTCATGAATTATCTAATTATATATTTCATTAAACTTAATCATGATTTAAAGACAAAATCTGCCATCGCTTAATGTAAATCATTCTTTTACCCATTAAAGCAGAGAGAATAATAACTCCCTCTAAATGAAGATCAAGCTATTCTTAGGAGTAAATTTCACTCATTTAATAAATTTTAATTTTACCATTATAAATACAAATAAGTAGCTCATTAAAAAAAGGATATTACACAATTTTTGAAAGAAGATTAATAGAGAAAAAATAATGCACAAAATTAATGTACAAAATAAAACAACATTAATACAGATTATTTCCAATAATTTTCTTACAGATATTAACATTTCCTTCTGTAGCACCATATACTTCAGTAATTTGAGGAATTTTAAATCTCTGCACAAATCTATGCCAAATAGCAGCATTCAATCCATTTCCAACCATTAGTCGTAAAGTGTGTTGGTTATCACTTGGCTTTGCTGGAGTTGCTAATATGTATCTACACATTTCTCCAATATACTGACCGATCTAAAACAAATTAAAATATTAAAACAGAATTTACATTTCAGATTCAATCTACTTCTACTACAGCATACTGAATAAGAGGAAGTAGAATAAGTTAAATTTTTAATTAAAATAAATCCTGCAATTTTAAATTACAACTTATACAAAGAAAGAATAAAATATGATTTAATAAAAATATGGGCATTGATGGAACAAACATCAATGTTGCCATTGGTAGCTTTATCCCAGCCAATGTTTGTAATCGGAAGGTTGCTGATGACTGCTCGAGTGATCATCGATTGATTGTCTATGAGATTGCTGGTGGCTTGAGTGAGCAATACTGATGTAACGTTCTGGTTCAGCAGGGTTTTTTCCTGCACAGG
Organism: Lycorma delicatula; assembly: GCF_047948215.1. Lineage (NCBI taxonomy): Eukaryota > Metazoa > Arthropoda > Insecta > Hemiptera > Fulgoridae > Lycorma > Lycorma delicatula. The sequence goes on along the minus strand of NC_134456.1, from coordinate 222,422,429 downwards.
TGTGTGGACTGGAAGAAATCTGTTCATTTACTTTCCACCAGGCTCTGAGTTTTGGATGACAGTCTGGATAGATTTGGAAGATATGGCTGTTGGTTTGTCAGGGGCTTTTCTTGATGCAACTGAGTGTTCAATTCCCCGAAGTTCCAGTCGAGAGAGGATTGCATCATGGTGGAATAGGAAGCTGTCCAGCATGGTTGTCATTTGCAAAGAGCTTCTCAACGTAAGGGTAATCCGGAACAGGCGGTCCTTGTTATAGAATATAGAAATCTGAGATCTCATTACTTTCATAAAGTCTGGACCACGAAATGGGACTCCTGGCATTCCTTTGTTCATGAGCAGGGGAACAGATATCCCTGGGGCTAGTATGTAGGGTCTCAGGACATAAATGACAAACGGATGTTTTTCTGTCTGCTCTCTTGACTAGGTTTGGTGTAATTTCAGATACTTCTGAGATTTTACACAAATTACTAGAAAATTTACTGCCTGACGATAGCGAAGTTGGAGAGACCACATACCATCTGCGGGTGCGACGAGAGGTCACTCAGTTCCACGGGGGTGCAGTGTCCTTGGAGATTACCGAGGCTGAGATGCATCAAGCTATCTATGTTTAGGTAGGGGTAAGGCCCTAGGCTTTGATGGAATAACGGTAGAGCTACTCTCACTCAATACACGTGTGAGAGTTGCCACACGTGTATTTAATAAATTGTTGTTTGGAGGATACTTCTCTGTGTGTTGGAAGAAGGGGATTGTGAAATTGTTGTTTAAAGGTGGTGACAAGGATCCTGTTGTTAGTTTATTGTATAGGCTTCTGACGTTACTTCTGGTTATTGGAAAAGTCTTTGAAAAGGTTCTGTATCTATGTATAAATGAGAGGTTAACCTCGGAAAGATTGTTGATAGAGAATCAGTACGAGTTTTGTCCCAGAAAGGATACTGAGGACAACATACATCATGTGATGAGTGTGGTAACAACCAGTGAGACGGAATATGTCCTGAGGATTTTCCAGGACATTTTCGAAAAATTTAATAAATTATGGTGGCTTTCTCCTCTTTACCAACTCCAAAAAAGTGAATTTACTGTAAGCGAATTGCAAGTTATGCAAAGTTACTTCAGTCGTCGAGATGTAACCCACCAGGTTGGTCTAGTGGTGAACAAGTCTTCCCAAATCAGCTGATTTGGAAGTTGAGAGTTCATGTTTTCAAGTCCTAGTAAAGTCAGTTATTTTACAAGGATTTGAATACTAGATTATGGATACCAGTGTTCTTTGCTGGTTAGGTTTCAATTAACCACACATCTCGGGAATGGTTGAACTGAGACTAAACAAGACTACACTTCATTTACACTCATACATATCCTCATTCATCCTCTGAACGGTAATTACCAGAGGCTAAACAGGAAAATGAAAGAAAGTCATCAGGATGTGCTGCTCTGCAAGGGCAGCCATGAGGTTGGCAGGACGCTGTTCAAGGGATGTCCCCAGGGCAGCATGTTGGATCCTTTATTGAGGGTGGTGGAGTTTGATTGTCTCCTGCGGCTGAGGTTGCCCAGCAGGTGTTGCATCGTGGCTTATGCTGATGATGGACTCTTGCTGGTTGAAGGAAGCTCATGGAGAGAGGTTGAACTCAGAGTCACTCGGGCCTGCAGGATGCTTGAGCTGTGGGGTCATCAACACAAGAGGATGTTTAGCCTGGAAAAGACCACAATAATGCTGCTCAAAGGCCATTTGGCAGTGAGTTGGCAAGTCCATGTTTCGATGGCAGGCCAGCATATAAAGTTTGTTCAGGTTCATAAGTACCTCAGGGCGTTTCTTGATGAGAAACTGCAATTTAAGAAGCACCTTCAATATGTCGCAGAGAGGGCCTGCAATGTCTTCTTCAGTATTCAATGTGTGGTGAATCCTGATTGGGGTCTTCACTTTAAGACCACGAGCATCCTGTATAAATGCATGTGTGAGGCTATTATGTTATGCATGGTGCCTGTTTGGGTGGATAGGCTAAAATATAAAAGTTATCAGGACATATTATTAAGGGCTTAACGCCTAATATTGTTCATGGTAATGGATGGTTACTGTACTATTTCACAGGAGGTAGTCATGATGATTGCAGACGTGAAACCGATAGACTTGATTGCATCTGAGAAGCAGCAGTGATATGTTGCTAACAAGTCCAATGGGTTGACTTTGGATAAAGTTAGAGAAATTGAACAACATGGCAATGCCTTGTGGTATACCAGATGGGATGAGACAGAGGGTGGGCGTTATACACATGATCTCTTTCCAAAGTTAACCTGGTACACTTTCAATAAAAAATGCCTATCAATAAATGCAAAAATAAGACAAATAAGACACTTCAACATAGTTATAAAACCAGAAGCCGCTTATGCAGCAGAAACACTGTTCCATCTGAATGAACAATCAAAGATAGACAGATTCCAGAAAATCGAAAGAAGAATTGCAAGAACCTGATTCAATAAAAAATATCAAAAAGAAGGGCAGTGGTGGACTGTATCCAAAAAAATTGAGTACAGAGTTAGAACCCACCACTGATACCACACGTAAAAAGAGGCTAGGAATTTTTGGACTTGAATCTTGCATCATGAGGATGCAAGATTCAAGACTTCTGAAACAGATAGTATGGTATAATCTCAACTCGAAAAACACCAGACAGGAAGCAGATGGATTAGAGAAATAAGAGGATCTGAAGAAAATCGGCCTTACACCAGAAGACACCACAGATAAAAAAAATTAAACAAGAAAATTGAAAAAAACTCTTGCTTTACACTCGCAAGAAAAAACTCACAAAATGAACATTTTCAACACTAGAAAGGGCAAAGATTGGAGCCTATGAAAAAGTACTGGGAAAACTGCAAGGCCCAAACAGTCCCATCGAAGAGACTTGGATAATGGACTGACAAAAGTGATCCAAAATTCCATAGAAAAAACAAAGACTAAACTAAAAACTGACCAACAATATACCAACTAAACCATTCAAAACAAAAGTAGTATCTAGCTACCACATATTTGACACAAGAGGCTAATACTGCCATCACTCAGATCTGTTTAATCAAGCATAAATGTAGTAATATTAAAATTATGAACTTTGAATCGGATGATCATGGGCAAACATTAAACGCACGAGGGGCTCCAATTGTTCATTCTTCTCAAATCATCTCATCTACAAATGTAATGATCAACAGACAATGTGCCGCTGTTTCTGTAGTGGAACTTTATGAAATGCAATTCACTTTCTAGCTTCTGTTAAACGGACTATACAAAGAATCAAACAAATAGCTGAAGTGCCTGTTGCATAAAGTGGTGCTGCTACTCCTCCGACTTTCTCTACTTTAATAATTATTCAGAACAAAAATAAATTAAATTCATTACAAACAACAATACTTAATGTTATTATATTTAAAGGCATCTTAAATTATAAATTATGATGCAGGACTGATTATGTTAATCAGTCAATTATCAGTTATTTTCGTTTTATTAATCACAACATAGATGAACTCTTATCAGTTATTTAAACAAATGTAATTTATGTAAACAGCTTATGTTAAACTAACTTTTTCAAGTTACACGAGCAAATCTAAGTACATGTAGTAATTACAACTTCAGATTACCATCTTTATAAAAAAAAAAATAGCATATTTTAACATCGCAGATTTCTTTTTAATTTTTTGAAAAGTTAACAAATTATCAACAAGTCATTATTAGAAAGAACTTTTAACATTTTTAAATTTTAACTTAACAAGAAAATAGTAAATAAGTTGAAAATATGATTATTCACAAATAGATTTGAAGTAAATGTATAAAATCAACACATAAAAGAACTAAACCATAAAATTTGTTAAATTAATATAAAAATAAATAACTGCTGATTGGTTATGTAGCAATAAAAAATTACAAAACAAACAGGTAATAAGATTACTAATACAAACTTAGAATCATAAAAATTAAAAGATTATATTTTTCTGTATTGTGTTACTCTTCTTACTTGTGTTGCAAGAAAAAAGTATTTTTTTTCTTTTTTTGTCTTCAGTCATTTGACTGGTTTGATGCAGCTCTCCAAGATTCCCTATCTAGTGCTAGTCGTTTCATTTCAGTACACCCTCTACATCCTACATCCCTAACAATTTGTTTTACATATTCCAAACGTGGCCTGCCTACACAATTCTTTCCTTCTACTTGTCCTTCCAATATTAAAGCGACTATTCCAGGATGCCTTAGTATGTGGCCTATAAGTCTGTCTCTTCTTTTAACTATATTTTTGCAAATGCTTCTTTCTTCATCTATTTGCCGCAATACCTCTTCATTTGTCACTTTATCCACTCATCTGATTTTTAACATTCTCCACATAGCACCACATTTCAAAAGCTCTAATCTTTCCTTCTCAGATACTCCGATTGTCCAAGTTTCACTTCCATATAAAGCGACACTCCAAACATACACTTTCAAAAATCATTTCCTGACATTTAAATTCATTTTTGATGTAAACAAATTATATTTCTTACTGAAGGCTCGTTTAGCTTGTGCTATTCGGAATTTTATATCGCTCCTGCTTCATCCATCTTTAGTAATTCTACTTCCCAAATAACAAAATTCTTCTACCTCCGTAATCTTTTTTCCTCCTATTTCCACATTCAGTGGTCCATCTTTGTTATTTCTACTACATTTCATTACTTTTGATTTGTTCTTGTTCATTTTCATGCGATAGTTCTTGCGTAGGACTTCATCTATGCCGTTCATTGTTTCTTCTAAATCCTTTTTAATCTCGGCTAGAATTACTATATCATCAGCAAATCGTACCATCTTTATCTTTTCACCTTGTACTGTTACTCCGAATCTAAATTGTTCTTTAACATCATTAACTGCAAGTTCCATGTAAAGATTAAAAAGTAACGGAGATAGGGAACATTCTTGTCAGATTCCCTTATTTCCTTTCTTATTACGGCTTCTTTCTTATGTTCTTCAATTGCTACTGTTGCTGTTTGGTTCCTGTACATGTTAGCAATTGTTCTTCTATCTCTGTATTTGAACCGTACTTTTTTTAAAATGCTGAACATTTTATTCCAGTCTACGTTATCGAATGCCTTTTCTAGGTCTATAAACGCCAAGTATGTTGGTTTGTTTTTCTTTAATAATCTTCCTTCTACTATTAATCTGAGGCCTAAAATTACTTCCCTTGTCCCTATACTTTTCCTGAAACCAAATTGGTCTTCTCCTAACACTTCTTCCACTCTCCTCTCAATTCTTCTGTATAGAATTCTAGTTAAGATTTTTGATGCATGACTAGTTTAACTAATTGTTCTGTATTCTTCACATTTATCTGCCCCTGCTTTCTTTGGTATCATGACTATAACACTTTTTTTGAAGTCTGACGGAAATTCCCCTTTTTCATAAATATTACACACCAGTTTGTATAATCTATCAATCGCTTCCTCACCTGCACTGCACAGTAATTCTACAGGTATTCCGTCTATTCCAGGAGCCTTTCTGCCATTTAAATCTTTTAATGCTCTCTTAAATTCAGATCTCAGTATTGTTTCTCCCATTCCATCCTCCTCAACTTCCTCTTCTTCCTCTATAACACCATTTTCTAATTCATTTCCTCCGTATAACTCTTCAATATATTCCACCCATCTATCGACTTTACCTTTCGTATTATATATTGGTGTACCATCTTTGTTTAACACATTATTAGATCTTAATTTATGTACCCCAAAATTTTCCTTAACTTTCCTGTATGCTCCGTCTATTTTACCAATGTTCATTTTTCTTTCCACTTCTGAACGCTTTTCTTTAATCCACTCTTCTTTCGCCAGTTTGCACTTCCTGTTTATAGCATTTCTTAATTGCCAATAGTTCCTTTTACTTTCTTCATCACTAGCATTCTTATATTTTCTACGTCCATCCATCAGCTGCAATATATTGTCTGAGACCCAAGGTTTTCTACCAGTTCTCTTTATTCTGCCTAAGTTTGCTTCTGCTGATTTAAGAATTTCCTTTTTAACATTCTCCCATTCTTCTTCTACCTTTTCTACCTTATCTTTTTTACTCAGACCTCTTGCGATGTCCTCCTCAAAAATCTTCTTTACCTCCTCTTCCTCAAGATTCTCTAAATTCCACAGATTCATCTGACACCTTTTCTTCAGGTTTTTAAACCCCATCTACATTTCATTATCACCAAATTATGGTCGCTATCAATGTCTGCTCCAGGGTAAGTTTTGCAGTCAACGAGTTGATTTCTAAATCTTTGCTTAACCATCATGATATAATGTATCTGATACCTTGCAGTATCGCCTGGCTTTTTCCAAGTGTATATTCTTCTATTATGATTTTTAAATTGGGTGTTGGCAATTACTAAATTATACTTCTTGCAAAACTCTATAAGTCGGTCCCCTCTTTCATTCCTTTTGCCCAGCCCGTATTCACCCACTATATTTCCTTCCTTGCCTTTTCCAATGCTTGCATTCCAATCTCCAACTATTATTAAATTTTCATCTTCTTTTACGTGTTTAATTGCTTCATCAATCTCTTCGTATACACACTCTACCTCATCATCATCATGGGCGCTTGTAGGCATATAGACGTTAACAATCGTTGTCGGTTTAGGTTTTGATTTTATCCTTATTACAATGATTCTATCGCTATGCGTCTTGAAATATTCCACTCTCCTCCCTATCTTCTTGTTCATCACGAAACCTACTCCTGCCTGCCCATTATTTGACGCTGAATTAATTACTCTAAACTCACCCGACCAAAAGTCGCCATCCTCTTCCCACCGAACCTCACTAATTCCTACTATATCCATGTTCATCCCATCCTTTTCCCTTTTTAAATTTTCTAGCCTACCAACCTTTTTTAAGCTTCTAACATTCCACGCTCCGACTCGCAGAATGTTATTTTTCAATCCTCTGGTGACCCCTTTCTTAGTAGTCACCACCCGGAGATCTGAACGGGGGACTATTTTACCTCCGGAATATTTTACCAAGGAAGGCGCCTCCATTATTGTTATGTGAAAATGCAGAGAGCCACATTTTCTTGGAAAAAAAAACAGCTTAGTTTTCCATTGCTTTCAGCTGCGCAGTACTCAGAGGACTGAGCGATGTTGGTATGGCCGTTTAAGTCATTGTGACTCACGCCCCTAACAACTACTGAAAGAGTTGCTGCCCTCTTTCAGGAATCATTCCTTAGTCTGGCTCTCAACAGATACCTCTCCGATATGGTTGCACCTTCGGTCCAGCTACTCTGTATCCCTGAACACTCAAGCCCCCTCACCAACGGCAAGGTCTCATGATTCATAGAGGAGGAAAGTATAAGTATCATAAATGAAGAGGGGAAACCACTGTTAAAGAAACAAGGAGCTGGCAGAAATAATTACAAGATTATAAAAATAGTAAAACTAATTATCGGATGAAGTTTAAGAGAAGAAAAAAATGATGATGACATTAGAAAAAAATTTGTTTGAGATCAGTCTGATTGAGCTTTAAAGGACTTGTAAAGAACAGTAAAAAAGCAATACTGATAAATGACTTACTAACATCATTAATTTTCTTTGTTAAGAAAAAGAACTAAAACACAACATAATATGTAAAGTTTGTGTGACAGAACAAGTAACTATATGTTAAAAAAAATTCTACCTGTTACCATATTAAAGAAAGCAGAAGTAATTAGACATAAGAACTGCTGCATTATCAGTCCAATATTTCATGTAACAAAACTACTCTCCAGAATAATTTACTGATGAACAAAATGCATGGTGGAAAGTGTACCGCATGAAGGCCAGTTTGGTTTCAAGAAAAACACAAAGACGACTACAGACCATTCTGTTGTCAGACTAATCTTAGAAGGCAAATTTAATAGACCCACCTGCATGGCACTTATAAATCTGAAGAAAAAAACTCAGAGTAGAATAAAAGAAAGTTTTTAAGAAAAAAGTAGACTGGAATAAGTGGAAGGAACGCTATATAATCTGTAAAAGAATAAATTACGGGTAAAAATTATAGAAAATGATAAAAGGCTAAGTTCCAATTAAGAAAGTACCAAATTAACAATATATCTGTCCCCCTTGTTTCTCAACTTGTACAGAAGTAACAGAGGAATTGAAGGAACACTTTAACAGCGGTGTAATTATCCAAACTGCACTCATGACATTGTTCTTTTGAAAGAAATTAAAAATAAATTAGAAGACATTATGAATGGAATGAATCAATTTATTACTAGAAGAGAATTTCAGTGCAGAACAAAGGTAGTGATAAACAGGATAATGAGAAATTAAACTAAGATAAAAAACCATACTATAGTTCTGCAAAATTGCAAATGTCACCAAGCAGACTGGCAAAAGTAAGAAGAAAGAAGTCCGCTAGTATTAAATTACAGATCTAAGAAAAAGAAAAATATCTTTAAAAGTATTTGTCCAGCATGAAGTATTTTATGACAATGAAACAAGCAAAAATTTAATGAACAGAAATTAAAAGAATAGAGACATTTAAAGTGATATATTCCTGGAGGAAGATGAAAATTACATGAAGCAATAAAAATGTGAAATTAAGCAGTCTTAAGACGAGCAGGAAAGCAGGGAAACCGATGGTATTATCTTTATTAGAGTGAAGATACCTATGTTTATTTTATTTGGCAATAGAGAGGTTATGTAGAGGAAGACAAAAAAAGGAATTTGTAAAACAAACGAAAGAGAACGCAGGATGTAGTAATTACGTTAAAGTTATCATAGAATTGAAAAAAAAAATTGCATCAAGCCAATCAAATAAATGCTGATTAAAAAAAAAATCTTGTACAGTTTTGTGCAAGAAGACTGACTTTTCGTTATTTTATTTTGTTTCATGATCCATCTTGCAACATCCTATTGAACCACGCTTCTAACTTACCCCACTAAAATTCTTTTGGCCTTAAATTGAACCTAACTCTGAACAAATCAAATAACCTTCATCAAATTTTCATATGAACAATTTCTGATACATTACTGCAGCATATCTAAATTTCAATGAAATTGATCTAGCAGTTTTATACAAACTGCCACAAACTTTTATACATAGACAAAAAAATAAATAAATATATATTTTTCTAAAGGCAATTCCTTTAAGAACATATAAATATATAAGGAAACCACAATCAATTTAAGTGAATGGTATTTTTATACTCTTCAAACCTCTAAATGTACAGGGAAAATTCATTTTCACTTCCCATTCCCATCGCACGACTGAAATTAATACCGTACTTTTCTTTGAAAGGTAAGTAAAAAATTAAAGATAAAACCTAAATTAATAAATAATAAATACAGAAATTCTATCAACTGACAGTGCATTTGTATTTAATACAATCAGTGAAGTAAGAAGAAGCAGAAAACTTTGGACGGAGTACAACAGATGTATCATGGATGAAAGCTGCACCGATACCAAGAGCACCTCCAGCAGTGTGATACATCGGAAGTGGATTATAAATAATATCTTTTTCAGTTAATTTCAATAAACAAGTCGCAGCCAATGCAGCCAACAGATACCTGAAAACAAGATGATCAACAAGCAATTACAACACAGCAATTTACAATAACACAAAATTTAAGCAATTAAACTGAAACAAATAAGCCATGACATTTTATTTTTCCAATCAGTAAGAATTAATAGAAGGAAGATTAAAAAAAGGTTTATCTTTAAAAAAAGGACCTTCTTTATCATATTATTATTTTACAGTAACAGACATTTAATAAGACTCAACAATATAGAATTTACTATAGTAAAGTAGTCTTGTTACATGCTGGTATATTTATATACATAGATTACTATAAACTGTAATGTAACAAAAACCCTAATCTAACATATTAATTTGAAGTAATTTAAAAAAATGGAAAAAATAACTTCAAATTAACAAATTAATAAAAACATACATCAGATGTGGTTTAAAATTTATATTAAAATATTATGTTGAAAGACTGACAGCCTAACAGAAAAAAAACAAAATAAAGAAAAACTAAAGAGAATTAATTCTTTTATCAAAAAATTGCAATAGAGAACATAATATATGACTGGGTAAATAAAAATACCGGTTTAGAAGGTACTTGAGGTAAATCGAGAAATGTTCATTTGATTTATGGCTTTTGTCAAAATAAAATGAGATATGCTGTTGAGGATTTAAAAGGAAATGAAATGAAGCAGAAAGGAAGGAAGGTTAATATATAAATTATATGAGCCCCAGAAGTTTAACAATGATGACACAAAGGAAATTAAAGAAGGTAAAGAAAAGCTGACAACTTGTAGGACTTTCCCACCATGCAGCTTATTTCTGATGCATGGCTTACATCAGAAATTAAGTTTGTGTGTATGTATGCTACGCATACATACACACAAACTTAATTTAAAATATTTATCATTTTATTTAAATAAATTATTCTTTCATTTATTCAATTCAATGACTTTTGTAATAACTAAAATCCAAATTTTTTAAATAAATTTTAGTTAAAAAAAATTTTTATATAAAAAACATAAAATAGACTTAAAACTGTAGTCAACAAACTTTCTTGACGGTATTGTTTGTACCATATTATCCAACACAGTAAACTCGCTAATTTTAAACTTTTAAATTTCTAAATTTTTAAGTTTACAACATCGTTGGTCGAGTGGTGTAGCCGCAAAATTTAAGGCAACAGTTACCAAATTAAATCTGTGATCGAGATCGAAACCCAGCGAGATGAATTACTTTTCTTTTTTTTTTTAAACTTTAAATATTATTCATTTATTTAATTCTACTGCACACTTCTGATGTTTAAACGCAGTAAATGATTACAGTAACTGTTTCAATGGTACACAAGCACTCCTTGTGGTGAGAGGGGGTACTAATGAGGTACTATACTCACTTAGCCATTAGTTTATTTAGAACATATTTTGGTATGGGGTGCAATTTTGCAAAAAAATTATTTTTTGAATATATGAACAACCAGAAAATTTCCATCTTGTTTTTTGGGTTCCTTAGGTATCAAAACATAAAAATCCAGTAGAAGCCGCATATGCCTAAACTGGACCAATTACCATGCTTTCCATTCTACAGCTGTAGATATGCTATAGCGCTAGGCAGGCAAGTAATAGTTTGTAGCTTGTAAAACGTTTTCCTTGTTTGTAGATATGATGGTACGCAAGAGATAATAGAGATTTATTAATAAATCTCTATTACCCTGTTTTTAAAACTAAAATAATTGTTCTGTGTTTGATAAAGATGATAACCACAATGCTGAATTCTCCTTTACAGGTAATTAAAATACAAGGGGAAATATATATTTTCTACTTTTCTTTTTTACTATTATAAATGTTAAAAAATGTAGGTAATATGTAATGAAATGTTTGTATTTTACACACTGATTTAAATATCTAAATACATGCACAAAATTAATGAGCTATTATTACATTATTTATGAGTACTGTTTTATGCAGGAAATACTTGTGCTAACTATTAATTTTTTGGTACTTATGTATTAACGCCACCCCAGCTACAGCTTTATTTAAAAACAAAGTAGTCAATCGGATTTACGGATTTAGTCAAACTTAACCTACGCTTGCTTCGCTCGCTAACCTTGACTAATTAACACCGTAATTTTTTGAATTTAATAAATACTCAAAAAATTCTTCTTTACCAACCATAAGCTATTTTTGAATTTAATAAATACTCAAAAAATTACGGTGTTAATTAGTGAAGGTTAGCGAGCGAAGCGAGCGTAGGTTAAGTTTGGTTAAATTATATTTTTTAAATAAATAAATATAAATAACTATTTCTTAAAATTAATAAAGAGACTCAATAAAATAAATACTCAATTTTAAATAAAGCTGTAACTGCAGTGACGTTAATACGTAAGTACCAAATTTTTTTTGTTTAGCATTAAATAAAAAGAAATACCGAATAGAAATAGACATTTATAAAAGAAAATATTTTAATTAAATGGATTGTACAAATGCAATTTGCCTGGGGAAAGGTTCTGAAATTCTGAATAAGAATCACTGATTTTTTTCCTATTAATATATCACATAATCTTTGTCTAACAATTGTCTAGGGAAGTATGATATGGAAAGAACCTTCTGACTGAAACAATACCACTTAATCATAGAGATTGCTTTTCCAAAATAATACTGTCAACTACTGGTAATATGGCTGAACAATGACCTCACCCTCAAACAGTAATCGATGAAAGTTTCAACTATGATACATTAACAGCATTCATTCATATACAGTTTATCTACTCAATTACAAACAATAAACTTTAATAAACAAGATTACAAGATAAAAAAGATCAGGTAATTAAAATGTAAGTTATAATAATATATTAGCCACTAAATCTTATAATAATAACAGTAAGGCTTGTAAAATACATATTGTAACAAGACCGGTATAGTGGACCTGAGTAACGGATTCCTACCAATTAAGAAGAAAGTAGTAGAAAATATAATAATGGGAGAAATCCAGAAAGGGGCTATAAGGAATGTTTTTAGTAAAGGTAACAGCTCCATTTAACAATCGTCTTTTGTAATACTGCCCACTGACACGCAATAAACAGATTTTGTTCCATGAGAGGAGTTATCAGACCAAGGTTAGGAATGCATGGAAACAAAAGGGCTCAATCGATCATTCTCACACTCAACTGGGGTCTGGTCCAGCAGGTAAAGAAGATAGGAGCATAGATACTCCGAAGACCAGTTCTGCGAGGAGATTCTGTGATGTCAGTCTGCAAGAGTATTCTGAGGTCAGTGAAAGACCGAATTTCAAGTGCAGGTTTGATGCAACTAAGGTAATGTCACAAGTAATAGTTACTGTAAGCGAGTAGTAGTACCGCAGGTGAGTTACTGTAAGACTATCAGTGAAAGAGATAATGTACTAAACTTCACTCGTAAACTATTGGGTAGTTTTTATTTGTAAACGGCAAAGGTATTTGCAGTAAAAGGACATTATACTTGTCTTACCTGTAAAATTCATTCATAAACTGTTAGGATAGTTTTATTTGCAAACAGCAAAGGAATTTGCAGTGAAAGAACTTATATTTGTCTTGTCTATTGTACTATTGTTGTTAATACAAGTCTGATGGTTAAAATTGTTAAGACTAGCAGTCATACTAGGTCTTTTGTCGACGGGACTGAATTCTGGTTTCATTATTTATCTACCTGTGAATAAACCATGATGATTACTTTAAATTCTGTTTTGCACGTAATCTCTGTTTATTATTATTACTGACATTTATCATTATTTATTTGTTATTGGCATTTAATATTATTACTGTTTACTGTCAACATAACATTATTCTAATTATTATTGTGGGATGTTTTCTTTATTGTCCGTTATTATTATTACTATTATTATGGCTGTGATTAACTATACTTTTTTTTAATTTATTTTTTTTTATGATTGTCATTTATTATTATATTACTATTGTCACTATTATTGATTTGTCTTGTTTTACTTTTTCAAACCAATATATTGTAATTATGTAAACATTTTCAATTGCCAATCTCTCAACATCATGATCGAGCCACAAACATGTGACAATATACTATGACTTAGTAGTAGGTCTCTGAGTTTAACATGCAGGAAACTGTAATATATGAAATAAGAGTAAACTACCAACTGCTGGAGCCATATTTTATACATTAATACTGTACATTACTTGATTTAAATAGCACTCAGCATTAACATAGCTAATATCATTTAAAAAAATCATTAAAGATTAATAATAATAATAATTTTAAATTCAGTTTCTAACAAAAGGTAAACTAACACGTAGATTTTTAAAATACAGTTCCTAAACTATAATAAATTGATAATTACAAAAAATTACCTTGAATTAGGCATAACTGCTGCTTTGGGCAATCCAGTAGTTCCAGAAGTAAAAATGTACAATAAATGATCTCTGTAACCAGGTTTGTCTGTAATGTTGAACGGGTCAGAAGAAGCTTCTTCTATTAATTTTGTAAGATCATATAATCTTCGTTTAAATGTATTGCTTTGAGTACCAAATAATTGATATAACTCTAAACTAGCAAGTAAATCGTCTTCTATTTCCTTTACAACTGAAAATAAAAAATAATGAAATAATTCAATTGCGAAAACTAAGCGCAGCGAGTATTAATCTATAATTTATATTAAAAAATTCCAGGACAACTGAATTTCTTTTTCTAAGCGATAAGCCAATCACTTTAATATATTTTATTACCAACAATTCATTGTCACCATTAAAAATATTTCTATACGTTATGCCTGTTGTCGAGTTCTGACAGTAGAATATATTTGATGCTGCACTAATTGTGTTGCATTCCAGCTGTTTTTGATCAGTTGAAATTTGTTTGATAAAACCAACACAGATTTGGTAAAAAGGTGCTATTGCTGCAGGTCAATTTCTTATTTTTGCATTATTTTTCTTCATTTTTAAGATGCACAAGCACATGGTTTGATAAATAAACACTTTTATTTACCTGAGTGTAGACCAATTTTTTATTTCTGTAGAGTATTATAATGCTTTTACATTAATATAAAACAATTATTGTTTGTAAATACCTTAATCATGCGGTAAATTTATCTCATAACTTTTTGAATATGTTAACATAATAAAGGAATTTGGGTAATATCACAATTAAAAAACCAAAAATGTATGAAGATATTCAATCGGTTAGTTTTCCCAATGTATGGTGTAGTTTATATATGCATAATAAAATATTATTGGTAACTTTTTATTCTTTGTTCCCATTTAGCCTACTGGACTTATGTTAATTTATCAGCTCATAATACAATTTTATCCGCTTTTTGTAATCTGTTTTTTTATTTTATTTTTTTGTAATTTTATCAGCTTTTAGTTACATCAACTCTAATTTTTCATTGAAACCATGATATTTAAAAAAAACATATGTTCTACACAGAATATGATTAGAAATATTATAAATGAATTATTATAAATTATCATAAATTTTTTTAAATTAATTTTTTTTATAAATGAGTAATCATTTCTATAGATAATTAAAAAAGCTTTAATGTATCGTACAATCCTCTTTCACCCTTTTTTACTTTCTTGTATGAAGTAAAGGAAGTATTGTGTTTGCGAAAAATTTCAGATTTCAACAGAAATATCCATTTTGACTATCCCTGAATCCATTTTGACTAGTTTTGGCATGATGTCTGTGTGTACGAATATAACTCGCATAACTCAAAAACGATTAGCCGTAGATTTTGAAATTTTGGATTTAGGACTATTGTAACATCTAACTGTGCACCTCCCCTTTTAATTGCAATAGGCTGAACCAAAAGTGTCTGAAAAAGCCCAAAATCCAAAAAAAATTGGATTTTGGATTTTTTCTTAACTGCAGTAATAAGGTCACATTAAGAGCTTTTCAACGATATACCATAAGTGGTACTTATTTTCATTGGTTCCAAAGTTATAAACAAATAAAGTTTTAATAAATGAGACAGTATTTGGATCTTACAAGGAGCACAATGGTTAGAATCTAATTATTAGCATCTGATTATAAAAAAAGTTGTACGATAAATAATAATTCAATAAAAACAATAACAAAGAAATATCAGAAGTTAAAATTTTATGTACTTTTCATTTAAAAAAAAATTTGTTTATGTAATTTAATAGGTGTACAAGAAAGTAATATGGTGTCCACATCAAACTTTTTTGTCAGAGGAGGGGAAACCTTTTATACCGCACAGTAGTGCGGAACTCCCCTTGCAGGCCTAACCACTCTAACCCCTCCACCTTTACAACATGGGATGCTGGGTTCACGTTACAGCAACATCAAAAAAAGTTGCAACAACAAAAAAAAATCATATCTATTTAATTGAGATAAAGTTTTAACTGGAACTACAAAATAATTGGGATATAATCAAATTTTTTTAGATATAACCAGCCTTAACCTTGAGTCAATGTATACAATGGCACAATGCAAAACACCTCTGTACCACTGTCGGTCAGTGTAATGGCAACAGTTCGGCAGAAAGCACAGTACATTATGTGGTTAGCGAAGTACAAGTCAGTTATAACTGTCCAACAGACTTTTCAGCATGTTTATGGCAATGATGCTTGGTACCAGCAGTTTAAAGAATCTGGCACTGTGGAAGTGAAAAAGTCCCCCAGAGGACCCAATATGAGTGACGAGCAGTTGAGCGTATACGCCAAAGTTGTTTGAGAAGCCCTAAAAAATAAGCACTCCAAATTCTCTCCTGCATGCTTCCCTATGCTGCAGAAACTGATCGCACATGTACAACATGTGTTCCGCAGTGTCCTCCTTCCCACAGTAACTGCATTCCAAGGAGGCTCTCAGCGTCACCGCTCACAAGTATACCTTGAAACATTCGTAAATGATAAGAAACTGAGCCAACTTGTACCCTAGTTTCTCGTGTTTTCGGCACAGCCATCTCTGGAGGTTCAGGATCATTCTGTAGATCTATCTGCTTTTCCTCAACTGATCCAATTTCTCCTGCCACCAGCAGTAAGTGATGCCAGCGCATCCACGTTACCCACTCCTCCCTGTACAACTCCCTCTTCCGAACAAGGAGATCCAGGGACCTAAGTTCTACCACTATGCCGGCGATATCGAACGAGATGATCCTGTACCTGCAGAATACTCGAACAGAGATAACCCTAACCCCGTAGGGAAGACGCCCTTTATGTGGTAGTTATGGTTGCCACATCACCCCCTCCGTACCTAGCCCTTATGAGCTTTACCAGAGATCATCTTTAGTACCTCAGCAAAAGGCATTTCTCAGCATTGTTCTTGCCTCAGTCAGGATGCCACCGATGCAAATGCCACGTGTGACATTACCATCTATGTACTACTACCTAAAATTGAACGATACAAACAAAACAAAAAATAAACCTAAATCTTACACAAGACTGAACAAAAATGAAGACTGAACTGAAATCAAATAACTATCTACCCGTTGGTAAAAGCTGAGTCTAACACGCGAAATAATATAACACAAAACGAAACAATAACAAAAAATAAACTACAATAAAAACAAAACAACAATAATACCTAAAAGGAGAAAGGAAAAACCCAGGTAGAACCCTACATTCCTACGGCAATCCATCCTGTAATAGATAATTTAAAAGGTTTTCAACGATCGCCCATTGGCCCGGTGTCTCCAATTTTCTCGGAGATCCAATACCGACCCGCTAATATCAAACCGACAAATAGTCCCCGTGCGCATAAGATCGTATTTTGCATTCATACAGTACCTAACGAGCGTTGTCCAGCAATCGACATACCTGAGTCTACTAGGCCGAATTTCTCCCTGAAAGCACCGTGCCCAGAAAAAAACTGCGACACGTACTTCTTCGGATGTACCCAAGAAGCGCCCTGCAAATCGACAACATTTGGGAAGAGATCGTGCGCATAACACCCATCCTCCGACTAATCCCATCCGGCCTGCCACAGAGCGTTACCATGTTGATTTATCTCCTGAACTTTTTCCGGAGTCAGCTCATTTAACTTCCTAGCATCGTATTGCTGTTGCCTTTCAGACGCAATCAGATCTATCGGTTTCACGCCTGCAGTCATCAAGATCGCCTCTCGTAAAATAGCGCGGTAAACTCCGGTTACCGTCAACAATATAAGGCGCTGAGCCTTTAATAATAGGTTCCGACATGTTTTAGCCTACCCGCACAAACAGGCGCTACGTATAGCATAATTGACTCGCAGACGCCCCTATACAGAATACTCATGATATTAAAATTAAGACGCCAATCAGGATTGACCACACGTCATATACCAAAGAAGGCACTACACTACAAGCCTTCTCCGCAACGTATAAAAGGTGCTTCTTAAACTGAAATTTCTCATCAAAAAAACCCCGAGGTACTTTTGAACCTGAACATATCTAATTCGTTGGCTTGACACCGAGACACGACTTGCTACTGCCAAACGGCCTTTTAGAAGCATCGTTGTGGTCTTCCCCGGGCTGAACGTCACCTTATGTTGATGACCCCACAGCCCTAATATCCTGCAAGTTGCGTGGCTCGGAGTTCAATCTTCCTCCGTGGGCAATCATCGACCAACTAGAGCCTGTCGTCAGCTTAAGCTACGACAAGTCACACCCACTGGGCAATCTCAGCCGCAGAAGAGAGTCAAACTCCACCACCCACAAGAGAAGACGCAACACATTGCCTTGGGAACAACCCTTATACAGTGTCTTCCCTACTTCATCGCTGCCCTCGTGGAGTAGTAAAATATTCCGATAACTGAAAAAACTTTTCAATACCTGCAGTTCATTTTCAGTGCATCCTCGCCTCCGTAATTGGAAAATGGCAGAGAGAAACCAGATTGTTAAACGCGCCGAAAATGTCTAGGAAGATCCCCAAGATATATTCCGATTCACTGGACGTAACGTCCCCCGTCGCGGTCATTTTTTTTTTATTTTATGTTTTTTAGTCAAGTAATCGGAGACAGGTGTAACCAGTCGCGTCGCACAGACAGTAACGGTGGCAGTAGCTTTATTGGTTGAGACTCTCGCGCTATATAATTACTTGCGTTTCCCGTCGCGGTCAGGGGATATTGAGTCGGTCATGGATCGCTTTCCTCGCCCTTCCCGTCTAGCCAGAGTGCTCTATCCCTTGGATCCCGCTGTGTTCATTAAACTCATGTTTGTCAGAATAATAATGATAAGAGAAAAATTAATGCCTGTTCAATTTACACAAAATATCAGTGTATTGTAATTTCTTCAGATCAACAGTTTGGTCAGTTCAGGATCCGAAACTTTGAGCGATCCAAGAATGTGGATTTCAAACGTCTGCGTCCATCTAAAAGATCATAGTTATAGCTGGTTACCCGTACATCGTAAGAGTAAAAATGTATTTCGCCCGGATCTTAGTGTTATCCGACAAACAGTAGCAGGAGGTAACCGTACTTAGTTTCTCATAATTCCTTTTTTTAAATTATTTTTATTTTATGTGTTTTTAGTTAAGTAATCGAAGGCAGGTCCAGCCAGTCGCATCGCACATACAGTAACGGTGGCTGTATTCGTTGAGCCGCCGCTTCGTACCCCTTAAAAATCGAAATTCAAAAAACCCCGAAAATGGTTTTTGAATATTTATCTGGAGAATATTTGCAAAGTCCCAATCTAGTGAACAAATCGTTTAGCATAGTCAGAAATGGGGAAAAATTGCAATCGTTGTTCAGATTTCGTATTTACCTTTCTTCATCCCTTTCAAAAAATCTAAAAATTGGTTTTTAGGTATTTTTACATGAAAATTACACACACCAAAAATCAGGTCGATATCTTCCTTTGTAATCGAGAAATTAAAAAGCTTGTAAATTTATTATTACTCCATTTTAACCTTTAACTCAGAATTTTAAAAACATCTTTATTAGTGAACATTTACACTGTAAAAGAACATATACACAAATTTTCATCAATTTATGTTCAACATTTTTTCTGGGCATTGATGAACCGGTCAGTCGGTCAGGACAAGTTGCTTTGTGGGTGCAGATATATATTATTTACAATCGATCAATTTTATCTGAAAGTTTTTTTTATAAAACAGCGTAATGTTTTTTCAAATATTTATCCTGTTGCATAATTTTTTGAAAAATTGAGATTTTTAATTCCCAAATAAAAAAGGAAACAATCTATAAGCCAACATAAATTTTAATATTAAATAATCCATAATAAAACTCAGGTTTGCAGGATAAGTAGCCCTTATATGTCAATAATTGTTAAAATTACTTACACTGATGTGACGATAACAAATTATTCCTTTTAAACGTACGTTTAAAAAATTAAACAATCTACATCTTTTATATTCTTTAGCGATTCTCCTCTTGACAGAAAAAATAGTTTAGGGGCTATTATGACGACTTCAGAAATTTCCTAATTTTAACAGACAAAATCTACTTTCCTTGTTTTAATCGTTAAACCTAATTGTAATTATACATATTTTGTTGGCATAAAAACACGCATTCATATATACAGCAAAAATTGTATTCATTAGAACCGACTTAAATGTTATATCTATGAAGCGATTCACGGGTTAATACGATAAAAGAAAGACTACTTAGTACAAAAAAATGTTACGAAGACAAATATTTAGCGTCAAGGTCTTGTATTCCAGTAATATTTCATGAATTGTGTGGGTTTTAGGCTAATAATAATCACCGTAAATTGAACTAATATACACACAATTATACTATTCAGAATATCAATTTAATTAATTTTTTTACAGTTATTTGTAATTTTTATACAGCACTAGCGTGCATAAGTGTGCACATCTAAGCATGTGGGTGCACGTGCACATACATTCTCTCTCTCTCTCACACACACAAACACACACACACACGTCATCAGTCATTCAACTCGTTTAATGCTATTCTCAATTTCTTTCTGCTTTCTGCTATAATCATTTAACTTCGATAAAATGAGTACAGTATATCCTCAGTTATATGTTTTTATAAATTTTATCCTTATCTTCTTGTATAGTTCTTCCCGCTACATATCACAAAATTAATTATCGTGGATGTTTTGATACAAAGCTCATGCATGAATATTTTTCTTCTGTTTAAAGAATATTGTAATACATTTCTCTCTTCTCTTACCGGTTGTAAAACATTTTTGTTGGCGTTCTGTAACAGTACATCACAAAAGCCTCATTTTTTCTTTTCCATTCTTCCCTTTGTTTACGTTTCACCGCCATAATATGCTACACTTCACAGAAATACCTTCAAGAATTTATTTCCGATGCTTAAATCTTTATTCAATACTCACCGATTTTTTTTCCTGCATTAAAATTCTCCTTGCTACTGTCGCTCTGCTTTACATTTTTATCTTATTTACTTCGTTCACTCTGTAATTTTACTCCCAAAAACCAAAATTCAGTAACTTCCGGTAATTTATATTACCCTGCCTTAACATTTTATTCGTCCTTTCTGTCTTAATTCCTCACCGTTATTTTTTTTTCTAAGTAAATTTTCTCCTAGCGACAAACTCATCCTCAATATTTCTTCATCGCTTTCTGTTTCTGCTAAAAGAAGATGTATCGGCAAATCTTGATAGCTGTACTATTTCTCCAGGAGTAGTCATGCCGCACTCAAATGTATCCTTTAATTCCTTTATTTTGCCGACTGTATATGCAAATCGAAAAAAATAAGGATAAACTACACCCGCACCCTTTCACCTTTTCTGACTCTGAACATGCTTTTCATTAACTTCTCTTCTAATAATTACTACCTGACTGTACCTTTGAATAATTTGTAACCGACTCTTCTTTCCGGCTATTTAAGGCAAATTGTTCTTTAACATTTTTTAAATAATACTTTAAATTATCATCGTCAAATACATTTTCAATTTTACTGAAATAAGATAAAAAATATATAATAAAACGATACACAGGCGCTTTAATTTATACAGAATGAAAATATTTAAACGATAAACTGTTAAAATTAAATACCTGATATAAACTGATCGGTAAATATAAGGCCTTTGGTCTGAGCTGTATTGAGACAATGTAGAAGCGTCTTCTTCTGTAAATTGGTGTTAATAAGAGCTGTGATGACGCCGATCTTTGATAGTCCAAGCCAGATGCACGCATACTCGGGCCTATTATTCATCAATAATGACACCACATCACCTTTTTTATAACCCGCCTTAAGGAACACCTGGGCCACACGATTGCTGTATGCTTCAACCTGATAAATAATACTCACCACTGTAAGAACACATTGTAATTTTATTGATATCTATGTAGGTGTAAATTAAAAAAAATATTAACGGTATTCTACAAACATTTAGACAATCGCATAACATTAGCGATTATCAAATGCAGTGGTTCTGAACCAATTTTTTATTAAAACAGGAAACTTACTGTGTAATTTTGTATAAGAAAATGGTAAGATATTGTGACAGAATAACAGGTGAAAAACATGCCATATTGTCGCTGGGAATCAACCCAATACTAATCCAATAGGTCTTGTTTCTTTATGAGAATAACAAATTTTATTTGTTGCTACAGATCATCAAACTATAAATTAAAAATCTAGAGTTACGAGAATGAAGTATTTAATTTAAGACCTATGCATAATTTCACTTAAGAAATAGTACTAATAGTTGGAATTAGTGAATAGCAGCTATAAAATACAGGTGTAATTCTGTGAATTCTAATGTTACATTTGTCAGATGATTTCTGTACTTACTTTTACATAACATTTTTTTAAAATTATTTTTCTTTTTTAATTTTCTGGTGACCTCTTTCTTAGTAGTGCCCACCCCCGAGATCCGAACGGGGGACTAATTTACCTCTGGAATATTTTACCAAGGAAAGCGCCTCCATCTATGTTATGAAAATGCAGAGTTACATTTTCTTGAAAAAAAAGCAGCTGAGTTTTCCACTGCATTCAAATGCGCAATACTCTGAAGATCGAGTGATGCTGACGTGGTCATTTAAGTCCTCCTGACCTACGCTCTCAACAACTACTGAAAAAGCTGCTGCCCTCTTTCAGGAATAATTCCTTAGTCTAGCTCTCAACAGATACCTCTTCAATACGGTTGCACCTTCGATCCAGCTACTCTGTGTCGCTCGGCAATCAAGCCCCCTCACCATCGGCAAGGTCTAATGATTCATAGAGGGAAAATTCTGTACAGAAGAATTGAGAGGAGAGTGGAAGAAGTGTTAGGAGAAGACCGATTTGGTTTCAGGAAAAGTATAGGGACAAGGGAAGCAATTTTAGGCCTCAGATTTATAGTAGAAGGAAGATTAAAGAAAAACAAACTGACATACTTGGTATTTATAGATCTAGAAAAGGCATCGATAATGTAAGACCGGAAAAAAAAGTTCAGCATTTTTAAAAAAATTAGGGTTCAAGTACAATTGCTAACATTTACAGGAACCAAACAGCAACAGTAATAATCGAAGAACATAAGAAAGAAGCCGTAATAAAAAAGGGAATAAGGGAATCTGACAAGGATGTTCCCTATCCCCGTTACTTTTTAACCTTTACATAAAACTAGCAAGCAGTTAATGATGTTAAAGAACAATTTAGATCTTGAATAACCGTACAAGATGAAAAGATAAAGATGCTACGATTTGCTGATGATATAGTAATTATAGCAGAGAGTAAAAAAAGTTTTGAAGAAACAATAACGGCATGGATGAAGAATGCATAGGATGCATGCATGCATCCTATGCAAGAACTACCGCGTGAAAATAAAAGAACAAAATGAAAGTAATGAAATGTAGTAGAAATAATCTAGATGGACCATTGAATATAAAAATAGTAAGAGAAAAGATTACGGAAGTAGAAGAATTTTATTATTTGGAAAGTAAAATTACTAAAGATGGATGAAGCAGGAGCGATATAAAATGCTGAATAGGACAGGTGAAATGAGCCTTTAGTCAGAAATATAATTTGTTTACATCAAAAATTAATTTAAATGTCAGGAAAACATTTTTAAAAGTATATGTTTGGAGCATAGCTTTATATGCAAGTGCAACTTGAACGATCGGAATACTGATCATTCAAGAGGAAAAGATTAGAAGCTTTTGAAATGTTAATTTCAAAATAGGAGATTGATAAAAATCAGAAGACAAATGAAGAGGTGTTGCAGCAAATTGATGAAGAAGCATTCGGAAAAATATAGTTAAAAGAGGGAGACGTATAGGTCACATATTAAGTCATCCGGGAATAGTCACTTTGATATTGGAGGGACAGGTAGAAGGAAAAAATTGTGCAGGCAGGCAACGTTAGGAATATGTAAAACAAATTGTTAGGGATGTAGAATGCAGGGGGTATACCGAAATGAAACGACTGGCTCTAGATAGGGAATCTTGAGAGCTGCATCAAATCAGTCAAATGACTGAAGACAAAAAAAAAAGAAACATTTAATTACAAGAATCCATCAGTACTCTCAGAACCTCTATGACAGTTCTGGAAAATAATCTTGAAAATGAGCCAAAAATTTGGAAGAGACTTTTCCTCGAACACAATTTTAAAACAAAAACTTATGAAAATATTCACAGAAGGTATACTGCAAATCTCTTAAATCTGTTGAAAGAAGAGATGTGTTCTCTTTGAAAAATATTTGAGGCCTGAAAATGGCTGAAATAATTTGATAATGGTTCCACAGTTCCAAATTTTTCATCATTGCTTCAATATTGTCTTAGAAAATGAAAAACTTTGGTCTATAAGAATTTAAAAACTGCATAATTAAACGGGTTAAGATTTATTGAACCGTTATTATATTTATTAGAAAGTTAACTTTTTATAATTACTGAAGTAAATGTTTAAACTATTTTGACAAATTCACCAGTCATATATCACAAAATTTGGTTAAAGCGTTAACGGTGAGCAGAGTGCTCACCATCCATATTGTTACCGCAGATAGCATAGCTAATAATGCCAGATTAAACTGTACAGATTTAGCTTTTTCTGAAAGAATGCTGCAAATTTAACAATTTAGTTCAAAGAGAACAATTTGTAAAAAAAATTAAGCTACAATAAATATTACTTTTAATTGTAATAAGCATTATTTTGTTCACAAGACAATATTATTAATTGTTGGCAGCTCTGTAAACAAGATTCTTTTCAAGCCTGAATAGTGAGTTTTGTATATAAAATATATTAGCCAGAATTTATCACCTAAATGAGCAAGAAATATTTTTTACTAAGAGAAAGATTTCAACCATATCAGGAAAAAATTTACAACGGATTATTACATTAACCATTAACACGATTCACTTTAATAAATAGTCACAGTAGTGAAATTTCTCCATTTTTATATGAAAAATAAACACAATAAACACAGTGAAAATATTATTTCAATTTTATTTAAATTACATATTAAGTGATGATACAAATAACTGAATATGTAAGAAAATAATTTACATAAAACCGAGCGCTACCAATGAAAGATTTCTTTACTACAAAGGTCAATCCATTTGAAGTGTCTCAAAAAAACATAAGCCGGTTGCTTAACCAATTCAAAAAAAAAAAATTAAAACTTATCCGGTTGTTTCCTACATATTTCAGGGCCTAAAATTATTTATTTATTATTTTTTATTTTTTTAAGCAGTTTGCCAGTGGTGACCATTTTTGTTACGGTACACACTCCTATTATTTGTTACAATTGTAAGGGTTTATGGAATAAATCATAACTAAAACTATTGGTGCTAGAAGTATGAAACAAAAAGCAACTTAATCATATTTTCTCAGGGTAAAAGATTGGTCTAGTGGTTTATTTACCTATCTCTCTTTTTTCTATGAGAAAATCATCAATAAAGTTGAACATGTAAAAGGGTGAAATTTCACTTTGGTAATTTTTTTTCAAGAGGCAGGGATACACAGTTTGAATTATTTTTTTTATATCTAGGTATATGTTAGTAGTTTTACCATAAATAATATTAATGGTGATATACTTACCCCTAAATATTTATGAATTTTTGAAAACAAACTTTTTTTAAAAAATTCAAATTTGGCTTCAAAAACCTCTGATGGGAGCTGGTGATAAAAATCTCGAATTTGCATAACTTGCAGTGTTTTTGTAGATGTTTATGGCAAATAAAAAGGTTTCTTGTGTATTTTACTAATAAAAAGGTTATAATCTATCAAAAATCAAGCAAAACCTGTTAAAAGCGATAACCATTTTGACTCGCTAAATAAGTGCTTGAAAGAGGTTTCTTGTCTTCTTTGCACTTCACATTTTTTATATAATTTTTATATTTAACTCCTATGTTGTTGAATTTGACGTTTCCAATATTTATATAATTTTTTTTTTAAATTATTAATGTTAGGTTGTGTAATTTAATGATACTTAGCCAATACCAGTAACCTAATACAATTTTGATTCAAAAATGCTTGTATAACTTACCCAAACTGAGATTTCAATGAGCAGCCTACATCTTTTTTGAAGAATTGATTTTTATTTTTATACTGGTTTATTTTTGTGAACGCTATCAAAGAAAAAATAAATTGTAGCAAAATTTTAAGTATTCTTCAATGAAATAGCCTGTTTTTGTAGCAATGAAAGTTTGTTATTTAGTGTGGTTAACCGACAGTTGTGATATCTCTTCTGATAATTCTCTTGAAATTGTGTGAGAATGACCTGCCACTGTAGTTAGTTCAAGCGATGTCAACTTTCTCAGGACTTTGCAGATCGGTACCCACACTTATCATATTCACGTGAAAAAGATCGACTTGGATTTTCAATTTCAGAAACTTTTGAGTCAAAACATAATTCAAGATTCTATTTTAATTTTTCAATACCTTATTTATTTTAAATTTTAATGCTGATGGCCTTTAATCCGTGCTTAATTTTTTTTCGATTTTGATGGAGGTGATACACCCAAAATGCTACATGCAGCATCCAATTGTTCAATATTGTGATGCGGGGCAATGTATTGCTCTTGGTCTTCGCATTCATATAATTCTTACTTCTGCTGAGAAAAATACTTTTGAAACAGTTAACACAGAGACTTACCAGGAACTAAATTTGGAAAAATGTGTCCTTTAAGAGCTTGCTCTAATGTTATTTGGCTTTAGTTTTTCTTAAATGTTTCTTTGTGATTTCTCAAAGGATCGCAACAGAACTGTCCATATAAGTGACTAAATTTTGACAAAAAATCGTTTTTCATGACATTTACAAACACTAGTGACATCTGAATTAACATGTAAAAAGATAAGTTGTTGGTTTTCATGACTAAACTAACAAATTTTAACGAGTTCTTTTGGCACTGTACCATACACTGTTATCTGACACTCTTCATTCACATAAATTCCTACGGAACATTATTCTTCAGTTGTTTTACGTGAAATAACTTGAAAATAATGTAAAAATTTAACCGATTTTAAAATTTGCAAATATAATATTATTAAGTAAAACTTATTTATTTAATAAACATTTCAAAACACAGGAAGATATTTGACACTCAGTAAAGAAGTGAACAGATCATCCACTAACGTCAGACTAATTAGTCTGTAACTGCAAAGCTAGATGAGGCAACAAGCATAAACGAGCTTGTTGCAACATTAATTTTCCTGATGACTGGAAATGACTTCAAGTGACATTAACATTACAGTCAAACGGTTCAAACATGTCTATTTCAACTATAGTAATAAGTATAAAGATGTTAAAGCGCCAAGAAGACGAGAAACCCTCTTGGAGCAGGTTTTTCATGATTTTTGAAATGTTATAACTTTTTTATTAGTACAATACACAAGAAACTTTTACATTTGCCATAAACACCTACAAAAACCGATCAAGTTGTGTAAATTTAAGATTTTTATCACCAGCCCCATCAGAGTTATTAGAAGCCAAAATTTGAATTTAAAAAAAAAAATTTGTTTTCAAAAATTCATAAAAATTTAGGAGTAATTATATCACCATTAATATTATTTACGGTAAAACTACTACGACATATACCTACATATTAGAAAATAATTCAAATTGTGTATACCATCCCTGCCTCTTGAAAAAAAATTTCAAAAGTGAAATTTCACTGTTTTTCATGTTCAGCTTTATCGGTAATTTTATCATAGAAAAAAGGGGAGAGGTAGGTAAAAAAAACCGCTGGAACAATCTTTTACCTTGAGAAAATATGAATAAATTCTCATCCTTCCAGGACCAATAGTTTTTTAATGATTTTTTCCGTAAACCCTTACAATCACAAAAATAGGTGTGTGCACTATAACAACAATGGCTGCCACAGATAAACTGTTTAAATAAAAATTAAAATTAAAATATTTTTAAGGTTCTGAGACATGTATTTTTTTTTTTTTTTTTGAATCGGTCAAACACCAACACGTAGGTCAGTTCAAATGGATTGACCCAAAAGTAAATGTAAAAGAAAAATTAAAATACTTTGTAGTTAAGAGAAAATGAAACCCGAAAACTTAGGAAATTGAATATCTGTCAAACTACAGACGCAAAACTTTAAATATAAAATCAACAAAAAAAAGCATCTGTGTTTTCATGACCAAAAAAACCTTTACTTAAATTTGACACATATCAATGTCTAAAAAAAGGTACGAAAAATTACAGGTTTATATGATCCATTAGTACGGTTTAATGTAAATACCCAAACGGTAATCTATATCCATCCAAGTGCAATCTATGGTGCGTACGTTAATAGTCTTTACATTAGAAATGATCCTCCTCTATCCAAGACCAAAAATTTCTTAAGGTATATTATTAATAGAGCTTTAGAAAAAAATCAGATGGAAACCAATCGAGAACTTCTCGCGTGCCAGGAAATAGAACTGCTTCTTCCAATTTAACGATTAGAAAACTAGTGAGTTCATCGATTATCAGACCGGGAGAGACAGAATAATTAATAGGTTTTCTGGTCAACAAGAAGTCCTCATCTGATTCAAGTAGCTTTTATCTAGATCCATATCGAAGACGTAGTTGTGGAAATGATTCAAAATTTGCAACCCTTGGGGGAGATAATCATTATTATGTAGCAAATCTTATATGTGATAATTGAACATACCTAGATGAAAATAAAGTATCATTTAGATGTTTTTTGACTAATAAAAAGTACTTGTATTGAAATATATTAAAATATGCGATAAACACTTCCATTTATATGTATTTTAAAACACGTTTTTAATTTAATTAAATGTCAGTCGTGAAATTACAGAAAACTTTTTCAATGATCTGTATATTATAAATAAAATAAAAAAATACATATATAATTCAACCGATAATTAAACTAAGAAGTTAATGTAAACAAAAAAAGTTAACAAAAACTCACCTCTGTAGCACGCCAAACATCATTTTCAAAATAAAAACATACTCTGTTGGGATTTTTTATCAATGTCTCAGCAAAGACACCGGCTACAGACAAATCATTATTCTTAAAATAATTAGATTGTATCTTCATCTGAGACATTCTATACAAGAACCTAAAAACAAAAAAAAATTAAATTAGAACCGCAAGAAACCGAAATCTTATATATAACACGTAAAATTTTTCTCGCACCATCGGATTTGGTAAATCTCTAAATAGCAATACCAAAATAAAAATATTATTTTATTAATTAAAGGCTATGTTAATATTTATTGTCAGGAAGGAACTATAATAGTACTATCCGATCGTCCTAACTAAGCCGAAAAAAATTAGAAAGATAAAAAGAAGTTAAATGATATGTTAAAGAACACAAAAATTTATCAAAATTAATTGCCCCGTAAATTCACACGTTAATATACAATCAAATCAACAATACCTACAAGGTGAATAAAAATAACAACACAAAATAATATGCAACATCATGCTGAGACAATAGTCGTTCATTAATTAGTTATTTTATAATGTCATGCGGGCTAATTTTGTAACAACAGACACCACATAATGCGTGTGAAATCCCCCTTTCCATATTTACAAACCTTCTATAACTATACCTCTCTACCGTATATGTAACTTATCTGCAACAATGCCTGTTTAATTCTGTGTACAGATCTACATGATTTACTTCTCCGAATTTTTAACGTAAAATTAGACAAGGTAAATAAACGGATTAATATATAATTATATATTTGGCGTGTATTACCGTAATAGTCGTGAAACACATCCGATATTTCAGTTAAACACACCTAAGTCGGTTATAACAAATCGGTAAACTAATATTCGGCGTGAACATTAAATCATTAATGCCTTAAGCAGATATTCAACATGTACAGACTAAACGCTGCCAAGAGAAGGAATATTAACAAGATCACTTAATTTGACAATTAAAAACATCCTTCCTAAACCCACTACGCAAATTGAAACAAAAGCCTTCACCGTTTTACGATCCATTTTCTCTATAAATTAAGGAGTTAGGCGTGCCGGATAGTTTAGTAATAGAATTCTAGCATCGGACAACAGAACTGTTATAATTTAATTCTGTTTCATAAACAGTGAGGATGTGTTCAAGGTCCACCTTTTTGATAGCCAAAAATTTATTTCAACTTTTTAAAATTAAATTTTTTTAAATCTTGATAAATCAAGATTTTATAAAAAGAAAAATTTGTGCATTTTTTAAGATTACTTTAGCGACATACTATCTAACAATAAGATGTCCTACTTCTGGAGCTATGAATACAAAAAGAGAACGCCCATCGACTATTTTGTCTACCTGGAAATAAATAGTAACTAGGAATATACCAAAACCAATATTTTAATTTTTGTTTCGTGAATAATAGTTGATAATTTATGTAATGCGTACACAAAATTTATTACATATCCAATAAATTCCTTTAAAAAAGAAGTGCAATTTTCAGTTTTGTTCCAATCTCAAATCTGTTGTTTCAGTAATCTTTTCTATATTTTCAATATTTATACTTTCTTTAAGTAATGACGCTGAAGTTATGTCATGCACCCTGATATTTAACTAAACATGTAAGATTTGTGTACATAACTTTCCCGCACTTCATCATCGACTAAAAAAAAAATCATGTTTGTAATAAAAAACAAAATAGAGATTTTTATAAAGCAAATTAAATTATTTTGTAATCTTAAATCCCGGTACTCTACTTTGGTTTAATAATACTGTTCAATACTAATTTTTTAAAAAAAAAAAAGCTTATTCCTTTGAGTTATTTTGTTTTTCTCAATAATTAAATTTTTAGATACGGTAATGTACATGAATCACCTGGAAAAGAAAAGGTAAAAAAAATGCCATCCTGGTCAGGGCTAGAACAATTCTTTATTATTTTGTGCTGTTGTTCTAAAATTAAAAGAGGGGTTAAAAAAAATTACAAAAAATTTGAACAAAATAAAATATAATTTTATATTTTATTGAACAGCACTGCATTTATTTATATTAAATTATACGCTGAAATGAATGAAATAATAAAATATTTTACTCAGATGAACACATAATCCATTATATTATGTTAACAACTGCTACTTCACATAAAATAAAAAATTGCCCCGATCGCTTCACGGTCAACTGTCTGGTACGATCAACAGAAACCTAGGTAAATCCTTGAGAAGTTCTCTTCTCAATTAAAAAATTCAAGATAACTAGTAAGTTTATATTAATAATACTTCTATGATTTAAAAGGTGTTAACTAAAATTATTTAAGCGCTTATCATTAACACACATTACACGATGATACTGAATATAAATACTTTTTTTTTTAAATTATTACTTTAAAACTCATCAATCCAAAAGATTTTGTAAAAGGTTTTTTTAAATTTAATTTTAAATAAATTAATCGAAATATAATTTAAACGGGTTGTTAATTATTTATTAAAAAAAACTGCAACCGAAGCATAATAAGGCCTTACTCAAAGGTCAAAGTATTGCGTTGCATTTAACAAAAACTTGTTTTCTGGTATTTTTTTATAAACGATTAATCTTTTTTAACAAAACATGTGAAAAAGCTACAATTTTAATTTACTAAAAATGCATATTCACCGAACAATAATCTAACAATTTATTCTTGTACCCTGAAAGTCATTCAGATTTTTGAAAAAGCCTTATGATATCCCAAATGGAAATATACAAAGGCAAAACACATATTTCATAATGAGGGCAAGTCAAGTGTTTCATTAAGATGTTTCAAACAGTACGATTTTATTTTTTGCAAATGAAATTAACAGATCGTACAAAAAAAAACAACAATTTGATTTATTATTTAACGACACACAAACTAATTTTACAAAGTAAGCGGCAGAAAATATTTCATATTGTACCGTTTAAAAATTATGACAACACAACAACCAGTAAAATAATATTAAATTTAACTGAGAAGAACATATTTAAAGTTATATAATAACAACCCATCTGGCAAAGCAATGGAGAGGAATCGATGACAAATTTGAGACTTTAAGGACACTTTCCTATCCAATAAATGAACAAAAATAACAGATATAATAAGTAGGGATAATTCTAAAAATGCAATAAGATCATGAGGCTGAGGACAATCCCCTATCCAAATTATTTAATTAAATGTAACCAATTAATTACATAATCGATCGATATTCATAAATATATAACATCCACCATCTTGTTATTTATTTCTGCTGAAATATTTAAAGTAAAAGGTTAAAACCTATCAATAAAAACAAGCTTATTACGGTTGTAATAATGATATCTGTATTTCCGTAAAAATTCAAAACTGTGGCGCTTAAAAAAAAATAATAATAATACTCAACATTTATTATTTATTATCAATAACGAATTTTTTAACTGCTCTTTGTTCGTGTCAATAAAGCAAAAAAGAACTAGCAATTGTTGAACTTTACATTAAAATTTGCATTAAAAAAATTATCATTTACAAATAAAGAGATCGCATGTACACCATGAGCAGTAATTAGACTTTGAACGATATAACCTTTGTTCTTTTATTTAATCTGTTTTCATACAATATTGGACAATACAAAATTTATAACTCTTTTATTGCAATAAGAAATATTATCGCAATACACATTAAATAATAATGAAATCGGTACAATAATACAAATAAAAATTATACTGTTAAAAATAACGTTAGTGTGAATTAAGAAAAAAAAAATCAAATAGTACTTTCTCATCTTTCAGTATGACAGCAGTGATTTCAGTATAATACCAACAATTTTACTAAAGTTTTATCAAAATTTTGAGTAAGGTACAAAACCTAAAAAAAATTTACTAATAACCACCTAATGAATTCTGTCCTAAACATATATCATCATTTTATCACATGAAGTGTCTCAACACTAGTTTACTAATGGGTTTTATCTTCAGTAACATTGTATTTATTGACATCGACTAAATAGTCTCATCGTAATCAGAATCATAACGCAATACCCGTTTAGTTTAAACTTACATTACACTTCATAACAAGAAAATCTAATTTAGTTTTATTCTATTTCCTAATCCTTTATCTGCAAGTTTATGTAATTTTATTTCATTACTAAAACCTATTTTTTATTTATTTATTTATATTTTTTTGTAGTCGATCGGTTTGATGCTATACACCAACCTTTTTTCTTCTTTTTTAATCTTTTAACCGCAACATATTCAGTACGTCCTCAATTATCTTTTTTATACAGGTGTCTCACGAAAAAATGGAAACAATTTCAAGACACGTTCTGCAAATGAAAATAAAGAAAGTTTCACGTAAAATCGGGTCTGGAAACCCTTCATTTTCAAGCTATAGCTTGTGAAAAAGTTTGCGACTTAACAGCTGTTTTCGTATAAAACACGTAAAATTGGTGTTACAAAATATAATTATTTTAGTTTTGATGAACAAATAATTTTGTTACGTTATCTGTAAACAAATAAGATTTTGCAAAAAAAAATCGTAGAATTAACTTCTGAGAAAATTTATGCAAATAACATCAATTCAATATGAAAAACAGTTCAGAATTTTCTGAGAAATTGGATTACTATTAAAAACAAAACAGACTAAAATGTTGCAGAAAAATATTCCATTATAATTTCAAACTGAAACAACAATCATTTCAATATTGGGAATTAAAAAAAAAAAACAAAATAGATTATTACAAATAAATAAATAAAAATGTAAAATTTCTGGTTTTGGCAAAAAAATAACATCGTCGATGAATCAACATTTTTCTCCTTAGTTAGTTACTCCACTCAAATTTTTCTTCAATTCCTAAATTCAATCTTTTGTATAAAATGCGGTAAACCAATATGATAGACTACATCATTGTCGCATTACTTTCTCAATCGGAGATCTTTTTTAATCTTCTATTCTTATATGAGTTATAGATAACTCTCCTCTCCGTACAGTTAGATCCGAATTAAAGATTTTATTTCATTATACACTAACAAATGCTTTCTCCAAATCTACAAATGCCATGTAAGTAAGTGGCTTTATTTTTTTAAAGTGTGCCTTCTAAAATGAATCTGAAGGCCAAAATGGCCTTTCTTGTTATCGTGCTCTTTCTGAAGCTGAAGTGATCTTCATCTAATACATTAGATACTTTCTATTTTTAATTTGTAAATTATCCTATAAAATATTTTTTACGCACAAGACATTAATGTTGAAAATAACATTAGTGGAAATTAAAAAAAAAAAAAAGAATCAATACGCACTTTCTCATCTTTCAGTTTGACACCAGACTAATACCGACAGTTCTACAAAACGTTTTATCAAGATTACAAGTAAGATTCAAAACTTAATCGAAAACAATTTATTAATAACCACCCTAAAAAACTTTGTCTTAAAATTATATCATCGGTTTAGCACAAGATGTCTCAGCACCGGTTTACTAATTCGTGTCGATGATTTATCTTCAGTAACAATCTATCTATTGACATCTGCTA
This sequence comes from Lycorma delicatula, assembly GCF_047948215.1. Lineage (NCBI taxonomy): Eukaryota > Metazoa > Arthropoda > Insecta > Hemiptera > Fulgoridae > Lycorma > Lycorma delicatula. Next base: position 222,388,199 of record NC_134456.1, on the reverse strand, counting down.
AACGGTCTCATCGTATTCGGAATAATATAATATAATACCCGTTTAGTTTAAACTTACATTACTAACTTCAGAACAAGAGAATCTAATGCAGTTTTATTCTATTCCCTAATCCTTTTCTGCAAGTTTATGTAATTTTAACCTAAAAAAAGCAATTGATGATCTAATCATTCATATTTATTTGCTTCAGCCTTCCTTCATATAGTAACAATTACACTCTTTTAAAAATCGAACATTTCTCCGATAATACAGATTTTGCACACCGATCTGTAAAACTTACTCGGTTTTATTTCCCCCACAATACAGTAATAAAGGTAGTACATCAATAATTCCTACTCTTTTATTCTTGTTTCAATCTTTCACGGCTTTATAAACTCTCATTTTAGTGCAAAAATTATTTTTATTTGAAATCATCAGTTCCTTTCTCCTTCTTTAATACATTATCAGATAATTTTTCTCCTCGATAAGGTCCTTTTACGTACTCCAACCACCTTTCAGATTTTTCTTCTCTTTGTAACAAAGGCATCTCTGATATCAAACCTTTTTTACATTTCCGTAAATTTTTCTTTCAAAACAAAACCGAAGAAAAATTAAGCATCTGGTTTTCCAACCTTTTATCCCAACATGAATTTACACATATGCAAAACATTTAAAAAAATTTGTCTTCCAAAACGATTAATATCTAATATTTTTTCACTGTCATCACCCGATTTGGGTTTTTTGATTACAGATTTGTCGTTTATAAGGTTTATCGGTTATAAGCCATTTTACGAGTAATAGCTATTTCAACCAGGAACGGGCGTTTTAAAAAAATTAAATATCTGAAGTTTAATTTTAATAAGGCGGGTAGAAGAACATCTATAATAATGTAAAATACCAGCACACACATCGTAGATAAAGGGAAAAACAAAGATACGATTAAATATTCTGTCAATATGCACGATGGACAGTAACTTTCACAAATGTATGATTAATTTATATGTGCAGCTGTTTACAACAGCATTTATTTTACCTTTAATGTATATAGGGATACAATGAACATACAAATACTACAATTCTGATAAAACAACTTGAAAAAAAAAACGGTTATGACTGGAAAACTATTGGCCAAATGAGAAAATAGTGCCATTAGTTGATAGGTGACAATCCCGTCATCTATTTTCTGCATCTTACATGTTGAAATCCGAGTTACATTAAAAAACAACAACAAAAGATATTTCTTACTTTTTCTTTATTTCTCTGAAGGCAAATTTTAAGTTGTGAAATAAGATTGTATAAGTAAATAAAAAAGGTAATCGGGGGAGAAAAAATATGACCAACTTTTTAACCGGTACTATAGAGTAAATTATAAAGAAAGAAAACCGCTTAGAAAAAGCGACAAATATAAGTAATATGATAAATTACGATCTAATAAATACGTTTTACGATTAACTAGAAAAGATCTCCTACTTAATAAACCCTTTTGACCTAAATTTGACCGTATACCTAATCGTAAAAAGAGTCTATTAGGAATGATAAATAAAAATGTTTCCTGAATGGGAAAACAAGACTGAAACAAAAAAATATTTTTTTTTAAGTCCACGGAAACAAAAGCACACAGGCATTCCACCCTTTAATTTCTAAGTAAGGATTATTTTCTAATAATAACTGAAATAAGTAAGGATCTAGTAGCTCATACCAAATTTGTATATGCCGAAACTAAATCGACATATTAAAATTTAAATAATAAATAATTAATTAAAACAAAACAAATCATTCAAACAAAGAAATTTTATAAAAGATAAATACACGCTAATATATAGATTCTCTAATGCTCACATCAAAAAACACATACACAAATGAAACACCATACACGATGCTTTGAAAAACACTCCAAGAAACAGCCGAGATATGATACAGTTTACCTTATACTCAGCATTAATAAAAATAACATAAAATCAGAGTTCAAAAATTTTTCACCCAAAAAACAATTGTTTGAATGAAGAAAATATATGTTACCAGAATACCAATACTAAAAGGTAATCGTTTCTCTTTGTTAGGCAAAACTTTTTAAAAGTTTATTGCTATTTTTTGGTAATAAAGTAAATACTACCCGAGTGGAGTTGTTAGTCTCCCATCAGGCACCTTCAGTTCACTAGACATAGTGGATACCGGAGATATAAAATACGTGGGGTGGACAAAAACTAACACTACTGCCTTGTAGTTTGGAGTTGGTTCTCAAAGGCTACGGGAAGAATATCCTGTGTCGGGCCACCACCCTGTCACTCGTTAAACGTTTTTATTGCTAAAAGTCCCAACTGAAAAAGCCTTGGAAAAGTATTGGATACATCAAAGAAAAATTTTGGAACGTGGAATATTTAGGGGATTAAAACAAAACAGAGGGAGGTTTTCCCACAGTCGCATAGGTATGGAATTGATACCTGAACGTTAACTGAAGTAAAGAAGAAGAGTAAAGGAAATGCGAACGATTTAATTATTTGATGTTCTATAGTGGAATCGCTAAGAGTTAAAGATAAAGAGCTAAGGCAGGGATGGCCGTTGTAGTAAGAAAAATTCTTAAAATATTTACAAGGAATCGGGAAGAGATAAGCGAAAGGATTTTAAAAATAAAATGTAGGAATCGGGGTCGCTCGATAATGGTGACTGCAGTTTATGCTCCTACAGATGATGCGGTTAGTAATACAAAGGACGATTTCAAGAACACCTTTGTCAATACCCTTACTGGAATAAGCCGGCGCAAAGAGATATTGATTTTAGGGAATTTGAATGATAGAACAGGAAGGACGAAACGTTATGAAATCATCGGAAAGTTTGGAGATAGGTAGTAAATGATAATGGAAGACGAATGATTAACGCGTGTTAGATATTGAGACTGCAGGTAACGAACAGATACTTTCAGCATAAGGAGAATCACTCGTATACTCAGATACGGCCGACTTGGAACCTGAAATTTATTACCGATTATTTGATTCAGAGACAAAAAACTGTTACATACTGAAAATGTGAGAGTATTCAGAGGTGCTGAATGTGGAACAGATCGTTTCTTGCTAATATTTCTTCCTTCGCTCTTAACAAGCGAAACTTCGCTCTTCGTGAACCTTTACTGTTAACAAACGATCATTTCTGGTTCATAAACGGCAATGATCTCTTTACGATCCGGTTTAAAAATAGTATTAAAATCCCGGAGAATGAAAGGTACAAACCTAAGCGGTTGAATCAGGAGTCAGTCAGGTTCTTGTACAAGTTGTGGTCGGCAAAAAAGATTACTGATCGCAGATAGTCCGAGACGGTAAAGCAGAATTGTAGCTGACTGAAAGGGTAACATGGAGCAGCGAGTGAGGCTTTAGGGGAGGTAGGCAAATCAGGGCAGGTAGGAAGACCGGTGGGAAGAAAGATTAGATGGCTCAATAAAGGGAAGAAGAAAGCATATGACAAGCGGTCGGCTAGCAAAAATATGGAGGACAGAAAGTTGTATGCAAGAATTAATAAGGAAGTAAAGAAGGTAATGGCAAAGGCAAAAAGTGTTATGCGGGAAAGTATTTGTGAAAGAATCGAGATATATATGGGTGATAGTCGGATCAAAGAGACATGGAAGGTTGTAGTGAACTTGGGGAAGGATACTAGTGAAAGAATAAATATTTCAGCGGTTAAAATCGGGGAATGGGAAAAATATTATGAGGAATTGTTGAAAGAGAGGTGTTTGCCGGTACCTCCTACAGAAAGAGAGATACAGGTGCCTGTCCTTCTACCGGGGAAGGACAGGTACCTTCTTCCCCGGTACCTTCTGTCCGGTACCGGGGACAGAAGGCAGGAGGAGAGGAGTAACAAAAAAAAGGAATTTATAGGGCACTGAAACAGGCAAAAAGTGGGAAATCACCAAGTCCTGGAAACATTCCAATAGAACTCATTAAGAATAGTTCGAAGTGTACGATTGAAGAATTGCAGAGTATTTTTAACGGATGTCTTATTGAGGGGTAGGAAACACCAAAGGAATGGAAATTTGACATATATTATTTCAGTATATAAGAAAGGAGCTAGGAACTATGCAGGGATAAGTATCACGTCGTCTTTTGGAATGTTGTATGGACGCATTGTAAAAATCAAAACAGAAAGGGTGATAGTGATTGGAGAGGAGCAGGCTGGTTTTACAGCGAGAAGGTCATGTGTGGATAATATTTTCATTCTGAGAAAAGGTTTAGTAAAAGAATAGTTAGAAGTTTGGAGACCCACATGGTTTTCGTAGACCTAGAAAAAACTTGACATGGTGCCTGTGAAGAAATCGTTAGAAGTTGTTAGCAACTGTGGCCCTCATCCGACGTACGTAACTGCTATTTATGACTTTTATAGTAATCAAGTAAGCAGTGCCGTAACGCGGGCGTGGCGAAAAGGCGCCCGCCACGAGCGCAACTGGGTTTGGGGCGCAAAACAAAGGATACCGACGCGGTTGAGAGTTGCACGTGGTTTTTATCCGACTTAACCGTTCTAGTCTACACATGAATCAACACCGACTGTCACCGGCCGTTTTTCGTCTCCTGACCAATCAGACAGAGACACATATTATTGCGCCCGCATCACACTCCCTCTCTTTCACTACTAGTCGTACCTCGTTCGTAAGAGATCAGCCGTGGTGTTGCTATGTCGTAATTATTTTTATATAAATTCTCTCTTGCGGAACAAAACATACCGGAAAAGAAATAAAATTTTGTTTATATACAACGCACTGGCATACTGTCTTAAGTAAGTACTGTAAATAATTATATTAATAAAAACACAAATTTTAATTAAAAAACACTTCTCGAGTAAAATGCCACCAAATAAAACGTCCGGTACACAGTTTAAAAAATTAAGAGAACAGAGGATTGAAAATATAAAGAAAAATATAACTCCGATTGATATTTTTCTTAAAAAATCATCTACACCTCTAGTTCAAATAGTCACATGAAACAGAAGAGAAAAGAACAATTGAACATCAAAACCGGGAAATCGAGAAGCAATGTACATGCAATGATGATAAATTATAATGCAAAAATAATAGATTTCAATGATCCCACACACAAATATTTGTTCAACATGGACCAGAGTCGTGCAAAAATTTAAGTGTTTATCCTGATACAGAAATAGGCATTTTGTAAAAAAATGGTTTGTAAAAACAATGTCAAACGGAAAACAAGTACGCAGAAATCGGTTGATATATTGCAAGCGAAAAGATGCACTGTTCTGTTTCTCATGTATTATTTTTGGAAAAAATTAGAATGTATGGACCACTGCGGGGTTTCGAGACGGCATTTAAATCCTATGTTTCCACGTCGTGGAAATTCATAGTATCAAGAAAAAAGTTATGTCGAATGGAAAACTTTCGAATCAAAAATTAAGAAAGGTGGTTTTATAGACGATCAATTATAAGAAGAATTTTTAAAAGAAAAAGAAAAGCAGAGGCGTATTTTAAAAGTTATTTTGGATGCCATTCTGCACTCCGTAAAAAATAATGACGCTTTGAGAGGAACTTGGGGAAAAATTAGTCACCCGTGTGAAAAATTTCTGAACACGATAGAATTAATTAGCCATTACGATCCTATTATCTCGCAACATATTGAAAGTCATAAGAAAAATCAAGTTAATTATTTCTCTCCTATAATACAATATGATATAATTAATATAGTCGCTTCTAAAATTAGACCGTATTATTTCAAACATTCAAAAAGCAAAATATTTTTCTATTTTATTTGATAGCACACCAGGAACAGTGATGCAAATTTTGCGCTGTGTTAACGCTGATCCCAGCACGAATAAGTGTAGCGTTGAAAAAACCTTCGTAGACTTTATTGTGATAAATTAAAAACCTACGAAGCGCTTGCGAAAGACATCGAAAACAAGTTAATATTAAACGCATTAAATATTATAAATATAAAAGGAGAATCATACGATAACGGAGAGAATACGGCAGGTAAATACAAGGGGGTACAAGCCAGGATATTACGTTTAAACAATATGGCGAGGTTTGTTCCACGCACGGCTCACAGCCTTTATTTAATAGACGTTCATGATGCACAAACATCCGTTAAAAATGAAATCGTGTTTTGAAACGATTCAACAATTGTTGTATTCGATTCAACTTTTTTATAAATTCTACTAGCAGATGGGATCTTTTAAAAGAAAAATTATCTGTTCCTCTTAAAGGTTTAAGCGACACGAGGTGGTCCGCGAAAGCTAACGCGGTTAAAGCAATACGAAATCAAATGCCTTCTTAACGAAATGTGCGATGGACAAAGAGAAGGTACAGTAGACTCTGTAACAAATGCTCGAATGTCGCTAATATTATTAACAAAATTTAAATTTGTTGTACAATTAAAATTTTGAGATACAATATTAGAAATGATAAAGTAAATTTACTTATAGAAGAAAGAAAAACCGCAGTCGAAAATGATAAACGCTCTAAAAAATAAAATTTTTTAAACAGTACCGAAATGATTTTTTCGATTCGCTTCGCGATTCAGCAAAAAGTTTAGCCGAAATAATAAATATTCAAACTAACATTCTAGAAAAGGGACGGCGTCAAAAACACGCCGCTAGATGTTTTTTAAACATTAAAACGAGCGTAACAGACCCGGTATTGAAATATAATAGCGACTTAGACGCTTCAGAATTTCTACGTGAAACCGAGAGTTTTCAAATATCAAGCCGTGCAAGTTTTTGAAAATTTAGAGGATACGGACCCTTTTCAAATCTTGCAAAAAAATTACGAACTCTCATTACTAAACGCGTATTCAAATCTAGACAAATCATTAAGGATTTTCATAACGATGCCGGTAACAACGGTTTCCTGCGAACGTCGGTTTAGCGAATTTTTTTCCTTTTTTTTTTCCTGTTTAGCCTCCGGTAACTACCGTTCAGATAATACTTCAGAGGATGAATGAGGATGATATGTATGAGTATGAATGAAGTGTGGTCTTGTACATTCTCAGTTCGACCATTTCTGAGATGTGTGGTTAATTGAAACCCAACCGCCAAAGAACACCGATATCCACGATCTAGTATTCAAGTCCGCGTAAAAATAACTGGCTTTACTAGGACTTGAACGCTGGAATTTTCGACTTCCAAATCAGTTGATTTGGGAAGATGCGTTCACCACTAGAATAACCCGGTGGGTTCGGTTTAGCGAATTAAAAATTGTAAATCGTACCTTCGTTCTTCAGTATGCAGAAGAGCGATTAACAAATATCTTTATAACATTAATTCAAAAAGACGTTGCCAAAACGTTACAATAGATGTGTTTGCAAACGAAAAAGCGATAAAAATTACTTCATAAAATATACTGAACCGTTTTACCTTTTAATACCTGTGTTTTTTATTTCTTTTATTTTGTAGTCATCGAATACGAATAAATTCTTTTTCTTATTTAAGTTATAGATTATTATTTATTCGTACAAATACATTATTGACAAATACATTATTGTATACACAGACAGCTCGTTTTGATGAGGTTAATATATTTAACGCATTGAATTTTGTGAAATTTAATGCGTTAAATTAAGATTTTTAATTTTTTTTATCATTATTGGATTACGGGGAGGCGCAAGTTACACACTTGCCACAGGCGCTTCATATCCTCGTTACGGCACTGCAAGTAAGCGCTGTTAAAGGGGAAAACATGCGTCAAGTTTTTTAAAGTTAATAAGGATTTACGTCAAGACTGCTTCTTTTCTCCCATTCTGTTTGAGCTTTATTTGGATGACGTATTGGAAGAATGGCGGAAAAATGTAGAAGGATGGGAGTGAGATGGATGAGATGAGATGGATGAGTAGTATATATATATATATATATATATATATACACACACATTGTTGTTTGCAGATGATCAGGTCATTATAGCATCAGATCGGTTTGATATTAGCTATATGATAAAAAAATTGACGGAAAGTGGGATTTGAAGATAAATTTTAGTAAGACGAAGCCTTATCTATCTATTGGCCGGTGCAAAAGGAAATGACTTGACTATAGACGGGAATATCATAGAGGCATTCGAGGACTTTAAGTACCTCGACTCTATATCATCTCAGGAAGGAAACGGTGTAAAATTTGTAAGTCGTCGTATGGCTTTGGGGAGGATGGCTATCCGGAAGTGCAATTGTTTGTGGCGGTCTGAAGGGATACAGAAAGCAAATAAGTACAGGTTGTACAAGGGTTTTATCGAGAGCATTTTATTATGAACGGGTCAGAAGCTTGGGAAATTAAAAAAATAATGAAGATAGGTTGTCCGCTGTGGAGATGGATATGCCGCGCAGGAGTTGTGGAGTTTCTAAAATACAGTGCGTGAGAAACGAGAAGATCAGAAAAACCGGGGTAACCCACCGGGTTGGTCTAGTGGTGAACGCGTCTTCCCAAATCAGCTGATTTGGAAGACGAGAGTTCCAGCGTTCAAGTCCTAGTAAAGCCAGTTATTTTTACACGGATTTGAATACTAGATCGTGGATACCGGTTGTTCTTTGGCGGTTGGGTTTCAATTAACCACACATATCAGGAACGGTCGAACTGAGAATGTACAAGACTACACTTCATTTACACTCATACATATCATCCTCATTCATCCTCTGAAGTATTATCTAAACGGTAGTTACCGGAGGCTAAACAGAAAATAGAGAGAGAGAAAAATCGGGGTAACCGGTACAGCGATTGATGTTTTGGAGGGAAGAAGACTACAACGCTACGAGCGCGTTCGGAAAATGGAAGAGTACAGATGGCCTAGAAGGATGTTGAAATAGACTCCAAGAAAGAGGAGGAAACGCGAACGACTTCCAAGGCAGTGGATGTCTGGGGTGATGGGAGGCGATGGAGAGAAGGAATTTGGAAGAGATAAGTCGGCGAGATAGAAGAGTTTGGCAGTTAGAATGCGAGAGACGGCATTTATAACTGAAAACACTCGCCTAGAAGAAGCGGATAGTAAAATCGGTCGCAACTCGATAAAAAAATAAATTATTTCTGGCCTTTAATGTTATCCTGGGGTGCTACTTTGAAAGCAATAGTGCAGCAGAATTCTTAAAAATGGATAAAACCGATCGTAGATTATTTTATAATTTATAGTCGTTTAATAACGTTCATTTTGAGTTTTGCTTTTAATGTATAATGCGGTATTATTTTTGTGCAAAGATGTTTTCAGGTTTATTAACGTAATATTATTAAATTGTATTTCATCATTATTACTTAAAGGTTTGTCGCTTAAGATTCGTTTGAGTCGATTAGCTTTTTAGCGATTCACCTTACGCTCAAGTTTAAACCGTTTTAGTATTATTTTTTAATTTTTAGTAATATTTTCTTAATTTAATTTTACGAGCGTATTATTATTTTGGATTTTCATTTTTCAATAAAATTTCTAGATATAAGACTAAAACACTAGTTTTCAGAGGAAAATGGCAGTAGCAGAAGATTGTGATAAATACGAGTATAATTTCTTATTAAAAAAAAATTAAATAACAATTAGCAAAACCGAAATATATAAAGTAATAAGAAATAAGAAGGCTAAAATCAGTGAAACAGAAAAACAACACAAATTAAGCGAAAAATCTCCGATAATGACGAAATGTTTTGCAAGCGGTTCTTATGAACACGAGCGAAAGAGATATTTATTTGAAAACAAATTAATCGAGTTCCGCTTTACAAGCGATAAAAAATTAATTCAGAATACTTTAAGGCTTTAAGGCTTCAAAATCGTATGAAGTCGTACTTGCGTAATGCCGGAGACGCAGCGTAACAACAAAGTACTGTCGAAAATGCAATATGTGAATGTCCAACGACGATGAAACCGGGTTATTTTTCAGATTACATTCATCGAAACGCTTAGCTGGACTTCGCGATAAAAGAATCAAATAATTTAATACTCTATTTAATGTATGTAATGAAATTTCTTTTACGATTAGATTAATAAACTTTTTTTTTGAAAATTAATTTATTCCTTGTACAAAGTAAAGGAAGCATTGTGATCGCGAAAAATTTCGGTTTTCAAATTTCAACGGAAATATTCATTTTAACTATAACTGAATCCATTTTTATTAGTTTCGGCGTGAAATCTGTTCGTACGTACGCACGTGCGTATGTATCTCGCATAACTCAAAAACGATTAGCCGTAGAATTGAAATTTTGAATTTAGAACTGTCGGATTTAGAACATCTAGTTGTGCACCTCACCTTTTGTTTGCAATCGATTTAAGCAAAAATGTCCAAATAAGCCCAAAATCCAAATTTTTTGGATTTTGGACGTTTTCTTCACTGCAATAATAAGCACTCATCGAGAGCTTTTCAACGACATATCATAAGTGGTACTTAGTTTCATCGGTTCCAGAGTTATAGCCAAATAAAAGTTTAATTAATGAAATATTTGGATCTTAGGACATCGGTTCGAATCCGACTTCATATATTTTTTTTAACTTTTCTCTTTTTATAATTTAAATATATTGATTTATTAATAATTATTTACAATAAATAATAATAATTCAATAATAAAAAAAAAGTAAAAAACAAATCAGAAATTATTAACGGAATAAAATTTAATGTAATTTTCATTTTAATTCAAAAATGTTAGCGGTTTAGTTATTAATAAATCAATATATGTAAATTAAAAAACAAAGTTAAAAAAACAAAGTTAAAAAAAAAATATATATGAAGTCGGATTCGAACCGATGTGTGTACGGTTACGGATCCGACACGTTCTCACTTACACCGCGTAACTACTCGAGCGACGTGAAACAAACTTAATAAATAAACTAATATAAAATTACTGATACGGACACCACAAAAAAATGTGATGCGATTTGATGTCCACCACAATGCGACTGTGTAACTGTCCACTTTATTAAAGAGTAGGAGGATCGTATCTCACTTTCAAATGAAATGCAGGAAAAAAGTGTACATATGTAATTTAATAGGCGTACGAAGAAGTCATGTGGTGCACACATAATTTTTTTTTTTTTTTTAATATACGATTTTTATTAAACAAACAGATTGAACTAGTGAATTTTTACAATTCCATCTACACGAAATAAATTACTCCTGGAAGTGGAAAACATCCTTCAAAATAGATTTTTCTTTACGATGCAGTTTTTTCAGTTTCATATATGAGTTCTTATAATTAAAGTATCACCGCGTCGATGAAAACTACTTTTAAACTACTGAAAATTTCCTGAGATACTACTACGCAGTACTGCATGTGGCACAGTAGTTTATGACGCCGTCTTGAAATAGAATAGGAACTGCTGTACTGCAGTACGTGGTCGATTAATATAATTTATCCGTGCTGTGTTTTACACCGAATATATTTCAGTCAAAGTTAGTGTGCTTTACTAAACCGCTTATTGTACGTATTCTTTAAATGGACGGTTCAAACATTGTTCGATATCCGTATAACGTAAATATCGGTATATTCGTAAATGTAAATGTGTGTCCGGTCAGATAAATTAATACTTGAAGTGGTCACCGAATCGCCGTAGTTTAATTACTCTTGCGTTACTGTTTTCCTATCTTCATCTTCCATTTTTACTTACTTGTACGAAGTAAAGGAAGCATTGTGATCGCGAAAAATTTCGGTTTTCAGATTTCAACGGAAATATCCATTTTGACCATCCCTGAATCCATTTCGACTCGTTTCGGCTTGACGTCTGTACGTAACCCACCGGGTCGGTCTAGTGGTGAACGCGTCTTCGCAAATCAGCTTATTTTTAAGTCGAGAATACCGATGTTCAAATCCTAGTAAAGGCAGTTACTTTTATACGGATTTGAATAAGAGATCGTAGATACCGGTGTTCTTCGGCGGCTGGGTTTCAATTAACCACACGTCTCAGAAACGGTCGACCTGAGACTGTACAAGACTACACTTCACTTACACTCGTACATATCAAAGCTCATTCATCCTCTGAAGTAATACCTGATGATGATTCCCGGAGGCTTAACAGGAAAAAAACGTCTGTACGTACGTATGTACGTATCTCGCATAACTCAAAGACGATTAGCCGTAGGATGTTGACATTTTTATTTAGGACCGTTGTAACATCTAGTTGTGCATCTACCCTTTTGATTGCAATCGGCCGGACCAAAAGTGTCCAAAAAAGCCCAAAAATAAAATTTGCCTTTATTTTAACTGCAGTAATAAGCTCTCATCGAGAGCTTTTCAACGATATATCTTGAGTGGTACTTATTTTCATCGGTTCGAGTTATAGCGAAATAAAACTTTAATTAATGAAATATTTAGATCTTACAAGGGAAAGGCATATCGGTTCAAATCTGATTTCATATACATATTTATTTATTTATTCAAATATATTGATTTATTAATAATTTATTAACCTCCGATTGTAAGAAAAGTTTTGCAATAATTAATTCAATAACGATAAAATTTTTTTTTAAATATGAAAAAATATCTCAACTTATTAATGAAATGAAATTTTACTTACTTTTCAATTTAAAAAAAGGTGTATATGTAATTTAATAGGCTACAAGAAAGTCATGTGGTGTCCACGTCAGATTTTTTAGCCTACTGATACCTCATACGACTTCCTCCGCGATGAGGAGGAAGTGTCAATATACCCTCCAAAATTATGACCCCCATCAGACGCATTCCTACTAGACTGAAAAGTCTTCAGCGGACAGACCGAAAAGGAATCGCGTCGGTAGAAAGACGAAAATATCTTGTTAAACTCCCGAGTAAAAACATTTCAAGACCCGAAGTACAAAGGACCGGAACCGCACTGTCCATATAAAATTAAAAACAAATATATAATCGCCACAAAAATTAAATACCCGCCCGATAATTAGAAAGACCACTCGGCAAGGAACTGATATCAGGCTTTGCGATTAACGGAGAGATAAAGTAGTAACCGATGCCCTCGCGTTCAGTCGAAAAGAAATCTTTTTCTGAAAATGTCGGTAACGTTTTTAGCGAATAGCGTTTGATAAACGTTTCAGTTATGTTTTTTCTGCCGATAAATGCGAGGCAAGCTGTTTACAAGCGTTAAATTTAATCATATTAATTAAGCTCTTCGTCTATTTTTTAACCGACAAAGATATGCACGTCTGCGCATTTTGTTTTAGTTCAGGATCGTTAAATGTTGTACATAAGATACATAAATGAGATGAATAGTAGTCAGTTTTCTCTACGTATTTTGAAAGTGAACTTTATGTCGATTAATAAACCGATCACATATTCGTTTTTAAACAATCGGTCGTTACTCTACGAAAGCGACCGTTTATTTACGACTGTAAACCGTCACGACTATACGACATAATAACCGTTTCATTTCGAAAGTCACGCGAATCAAATCATTTTTCGGATCTTCACTGCACGATTGTAAGAACAAGGCGGCAACAATCTGCATAATTTTCCAAAAATTTGGGAGAATTTCTCCATCCCACCAAATAGGTTTTTAAATTTAAAAAAAATCACTTTTATCGATGACTTCTACCGGCTATTACGTATCACGTAACTAAGGTTAAAATTTTATTTTAAAGAAAATCAGAGATATCGAGAAATAACTGAAATATGTCACCCGCTCCGTTACATTCATCAAATTAAAACTTTCTCGAAAATATTTTTAAGCGATTTACTACATTACAATAGTATTAGTAAAAACCAACTCTGAAATTTGCACGCTTGAAATATTTTAGGGAAGGATAGTTTACTGAAAACGTTTTTCGTAAATATTCTTTATACCGAAAAGCAAATATCACATCGAAATAAAGTTCACGCGCTACAAAAATCATGTATTTTTATTTAGTTAGATATCGTGTTTCTAATTAGTTCTTCTATTAATCATCCTATTATAATAATATGAGCTCGCGAGTAGCGTTCAAGGTTTCTTTTGCCCCCTGCGTCGAGGATAAATACGTCGAATAAAATTGTATATGTAATTTTCAACCGACAATAAATAAATATTATTATTTAAAAAGTTAAAGAAAAGTAATTCTTAACTAAATTAAAAACCCGATTTATACAGATAATTAACTTACAAGAAGTTAATAGAATTAGTAAAAACCAACACTAATTAAATATTTGAGGGAAGGAGTAGTTTTTGAAAATAAATAAATTTTTAAAAATGTTAAAAGAATAGTTTTCTTTTAAAACGAATTGCGCTAAAAATTAGAAAATAATTTTTCAGTGATAAGATAAAGGAGAGATATATAATGCCGAATAGCACAGGCGAAACGAACTTTCAGTCAGAAATATAATTTGCTTAAATCAAAAATTAATTTAAACGTCAGGAAAAGAATTTTGAAAGTATATGTTTGGAGCTTAGCTTTATCGAAGTCAGCGTAGCGAAGTTTTTCCTGACGAATATTAAAAGTATTTTCACGCTAAGATTCAAGAAATTTTGTTAAAAACGGTGGTAAAAAAATAATAAATATTCTTTCATTCTGGATTACCTTAATTAGCATAAGTAACAAAAACTACACATCCTTTCTATACATTTTGTTTTTTATTTTAGTCAAGACGGAAGTTTCTTGTTATGTGCTTATTGTGAATGATTTTTTCAATCGAGGAGTAATTTTTTTATTATAGGGGTTATTCGTGTTTCAAATAAACATTTTATTTTTTTTATTTTTTAAGAAAAGTAACCCACCCTCCCTAGAAAGTAAAAAAAATAATTATAGTACCATTTATTTATTTTTTTAACACCAACTTCTTAAAGTAGACGACAAATTACGATAATTAAGCAGTTGCTTTTAATTAGTCAGACTTCTTGAGACCAAAATGAAAAAAAAACGATTATTTAAATTCATTTTTAATACTTTTTAGAACGGTTTTGTGGAGTGAATTACTATTTTTCGCAAAAGTCTTTTAAACTACGCGGCAAGTGAAAATTCCAAGGTAAAAAATTACATTTTGGATTAGTAAATGACAAGGGGCTTAGGAGTTAAAGCGGTTTAAAAAATAATAATTATTCTCCGTTCACGTAATAAAAAATAGCTGAAACGCAGAATTTCAATGCCACCAGTTACGCACCGTGAATAATTAAATAAAACATTACGCCGCTTAAAGATGTTATTGCATCTACTCTTAACCAGACCGTTAAAAAAATAATTTTCATCGATTCATGAATGCGAGAGTAAACTAAATTAAACTGTTTCAAGCAAACAATATGAATACAACATACAAAAACGTGTAGAGATAAACATCAGTACCGACCTCGATAGGTAGATTATAGTTTTTCGTTTGTTTTGTTATAGCGACTACTACCGCTACTAAATCAGAAATTACTACTCCTACTACAATGTATTTTATGAGCATTCAGTTTATTAAATATGCACGCCTGGTCTTAAATGACTGACAAGGAGACAGACATCCGTTCGACCAAGCGACGACGAACATATGTACTGGTTCTACACACGTTACCGCAGCTGTGTCCGATAACTTGAACGCTAGCTTATCGAGATCGAATCTTTCTATTTTTACTCTTATTTATTAGCAGAAAGCGAATTTCTCAGGCCTATATAAACGCACAAGTAAAACTCCGAGGTACTCGACTACCGATGAAGGTACCGTAAACGGTTATAATTTAACGCCAGATTAAATTTTTGGCAGTAAAAACAATAAATAAATAATTTAACGACCGTTTCCCTTTGCTCTACTATTCGTAAAAAGAAAAAGACGCAACGAATCGTAATTTTTAATCGGGTGTTTTTTTTTTATATAATTTTTGCTACGATGTAATTCACGTAGAACCCGATATCGTACGCTATAATGAAAACATATTTAAAGTCGCTTCTACAATAAAAATTCCGAAGACTACAACCGGCCTCCTCTACCCTGATACAACAGGTTACAACGATTCCGTTCTATCAGAAACATTATTTTATTAGTAGGCAGCTGCAAGGATGTACAAATCGCACTACAACAGTGTAAAACTCGAGTTATAAATTATTTAAAAAGGACATTAAGTAAGGATACAAAGACATCCGCAAATTTTTGAAATTACAAACGACTCAAACTTGAAAAAACTAACAGCTCGCTGCGAAAAATCGTAGATTAAATTTTTATCTAACCGCTCGATATTATTTCAAAGTTATTTTATACGACCGTGATTTAAATTACATACTACCTATAAAAATATAGAGTTTGTTCTATGATTTTTAGTTTATTCGCGCGATCTAAAGAATTACTTAAGCGATACGAAGAAATTCCAACACGGTTTTAAAGCTTACTCCTCCCGAATTTCACAGGCTATATCGTCATTACGTAGCCCGAAATTTTGCTTTTGCTGATATCCAACTGCGGGAGATAGTACGGTAATTAAGGTTAGATTTTAAAAAAATAAAATCTCATCGTGAGAAAACCGTTCGTCGATATTTGCCAAATTTTGAAATCTGATTCTACGGGATCAAAAGCGTTTCATCACTACGGTCGAAAAGAATTTAAATTTCCGCAACCCCCCGAATCTCCCCCTTATTTACATTCATAAAAAAATCTGATATGGACAACACAAGACTTCCCTGTACGTCTATTAAATTACACAAACATTTTTTTTTAAATGAAAAGAACATAAAATTTTATTTCATTAATAACTTTTTTTTTTTTTTAATTATGATTTATTGTAATTCTTTTTACAATCAGAGGTTATAATTATTAATTAATAAATCGATATATTCAAATTAAAAAAAAAAGAAAATGAAATCTGATTTGAATCGATGTGGCTTTTTTGGACGCTTTTGGTCCAGCGGATTGCAATCAAAAGGGGAGATGCACGACTAGATGTTACAACAGTCCTAAATCCAAAGTCTCAACATCCTGCGGCTAATCGTTTTTGAGTTACGCGAGATACATTCCCGCATGTGTACGTAAGTACAGACGTCACGCACGACGAAACTAGTCAAAATCTGAAAATCGAAATTTTTCGCGATCGCAATATTTTTCCTTTACTTCGAACAAGAAAGTACAAATTGGAATACCGGAAAATTTTTTTCCCCTTATTTTCTATCTTATAAAAATAAAAATTCCATACAACCGAAGGAAAGGAAGACGACAAGACCCTCTTGTTTCCAATAGGCATGTATACCTCCACCATCTCAAGAATTTTTTTTTTTTTTTGAAATGGAACCGACATCAAGACCGTGTAATGTGATGCGCGTCTATAAAATTCCCACTGTCCCCACCGATAATGTATATTTTATACAATAATATATTATATTACAATATATTTATTATATTATATATAATATCGGGTCTAAAATGTTTAAGACGAGATATCTCGATTTTTTATTATTTTATTAACGGTGCTACATATCATCTTGTGCAGAAGACCATATAACATCGTCTAAGGCGACGCATATATATAGAATATCAGGATTCCCACTGTCCCTACCTACCCGCCAGATGGCAAAAACATTTTTTGTCGATTTAATATCTAAAAACTTTTTCAACATCACGGCACCACTGCGAAAAACAGCTGCGTCTATTGCAACAACGCTTACTTCGATCGGATTAATAGGAAAAACGTTATGCGCAAACAAACATAATAAAAATATAGGGTCGAATACATACCTCCTTTTTTGAAATCGATTAATAAAAATTGAAGTACGTTTTTCCGACGAATTTTTTATTTCCAAAGTACGTTCTATTTAAAAAAATCGTATAGGCGAAAGATATTCGTCCCTTCTTGCCGAAAAATATTTCATAACCCTAGCCCCCTTAACCGATAACGACCGAAATATTGCAAAATCAGAAACATTTATTTTCCCAAAATACGGTTTACCTTCAGAAAAAAATTACTAAACGGTGTATAAAAATATATATACGTATAAACAATATATTTATGTATACTGATGGTCAAAAGCATCAGACCTTCTTGATCTCAAAGGGCTTTAGCTCCCGACCCTCTTAGTTAAAAAAAGTTAAAATAATACCGCAATTAAGTTTACTATAAGAAAAAAATTGAAAATACATAACTGTTGAAATATATTTTCAAATTTCCATGACGAAAAGGGCTTCTACTTCGTCAACCTCAAAAATTAAAAACTAAAGTATTGCGATACCACCGAAATTTTATGCTTAGATTTTAGATAGATTTCATAAGAAAGACATTACCCATTCTATTGCAATGGGTACCATGATTCGACTTCGACCACCGTCAGCTCAAAAGTTTATACATGCATTTATATATATATATATATATATATATATATATATATATATATGTCTGTGTGTATTTCACTTTCTTGTGAACACGATAACTGCCATAATTTTGCGCCAATCACTTTCAAATTATACCCTAAAAATAACTCGACCCAAAATCTCGGTCGAGTTTGTCAACGGCCAAAATTGGATCATGGAGGAGAAAATGGGGTGGTTTTTTCGAAAAAAAAACAAAATATCGCTATAACTTTCTTATTAAGTAAAATATCGAATTCCTTTAAAGTTCTTACTATTGTTTGGATAAGGACCTAAAACTTATCTAAGTTTTTTGATATAACCAACCGTTGGCCCACGGGGTGGAAAAAATGGAGTTTCGAAGAAAAAAAACTATATATACCTAACAGGCACAGTATCGAATCTGTTTAAGGTGGTCGTTCGTCCTGCATATATTACCTAAAACTTTTGTCTGAAACTGTTTTTGATACGAGTAACCGTTACAGCAAGGGATGACGAAAGTTTTGCTGGAATTTTAAGATGGGACTTGTCGTACGCTAAACATGTGAAACTTTTTTTTCGCATGCGACCGTTGTCGTATCGAGTAAATTTGAAATTTTTCTTAACTTTAAGGCGGAGATATTTTTTATCTCCTAATTATCACCGGTGAAATCTACCTTCACCTTCCTGCACATCGAAGGGAGTTTTTCTAATATGTTCTATCTTAAAAAATTATAAATCAAATAAGAAATGCAGAGATTCATTCCTTCTAGTCCCAAAACGGTTGAAGATCCTTAATACCCCAAATTCCAAATTAACAAAAATGTTAATACTCCAATATTGGAGCCGGTCTTTTTTTTTTAAAAAAAGTTGTATTTTATGAAAAACTGAAACACGGATGTTCAATAGTTCAGTCCTTTTTGCTTTTCAAGGTCTCTAACTCTCTCTAACTCAAAGCAGGAAGTCCAAATCTTTTTCATCAAAATGTCATATTTCTTGGAATCCAGTACAAGTTTATGTAACTGAAAGTTTGAGATGTGCTGTCGTTTTTTTTCTTTTTCCGCTTAACCTCTAGAATCACCGTAAGGATTACTTCAGAGGACGATAAGTGAATGAATGTAAATGAAGTGTAGTCTTGTACAGTGTCAGGTCGATTGTTCCTTAGATGTGTGGTTAATTGAAATGCGCTGTCGTCTAGTGAGATTATCTATATGTTCTAAAACACGTATACGTTCTAAACCTTATACGTTTTTTTGTAAACAATATTTGCTGTTTTTGAATGACCATCCGAGTACTCCGGCTAGTAATTCATGTAATTACAATTAATATCTTGAATTCCAACACCCGGGCACTCGATTTACATAAGCTACAGACTTCGTATCGAGTCAATAGCAACACCTTAGAAGGATTAATTTGAATTTAAAGTACAGGCGGCTTTTCCGATTTCTTTAAATTTTAATAATTCTTGTTTAAGTCGCTGAAAACCACGAAAGTTTTACTTTTTTCATCTTAATAATCCCTCAAAAGAACAGTAAAGGTACCGAAACATATGAAACTGCTACCTTAGGCTCCCGCGTTATTTATTTTTTGTGAACAATTTCCACATCAATCTAAATAAAAATTAAATTTTGGAATCGGACAGTATTATATAAAATAAAAATTATACATTATTATCTCGGTGTTATAGAAAGGCTACAGGCAAGTTAACAGAATTAATACTTAAATGTTATGAAACCGTACTTGATTACGAAATTAAACATCAATAAATCTGTTAAAACATGAACTATTACCATTATAATGTCGTCTTTCGATTATCAGAAATAAATTATAAAAGATGATATCGCCCTATGTATAAAAAAGCCGATTGAAACAAATATATTAGTTTGCATTTATAAAATATTTATTCAAAAATCATATATAATTAATAAAATATATATTTTATCAAACAAGTATCGTGCTTCGTAATGAAATTTAAAAAAATGAAAGTAAAGACGATGGGGTACTTCACATCATAGAGTCCCGTTCCATTAAGCGAGAAACTTTTCCTGCTGTTTTTTTACGCTGCCGTAATTTATTTAAGAAGCGCGAATTGATCAAAGTACATATGAAACTCGCGTAACTTTAAATCGTGACCGTCGATGGAATAGTACTGAGGAGTATTCTATTTTAAATGGTAATTTTCTTTCTATACAAATGTTGGAAGAGTCGGTTCAACGTTCATATTAGAACGCATCAGTTTTCGAAACGTCAAACTTTATTTAGAATAATAGAAATTAACATTTAAAAATTTAAATAACTAAAATTTATAAGTAATTAAATACTTTTTTTACGGTGGATTACAAAAATATAGCCCTTTTTTTATGTAGGTTGCGTTTGCCTAAAAACCGGCCCGATAAAGTAAACTGCCTCTTATATAGCACGAAAACTGTAGAAAACAAATATGGAATAACACTTAAGCGTTAAAAGTTCCAGCGCTAGAAGCTCCAATTCTGGAACTTCTGACGACGTAAGTAGTTTCTACATTTTATTGACAACGGCAAAGTAACAAAAGGTTAATCCTACATAGCTATTCAACCCTAATGAAAATAAGATACAGCAGTCCACCCCTTGGACCGTTTAAACCAGAAAATCGTCACTGTAAATTAACTAAATAGTCGGTGAACATAATATTTTATTTTTTTAAGGATTAGATATTACGTAACTAGTATAAATAGGTAATTAATGTAAATTATTTCTGTATTACAAAATAAATCGCTATAAATCATCGCTATAAATTCATAATAAAAAAAAATTACTTAAATAGAAAAACTATTATTTTATGTATAAAGTAGATGACGCTCTCATATTTTAAATTACATTGCAGCAATTTTTTTTTAATGTAGATTTTTATCCATGAGTACAGGTTTATATATATATATATATATATATATATATATATATATAAAGAAGTAATAATAAAATAACAAAACACATTACAAGCAAAGTATTTACTACATAAATACGCAAATCTTTTAAAGTTACATAATTAAATTGTATCAAAATATTTTGCAACGTTGTACTAACTTGTAAAAATATTAAAGAAGCATACTGGTACGCATATAATAAATTAATAATATGTATATAGACGAGTAATTATGATTTGTATTATCCACAAATTATTAAATTATTTCCAGTTCGTAATTAACAATAAAAATGTAATTAATTTAAGTATAATCTAGGTGATATTTTATAATTAGAAATAAAAACCGATAATGAATTCCCGAACACGTTACCGATATTAATATCTAAACGGCACGCCCGATTTGGATTGGATCTACACATTTACACTGCAAAACAAATCCGTTCAAAATCGATTCTTTGTTGTAGCCTTTTAGTCCATTTTAATTTGATAATTAAATTCATTACTAGATTTTACGAATTAAATTTTATTATCTAAACTAAATAAGTAAAAATAATAAAATGTTTAATCAAACAGTTTTCTTATACAATTTATCGATTAATTAGTACAAAGATTTTAAATTTATAAAAAAAAATTAACGCATATAAAATATTTACGAATGAAATTTAATTAAAATTTCATCTATAAATACATGAATTGTATTAAAGTATATTTTATATATAAATTAAGATTGTCTTTAACCGCTCTAAGAAGGAATAAATTCAAAAGTTAACGATCGTTTCAAAAAAATTCTACTAGTAAATTTCATTTAATTCAAATTTACAAGAAGTCCCATACTTAACTGATTTTCAAGTTCGTGAGAAATAAGTATAATAATCTAAAAATACGTCATATTAATAGTCTAAATAAGTAATCTTTCCTAACAATCGTCGCTCGATTTTTTAACGTTCTGAACCAACAATTCTCCGGTCATCGGTCTTTTTTTAAATTTAATGGTTTTTGTTGAGACTAACAAAAACCGTTTCGTAAGATTAATAAGAAACTGTGCAGGACAATACCGATTAAAAATGACCGTTATTACAACGAGAATGGAGCAGTATTAAAAAAAACATTTCAAAATACCAACAACTTTAATCAGTCGGTAGTTTAATTACACAACCCTGCGATGGTTGTGTTTAGTTTTTGATAACCGGTTATGTATTTTTTAGCGTTGAATCCTAAAATAACCTTCATTTTTACTTCCTTGTACGAAGTAAAGGAAGTATTGTGATCGCAGAAAATTTCGGTTTTCAGATATCCGCGATAATATCCAGTTTGACCATCCTTGAATCCATTTTGATAAGTTTCGGCGTGACGTGTGTACGTACGTATGTATCTCGCATAGCTCAAAAACTATTGGCCGTACGATGTTGAAATTTTGTATTTAGGACTATTGTAATATCTAATTGTGCATCTCCCCTTTTGATTGCAATCGACTAGACCAAAAGTGTCTAAAAAAGCCCAAAATCCAAAACTTTTGGATTTTGGACTTTTTCTTAACTGCAGTAATAAGCTCTCATCGACAGCTTTTCAACGACTTATAATAAGCGATACTTATTTTCATCGGTTCCAGAGTTATAGCCAAATAAAATGTTAATTAATGAAATATTTGGATCTTACAAGGGGTCGGCACATCGGTTTGAATTCGACTTCATTTCCTTTTCTTTTTTTAAGGGTATTGACGGATACGTATTCCCACTATGAAGAACAACTTTGAGGCTTCTTTTGGACGAATCTATGATCCGTCTCCAATAGGTATTTTCGTACGGAATGTTAAATCGAGTCAAAAGTCCACGTATATTAGTGCAGAAGACTAGTTCTCCTTTTTCGAAAAATACGCAAGAAAATCCTTTTCTCTGCACCTGAACCAGGAAAATGAGCCGTCAGCTGCTAGCAAGCAGAGGTTCTTCTCTTTAACCGTCGAACCAAGCGATTCTGAATTTTCTTTGGTCAGATGTACGTCTAGAACAAAATCGTTTAGTTCAGACTGTGAATAAAGTTTTGGTACACAGCTACCTCCGGGTTCGTACTCCTCAATGTTATCTTCGTCTAAATCGCTTGTGGAACTGTCTATTTCACGTAAATTTTTCGGTGGAATTGGCACTGGTACGTCTGGACCGTGACGAACCGGGCGTAAATCGGATGGCATATTTGGATAGACGATTCTTTTTTTATTCTTCGAATTGAAACCGTTAACACCAGTCGAACAAAACTAACAATCATCGATGCGATTTCGTGGCTCTCGCCACACCGTTGGAACTCCAAATCTGAACGCTTCTTGTTCACCCTTTGACCACCGTCTAAGTTCTTCAACACATGTGTAGCAAAGGTAGCGGGGTGGTTTTGTCTCGATCTGTTACTATTACTATTTTCACTCCGAAATACGTTAGCGAAACGAAACTTTTTACATTTATTTTTTGCCATTCCACCATTAACTGACCACAAATGTAACAAAAAGAACTTGCAGAATTTTTGGAGCCTCTTGAAGCCATTTTGAAAACGGAAAGTTTTCATTACGGCCTGAAAATACATTTTTCACCCGCAAAAACGCGTTTGATCACGGAAGACGGAAAAACTCGATTTACGCACGCTGATAGTCGAAACAACACTGACAATAGTTGCACGGTGCATGAACGGTGCGGATAGCTGCCAATAAACATGTTACATCTTGTTAAGTCTTGTCTCAACCTGCCGGCCAAGCTCTTCCACAGTCTTCTCATCTTCAACCCAAACCTCCCTCGCCCTTCTCTTCAGACCACTCAACTGTTTAGCTATACGAATGCATAGTATAAACCAAAAAAGTGAATATATTGTATTAATATATTATAAAAAAACACGACTTTTTACGTCTACTTTAGAGTACCACAGTTTCGCAATTTTTCAAATTTACAAATTTTGAAGTTTGCGATATGAAAAACCCCCTGACGTGATGAAAAAAAATGAAGGTTATTTTCGGAATTAGCGCTAAAAAATACATAGAAACCTTTTATCAAGTTACAAAACATTCCACAACTCAAATTGTGCAGGCTTGTGTTATGAATTCCTAGTATCAAATCGCATAAATAAATACATATTATAATATTTATCGAAGTTTTCAGTTTTAATTTGGGTAATTAATTAATATATATATATATATATATATATACACGTAACTGAAAAAAACCACTACAACGTAGAAAAATACCTGTATCTGGAAATAACGAAAATCATCAAGCAATCGTTATACATAAAATAGTGTAAATAAAGAAATATCGGTGGAAAGAGAAGCAATTCTACAGGAATGCTATCTCGTATACGCTGTTTAAACCACACTTACGAATTCGAATGTTTAAACGAATTTACATGCGTTAGTTATCTAATTATTACAGAATCGGATAGAGATAACTTTTAATAAAAGAAAACTTATTTTCGTTTGAAAGGATCGTTAGATAAGCTCAAAAATGTTGGACGCGATGAGATTAAACTCGATCGAACGAAAAATACAACCGCACATCGCCTGTAAAATGTTGAATGTGACCTACGATTCGATCGACTAAAACAAGCTGAGCACTTGTTTTAAATCGTACTTTATAAACTATTTTTTCAAAGAAATTACTCGGACACGTGACAATTCACAACCGGTAACATTTCTATTACTCGGACGTAAAAATTACGGACTGTAAGCAGCCGTACCGAATAATACAGATTTTTTCGCCCGCAAAAGATGCAGATATCAGTGAGGACGCACAAGAGTACCGGTTTTTATTGGGTTTCTATTTTTTATCTGAGGTCATTATAAAAATAAACGAACGGTTACATCGCATTTTAACAGATAAGAATTTTTTTTAAGTTAATTAACTCTGTTTAACGTAATGAAATTTATATTTAATAATTATTTATGATCGTTCATACGTATAATCGGTTCGATTTTGCGTAGAACGATCGAAGCATTATATAGAAATGTTACGGGTTTATGAAGGTTAATTTTCTTTTTAAGCGCGTTCGTTAACATCAACGCATACATAACTTTTATTTAACTAAATATCATTCTATTCTACACGATTCACATTTATAATCCCCCCAAACAATCTGAAAAAGTAATCTGACAGCCCGTTTTTGTCTTGAAAACTCGTCATGACATTCCGAAATACACAGAGATTATTATATTACAGAAGGAGATTACAAGTAGTAAGAATAGATGTTTAATAACGTCAACAAATTTACCGTTTTATTAAGATTCATCAAAGGAAAAAAATACGGCTGATTTTGTTGTAAACGAAATCCACTGATCGTCCGACCAGAATTAATTATCTAACCCCCGGGAATTTTACACTACGGGTAACAGAAATACAATTAATATCAACGGGAATTCTAGACCCGCGATCAGTAAATAATTAAATTTGTAGTTAAATTTATCTAGCGAATAATTTCTAGGTACTAACATCGATTTTTATTTTAGTCTTTTTAAATAATTACATTCGAATATAGAAATAATACCGTCATCTGCAAAGACTGTAACAATAAATCGTTCAAGATTTTTGGATAGACGATTAAGTAGAGATAATACTTCGACGTTAAATATATTTTTACCGATAAGGGGTCAGAGGTACGCGTTCCTTGAACTACGATTCTACCCCTCGATCGATCAAATACAAAGAAATCAGATAATTATCGATCGTTTAGATATAACGTGAGTACATTTCTTTATTTAAGCAGACCGCACCTTCGTAGCAATCTATAGGTGATGAAAATAATTGGAGGGATCACATCGATGTGCGATCAAAAACCGATTCGAAATCGATTTATAGGAATCAAAACTATTAAAAAAACGGAACATAAGATGTAATCGTTTCATTAAAATCGCCTCATACTCGCTATTGTACATATTTAATTATTTGTTGTATCAGTTGCCGTATTGTTTAAAACACAGACCTTTTTGTTCCATCGATTTAAACGAAAAAAATTCACAGAAAATTAAAATAATAGAACAGTAATTACAGTTTACAAAGGAAATACAACAATACGAAAAACATGTTTCGATGAATTAAACTACGAAAGAAATATAACAAAACTAAAGGAACAATGTTATAAGAAAGTTTATTTAATATTTATTTAATAATAAGTAAAATTCAAAAGACACGATTGAATTATAAGAGTAAAAAAAAAACACGTCAATACATTCATTGTTCGCACATAAACGTTAAACAATTTTCAAATACAAAGAATTCTATTAACGTTACCTAAATTTATTATTAAAAATTTTCAGAACCAGGACAAGATCACAAAACGTTTATTTTGTTAGTGAACTAAACGATCATCAAACACGTAAAACGATTCAAATAATTAAAAATTATTTGTACGGGAGGGTAGAAACAAAAAACATTCATGCGCTGTTGTGCTCAAGAAGAACGAATTCTCATTATTTTATTTTATTCAGATTTGCTCCGCTCAAACAAATACCGGTCATCATAACTCTCAAAATAGGTAACGTTCCCGATTACGCCGAGCAATAATTATAACAACTGATACTGCAGATAAAGAAACGTCAACGTTCCGACTTGCAGCATCATAACGAACCACGCTTCTAACTTATTCCCGTCAAATTCTTTCGACCTTAAATTGAGCGTAACTCAAGAACGATTCGACCTATCTTCATCAAATTTTCACACGCACAACTTTAGATACGGTACACAGCATATCTAAATTTCAATGAAATTAACGAGTAGTTTTTCTTCGGAAAGTCGATAGAAACAAAACAAGAACACGTTTAAAGTATACCGGACAGCATTTGACAAAAATTAAAATAACGAATTCTGAAAATAATTTAATACAATATATATACCGATACAATACATTTTTAAATTTTTATATATATATATATATATATATATATATATAGTACAACACAACAGTGTATATATTCTAGTTTCCATTATTTACAATAAATTACGTAATTCAATAACCCTGATCGACAAAATTTGCGCATTAAAACGATCAGCTAAATACAATTATTTTAAAATACAAACGTTTAAACGACAAAACAAATTCTGCAATAATACATTTTTGACTTGCTACTGTTGTACTCACCCGGCAACAGTAATTAAAATAATTTTTCTTTACTCCTGTAAGTTCTTCTGTTCTCTCTGCCGCTGGGAATTTCTTCCTCATCTGCCTTTTAAGCCGGTAACTGGAATTCTAACAGTCTCTACTAATCGCATACTTGTCACCGAAATATAGCGGCGATTAAGCGCCAACATTAAATAAGTACTTGTCTACGATGACGCGATGATAGTAATCTCACTATAACCCGAGCGTGAACGAAATAATTTAGATAAAGTAACGACGCGCTTGAGCAGCGTGAATGAAAAATATCTCGACGTTAACGAGAAGATGAATGATTTTAAAGGGATATTAATGCGATGTCAGAAGAGTAAGAAAGAAATACTATTTTGAGTAAATCTAAGAGAACAAGACGGTAGAAGAAAAACAAATAAATGAAGATGAATGAATTAGAATAAGGTGACAAAAACACGAAGGAGAAAATGTAATTACGGAGAACTAGTCGATCGTGGAAGAAATACCAAAAGTACGGAAAGAATATTTCGGATTACTTTTTGCAGGCGCAAATATAATGGAAAATCTAACAGGGAAATAAGGTAGAAACGGCTACCCGAATCTGTAATCCTCTCCTTACTAACCTTTCTTTCTTTTTCCTGTTTAGCCTCCGGTAACTACCGTTTAGATAATTCTTCAGAGGATGAATGAGGATGATATGTATGAGTGTAAATGAAGTGTTAGTCTTGTACATTCTCAGTTCGACCGTTCCTGAGATGTGTGGTTAATTGAAACCCAACCACCAAAGAACACCGGTATCCACGATCTAGTATTCAAATCCGTGTAAAAATATCTGGCTTTACTAGGACTTGAACGCTGTAACTCTCGACTTCCAAATCAGCTGATTTGGTCTCCGTACTAACTTACACAAATCGGATCGCATAATCATCGCCGAGATAATATTCCTTTGAAGAGTAGTTGCGAGAAGAAGAAGAGACCGTGTAAGAAATTCAAGGGTGAAATGGACGCTCAGAAAAATGCCATTAAATAATACTTTGAAAACCTAACGCTTAAAATACTTTGGAATGCTATCCGTACAGATGAAGAGCATCTGACAAGAAGATTACTGTAGGCGAGGCCAACTCAGGGTTGTGGAAGAAGAAAACAGAGGATTTTTTTTTTGGGATACAGAAAGGATCGCTACGAGGAGAGGAAAAGGATTCCGTGTCTTTACCGGCTTATCCTTGAAGTTAAAAAGGTTTAGTTATTGTATTCGCGGGACTTTTTTTCTATAATTTAATTTTCTAAGTGCTTTGTCAGAAGTTCTGTTTGTAAATGCGATAAATTCTTTGTTTTAGCACCGCTACTTACAATTTTCTTTAGTCCGTGTAAAACCGAGTCGATGAATTACCGGCTGCATCCATTTAAAAACTTGACAAGCTTATTTAAAAATCGTGAATCGTGCAACTATAACTCCGTAAGACAGTTGCACAACTACAAGTACGCGTAACATTGGAAAATACATAAGAAGCATTACAGAATTACGATTTGAAAATGTAACGAAAAAATTGTACGACTTAATACAAAAGAATGTTGCAGTTAAAACAAACAAAAAATAAAAATAAAACAAATTTACAAAATAAAAAGTATAATGGACCCTTAGAAACGATCACACTATTTTACCCGATTAACGTTTACGAAGAGGGAAAAGATAATTACCAGATACTGTATTCGCGGTAGTTACCTTCATAAAGATCTTTAGTAATAGTAAATGTATTGTAATTCACAAAGTGAAACAGAGGGACGTTAGAGAGACGGCAATCAGGAGCCGTAAAAAGTATTTTGAAACTATAACTAGTACTTCTTGAAATAACAAATTGCATTCATTTTTCGATGAATTTAACAAATTACGCTTTACGACAAAACAAATAAGGTTAAAAATCAGAGTAAAAACTGGAACTGTCAATTATAGCCGATCGTGCAAGGCTCCAATCAGCGTCAAAGGATAATCTTATTATATTAGCATCGTTATAAGCTTCTCCACTCTTAGGCCTAAAGGTATCATCCGAGCGCTAACTATTACAGACAGATCTACCGTTTACACAGTTTTGTAAAAATTTTTTTTTTAATACGACTGGAAACGGGCTTCAAAATTCGATTAAGTCACATGTTGCTGTTATCTTTCGAAATATAAGGGCTGAAAGTTAGCCGGCTGCATTTTAAAACAGAAAACTCTATTACATCATCGTATATAATATATCATACTGCCGATTAAGATAGTTTAGAGCAAATTTCATAAAAATTTGAGAATACATCAGACTAATTTAATCGTAAACAAATTAAACGACAAAAGATTAATTTGACCTCGATTCCCTTTGTCGGTTAAGTATTTTCTACGTACTTCTTGAAAACTATTCACGGAAGATTACCGCCGCAATAAAATCATTAATATGCATTTATTTTAACGTTTATTAAACACGAAACGATGTTTCCGATGACTAATTCACTTTTTTTTCTTCAGCCTGTTTTATAACGGAGTATTTTTCAGCGTGTAAATCGGTTCGACACTACAATCCAGAACAGAAAGGAAAGAAATTTTGTTACTCGTAAACAAACAACAGTCGTAAAATACCGACTGAAGTATTTACATCGTTCTAATGATGGTCGATGTACATCGTACTATGTATCATTCGACAACGCACGACGTACTAATATTTCAAAGGCGATAGAGGAAGAGTAGATTGTTTTATCGAGTTGTTCAGATTTATATTATCCGAGCGCTCGTACCAATAAGGGTTATTCACAATGAAAATGAAACACAAGTCGCTTTCAAAAACGCCACGTACATTTTCAATAATAACAAGTTCCAATGCTTTCTAGAGAACGTAACAGAGTAATTGGACTTCTGTTCTTTTCTTCATTAGTACATTAACACAAGAAATATGGATTATATTAATCCCAACAAATGACACCTTTACTCTCTTTAACGTACCGAATGACTATAATAAACATCATTATTCTGAGAGGAAGTAATACAGACTGTTGGCTCAAACATCTCAGTCGCTTTACATGAATATGTCTTATGTCGCTTTAGGTAAGAAAAAGTGGGGGGAGGGAGAGTTATTTCAACAAATTAATGATGCCCTTTCGGTCGACAATAATTCATTACATACAGTTTCATTTCAAGAGGGGGGGGCTCAAGTATTTCATCTAATTACATGAATTATCAAGATCATTAAAACTAAGTAAATATTTAGATTATAAAGAGGATAAACAGAAAATGATGCATTACCTCACTGTTATACGAGCAAATTACATAATAATCGTAATTTCTAATTTATTTACTACAAATTGGTTTTCCTCAAAAATGGTATAAAAATATAACTTATCTGCATTACGGCGTTGATGTTTTTTTTTTTTTTTTCATAATTTTTATTAGTATTAATTATTATTTATTTACATATTCTTGGATTTATTCTGTTTTTTAATCGTAAAAAAAAATTCCTTAAAAATAGATTATTTAAAAGTAATAAATTTTAGGAAATATTTTTCCAGAAACGTACGATGTACAATTAGATGAAGCCTAAAATTATTAACAAGTCGATAGTTTTCTTATTTCATAGTAATCGAATCAAAGATTGTTAATAATTCAAAGACTTCAAAATACATAATTAAAAAAATGTATCGTATTCTGTAAATGTATTATACGGCGTACTTTATTATAAACCATATATATATTTAAAAGCGCTATTTTATTTTTAACACTTTTAGCTTAAATCGGATTTTGTATATAATCACGTATAACACCGTTTCCTTATCGGTGAAATACGAACGGATACTACCAAAAATGACCGTCTATCTATCTCCTTTACAAATATTTATTTTTCAATAACTACATTCAAATTTATTTAATTACTAGATTATAAAATATTTCATAAACGGATAACAAACAATTTATTTCACTTCTTAAAAGAATAACTTACTACAGACCAAACGAGCTAAACAGAACACCGAAGTTATGCTATCGTACAATGCCACTATTTGTATAGGCCCTATACATGATTTACAAGTCCTCACTTGACCTCTAGTATCAATTAGATGATGTTTAAAAGCTTCCTTCTTTGATTTTCTTAACTGTTCTCTCTTTATAAATGTAAAACGCGTAACAAACATTTGACTTATTTTAACCGCCGGCTAATTCAGAATCGATAAAAAACTGTTTTCATCACAAATATTTTGGAATCTCAATCGATAAAATTTAAATAACTACCTAATCCTTCTTCAAAGCCGCATAATTAACACAGATATAATTTAATAGAAAGATTTTTCAAAATACATATTCACGTTCTGAGCTAATCTTTTAAATCTAAGGAGTGCAGTCGATTAATAGAATGTTATTTTAATATAAGGCGAATGCAGTCGACAACCTAAGCTAATTTAGAACTCACCCAACAACTCGTTATTATTACACAACATTAAAGGGCTTGTTGAACGACTAAAATTTTACACTAACCTAGAATTACGACGGGGGACGGGGATAACTAATTATAATTCTTTACCCCGCCTCAAAAAAAGAATAAATAAAAATAAATAAATGTTAAATACATAAAGTAGAGCACAGTCTACTGTTTCACCAACCTCTATGGCAAAACGCCAGCATCTGTGATTTTTATCCAGAAGATTCCAAATACAATTTCCAGTCGTGCATGACGTTTTCAAAAGCTATTAATTTCTCTTTCGTCGCATCAAAAATAAAAAAGCTACTGTAATTGACCATCGGCTTGTTGTTATCTAATGGACGAATAAGTAAACTAGAAAATCATGAAACTGTGGAAAAATTGCTAATGTTTCCAAAAAATTTTGATTAACTAAGCCAGGGTCACAAGAAAAAACTTACAAAACAGATTCATCAAATTTTAGTGCTGCTTGCTGGGGCAAAACAAAAATTGTACAGATATAAGCTCAAGAGTGTTTTTTGTTTCCTAAACCCTACTTTCAAAAAAAACAGTCGTGCTCTTTATTTATTTATTTTTTTCATTTAAAAACTCTGAGTAATTTTAAAATAATAATATGCAATAATTATAATGTTAACAATTATAATTTAGTATTATTAAGTTAATAATAATTACCGACAAATATATGTGTCGATATCAATACTCATAAACAGTCTATCTTCTAAATAACAGATATTTTTTAATTAAATTGCAAGTTTCTGATTGAGAAACATACGAGGTAAATAGGTAAAAAAATTATGAAACAATAAATTTATAAAAATAATTAACCAAATATTAAGTTATCTTTATCTGTAATTATAAAATAAAAATAGTGTGCATACACCGTTTCTAGGAACTTGAATGTTGCAATTTTTAATCGACTTATAATATATTTTAAATCAGACTGAAACTTAGCGTATCTTTAAATGGGGAATCTGTCACCTTTTGAAGAATTATTTTTCACTGTTTTTACAAGATGTAATTTATCAAATAAACTTCAAGAACAAAGGGCCATAAAGTTTTACATATGCGACTAATAAAAGAATCCATGAAGAATTCTCAAAATAAGGCCTTTAACCTCGTTTGTGCTAACAGCTCTTTATAATTTACTCATTCAAGATGAAATGTTAAAAAATATGGTACTTACGTATTAACGCCACCGCAGCTACAGCTTTATTTAAAAATAAAGTAGTCGGTCGAATTTCGGCGGAAAATGAACACTCTCTTTATTAATTTTAATAAATGGTTATTTATATTTATTTATTGTATTAACCAAACTTAACCTACGCTCGCTAAACTTGACTAATTAACACCGTAATTTTTTGAGTATTTATTTAATAAATTCACTAATTATTGCAATTATTTATTATTTAAATAAATCAAAAACTCCTGTTAATTAGTTACGGGGGGAATGGGAATGCAAAGTTGGCGGGAGTTTGCAGATTCTCCCTACAGATCGCAGTACCTGGACAGTGTCCCGTGCTGCTGGATGATGATTCTATCGGGCGTGTTTTTAAAGGTTTATTTTATATGACGGGTCTAATTTTTCAATTTTTGTCTTATTTTATATTTTGATTATAATTAGTCACGGTTAGCGCGCGAAGCGAGCGTAGGTTAAGTTTGGTTAATAAAATAAATAAATATAAATAACCATTTATTAAAATTAATAAAGAGACTGTTCATTTTCCACCGAAATCCGATTGACTACTTTGTTTTTAAATAAAGCTGTAGCTGCGGTGGCGTTAATACAAGTACCAAAAATATTTATAGTAGAAAAGATAAAAGGAGTAAAACAAATTTTGTACTTAACATTTATTATAAGTAACCTTACTCTTGAACAGTTTTTTAAAAATTATAATTGCCAATTACTTGATAGCAGTGCTTCTCTGTGAAAAATGACAAATAGCTTTGGAAAAACACATTAATTCTCATAAAACTTTTTAATGATTAATTCACCGCATAAGCTTGAAGTTTTATATCGTGGGTATATGGAATGAAAATTTTATAGCGTATGAAAAATGGCATGATCGACCAGAATTCAAACCGGTGATTTTAACAGAAAATCTCAGAAACTAATTAAATAAAAAAACAAATACCAAAATTGAAAACTCCCCTTGATTGAAAGGTATATTAATTTACTGGGAACACACAAAAACTTCAATGCTAAATTAATAAATTTTCAATCGATAACACAAATGATAGAAAATGTAGATAATTCCTGTTTCAGGAATTATTCTGATTCTAAATACATTAAAGCATTAAGGTTTATTATATTTAGTTTTTTTAATGACATCAAAAGAAAAATTTACATCTGAAATCTGGATTTCAAAAAAATTACTGTTCATAAATAGACCTGTTTACTTTTTGTAACTGAAAGTGTAATGAAATAACTATTTATGGCTGTACTTCAAGGGCAGTGATACCAGTTATAACCACTACTATGTCCACAGTAAGAATGATGATGATTAAACTTACGAGGACTGAACTTAATTTAAACTTATAAGCATATCCGAGTACAATTAGATTTCTTGTAATAAAGTTTGAGTAACTTAACTACATAATGTAATAACGCAAAGACTGAGCGGGGCAATATGAAATCGTTTGTCATGGTTGAAACATTGGAAATGAGGACAGATTAAAAAAAGAAAATATTCTCTATTTATATTGAAGTTGCACTAAGAATAAACAGATCTAACTATATGGTACGTGATCTTCACAGAGTAGCCTTAGAATTTCTTTCTTCATATTTTTGCTTAAAGACAAATGGACTTTCGGTACTTACGAAACGATCTGAATAAATAGTTAAAGATATACTATCTATCAAAAGCATATAAGATAAGAAAACCATCTATGTCATGAGGAGAATAGGATTTGGAAAACTAAGTGTTAGTATAACTATTTTTTAAACAAGATGTAGCCGATAAATATATTAAACATAAGAAAGTAGTTGAAACTTCTGCTGTTTAATCTATTTAATACATTTTTGCTTAGAACAGATATCCCGAAGATTGTATGTATTCCAATACAGGCAGAATTTCTGAAGATACAAATAAAATTTTAAAACAAATCTATCCATCCAAACAATTGTCAGCTTTTTCCTACGCATATCAAAATGTAACTATATACTGTATTTAAATACAATACATTTACCCTAATTAAATTAATAAATAAAATATTCAAATGTAAAACAATTTCTTAGTAAAATAAAAAAAAATAAATTGCAATAAAATAAATACAAAAAACCAATTGGTGTAAAAATTAAATTAAGAACACAATTTAAAAGATTAATCTGTAAACTGAACTGGAGATTACACAGGTGAACTTTGTTGAACTTATTTCAAGTGTTAAATGAATTTATACTTTTTTTATCAAAGGATTAGCATTCCTAATCGTTCCTGGAATAATCTATGTAATTTATTATTATGTATCAGAATAAAAATACTTATTTTATACTTTCACTGACAGAGAATTTGATCTATTAATAAAAAAACTATAATTTTTTGCCCTCAAAAATACTTAGCTAAATTTTGCAACTAAAAAATTGATAACTAAACAAAATATAGGACGGCAATGTAAGCTGTTTATCTAATATTTAATGGTGTAGTAACACTTCTTATTAAAAATAAAAGTGAATTTTGAAACAATCAAGAAAAGGGAATTATTGGCGTAACTATGTTAGGTACAATGAGAAATCTAAACAAAACACCAATAAATGTTTAATACGATATAATAAATTCAGTTAAATAATACAACTTAACCCAAATAAGAATAATGGAGTTAAGTAGACTGCATACTCGCATTTTTTTTAAACAAACTGAAAAGAAGACATCAGATTAGACAAGATTGGGCCATAATAGGAGAAACAGAAACTGTTCCTAAACTCAAAAAAAAAAATATTTTTACAATAAAATTTAACCTCTTATTTACAGTATTTTAAAATGCAATAAAAAGATTTATTTTAAAGAACATCATATAATAAATTGAACACAATCCTGACAAGGTCTATATAATGTATTATTATGTACTGATCAGGATGAAACGTTTATTTTACTTATTTATTTTTATGCTAAGTTTAACAAAATA
Organism: Lycorma delicatula; assembly: GCF_047948215.1. Classification (NCBI taxonomy): domain Eukaryota; kingdom Metazoa; phylum Arthropoda; class Insecta; order Hemiptera; family Fulgoridae; genus Lycorma; species Lycorma delicatula. Next base: position 222,352,553 of record NC_134456.1, on the reverse strand, counting down.
TAAATCCAAATACTTGTGCCTGACATAACTACTGAAGGCTGAAAAAATATTACAACTTTACTCATAATTAAAAGATAATCAATCATAACATTATTAATTCATGTAAAACGGACATTAGAAAACAAATTACAAAGACAATAAGCTCAAAATATTAATTTTCAATCTGAATACAAGAAAATCCAACAACAGAACACAAATTAGACTAATTAAATACTCTGCAACCTTTTTTGCAAGACAAGAATAGTAACAGTTAAACAGTTTTTACAAATCAAACTTAAAAAATGACATAACCTAAAATACAAAAATTAAACTAATATTTCAAATTAACAAATAAAAATTCAATAAGGCTTAACGCAAGACTTGAATAAAGCTCTTAAGATATAGTTATCAAAATAATGCAGAGTTTGGTGAAGAATTACAAATATCCTTACGATATAAAACCTTGTTTAAATAATACAGCATCAACTAATTCGACTGAAAGATATAATAGAACATTTCAATAAAGGCAAAACTATTACTTAAGCATAACAAATCTTACTTGTTGAGGATATTCAGTTATTAGTGAAATAATTTTTAACAACACATTTAGCAAAAAAGTTTCAACAAGCACCTGTTGCAAATATTATATTATTGCAAAATTCAGAAAAAAACAACAAAATTTATATTTAAAAAAAAATAATTTAAGTAAATATCTGCACTTCAAAAATCAACTTATACATCTGGCATGTAAATTTTATCATGGATTTTTTTAACATATTCAAAAACAAACACACAGATACATAGGAAAAACATAGAAAAAATGTTTTGGTTATGTAAAATACTTTCTATGTCTTACCTAAAACGTTTTTTTGACTAAATAGGAGTGAAATGCTTTTGGTATAACGTTTTTTTTATCTAAATGTAAGTAAAAGGTTCTTCGTAAAATATGTATTTCAAGTAAAATATTTAAGAAATTATTTTATATAAATGTACTTTGTGTGTGTTTGTTTTTTGTTCAACTGAATAATATTTTTAAAATATCCGAGTCTACAATGTAACTGATTGACATAGGTTAACTTTTCAATGCAAAGATATTCAGATTAAGGGATCATTAAAAATATTTATTGTTATCTTTTTCTATAAATTCTCGTTACTTGCGTGCAACAGGTGAACTTGAAAAGTATCACAACTAGGAAACTATACATTATTAACTGGTTAAGGCGATCGCCTAATCTAGATTTAACAGACATTAAATACAATTTTAAGAATATAACTAATCAGAAAAGAAAGAAAAAACTCACCTCAAGTCTCTAGGCAAAGTTTTCAAAATAATGTAGACTCGCCTGTGATTAACTAAGATGAATAACACCACTGCCGTGAATGCCAGTCCCCATGCTTTAAGAAAAATTAAAATGCCGAACAAAACCGGGGCAAAAAGTACACTAAGGCTAATGTCACCCACCATGTCAACTGTATCAAAATTAGATAAGTAAACAAACTAAGCAACAACGTTCATAACGCACGCACTGCTCTTTCAACCAACGATCGCCGACTAACCGCACAACCACGCATAAACTTAAGACTAACCTTTCTCCCCTCCACGTTACTATTTATAGACTTGTCCTTCCAGCATTGAACTTTACCATATTTCTTATCAAATTAACACTTTTACGAATCAAGCAAACTAAAACGTTAAAATTGCCCTTTATTAAAAAAATAATAATTTTGTTTTAATTTATTAATTTTAACAAATTTCAAATCCTCCATTTACCTATACTGAAACCCATGTACCTATAGAACACTGTCACCCTTCCAAACAAGAAATGAGATGTAAAGTTAATGCATTTGTGCTTAAATTTATTGTTTTTTAAATCTCTCTCAAATTCACTTACAGTTATTTATTTATGTAAAAACTCAACTGAGCAAAAGATTAATGAAACTATAATTATGTGTAACATTCAGACTTTAATAATTATTCTAGCCAATTAATACAAAATGCACTAACTGTGAAAGAAAATTTAATTCATTTACTTTTACTTTTTTGTAAGATTGTATCAAATAAAAAAAATAAGACAAGAAATATTTTACTTCATCCTCATTAATAATCACTACAGAGGATATGTACGTGCTCAGCTGTGCATGTGCATAAATACATCTTTGTATATGTATTAAACTTGCACATTACATATACCTTGTTTTTCTTTCTACAGTCATCATACATTTGATTGGTTTGATGCTATTTTCCATTCTTTTCTATTTCCTTACTATCTACTGATTTTGCACTTTATCAACCCACCTAATTTTCAATATCTTCTTGTAACACCACATTAGAGACAAAAAAGCCTCTCTATTATTTTCCCTTTTCTACTTTTCTTATCAGCCATTCTTTGCTCTCATAAAGGCCTATAAAGAATGCAAGTATTTTTAAGAATTTCTTTTTAATTAATAAAGCTACATTAGATATCAGCTAATAATTTTTTTTGCATGAAAGTTCTTCTCCTTGTTGCTTTTGATCTCTAGCTTTCTTCAATCATCATTTATAATTTTATTACCTAATTATCAGTAACAAAATTCTGAAATTTCTGGTATATGATGTTAATATTTAATTCTTTAATATCCTTCTTTCTATCGCAGTTCATTACTTTTGATTTATTCTTATATTTTCTCTCCGTGAAAAAGTCTTCAGTAAGTTCAACATCCACATTTTTTCAAACTAGTTTTTAATTTTATCAAAAGGACAAAGACTTCAGCAAAATTTAACAACTTTTTATTATTAATAATATTACTCCTTGGATATTTATTTTACCCTAAAAGTTTTCCTTCAACTCTTGCATTACTTCTTTGTGTAATTTGAAAATAAACACGTAGACTGTATCTTATCTCATTCTTTCTGAATTAGAGATTGCCTTTCTTTATATCACCAGTGCTTGTTTCTTGAATATAACTCTTCATTTCCTATTTTTCAAATTTAATTTTCCTTAAAATTTTAAACATTTATTAAATTATAAATTTCCAAATCCCAAATACATGGATTTGTTCTTCTTGTAACTTTTTTTTGAAAATACTCTTAGAATCAGAATAAGCTTTCTTATACCTATGGTCTTTCTGAAACTAAAATAAATACCTTTATCCATATGTTCTAATCACATGTATTTGAATTTTAAATTCATATGTTAGACTAGTAGTACAGTAGATTTCATGGTTATGTAACTACTAGAATTGCTACTAAAATCTGAGGGTACTTCTGTCTTAAAATGCTGCATACTAGCACTAAATATTTCTATATAGAATATTTAATCCTACTTAATACTTTATCCTACACGAGATAACAATTCTGATGATATATCATCTACCCTCTAATGCTTTAATTTTTTTTTTTTGTTGAAATCTTTTAGAATTCTAGTAAACTCTGATCTCAAAAGACAGCCTTTTTTGATTCTTTTTTCCTCCTCTAAAGTCTCATTTTCTGTCCTTCCAAAAATTGTTCTTTCTTTTTCACTAACATTGGTTTTCCATTCATACCTCTGAAATTAATACATTTTTGGTCTGTAAACACAAAGTATATTCTTAATTTTGGTAGCTACTTTTACATTAATCATGCTTTTCTTTACACAATTAGGTCTCTTCTTAAACCAATTTTTTCTTTGCTGTTTTACACTTTCTAATAATTGTACTTCTGTACAGTTTCCTGTTTTCATCTCATTTTCTACTTTTTACTTTCTACATACATTCTTACTTCAGTTCCATTATATGTTACCCATAATTTTCTACGAAATGCTACTTCACTACGTAAATCTTACCTCTTGACAGTTATTTCCTTTTTTAAATTTACAATGTGTTTTCAACTGAATTCACCTTTGTAGTAATTTCTAATTAATCTGATCAATTTTTAATTTTACATGATTCTCTCTTAGTTTATATTTGTATGCCATCTATTTGCTACAATTTTTTTTCTTGAGTTTCTTAAACCTCAATGTATTCTGCATTATAGTTAATTGACGTCAGAATCAGTGTCTGCTTCTGAATAAATTTTATATTGCATAATTTGATTTAGAAATTTCTGCCTTAATATTATATAGTCTATTTAATATCTTCTGAGGTTCTTAGCCTCATTCTTGTGAATAATCTCATTTTATAATTTTTAAAAGTGTGTTTAGAATCACTAGTTATAGTTAATATATAGTTCTAAATTAAGAAAACCTATTTTTTAATTTCTTTGAGTAAGTCCATATTCTCAACTAATTTCCCATCTATTATTATGACACCCATATCAACTATGAGATTGTCATTCCCTTTAACATATTTAGTTATCATCTATTTGTAAATGAATATTTAAACATACACACCTTTTTTCTGCTTGGGATTTTTGCTTACAAATACTGTGCATAAGTACTCACCTCTGTGAGCAGAAGAATACATTTCCTCTTTCTGGATTAAAAAGCCCCTAATTTAAAATGAGGTTTGTTCTGTAGCTATTAGTATTTTAGCACAACAGATGAACACATCTGGTTTATCGTCTGAATTCAGAATCGACTCATTTATCACTATACATGCACCTCCTAATCAACCCTTTTAATTAAAATAATTGTTATTGTCTCATAACCTTTAATTTTTTATAAATAAAATGTATATATATATATATATAAAATTATCCTTTAAAGTTTATAAGAATTATTTTAAATTATACAGATTATTCCATAAATTATATAATGTTTAAAAATGCATATAAACATGAGTTCAGAGATTGCCTCCATGACATGGCTAGAGAAAGATTTCACTTGGACTTCTGCTCCAATGATAAAATAAAATTATTTTGAAATTTTTGGATCATAGATTATGAGACAAAACCGGTGCGCTTTGATATACTTTTGATTAGAAAAATCTAAAAAAAAAGAAGAAAATTTGTTCCTGAACTCCACTTACACTAGTTTTTAGGAAAACTGTTGTAAAGCCCAAAAGACTGCAGTCAAAAAACGTACTTTTTTTAATTTGGGAAAAAATTACTCTTCATTACAGTGAATTTAACTTTTTTCATTATTTTAATCAAAGGAAGATGTATGATATTAAAAAAAAACATGGCTTTATAGATGAACAAATTTTATATTAAATCAAATGTATTTTACTACTTTTATTCTTGTAGAAAACTTTTACAAAATCGTATTATCTGTCTTCATAATCATACAGATTAGTATTACCACTAATATGTTGAGAAGTTAGTAAGGTATGTGGATCTTAATACTGTAAAAAATTTGTTAAATATAAATTACAATTACTTAAAGAGCATTAAATCAACAGTAAAAAAAAAAACAAAAGTTATTGAAGAATGTTCAACAAGAATTTGGAAATATCCTCAAACATTATTACAGAAGAAGAAATGCTAACCAGAACAGTTTACATTGTTATAAAAATTTCATAGAGAACTTCAATTATGGGTAAAAAGAAATTAAATGTACAACACTGAAAAATAAATAAATTTCATCTGCTAATAACCATTATTTATTTATGATAACAGAATATTTTTTACAAAGCAAGAAATTAATGATAAATAATTAAGGTTTACCAAGTAAACTCCTCGATTGGCAGAGTAGTAGGATTTCAAGCTTAATTCAGAAGGTCCTTGGGATTTAAATTCTGGTCAGGCATGGCATTATTCATAAATGTTAGAAAATTTCCATTTCACATCCCCAAACACAACCTTTGAGTTTATGTTGTGAATTAATCATCAAACTAATCCTAAGTAAAAAACTGCCCTTACAAATACAGATAAGACAAAAATAATTAAATATCAATATTTATTAATGAATGTCGTTAATGGATAGAAATTTAACTGAAAATGAAGACCAGTATATTAGATAAATGTTTGATAGCAGAAAGTTTAACTAGAGAAATTAAGTAATTTTTCAAGTCATCATAGGTCATTTTTTGAAGAACTCTTTAAGCAGATCACTATATTAAGATTATTTGACACATTCACAACAGGCCCTGTACTAACATAAAAAAAGTATCAAACTGGAGCATGGCTAATATGAAACTTTTAAACAATAATGAAAACCTACTGAAACACAAAGGCCCATGCTAAGAACGCTCTTTTATATATAATAAACAATATAGCCCCATTTATATAGTACAATTTGACATCAGGATGTTTTAAATGCATACATTACTATTTTTTATGTAACTTCAAAACACTGATTCTTTCATAATTTTTATCAGATTTTTTTTTTAATTTCAGGTTGGTACAATTAAGAAACATACCCACAGTAAAATGAATTTAATTAATTAATCTTTTCACACTGAGAAAAAATAGATTTTTTTATATTTTTTAATCAGTAAATTTTTTAATCAGTAACTGTAGATTATAGAACCAATATTTAGATGCGTCTGCTTATATACAAGTATAAATTGTTGCAGTTGCAACAGTTCAATTAACTCACCTATTCCTTTTTGAAGAAATGAGAATGACACAGTGACTGTAGTGCAGCCCTATTCCTTTTCTGTAAGCCTAATTTTTTTCAAAATTATATTATTATAAATAATGTATGAAGTTATATATCAATATGGATATTAAAAATGATTTGAAATAAGTTTCTATATTTTACAATTTGCAATTACTGTGATACGTGCTGTACACAATAACTGTACATATCATATCTTATCACAATATTTCCAGTTAATTCAACCTTATATATTGATCCTATATCCTATTTGGTCCTGCCTATTACAGACGAATATGTTTACTACAGTATATTTACCACAGTTCAACTTCATGAACTGTGTATTATAATTAACTTTTCTTATTAAAAATGAAATAAAATTATTTTATTTAAATCTATAATCATGTCCATCTTCTTTAAACACGTTAGAGTTAGAAAATTATATTTTAGTATTTAAAGTAAAATAGTGTGTGAAATAGAAGAAAATGCCTTATTGAAATTTGGAAGTTTAAAATTGACAAACACAAAAGGGAGGCAGATGAACAATGATGTAAACAAGAAATTTGTTAAAATAGTTTCCTTTAGCCTTTATTTATAAAATGTATTTATTTATCTTTATTAGAAGAATAAATTTAATAGAAATACTGCTTTATTAAAAATTAAGTATAAAATTAAAAAATGAAACTTATGAGCAAGCTGAAGTTATTTAAAAAGATATATTTACAACAGATTTTCCTGATAGTCAACCAACAAACTGAAAAATTTATATTTACCATTTTAAATTTCAGTTAAGATCTTGGTAGAAAACCTGAAAGAATTCTGAAAATCTCATTACAAGTGAATTCTTTCTTAAATACAACTGTATATTCATTTAACAAACAGAGCGGTAGTAGTCTGGAAGTAAAATTAATCAGGCAATGACTTTATGACCTTTATCTACTAGGCAGGGTCATTAAGGTTGAGGCATGAAGCTCCTACGTAACTTTGTAAGCGTGAAAATAATTATTAGTACATTTCGAAACTTATCTATGTTTAATGAACAATTTTCAAACATACAGCCACCTCCAAAGAATAATAACACAGTCAACAAACTACGTTTAGTTTAAATAAATCAAACTATAATAAATGGATTAACATTATAAGTAACTGAATTATATTTAATGTATCTTCTCTAAACAACTAAAATTCACATTCTACTGGGTGTAGATAATTACTTCATGTTGCTTCTACACATCTTCAGTATATGGTAGTATACAGTGTTATAAAAAAACAAAGCAAATTGCTTGATTTATGGTTACTACTTTGATGGAGTAAAAAAAGTAATTTTTGTCACTCATGCTATTTAAATTATTGTAAAATCTAGATATAAACTGAAACTAAATAAATCAAAATTCTTCATGTGTTATACATTCTTTTTTTAAAAAAAAAGAGTTAGTTAAATTTAAACCTATGGGTTATGTATTGTAAGAGCAACTGAAGAATTAAGAGGAAAATTAAGTACAGAGGGAGTATTAAAACGGGCAAGATATTTGAACTAAGAGAGTGATAAATGTGTTATTTTGCAAGTCAAGAAGGAATAGAAAACAGCTAGGCTAACATTTTCTACCATCATTTGGTTGAATTTGTATTCAAACAAATGAACTGACAATTTCACTTCATAAAATTCTTAATAATCTATATAATAAAGCATAATTTTAAAGAGCTAAGAATCACTGAGATATTAAATATTTCAAAATTAAAAAGTCCACTTTTTATTATTTCATTTCAGTCTGAAAATATAGATTTTCTTAAACAAGATGTTTTACTTTACTTTGTTACATTTATCTACGTTCTGTTTTACTTTCATGCCTTTAATTATAAAAATTGAAAAAAAATCCATTTTTCCTGACAATAATCCTCTTCTATCAGACCAATCAACAGAACTGTTTTCATTTAATTCAAAACGGTACTTCTACATATGATAAGGGCCTTATTTATTAAACTTCCATTGCCATTTTTAATAATTTACCAATCTAACTAAAAGATCTTCCCATCAATATATTTAAGAAAACTTTTAAAAAAATTTCTTTTATCAGAACATTGGATGAATTTTTAAATAATACTAATTAAGAACTATTAGTGAATTTTTTGTATTTTGTTTTAAAATAATGTGCTTAAATAATTTTTAATAATGCAATCTAAGTTGTTTTTTTTTTTGTGGGAAAATATTTTATTTTGTATAAATAGAAGTTATTAAATTGCTATTATTTCATCTATTTCTTGTTTTTAAGTATTAATATGAAACAACCACAATTCTTTTATTTTATAATTGTATATTTTTTGATACGGATCTGATCAAGGTTTTATCACTGTTTCCCTTGATCGATCCAGGAATATGGTGGCCAAGTTCCTTTTTCTATTAATAGATTAACATACAAGACGGGCAGAAACTACTCATAACTTTTCTTTTTCCTGTTTAGTTAACGGGAATTACTGTTTAGTCATTAATTCAGAGGATGAATGAAGATGATATGTATGAGTGTAAATGAAGTGTAGTCTTGTACAGTCTCAGTTTGACCCTTCCTGAGATGTGTGGTTAATTGAAACCAACCACCAAAGAACACTGGTATCCACAAGCTAGTATTCAAATCCCTAAAAAATAACTGTCTTTACTAGGACTTGAACACTGGAACTCTCGACTTCCAAATCAGCTGATTTGGGAAGATGCATTCACCATTAGACCAACCCGTTAGGTTAAGCTACTCGTACCTGATGAGACCTATATATTGTATATTATGTATTTATAGAAATAAAATATTTATTTGCTTTGAATCAGTTCTGAAGATTTAAAATTTACTTTTGGATAATTTGCTTGTTATCTTTTATGAGATATGATTTTTTTTTCTTTTGTGGTAGTTGAAACATGTTTTACTAAGTACAGTAATATAATTTTTATGAATGGTATATTATAGTGTTAAATATTAAGATAGGCAACCATTCTATACGAGAAGTTAACAAAATTTTGTTATTTAAGGATTACAATTATAAAGGATGGACAATCTAAGGTAGATATTAAATGCAGTTTTAATATAAAATAGCAGTCATACTGAAAAAAAAAAAAACATTAAATACTCTTAAATTGGTTTAGATTCTTAAGTAAATGCTTCTAATGATTCTTTTTTTTAAATCTCAATCCTAGAAAGAAATTTAAAAAAAAATGGTATTGTGTACAGCACAGTATAACAGTTTAAGACAATAACATAAGACAGAGGCTTTTGAAATATGATGTAAATTAAATAATTGACAAAATTCAGAATGACAGATTATAAAACAAATCAGAGAAAAAGGAAGTCTGCAATCAATGTTAAAAGAAGTAGACCGATAGGTCATACATTAAAGTAGTTAATTTTAAAAAAAGAAGAAATTAAAAACTGAAGGGGGAATTGAGACTAATAATTAACAATACTATTAGAGCAAGAAGGGGTGCATTTATATGCTTCAAATTGCTCTAATGTACGAAGTTTTGGCCATTAAGGACAATAAATACTGAATTTTTGTCCAAAATTTGTGTTGAGAAAATTTCAGAAATTTAATTTCTCATATGCTAAAGAATTCATCTCTTCATCAGTGTAATTACTTAAATTCCTAGTATTCCACATCAAACTCAGCTATGATTTTTATACATTCTAATGTCCTGCTTTTTAGTTATCGTAAACCGCACTTCTAATCGAGTAAAAAATTCCTCCTTACCAGAATAAATTTTCCAAGAGATTATTTAATGATTAAAAAAATTACAAATTAAAGGAATGTAAAATACAGCAATAGTTTTAATTAACAATTGTTACTCAAGCCTATCAGAACCTCAGGAGGTACGAAAAGTTATTGAAAGCGCTGTGGCTCCCTTTCTCAAATATTTTTCTTGTCTGGCCTTACCAGACAAATCCACTACATATAGAAGTATGGCAACCACTTCAAGTATGGGCTATCAGCTTCTTGAAGTTGTGCAAGCAACGGTGAGGAGCTCAGTATGTGAAATATTCTGGCTCGTTTACATGCTGCCAATACTAGTTTACGGCAAAGTATTCCAGAAGTTTTATTTTTTAGGCGCACTATCCATCTTACTTATATTTTTTTAGACAGACCCACCACACCTTAGACATCACTGCTGCATGTGCACAGCTGCTTATTCAGTTGCACCTTAACTGTAGATAACCATTGTACTAAAAGCCTTTTCTTTACCAAAAAACCATAATCTCATAATCTGTTGCTTGCAACTAGACTCTCAATCCATAATGAGTCAGTTATTAACCTCTATGTGTTTCAAATGGAATGTAATGCTGCAATGAGTCATTAACTATTATCCTGAAAGCTTGCTGTCAATATTTTGAAAATGCTAGTTTTTCAAAAAAAGAAATGAGTAGTATAAAATTTTATAAAAATGTATTACATCCAGAGTGTTCTGGATATAAGGAAGACTACTACTATTATCCTAGCTGAAAGATTTTTAAGAAAAACCAAATGATAAGTTGGTGTTATCTTTTTAGAAGAGCATCAGAAGCTCATTTCAAAAGGAGTGGTAGGGGGATGACATCCATTCTGTTATGGAACTCAATTTTTTGGAATTTTTTTTATCAAATGTCTAATTTAAATGTAGTATTAAGTATATATAAAAAATATAATCATTTAGCACACATTTAATTTTTTTTTAATAACTGGTTTATAAACACATTTTAAACTATAAAAATCATTTAATAATAACATTACAAAAATATAAAAATAAATTCTAATTATAAACTGAATAATGAAATAGCCTCTTTGTGAGAATGTTTTACAAGCATATTTATATTATATAATAGTAATAAAAATGTATTTTAACCTAACATAAAGTATATTTTTCTTGCAGTAGAGTATATATAAAAATAAATATCTATTTATATAATTATTTAAATTCTCATAAATAATAAAACAAATTAATATTTAAGTATAAAATAAAAACAACAAGTTTATAAGCTAATCTACAATTTTCAAAAACATTTAATGAAGCACTTCATGCAATAATTTTATAATATAGCATACAAATAACAAAGTATACTTTATACAAATTTAATAATTAATATTAATTTTAATTTACATATTCAAAAATAAAATATGTAAATAATAACAGTTATAAAATATTTTGTAAATTTTATTGGCTTCTTTATTTCTTGAAGATTTTATTAATATAATTAAATAATTTTAATGTTAGGAATGTAGTAAAAATTTGTTTATTTCAAAGAACTGTTTTTAAATAATATAGTAAGTATAAAAGTATTTAATATGTAATTATATAAAAAATAAATTAAAAAAAATATAAATATATATCAAAATTAATTTCCATTTGGTATTTTAGTCAATATACATACATACAAAAACAGTATTTAATTGTTAAATGATTCTTAAACTATAAAAATCCTTCTGTTGTGTAAAATTATCTAAATAATTAATACTCATGATTGAAATTCTAAACAAATTGAGTGCAATTTAAAAAAAATTCTTAAGGTAATAAAAATAATATTTAAATAGTTATACATAAAAAAAATGATAGTCATGTTCAATGATGCAATAAATATAAATTTATCAAAATAAGAGCTTACACATGACTCCATAAATAAATAAAATGTAATGAAATACATATATTTTTTTATAATTTAAACTCAATTACTTATTAAGATGTATTTCAATAAAAAAAATGTAATTAAAATCAAAGAATTGTGACAACATAGTTTAGCAAACGTGCATTATAATTTCAGGCAAAAAAGGAAAAACATATTTTCTGTGAAATTTATGGTTGCAGCCTTTTCTGGACTGGCTCGTTGCAGGAGTTTGATGAAGAAAAAGTAAACTAGACCACTCTTAAATTTCAAGGATTACATTTCATCTGCCCAATGTTTTACTGATCAAGTTAAAATCTACTTTTTGTGATAAAACATATGTTGGAGTTTTGATAAAATAAAATAAACCATTCTATGAATAACTTGCACTTGAATTTTTCATCGCATTTTACAATAGAACCTATTTCTCTTTTTGTAGAAGCAAATACAATAGCTTAATATAGCATTTTATTGCATCTATTTACAATAAAATGCATTTCTATTGCATTTTATCTAATTACATGATTAATTTGGGTTAGATCTTTATTTATAACCTTATTTACAATATTTTCTAACTTTATTTTTAGGCACTTGCCTAAGCACTATATTTCTCTATATGAACTGATCTGCAACCAAACTTTTGTAGGTGATATGATAAAACAGAAAAGAAGTAGCACAACTAAGCTATAGAATGATAAGTAGTCCTCCCAGCCATTCTAGGAAAAGTGAGAAATTTAGTGTTTTGTTGCCTTCATTGGGCTGAATATATTATTGTACAGCTTGAGTAGAAACTTCTTTCTATTCACTTCAAGATCACGTAGTACTTTTAGTAAATATCTTCACTCTCTTGAGAAAGCAACTCTTAATTAGCATTTCTTATTTCTCATTTTTCTATTATACCAAGAATGAATAAGGGCAGGCAATGAAATAATGTACCATTTTTAATGGGTATGTGTACTGCTGAGGTATTTGAGATTATTGTTATATTCATATTGTGATATATAAATGTGAAAAAAAAGAATAATCTTTCATTGAAAATGTATTATCTGTTATTCAATAATCATTTCTGTAGAACCTGTTACAAAATCAGTTACATTCATACCACAGTTTAGTATGAACTCTTTGTAAACAAGCTGACCAAATATTTTTTGAAGCTATTAAAAACCTAAACAATTATTAGCATTTGATTAATTTAGTACTAATTTTATGTTTAGAAACTAAGAAGCTGGTAAACTATACTATTGGCATAAAAAGATATTGTTTAACTGTGTAGTATATGCTTGGTTGACATGACCAAGTGCATATATTCTCATATTAACTTTTGACTTTAATGGTTGTTGTCAATTTGGTCATTCGTAACTGATTACCTAGTGTGTAACAAGCCTTACTATGCAAACAAAATTTCCATGTCCTACTATAATTTCTTAGTATCTACTTCAGAAAAGTAGACTTTTATATATATTGTCAATAAAAAGTCATTTAGAATTTGAAAACTAAGAGGTTATTCCAGTTAAAAAACTAAATGAGTGGCAGGGGATGCTATTCTTCCCAAGCAGATAAAACAAAATTGTTTGAAAAATTCTAACAATCGTATAAAATTCCCATCTTATTTCATAACTAACCATATTATTTTTACCTTAAATAAAGTAGGAATTATGGTTATGTGCCATAACTATAATGGTTATAGGCAACCAGTAGCGGGTCAGACGTCACACTGAAAAATTATAAGGCCATTTTCAGGAATCCCCTGCCAGGCTAGCTAAGGTAAATCAAGAGTAAAATGATGTTCTGTTATTTATTAAACAGAATATATTACTGTATTATTACTATGCCAAACACAATGGAATTCACATGATACTCAGCCCTCAAGTGAAACATTTAAGTTTGTAACTTCATCTTAAAGTGTAGTATAGTGGTTTAAAAAATTTTCCAAACATGTTCTGTCACAAACTTAAAAAAATTCAATTTTAAAACTTTTCAACTGCAACTAACAGATGATGTAAAAATTACTTACATACAAACTTCAATTAATTTTTCTCCCTGAAGATATTATTAATAATAATTTTTTATGTTATGTGAAAAGCGTTAACATACTTTTTAACTTTTATGTTCTTTTTTTAGTTTATGTAAATAATTTTAGTATAAATGATGTACTGAATTTAACAGAACAACATTTAAATACAAAAAAATAAAAAGATATTTTCAATTATAATACAAAACTTGCAAATAACTGAATAACTGATTTTGTGAAAATTATATAACGTGTTTTTGATAAGCCACTATGGCTTTTATCTCTGATCTTAAAAATATAACACTAAGTAAAAATGGAAAGACAAGTTATTTAGGACTTTGTTTAGTATAAAAAAATATTGTATAAATTCTCAATTAAACTATTTATTTTTCATAAAGTGTATTAATTGAAATATTTTTAATTTATATTTTCATTTTACTTACTAATTCTTATTACACAAAACTTCTTTATGTAAGCAGTTACTAAAAATTGTAGAAGAAAACCATACTGATGACATCCGAAAGGCTTGTTCAGTAAATTCTCAAACATTGTAATGAGCTCACCAGACAGTACTACTAATGGAATGAATAACATATTGTGAGCTAGTTACATCAGTCAGTAGCATAGCGAAAGCTTCAGTGCAATTCTTTACTCATTCATCATAGTACTCCAGTTTGTTAATAATTGTATGTATGACTGGTGATTTTTATTGCGTTTAAAATGAGCTATTTTCAGGACCAACAAATCTCTATGAAGTTCATCCGTTAAATAGGGAAAATTCTTTATAAAGATGTTTGAAATATTAAAAACAATACCTGGGATTCAAATTTACAAAAGGTGCAAATATTTCAGAGATAGCTGAACTTCCAACTCATGATGAACCTCATTCTGGCTGTCAATATCTAAAACTGATAGAAGCTGTTTTTGATTGTAACAGAAGTTATAAATCTGTAAATTTTTGGTGAAACACAAGACATTAGTTGTTCAAGAATCTCCTTATCTGCCTTTCCGCCCCCCCCCCCAGATTAAAAGTCATTGACAGATTAACATTCTGATTCAATTAACAATAAAGAAAAGTTTTCTAGCAGAATTCTCAGAATCCTGAATAAAGCATTTTAGTTTTCAAATACGCAAGAAATGTTGGGAGCAGTTTAACTTTAAACATGATATGGTTGATAGCTTCTGAAGAATGCAAAAACCTTTTTATGTATAAAGTTCAGGAATTTACAGGTCAAACGCTTATGAACATGTTAAATCTTCAGCTATTGTATTTTTAATATATTTTATAAAATTATATATCTACCACCATGGTGATGAATCTCTATGACAGTACTTTTACAGTAACAGAATCTTCAATCTTAATAAAATACAAAGTGAATTTAATAAGAATGAATCTTGTATGCTTACCCCTAATTTCGTAACTTTTATATTTAAACCATCTCACAATTTGCTAACGTACAGTACTTAAATTTAAAAAAATTGTTTTTTAAAAAATATACTTCTTTATTTCAGCTTTTAGGTAACTACAGATATTAAACACAATTAAAGTTATTACTATGAATTTTGTAATACATGAAAAATGACCAGCCTAATTAGAATTTGAATCCAAGACCTTCAAAATGATAAGTCAAGACACTAATGCTCTACCGATGAGTGGTAATTTCAAATTATTTTGTAAATTTGTTATTTTATATTTGTTTTGGATCAAATGTTCAGCTACGTAAAAAAAATTAGTTTTACTTAAAAATGGTATGTGGTTAGTTTTTAATAATTTTTTTGGAAAAATTTCTTTATTTTTCTGTATAAAATAAACAATAATGGATGTAAAAAATAATAACAGAGAGGTCAATTTTTTGTTAAAGAACTATATTTTTAAATTTAGAAGCAGAAAAGATTAACAAACTTGGTTAATAGATATGAGAGAAATGTAATAATAAGTATGACTAACAATTAATGTTTTTTCTGTATTTAATAATAATAATAATAATACATCAAAGATTAATTTAAACACCTGGAAAGCATTTTTAAAAGTAAGTGAAATTTGGATGATTGGGGTACCTTAGAAAAAAACATTAAACGCTTTTGAAAAGTGGTGCTATAGAAGAATTTAAAAAATGTTAAAATGGGAGGATAAAGTGACAAATGAAGAGGTGTTGTGACAAATTGGTGAAGAAAGAAGCATTTTGAAAAATATAGCTAAAGAGACAGACTTATAGGCCACATCTTAAGGCGTCCTGGAAAAGTCACTTTGATATTGGAGGGGCAGGTTGATGAGGAAAATTGTGCAGTCAGGCTACGTTTGGAATATGTAAAACAAATTGTTACGGATGTAGAATATAGGGGGGTATACCAAAATGAAACGACTGATACTAGATAGGGAATCGTACAGAGCTGCATCAAACCAGTCAAATGACTGAAGATAAAAAAAAAATAATAGGGCAGATTTATAAATTTATGAGGTTTAACTGAATTGTTTTTATTTGAATATTTATTTACATTAATAAATAACATATATTTTATTGAGAACTGTAGTGACTGACATAAACTGCATTAAGTACTACCATGACGAACTATCATACTTTATTCATAAGACAACTTTATGTATGATGAGAGTCATCTTACTAACCCAATAGTTTATGTAATCTCATAACATAGATTAACCCAATTATATAGTTTACAAAAGCTTCTAGGCCATTTAGTAGTTGAAACTTTCTCTTTTATTATTTTCAATTTTCTTCAGCAATTTTCTGTAGAAATTAATCAGTAAAGATTTATATAAAATAGTGCATTTGATACATTTGCAGTTAGAGGTAATGTGTTGCAAGGTGTTATGGTGTTGTTTAAGGTGATAAAAACTGTATCGTGTTTTGTTTATAAAATTTTTAACAACCTCATATGTACAAAAGTATATATATAATACTTGTATACATAATAACAAGAATACTTTACTACCATGTTAAGTATAAGTTAGTAATATTACATTAAGAAAATTAAAAAAAATATAAACTACAGTTTTTTAAACTAAAATTTTATTTTTACATATTTATGAAAAAACTATTAAAATTATGTCTTTTTTATCAAATATACATTACAATTTAAACTGAATGAAATCTTGTACTATAAGTTTTTGTAGCTCAAAGGAAGCTACTAGTTAATAACTATGCTATTTGGTCAGGCTTAGCTTTTTTAATGTTTCACACACTACTTAAATAAAATTTTACGTTTGATTTTCTGTGAAGGCTTTCCATATTACAACTATTATTTAGTAAATCTTTTCTCATAAGACTTAAATTGCTCATATTATTCTTCAAAATTTGAGGCTCTACAATCTTTCAATATACATAATAAATACTTTATTGACATATATGAGGGCTGACCAGAAAGTAACTTACGTTTAGAAATAAAAAACTAACCAAATAAAAAAATAAATTTTATTATATACAATTAAAAGGGACAATCTTAAACTATTTTGCTACATAGCCACCATTTAAATTGAGGCACTTATCATAACGATGCATAAGCTTTTCAATTTCTTCTCTGTAGAAATCTGCTGCCTTAGATTATTGGCACCCATCTTGCACAAAAGTTGTGATAACCAAGCTTCCCTGACACAATTTCATGCAGTAAACTTTGTGAAATTTGGGTAAATGAAGCAAGAGTTCCATAATTGTAATGCGGTTATTTTTACAAATTCTATTGTTGATTTTCATCGTCAGTTCATCAGTCACAAGACTAGGCCGACCACTGTGGTCCTCATCATGAACATTGGTGCGACCATTTTTAAACTGAATGCACCACTGCCACACTCCATCTTCACTCATTATTTCATCCCCGTATACCACACAAGGTTGCCGATGAATTTCAATCGGTTTGAGGTTTTTTGCCAGTAAAAACCTAATCATTGAACACACCTCACAACTCGTGGGAGTTTCTATTGAAGCGCACATTTCAATAATTCACAACAAACAAAGTAGAAAAATCACAGTTCACATGCTATGACAGCTTGATGCGCTACTAAGTGTAGAAATATTTTGACACCAAGATGGCAGTTCTATCTCCACCCATCTCCATGCTAGGCACAAATGTAAGTTACTTTCTGGACCGCCCTTGTATGTAAAGAATTCAAAAAATTCTTTATAGATATATAAAATCTGTTTTTTAATATTTGTTAATTCAAGCAATAATTTATTATATTTTATCATAATAATTTTTTATGTATTAAAAATAAAATAAACTATTCTCAATAGCAACAAAAATATTTTATTTTAAAAACAATAAAATAGCATCAATACGAATATTAATTACTTTGGTAATACTAATAACAATAACAAAATTTACATTATTACACAAACAATATATATATATGGAAAAATTACATATAATTCCATTCACATAAAAAATAACTAAAAATTATTTTTTTAAAAACCTGACAGAATTCGTTGCATTATAATTCACTCTTCACTTCAGAAATCAATAAATTAAATATAAAACATAACAAAATAAAGCCACTTAATACTTTAAAAGTAAATGTGTATTTATATTAATAATTAATGCTCAAATCTTAAGTACTTAAATAAATCTATAATTAAAAAAAAGAACAGATTTCTAAATAAATTTACAAAAAATCCTTTCATTTTACAATCATTTGTTAAGCATTAAACAAAATATGCTTCAAACATGTGCCATTAGTAATGTTTTTTATATAATAATCGTTAAGAAAAAACCTTATAACAGTAATATTCACAGCCCTTATGATAATTATTTTACTATGTATCAAAACTATAAAAGAAAACCTTAATACAGGCATGGGCAACCCCTAGTACAGGAATTGCACATCTGGCTTAGTAGAAAACAAATAGATCTATGACATTTTTACAATATACAACCTTCTCAAACATATTATAAAAAGCTTTATCTGTTAAAGTAATTATTACTTGTTAACATTATCAATGCCATTGTCATAGCATGTACAATGTAATTTATGTATCTCTATATATCAATATTACAATTCAACAATGGCTGAATATACCATCCCTACCATTTTATGACAGCGAGGTTGTTTGTAATTTTAATGATAAATTAATTTTAATAGAATGACTGTTCTTTATAGTGTAGGTATTGGTTTCTAGTTTTTGTGCATTTTTAATCTATTTTCTCATTTCATTCAAAACTAATTTTTTTTATCATTTCTTCGTAAGAGTACATTCATTTCTTTAAAAATGTTTTTTTTTTCATTTTACTTTAATTTCATCTCCGTACTTATTAAGAAAATCATTAAACAATTTCACAAATTCTATAAAATTTCTTTGTAATATTATTATTATTACTGTCATCATCATAATTGCAACCTATGTTCCAAGGAGTTGACAGTTTTATTTTATTTTTTATAGTTAACTAGATTACGCTAATATAAAAACTTTAGATGAATTATATACATAAAATTATACTTTTTTTTTTTTGTATAGGCATATGATTTTTACATTATAATTAAAATAAAAAAAATATCCTAAATCATTATATTTTGTATACAAGTATAACAATGTGCGCTAAAATAATGAAATTAATAAAGGCAGTGAGCTATGAAGGAAAAACATAAAGAAAAGAACTGTAGAGTACGCTATGATAGTGGCACACAAGGATAATAGTTATATGCTGCCATTGAATATGCTATGACAATGCTGTCTTGGTAATTATTTAGGGTAATTTAGGTCGGAAAAGTATCTTTATGTAGTTAGGAGCACGTAAAATATACGGTACATTAAAAAATTAAATGACTCCAGGTACTCATATATATTTCATAATGGCAGCATTGAAAGTGTTAACAGTGTTTGTAATTATCAAAATTAAAATAAATTTCAATATAATTGATATTTATGAATAAAAAATGTGTACTGAAAATTATATTTAAAACAGGAAAAACCTCAAGTATAATGTCCATAAAACTGTAATTTAAGGAAATATTTTTTTTACATGTTCAAGGACAGTATAAACACAATCTACAATAGGTTCAATGATTAATTTATAAAAAAAGTGAAATATAAGTGATATTTCATATATTATATAAAACATCTAATGTTGAGAGAAGGAATGTTGTATAAATTATAAAACTTTAAGTCTAATTATTGAATAAAAAAAAGGTTGCTCATGCCAAACTTAATATGCTAAAATATTCTAAATGAAATAAAGTTAACATAAAATACATTATACTTTTGTTTATAAGACATGGATGACAGTAAAAATAAAAATAATAATACATTTATAAGATAAGAAACACTTACAAGTACTACTTACAAATACAAGAATAGTAATTAAACAATCAATATGGAACACCCAACAACTATAATTATTCAACAAACATTTATAATAGAATTTAAATTATAGTCTTATTTTTCCAGTCTCAATATTTGCATACACATCTTCAGTAAGCTCAAGATAAGATCCACTAGGTGACAAATAATAAAGTTTATCTTTTATTTCTGATGGATTGAATCCTTGCTTCTGTAGATCCAATTTCTTCATTTTATAAGTACCTAAGTAACAAATAAAAAAATGATGAAACTTAACTTAGAAAAATGTATAATTTTTATTACACATTTGTGAAAACGGGTGAGATAATCTTTAAGAAAAAAGAAAATAAGATCTTAAATATCTACAGTACTTTTAAAATAAAATTAGCAATTGAAAGTCACCCCCTCTTCTTCACCAACCTGTCCTGCCAAACCACCTAGAGCTTTACACATTACAATCTGTTTACTGTTGGTTATAAATTTATCTGTATGATAATTTGAGATCACTTAATGTTTTAGTCTTCAAAATTTTGGTTATTATAAACAAATAAATCGTTTTATTTGTTATACAGAAATCTTTAATTTCAACCCATAATGACGTTATTATAATGAAAAAGACCGGTTCAAATCTCAGATCTTGTATTATATAACCTACTTATATTACCTCACAACCTGTTTTAATACATCTCAAAAATTTCTATATTTCTATTATAACACATTAAAAAAGGCCCATTTCAGTGACTTTTTTTCCTAATGATGATGAGATTTATTTCTTTATTTAAAAAAAAAATGTTACAAACTACCAAACGAATATTAGCTGCGAAAACACTCGTACTAAATAATGACACAGCGCATGCATATTAACTAGATTAGATATTTATTTTGGAGAGAAAGAAAACAAACGCATTTGCAACCTACACAAAGTAATCTTGCACGCAGCATCATACAAAGAGAACAAACAATATTAAGAGGTTGTAAAGGAACCCCATTATAAGGCAAAACAAAAGAGAATTGATGTAAAAGTTATTTAATACACATAAAAAACAACTCATTTATCATGCCGAGACCACAACATAAATCATTTTTAAAAAGTTTAGTTTGGAACAAAATTTGAAAGCTTTTAGAATTTTTAGGTTACAAGGCCTGCAACATACATAGACATTTTTAATAACTTTAATGACTTTTACGACTAATTAATTTGTATATTAGTAAGTGAAGTAGCAACTGTAGTATTATTTTATGTAATGGAAGGCACGGAAATCACAACATTTTTATCACACAGGAAAATTTTCGGAGAATATAGTACAGAGTAAAAATTATTTTTCTTTTTTGTCCCCAAGTCATACATACATATTGAAATAAACATACCTGTCATTTCAACATGATGAAGAACTCTAAGGAACAACGGTCTAGCATATGGAGGTAAAGACTTTTTTACACCTTCAGCCAGAGTGGAGAGATCTAATGTATTACTCTGATCAACAATAGCAACCATACCAGCTCTACCTTCACTTCCTGCCACCTGTTAAAATCAGACTTATTTCTTAAATCACAAAATAACTAAATTAACAGAAAGTACAATTTTAAATAACTAAAGTAAAACAGTATTCCATGAATAAAATGTTTACCCGTATTTTACCAACTATTTTATATAAAAATTGGAAAATTTATAATACGCATATTAATTATTCAGTACAGAAAAAATGTTTATTACAAAAATAAACAAATGAAAATGTACTTCATATTTGTTATTAACCTATTTATTTACAAGATTATTGCAATTAACCTTTAAATTTTTTACAAAAACTTCAATTTGTAAGTTCAAAAACTTACACAATTAACAGTTTTTAAGTCATGTTTCATTACTATTTACTGATAATACAAACATCTATTCAATACACCTGTTTCTGAAAAAGTATTACATTACTATCTTATGATTGTGTACATTCCTATACTGGCCCAAACTCCACTACGATCTAAGCTGCTTGAAATACTAGTTCTGGAAGTTTTTAACAGCTGTTTCAAACTTAATATTTTCTAAGAATTTATAATCAATCATAACTGGTCTAATTGGAGATGTTTCAATTTTTCAGAAGCTGCATACATGTGGTCCGTCACCATTGCAGTTTTCTAGAACTGCCTTTGATTCTTGCACATACCTAAAGATTGAATTACAGATGTTAATCCACTAAGAAGCACGGTCATTCTATTTTATTTGTGGAAGCCTTTCTTTTACTCAGTCCATCAAATGTTCTTTAAAATCGTTCAAAGCAATTGTTTTACTTTGACAGAGAAAGCGTTGGTAAAACTTTGTTTTTCTTTAAAACTGTTCAAATAGTTTTAGATATTTTTAAAAACAAAGATAAGCACGGATATAGATTATACAGTAGATTTTACAATAAATAAATAAATATGTAAGTGTATTCAGAAGCAGGGTTGTCAGAATCACAAATTGCTAAAAAATAAATCAGTACATATACTAAAAAACAGCGTAGTATAATAATATTAATTAGGGAAATTTATCCATTTTTGTCACTTCATCCAAGGTAAAATTTGAGCAGACTGTTAACCTATTAATTGTGAACCAAATATTTCATTGTCGTTAATTTTAAAATTCAATATTTGCTCGTATTTAGTGTTTTTATTCTGTAAGAAATATACTTTTGCAGAAAAAGGGATTCCAGTATTTCATTTATACGTTCTTCACAATAAAATCATAAAATATTAAGTTTGCCTTTTTCTGTTTTTAAAATGGAAATCAATGCTCAAGAACCTACGATACTATGCTGTTGTTAGTATGTGTACCCTCCTGTACCGATTTATTTTTGGCAATTTCTGATTCAGATAACCTTGCAGCACGCTTATGTATTCATTAATTGAAAAAAACGTTACACAATTTTTATACCCGTGCTTGGTTTCTGTTTTTAAAAATATCCAAAATTTGGACAGTTTTAAAGGAAAACAAAGTTCAACAAATGCTTTTATTTGATAAAGCAAAACAATATCTTTGAACAGTTTTAAAGAACATTTGACGGACAGAGTAAAAGAAAGGCTCCCACAGATAAAATAAGTGACCATGCTTCTTAATGGATTAATATCTATAATTCAATCTTTAGATGAGTGCAAGAATCAAAGGCAGATCTAGAAAACTGCGGGGTGACCATATGTATATGACTTGAAAAAATTTCCAATTACACCAGTTACACTTTCCTAATTAATATTGTTCTCTTCATTCAAAAAAAACTAATTTAAATAATTTTTGCAACACATTTTTACAAGTAATCAATAACACCACTTCAGTAAAGATAAGATCAATTTTAAATGAAAGTATAAGACAAACTGATTAATAGAAATTAGTGAAATTTAATAAAGCTGCATAAATTTGCTTACCTGTACACCATACACAACACAGTCTCTGTAGTTAATTAAATTGCTAACTATGCCTTCGACTTCAGATGTTGAAACATTCTCACCCTTCCACCTAAAAATCATTACATTTATAAATAATGATTCAAAAAATGAATACGAAGAAGAATTAAGATAATGCTATGATCTGTGATAAAGTGTATCCATAAAGCATAATAATCCCACCGAAATCAAACATCTGTTAATAATGAAGAGGTTTCAGTCAATACAAGGTGTGGCTATTAAATAATGAGATGTAAAATATTTTATTTTAAATTTAGACATAGTTATTATCTCCTTCAATATACATCCCTTCTCTATCCCTACAATGTTCCATGTGAATTTTCCAATGTCTGAAACAGTGCTGGAGTCTTCTTCTGTGAGCTCATTCATGACGTTTGCCGTTTTTTCTTTCACCGGCTTCAACAATCTGAAATCTTGTTTTTTAATACAGATTTGACCTTGAGAACAGATAAAAGTCACATGGTACCAGGTCAGGTGAATAAGGTGGATGATCTAATACTGAGATGTTAAACTTAGCTAGAAACATCTTAACAGATAATGCAGTGTGAGCTGGTGCATTGTCCTGATAAAGAATCCATGACTTATTGTTCCACAATTCTAGTCGATTTTTTCTTATTTTTTCATGGAGTTGAGCAAGGACCTAAAGGTAGTAATGTTGGTTAATAGTTTGACTTTCAGGAACCCAGTGAAGGTGGTACACAATCCCATGAATATAAAAAAAAAAAAACAATCATTATCGCTTTGATTTTTTTATTTGCTTGTTTGAGCTGTTTTCGCTCTTGGTGAAATTGGAGCCTTGGATTGACGCTTAGTTTCTGGATCATAAGTGAAAAACCAAGATTCACCACATGTTATCACTCTTTCCAAGAAGTCTGTGTCATTTTCAATGGCATTCAAAGTGTCAGAACAAACATTTTCATGATGAGTTTGTTTTTGTTCAATTGTGAGAATTTTAGCCACCATTTTCGTGCACACTTTTTGCATGTTACAATTATGAAAGATTTTCCTTATGCATTCTTTGTCAATTCCTACAGTTTCAGCAATCGCATGAATAGTTAACCGACAGTCAGATCAGATCAGATTACAAATTTTTTTCAATATTTTTAACCGTTTTTGACGTGGAAGGGCGACACAGGCAAACATTATCTTCAACACCTACTAGACCATCTTGGAAATGCCTAATCATTCAAAAACCCACCCACGTGATAAAAATTCATTCCAATATACTTTTATTTAATAAAAGATAAGTTTCAGTAACATTTTTTCAAGTTTCATATGAAATGTCACGACAATTCTTTGCTCTAATAAAACACTTATCATTTTTTCGGCAAAACAAAAAAATACATGTTATCCAAACAAAGGCTATGGCCACACTAATATGTCAACAGAGACAGGAATGGCAACAATCAAAAGAGAACGCTTCACACTACACAGCTGTTGGTCGTACGAATTTGGTGCTTGCGCAGTTCTTCTGTAGCAGCATTAGTCTCGTTATTTAATAGTCACACCTCATTTATAATTAATAGAAATAGATTATTATATTTCACAATATCTTACAAACATTTATAAGCAAACTTGTTTATACGCTTTATAAGCAAAAAATTTAACCAAATATTTTATGACAATACTCTTATGACAAAGTTAAAAAAAAACTGACCAAGATATATCACCAGAGAAATTTTAGCAGCCAAAGATTCTGGCTGCAGTTTTATCAACAGAATTATGTTTTTATTGAGAAATCTCAAAACTTTTTTTTATTCAGCAATATGTATTAATAATAACAATGTTGTTGCAACAAATCATCATCAAAAGATGAATCATTTAAGTAAACTTTCTTAAAATTACCTTAAGAGTTTGTAGAGCTCTATCAAGATTTTAATGACTTTAATTTTTGCTTTTGTAATTTTTTTTGTGAATCTTGAACAAGGCAGTGTTGTAGTGTTGTAAAGTGGGATTGCAAACTTTAGAAGTTTCACAAAATGTATCAGACACAATTTTTTGCAACAATTACATCTACTTAGATGAAAATTGGTACAAATTTTATGAAATTTAATTTCTCTCAAACTTCCTTATCTAGTTACCATGAGACCTAATAATGGTAAAGAAGTTTGTATTGTTAAGCAGCATACAGCTTCCATAGTAATAGGTATTTGATGAGAGGCCAAGTTAAAAGATGGCTGTTGAAAAGTTGTACAGTATAGTTTTCAGTAGCGGAAGATGTCAATGATCATTAGTTGAAATTGTATGAATAGCAAAAATCTGAATCACAGCATATGTTTGGCTTCAAGTGTATGGCTAAAATTAGTCATATTCATTAAAATAATGTAATTCATGAAGCAAGGTAATGACTCCTTTCAAGTAAAACATTCCAGGAATAAAATAATTCCCTAATTAGAAATTGGGATTTGGGGACTACTCAAGGGTAGGTAGTTAAGAAAAATAGCATTAATAATTAAAGTATACATAACAGAAGTTTAAATAAAGCACTACACCAAATGATTTAAAATTAAAAATAGTTAAGTTGAGATTACATGTAGGAAATAGTTAAGGTAAGGTAAGTTGGAATATGGTTAGCAACTCTTGTTAAACATTTAAAAAAAATTATGACAGGAAATTGATTTAAATTGGTACCAGCATTAAATGCCAGTTATTTCTACTGGTACTATCAAAGGACAGACCCTTGTTTTAATATTACGGTCAGCCAAAAATCCAACCACCAAGAGATGTTGACTCAAGCATCGAGTACAGAGCAGAATATTGTTGACATTATGTAAAAGTATGGAAGAGAGTGGTAATATAACAGTTTCTTGGTCAAAATGTAAACTGTAACTTGGAAGACTGAGGCTTTGAGCTAGCTTCATTTAAACAGTAATTTTGGACATTGATTCTTAGCAAAAAAAAAAAAAAAGAAGTGGAAACATCTTGAAAACCATATGAATACTGGAATATTCAAGGAGGAATACATGAAAGAACTACGTACCTTCCAGATGGACAAAGCTGTCAGAAACCAAAAGGAAAAGATATGGTTGTGAAATCATGGATAATTATATTAAACATTATAGTTGTTGATAGTAATAGTATAGCCAAAGCAGGAGTGTTAATTATGAACCACAAAAACTAAAGAAATTGCACTGGGATGATGTCTTTGACAAATGATTGATTTCCCTAGATTTGGTGGTTAAGAGGATTAATTTAGCAACTATTGGTATGTATGCACTTAGGCAACAAAAAAGGAACTTTACTTAAAAGTTGACTCAAGATAGTGGTAGTGTTAATTGCAGAAAGAAATTATTTTAATATTACATTAGGAAAAATAATTAATAAGAAAATAGATAAATAAATATCCTATTACAAGCAACACAATGAAGGAATTATTAAATTTCCAATAGAATTAAAGTTCAAACCAAAAACAACCATAAACATTTATAAAGAGAAAGAACCGTAAAGAGAATGAAAAGCCATATGAGTAAATCAAATTAAGCAAATAAATCTAATGAAAATTACTAAGTAATGATGAATAGGAATGCCACAGACAGAAAAAAAGAGAACAGAAAATAACTTTGGAGTATAAGTCAATGAAATAGAAAAGCAACTACGTTTTTCAATTACTGACCACAACCTATTTTTCCATTAGTTATTGAATCACACATGATTTGAGCAAAGTAAATTTTACATTGAAATAGTACTGTGTGAAAAGAGGAAACATTAGATCCAGTCAGAAATCAGATTAACTACAAGATAAAAGTTAATATTTCAAAAAAATAAATTATTTATTTAAGGCTTGATCTTAGATTATATAAATATAAAGACCCACATACATAGATTTAACGGTAAATATTTATAAATATTTAATACCAACACAATAGAAGTTAAAAAAGAATCCTTAGGGCTGTTTTCTTTAATATTATGATTTAGTGATTTATTACCTACCACATGCATCATAAATTCTAAAATAACGCTTACAAAAATGAGGTTGATGGCATCTTACATTTGCTGTAAATAATCAGTATGTATAATAAGCTACAAGAAATAGAACCCTGTTTTCTTTGACTTACATGTAATATATATGATTTGCATTAATTTTTTATGTATTATATCAGCACATTACTTGAAAATGTTTATGCAATGACATCAATTTTCTGTGGGTAGAAATAGCATAGGCATTTGCAAAAAAAACTGCCAGTTTAAGTTCTTGTATCTGAGTTTTTAACTATCATCAAATGGTATACTAACGGTATCAAATGTCATACTACATGTAAGTTAAGTTATTTAACTGACATCTATATATTAATATACAATGCATTTGGAAAGTTGCAGTGCAGTACACTTTAGAATTATGTGGTGCATTCTGTTCTCTTGACATTAGGCTGGTTGCCCTACAGGTTTGTCGGGTGTTGTTAATAATAAATCAAGACATCAATTATTGAGTTGTGATTAAATATGCTTTGTTTCATTTATTGGAATCAACAGTTGGGAGAGACATTATGGTTCTTTCGGAAGAGGAACAAATTTTTCTTGTTGAAAAAGTCTTTATAAATATGACAAGTATACTGATTTAGTGAAGCACAAGTTTCTTTAAAATTTTCCAAATACTCCTGTTCCTTACCACAATGAAGTCTGAACTCTTATTGAAAAATTTCAGGCAACAGGCTTTATTGAAGACAATGATCAAAGAGAAAGACAGCCTGAACTAAATGAACAGTTTGCTTGATATTTTGGATGCTATAGTCAAAAGTCCATCGAAATTAATGTGTAAGTTAGCACAGCAGCAAGATATTGGACTTGCTATTCCACATAAAGTTGTAAGAAAAGAACTGAAATTTTTCCCCTACAAAGTAATGCGAGTTCAAGAACTAAAACCTACATATATCATGCCAAAAGACTAAATTATTGTCAATGATTTAAATGTTTTATAACCAAAATTCAATAGGTATCTTTGATATTATGTTCTTTACATATGAAGTATTGTTTTATCTGGGAGGATATATTAATTCACAAAATACAAACTGTGGTCGACAACTAACCTCCATGACTGATACAACCATCTTTCCACAAAGTGAAAATTAGAATCTGGGTTAGTATTAGTAGAATGTACATTAGTGGTCTAATTTTTTTTGTTGAAAATACAGTTAATAGTGATCGCTATTGTGCTGTTTTAACCACCTTCATTAGTTAGTTAACAGTATTGGAAATCAATCATGGTTTATCTCTACAAAATGGTGCCACAGTACACACAGCTAATAGGTCAATGACGTTTTTACAAAATGACTTTAGTAAACGAATCGTTTGAGGAGTTTGTGACCTGCAAGTATGATTGCCCAATCTGACTCCCCCAGATTACTTTCTATGGTTGTGGGGAGGAGGCAGTGAAAAAAATCAGTACATCGCAACAGACTGTGCATGATTGACAAACTAAAAAATGCAATAATGGCATATATACGAGATACTCCACTACATCAGCTGGTTAAAGTGTTTGAAAGCAAATTGGAATGTGTACAGTGTAGTATTGATGTTGGGAAGGTCATTTTCAACAACTTTTATAAACTATTCCAGTTATTGTAATATCTGTTTCTATAAAATAATGAATTAAAAATGCATAGTAATAATTAAGAAAGTTTTGTCATTACATTGCCATAATTCCATTGCACAACAACTTTCTGAATGAACTGTTTATATAACTATAACAGTACGATTAAGTAAATTCAAGTTTTAAAGTTTATATTTTGAATTACATATGTTCTCAAAAGATAATATAGAAAAAAAATTGTAAAAGTTTTAATGTCACTATCAAACTGGAATTAGAACATAATCTATTATATTTTTTTAAATATACTTTTACAATGACAAAGCAAACCAAATTTTATAATAATTTTTTGTTTTTAACTTATATCAAAAATCTTACAATAAATTTTGTATTGTTTTGCCATTACAAGTGTTACTTTTTATAACTAATAAACAAAGTTTGCAGACATCCATTAAAAAAATTCTGCTGGTAGTTATATTTACCATATATAGTGTAATGTCTTAATTTTTCTGCATTTGTAGATAATTTCACTTAAGTAACATCTTTAATTTCAATACTTTCTAATTTTTAATTTTGGCATTTATAAAATATATTTTGATATCAAATTAAAAAAGATAATAAAAAAACTGAAAATATAATTGGATGTATCTTAGAACTGATAAATACGGTAATATAAAGTACACTCAAAAGGTTTCCAGAATTTCTCATACAATTTAAAATAACAATGGAAGTAAAGAAATTTTTGGTCTTTATGTTGGCAGCAGTAATGATGTCACAATATAACTCCATCACATTTTTCCTCTTTCACATACAATAATACTAAAGCTGTTTCATTTTGTTTGTGTCACATAAGTCGTAGTTAAAAATATCAGCAATTAAATATTGCACAAATATCAAATTTTGTGTTTTTTTTTAAAAATTGTACCCGGAGATACTAATACTATCTGAACAAGCATAAGGAGAAATGGCAAAGAAGAAAACAGCAGTTTACAGTTTAAGATTGGTATAAATGTTTTACTGATGGTTCTGTCAGTGTTGAAGATGGCCCATAGCGGTGGCCCATCTACATTGACAAATTAAGAAAATAAAGTATTCTGAAAAGTAGATTGAATCAAGAGAAGAAAAACTGAAGAAAACATGCCAATAGTTATGACATCAGTTGGAGGTTGCATCAGTATTTTCAATGACCTGAACAGTCCTCATATTTGTCAGCAAATTGTTTCAAAACGTTGTCAGCAAATCAGAAACCTTTAAGACACAGATGAACAAATTTTACCATGCCCGTTTGCACGGGTAAAACATCATATTGAATGCCGTTTCCTTAAACGAAAGTAAAAGAAATATTTTAAATTTGATCTATATTTATTTCCATAACAAATAAATCAGTAAAATATTTAGAAGGCATGTGCCCTGTGATTTCCTTTAAGAAATAATTTAATAAACACATTTGAATTATAAAATAGATTGACTATTCATAAAGAGTATATCATACTAGAATTGAAAAATAAGATAAATGACTGTTGATGGTTAGGATTCTACATTATAAATGAACATGCACCAGATCTGAACTGAACTGAAAAATGCAGTACATGTCACAATAATTTATACTGTGAGAAGGAAGAAAATTACAAGGTCACAGGAATCTTACAAAAATAATAAAGAAACAAACAAACCTGATTTCATGTCTTAACAACTGGGAAGAGATCTCAACATTTTAAGGTAGATCAAGATCAACATTTTCTGAGCATGAATATAACAGGAGACATTTTTTGTATGATTCATAAATAAAATGTTAGTTGCTAGAGTGGGAATCAATATCATCTTTGCAGTCATAGAGATTTTGTTTAGATAGGAGCACAAAAAAAGTTGTGTTGCAAGTACTTTTGATTCACAGGTTGCCTTTTGATTCACTATGAGTTTGCCTGTCTGACAGGCAGGCAGTGAACAAGAGCATGTACATGGATATCCTACTTTGTGTAAAGGATGCAGTAAGAAGAAAGCATCCAGAAAAATGGGAAACAAGAACTGAATTCTTTTGAATGATAATGCATCGGTATAAGATCCATCCTTGTCGAAACGGCAGCTGGCACACACAATATAACAACTCTGAAGCATCCACCATACTCTCCTGACTTGGCATGAGCTGATTTTTTGCTTATTTCCTCGCTTGAGAAAGAATGCCGATAACATTATGACCAATGCAATGAAGGAACCGAGACAATATCTCAAAATGAGAAAAATGTTTCCAGCAACTTTATAGATAGTAAAAGTGTGTCAAAGATATGCATTTTAGAATGATTTCATGTAAGCAGTTTTTGAAAAATAAACTAATTTCAGGAAGTTTTGAACTTGCCTTGTACAAACATGACATGACGATGAGCTGGGTTCAAACCATTTCAGCAACATCTTTTAAATAATTTATGAATCTACTTTTTCCAATATTAAATAATCATATGGGTATTTTTTAATACAGGGTGATTCAAAGAAACGGAAATTTAAAAAATGAAATAACGTTAATGAAAAATTTTTTTTAGAAAATAAATTTTATCTTATGTAATTGTACAAATGTTGCCATTTTAGGATACATACATTTTAGTTTATTTTTTAAAGATGACATCTTCCAGGTGACCTCCTCTTCTATGTAAACACTCACGAAGTCTCTTCGTTAAATTGTTCATGGTTTGACGTAACATCTCAACTGGAATTTCCGCAATTGCTTCTAAGATCTTTTCCTTCAGTTCATCCGTTGTAGCACTTTGCTTTAAAAGGTCTACTGTGGAACACTTTGCGTTTAAGGAGACCCCACACAAAGTAACCACAAGCTGAGAGATCAGGCGATCTGGGAGGCCATCTAATGTCACCGTTTCGTGAAATGACACGTTGTCCAAACAATGGGCGTACAGCTGCCATCGATATTCGTGCAGTATGTGACGTTGCTTCGTCTTGTTGAAACCAGGCTGTGTTAAGAATCAGTGGAAATCTCTTTTGTTGTTCCACAACAAAGGTTTCAAGCATGGCTACGTAACAAGCCGACGTCACTGTAATCGCAAGACCGTTGTCATCCTCAAAAAAATAAGAGCCTATAACACCGTAAGATGACATAGCACACCACACGGTCACTTTCGGGCTGTGCAACGGACGCTGGTGTAGCTGTGTAGGATTTTCTTGTGCCCAGTATCTGAAATTTTGCTTGTTAACAAATCCACTGAGGTGGAAATGCGCTTCGTCTGACATCCACAGTTCGTGAACAAACTCTTCGTTATCATTTATCTTCTGAAGCATTACATTACAGAATTGTGCTCGCACAACTGCATCATTCGGTTCAGTTCCTGGACGATCTGCAACTTGTATGGATGGTATTGCAAGTCCTTCACTAACATTCTTCGAATACTTGAACTATGCAATTGTAAAGATGCTGAGACACGACGGATTGACCGATGTGGACTTCGTGTGACAGCATCTTGTAAAGCTTGAACATTCTGTGGTGTACAGATGGTTCGCTCACGGCCTGGAGGTTTCTTTTTCATTGCCAAACCGGTTTCCTCAAAATTAGATATCCATGTTTTAATTGCATGTGCTGATGGAACATGGTCGTGCTGTCCCAGATTAAAATGACGGCGAAATTCTCTACGCGCTCCCTCCACACTGTCATTGTTTTTGTAAAACGCTTTGATAGCAAATGCACGTTGCGTACCACTCCAAGGATCCATGACAACTAAATGGCAGGTTAGGTTAGAGAGGCTTTCTTTCTTTTCCTGTTTAGCCTCCGGTAACTACCGTTTAGATAATTCTTCAGAGGATGAATGAGGATGATATGTATGAGTGTAAATGAAATGTAGTCTTGTACATTCTCAGTTCGACCATTCCTGAGATGTGTGGTTAATTGAAACCCAACCACCAAAGAACACCAGTATCCACGATCTAGTACTCAAATCCGTGTAAAAATAACTGGCTTTACTAGGACTTGAACGCTGTAACTCTCGACTTCCAAATCAGCTGATTTGGGAAGACGCGTTAACCACTAGACAAACCCGATGGGTTAATGATAGGTTAGAGAGGCTGGCGCCACTTATCAAGTGGTACCAATCGCCCACGGCTACCAACACAACTTTCAAAATTTCCTGTTTCTTTGAATCACCCTGGATTAGAAAAAATAACATTAAAAGTTATTAGATTATTTTAACTGTAACTTACCTAAAAGTGTCACCTGTCCTATCTTTGAAATATAAGTATCCTAATTCATCCATTTCTAAAATATCACCTGTAACATTATTTTAATAAAAAATCATTAGTTTCTTGAATTATATTTCATTCTTTTTTTTATAATTAATACAATCACAACACAAAATATTTGTTTTAATGTTGGTAAAAGGAATTGCAAAAAATTTAGATTTCATTTAGTTGGTTAAATGAGCGACTGCTAACAATGATTTTATATAAATGTTAAATTTTACTACTTTTAATAAACAATAAATAAATTAAACAGCATACTTGAGTAATCAGAATTTGAATAGTTCACAGATGACAAAATTAGCCCTGTTGAAACTTAGCTCTGAAGAGGATGGTTGCGTAACAATGAAATCACATAAATTACTTAAATAATTCCTGAGGCTAAGTCGAGTGAATTATACATTAAAAAAGCTTATTCATTTACTGTTAAAAAAACACTAAATCTGTTCCTTATTACCTCCCTTCTTCACTGACCTCAATTCAAATTAAGACGTATCAGACAATTGAAAAATATGGAAGATTATGTATTCGTGTACTTATTTGAAATTAAGAAAGAATGCTTATGTGGTGATATCATCAAGCCAAAAAAAAAGAAAAAAAAAATCAATTCATTTCATCTTGCATTCTGATTAAGTCATACTTTTTTGGTTTGGTTTATCGAAATTTATTCAACAATAATATTACCTATGAATTTATTATTCAATAAATTAACTAAAAAGCCTCTAACAAAACTAGTAATTTAATTTGGTAAAATCTAATAATTATGTCTAATATTATACTTTAAATTCATTAAAAAATACACCTCTACTTGACAGGTAAATTCAAAGTATATTAGTTGTTAATATTTTTATGATTAGATGAGGTTAAAAGCAGTTAATTTCTATTGGGATGATGATATAAATTAACAGTATACAAAAAGTTGAATGCCTTAGTGAACTATAATTTCTCATTGAAAACACTGTTTTACAGGAGAAAAAGAATACAAGATGAGTAATAGGATAATGAAAAAGTAAAGTTTTGTCTTTCTGAAAAAAAAAAGTGATGGGAAAATAAAAAGGGTAAGAAAAATTTACTGTTAATGTATATTACTCCTAATAAAATATAACATGCTGTATAATTAATAGTACTACTATCACAATCATTAAATACAGGTTATTCAAAAAATAAACAAATGTTTTTAATTACGCCAACAGAGATACTTAGTGATGAGCAGTTGGCAATATTGTGTTCCGCATAACCTCCTCCAGTAACCACGTGTTCTTGTATTGTTGATATCTCATTTAGTTTTTGTGTTATTGTTGTTTTAGTACAACATGTTTAAGTGTTAGTAGAGACTTTTGTAATGTGCAATTTTTTACGATTGAACTTTTGCCTCAATGTTATAGTCGTAAACCCAGCTTTTCGTCTCCTGTTATGATCCTTTGCATGAATTTTTCATCATCAGCTTGTTAAAGGAGTTGCTGACAATTGTCTACTCAATGTTCTTTCCGTTGTTTGGTCATCAAATGAGAGACAAACTTTGCTGTAACTCGATGCAGGTTCAGTTTTTCAGTCAAAATGCCATGATATGATCCATTGAAGATGCACCTCTCTGACAGTCAATCGGCGATTTGCATGAATATTGATTTTCCGAATGCGTGTGTCATCAGTTGAAGTTGAAGGCCTTCTTGGTCAATGGTCATCTTCAATTAACTGACGACCACTTTTAAATCGTGAAAACCATTCAGCATTGCGTATGGCCCAGAGCATCATTTCTGTGCAAAATTTTACATTGTATGGTTGCTCCTGATAAATGCACATTACAAAAATCGCTACTAACACTTAAACGTGTTGCACCCAAATAACAATAAGATGAAAACTAAACAATATAAGAAATGCGGTTAAAGAGGAAGTTACACAAGACACAATACTGCCAACTGCATGTCACTAAATATCTCTGTTGGCGTGTAATTAAAAAAGTTTGGTTATTTTTTTAACAGACCTCGTATACAATTACGTATATATTACAATTGCGTATACTGTTCTAATATCTATGAAGGGAAAGTATAAGAAAACTGAGATTTTTGAGGAAAGAAATTCATCAATTAAGCAGAGGATACATTTTATTAATTAAAAATATCTGTAACAAGCTTTTGAATAAGAATTCATCTCTACAATTCTGTTTGGAAGTTTTTGTATTAATTAATCTTTCAAATTATGATGTAAGCCTTCTTAAATAACTTTAAATTGCATTGCTTGATATGAATATTATCCTAATAATTTGTATTATCATGGATATTTTCACTCTTTTTCAAGCTAATATTTTACATGCAAAAGTTTAAATATTATAAACCTGAACTGTCAGTAAACCTAGTTAAATAAAAAAGCCTGCCTATATCAATTTTTTTTTCTTATATTTAACAAAATTTTTCTGGTAGTTTTCTGAATTTAAAAAATTCTTTGTAAATTATAATACCATGAAGCATTCCACAAAATAAGTTTAATGAGACCCAGTAGTAAAAAAGATTCTTGTTATTAGAACCAATATAGTTATTGAAATGAGAATTTTCATTTCAAGAAGTTATAAAAATAACAGCATTTTTTAATTTGTGGTTAAAATAGCAAATTAAAAAAAAAAATATTTTTTTTAATTTTATTAAATTGAATGAAATAATATTGGTAACAAGAATTTTTATAATTCTTTCTTATTTTGAGATCATACAGCCTCATAAAAGTTCAAAACTTCAATTACTATGGGCAGTTGGTTTGGTTCAGCCTCAGGGCGACCTTTCCTTATGCAGCATTGATAAACAATTCTTTTTCATTTTAGGGTTTTCATCCTGTAGTTGAGGGGAAACAATCGGGTAAAATTAATTTTTAAGAAAATAATTCTTAAGCGGAGATAATAAATTAAAAAAATACAAAGACAGAGCAATAATTTTGAATAAACAAAATTGTAATTTTTTTAAGGAGTGAAAATTGTTTTGCTAATTTCTTTTTCCAAAAATACTAAATAGAAGGGGCCATAAAAAAATAAAGAATTTTATATTTTTAATGCAACGGGTAACTTGCAAGATGGATTTAAATTTAAGATAATTTAAACAATTTTTTTAATTAAAATTTTCTTTTTTCTACAAACCATTGGACTGGGATAAGCAAACATCTTTGTAGTGGTTTGAAGACCTATTGATGTGGAAAATGTAGGTGCAAAAAAATTCCTATTAACTCCTTTTCTGAAGCAAGATATAACTAAAAAAATGAAAATATATGGTCAATTTTTCAGGAATCAATATCTGTAGTACAAGCAGGAAGATTGGGTGGTATAGGGAAATGAAGTCTATATATTACTTACCACAAATTTAATTAAGATGAAAGTGAAATAATTAGAGGGAAATAACTATTAATGAATTGAAAACAACGACTGCTTCAGATCGACCCAATATGACCGACATGTCAATATAAATCAATGACAGAAGATGAACTAGAAAAAAAAATGTTTTAAATTTTAACTAACCAGATAAAAATGCAGAATCTCCTTTGATAAAAACATCATGAACAATCTTTTTCTCAGACTCCTTTTCATTAACGTACCCCAAAAAGGCTCTAGCAGGATTACTTGGAACAATCTTACCGATAAAAACACCAGGTTCTCCTAAAACAAGAAAGCAAATTATGATAAAAATAAGAAATATATATATAAAAGTTTAATTTAATGAAACATAATTTAATTACAAAATATCATTAGTGATGAAATATACACGACGTATATTTAATTTTACTCATCTTTTTTGTTATATTACAGCTTCTGAAATCAGTACATAAACCTTTTCTTATTCTGAGATAAATAATGATTAAATTAACACTTAAGAAGAGATCCAGTAATAAATTCTATGAGTCATAACAAATGGAAACAACTTAAACCCATGTAAGAGTATAAAGGACAAGCATTTGGAATTAAAGTATACCAGCAATTTGAATTATTGTAATAATGTATGTCCAATAATGTTGATAGTCCTATCAGATTGTAGTTAATTATATTTGACATTTTTCAGACTTCAGTGTTCTGAAGCACAACAGAAAAATTGATAGATTACTAATTAATTACCAAAACTTTGGTACTATAGAAATTATTGATAGTATTAATACAACAATAATACCAAACGGTCTTAGATTGGGCATTTTCAAATAATATTATGTCTTTTCTTGTATAATTCCCAAGTATCTTTGTTCATCTGATGATGAGTCCATCCTTCACCTCTACAACAGATTTTTATTTTCAACCAAGCCTATGGCTATATGGTAACTTATTTATTTTTCATGTGGAAGGTTTTGCATTCAAATCCTGGACAGGATTGATATATTTCATGTGGAAAAGGTATTTTCTATCTTCTTAATATTTTAGTAATAAGTTGCAGCAAGATAATGTTGGAAGTTTTGGAATAGATATTTGATATCTCAAGAGGTAGACTATGCCGATAGCTAAATCTATTCATCAATTCTTGTAGCCTTGAACGAATTTATTCTAAGATTTTTTTTTTGATTTCATTACTCCAAGTAATGTGGATGCTGGTGTTCTTTGGTGGTTGGGTTTCAATTAACAAGTTTCAGGAGTGGTCGACCTGAGTCTATACCAGAATGCATGTTTACCAATACACTTACACTTACTCTGCACTATATCTGCAGCTATGTCATGCCTGGCAAGCCAATAGCAATACTGCTACCGACTTACCACACCCAGCAACTGGCAATAGCTGGAAAACTGGTTGGAGGAAAAATACAGTATATATATATATATATATATGTCACCTAACACCTAAAAACCACACAAAAATGGCAAGCTTAATATAAACTTAATTTATACAAAAAGCTTTACAAATCCAAGGAATCACTATAAGTTACTAAAACATTATACCAGATACACATATACATCAAAAGCTTTTGTTATTTATTACTTTATTATCTTGCTTTATTACTTATTGTTAACATCTATGTTATTTAAAAATTTCAAACTTGCTTTTAAAAGATATTTTTCAAAAAAAAAATCACATAAGAAAAGGAATCAAATAATCTTATTTAAGACCTCACAACAATACAAGCCATACAAAAAACTTTAATTTGTTCTTGGTTGTTTATGATATAATTCAAATAAGAAAACAATTTTGATTTAGGAAAAATATTTTATTTATTTTAGCAAAAATAAAATAGGAATAAATTTTGCAATATTATTTTATTTTACATGTGCTGGCCACTGTTTGAGGAATAAATACAATACATATTTTTTATATTTGTTCATATGTTTTAGATAGCCATAGATCTCTTTTTTAATGTCACTTGAACCTTCTACTCATTGAAAGCATGAGAATAACAGAGAAAATTAAAAATGTAGCTGACAATTAAATTTAAAAAGAAAAAATTTAGAAACAACGAAGAGCAATGGAAAGAATTTTTGGAACAGTATACTTTTACTTGCAGACAATAGACAATAGACAATAGATCAGACAATAGATGTCAGAATAGGTCAGACAATAGATGTTTGGACACAGCTGCTCTGTTATCTTATGATAAGCCCTAGGCCCAGGGGTATAAATACTGTCAAGGGCCAACAAGTGCGACAATGTGTCATAGCATTCAAAGAGTATGTGTGGTAACAGTAGAGTGTATGAATGATGAGGGCTTCCATAACATATATACTGATTTAAGACAAAATTGCGACAGCAATCTGACAAAAATAAGCTATACAGTGAGTTTACTCTGAAAAGGGGATGTGTCGTTATTCATTAATAAAAGTATAAGCTGTTGTAAATAGGAAAAGTAAATACTCCTCTAACATAGTTTATTATTAATTTTATATTTTTAACCTTGCTTCAATACTCATTTCTTAATTTTGTATAAATTTTTATTAGTTATTCTAAATTTCACAGTAGAATCAGAATTATTGTTTCTATAATATAATTTACTTATTTTGTGAATAATATGATATTTAAGAGTAGATAGATTGCATTTGTAATGATTTTAATATGAGTAATCTTTCAATATCCTTTTCTGAACCGATAACAACCAACACCATATTATCCTTATTGAACTGATGGATTATATTGCTTAACTTGTGCATTACAGTACAAGTTAATGATGCTGAAGGACATGCTTTGAAATGGATTTTGGTGATTAAATTTATTTGGAAGCCTGCAGGCTTCATATGCGAGTTAAACTGTTTTTAATTCGTAAATCAAAGGAATTCCTGAACGTCTGATAAAAATTACTTTATTTGTGTCAACATGCTTAACTGAGAGACATTAACTTTCTAAGTTAAAAGAGTAGTTAGGATTTTCTGTTTTTGGGCTGCATGTAGATTATTTCAATCTGTACCTTTATATGATATGATATAAAGTAAAAGTTAATGTAAACAACAAAATTGCTAATCACTGTGGTGAAGTGGTAGTATCTCAGCCTTTTATCGGGGGTCCCAGGTTCAAATCTCGATCAGGCATATCATTTTTCAAAGGCTACAAAATTCTATTTCCATATTCCAAAAAAAAGCGCAAGCTTCTCTGTTATCTTCTGTGGTGAGTTAATTCAACAAGCAAAAAAAAAAAAAAAAAAATCTATTAATTTTGATAACAGTTTAAATTTGACAAATACATTTTCAAACCAACCTGGCTCACAACGTATACAAAGTCCTTTAGAATTGCGAATAGGTTCTCCAGATGAAGGTTCCACTCTAATGATAGAGATTGGATACACCATAGGTAAAATCCGAGAAACAAATCCTATAGCTCCAATGCGATTATCAATATTTGCTGTAATAAAACAAAATCCTATTAATAACCAATGAATTTATAAAAAATAATATTTTCTAGCCAGTCTAGTTTATAATAAAAGCCTAACAAAATGTATTACTGAATACCAATTTTTATGCCTTGAAAATATATATAATTATTTTATCATTTAAATCAATTCATTACTGTCAATAAAATATTTATAACACACCTTTGCATGAAGATTTGATAATTCTATATCATTAATACACAATAACTTATTATAACATGGAAATTTCTATAAATCAATGTAAAATTAGGATTTCTATCCTTGATAAATCCTTTATTAAGTATTAATAAAACTTTCTGATCACAATAAATATATAAAACTATAAAATAATAACTGTTACACACCTTCATTACATCTACACAAGAACTACCTGATTCTTCATAAGATATTCACAGATACTTTTTGTATGTAAACCGATTACTGAAATCTGGATTTAATCCTGTTTACTATTCCTATAAGGCAGGACCCAATTTATTCTGGACTGATGCAACTTTACGTTGATCAGTAGCAATAATACAATGCATTGAAAGAATAATACAAGGTTCGAGTAAGTATACAAGAAGTACAAACCTGTTCTGTTAAAAAAAGGCAAGGATGGGCTGATAAGTTTCTGGCCTAATAAAGAAAACAAAATGTTTTTTTTTTATTTTTCAATATAATCTTTACACAGACTAATATATTTTTCATACTGGTGCTCTAATTTTGTAATACCATATTTTTAATGCGATTCTTTGAGCTCCTCAAAATACACATTTACAGCATCAGTAACTTTCTTGTTGGTCTTAAATCGTTGTCCACCAAGCCATTTTTTGAGGTTAAAAAATAGGTGCTAGTCGCTGGGTGCTAAATAAGACGAACAAGGCGAATGAGCAAATAATTCAAACTTTAGTTCGTTCATTTTAGCCATTGTGACAATTGATGAATGTGCTGGTGCATTGTCATGGTGAAACAAGATTTATTTTTCGTTAGATGTGGACTTTTTTTAACTTTGCCGTTCCAATGCTGCTATAAGTTTGCGTAGTACTCACCACTGATAGTTTTACCCTTTTCAAGGTAATCAATAAAGACAATTCCTTTTGCATCCCAGAAAACAGTCACTATAACCTTGTTGGTTAACAAAATTGTTTTTGGCTTCTTTGGGGTTGGTTGACCTATCCTTGTCCACTGTTTTGACTGTTGTTTAACTTCAGGAGTGTAGAGGTGGGCCTATGCCTCACCCACAGTTATAAATCAACGCAAATATTCACTGGGTTTCCATTTATACAGCATCAAATTCTCAGTTGGGCAGTTTTCAATTTTGCAATTTTGTTTGGGTTTTAGCAAACACAGCACCCATCTCGTGCAGAGCTTCTCAATGCCTGAAAAATTATGCAAAATATAACATACATGTTCTTTTGTTATTTTATCAGTATCAGCGATATCACGCACTTTGAATCTGCAGTCTTTCAGCACAATTTTATGGATATTTTCTATCATTTCGGGAGTCATCACCTCAGTGGGGCGTCTGGAGCGTGGTTCGTCCTCAGTGCTCTTATGGCCTTTTTTAAATTCAGAAACCCAGTTTTATCACTAAATATGATGGAGAAGTCTTTTAATGTTGGGTCCATTTCTTGTTTGATTTGAAATGGTATTAAATCTTTCAAATGGAAGAATTTTATAACCGTACGTTTTTCCAATTTTTACATTTTCATGAGAATAACAATGGCATTTCGCTCCAAACACTATCAAACGTATACTAACCAAACTACTAACCTGATATTACATATAAAAGCTAGTGAAGGATAGTATTATAGAATGCCAGTAAGATATTAGAACTACTGGCGCCATTTCCACATAAGGTCGGAAACTTATCAGGCCATCCTCGTAATAGTAACAATGATGCTTATATTTTTGCTCTAATGTGCAATTCACCTAAATGATTTTTGAGGTGAATGTAATAATATTTTACATTAATATTATTTGAAAATATCAGAAAAATGCAAGAGACACTTATAAATAACGAGTATTTGGCAACTAATCTCTAGACTAAACATGGATTTTTTCATGGCAAATGCAGTTCAGGAGTGATCAGTGACTCAAAATGCAACAAAACTTTGACAGCCTGTCTATGAGAATTTGTGTCAGATTACTCACCACCTTTATGAATAAGAAGTACGGAAGTAACTGTTTTTAAGGCAAATCTGAGGATTTGACTAAAGAATACACTGCATTGAAACCTAATTTATCCTCAATCTCCAGATAGCTGATGAAATGTAGGTAACTTTTTCATCCATGGTCTTAACTAATAATGACAGCAAGATTTACATCTTAAGAGGTGATGATGCAACTGTTTCACTGGAAAACTGAAATTTTTCCAAAACCCAAAACATTTTAACAGTTTAAGAACATGCTGATAACACCACTGCTAAAACAATTAGCATATAGTGAAACAATATGTGTATCAGACAGTGTATTAAATAAAGCGTTGGGAACAAAGTATCACTTTACAAGAAATTCACTTCAAGAGTGATGACAGCCAGTTAGCTTTGGTAAATCCAGATTTTTTACTGCATCAAGCCACAATATTTTGGACACCATCATGTGCATGGTATAGTTAATACTGATTTTATAATCACCCTTAAAATTGTCTAAATTTTTTACTTCTG
The DNA here is from genome assembly GCF_047948215.1 of Lycorma delicatula. Lineage (NCBI taxonomy): Eukaryota > Metazoa > Arthropoda > Insecta > Hemiptera > Fulgoridae > Lycorma > Lycorma delicatula. Next base: position 222,309,601 of record NC_134456.1, on the reverse strand, counting down.
TTAAACATTGGGAGAAACATATTGTTCAATAAGTTTAATTTATAATTTCTTATAAATGAGTCATACCTTACAAAAATGATGAATCCGAGTCTAAAAAATAAAATAAAATTAATGAAACTGTGTACTTATGATGTATTTTAACTCTTCAGAAGCACCGATGGTTGTGTTTATTTCATGTTTTTTGTCTTAAAATTATAAATAAAACATGTTTTAAAATTTACAAAATTGAGCCTTTCAAATATTAAAGATGGAGACAATGATGTCATCAACACATTTTCTGCATGTGTCAATAGACCCATCATCCTACTATATCCCTTGTATTTACCGGGCTCACAGCTTTACTTATTAGGAATAGATTCATTAGATTAATGATTTTCATAAGTGATCTTTAAAAACCTTGTGTATATATATATATATATAATATATAACATAAATACTGACACACACATGGGGTTGAGGCTAATAATACTTTTTTAATTTTAATTTTATCTTGATATTTTATTCATATTTATGTTAAATAAAAGTGATGCAAAAATAAGAGCTCAAATACAATCTGAAAATTTTGAATTCTAAAGAAATCAAACAATAACTTAAATACTTGTAATAAATTTCAGAACTAATTAAATAAAATTTCCAAACTTCGTTTTACAGCAATGTTTTTATTTTAAAAATATCTGAAGATGATGAAAAAAATCAACTTTGAAATTAAAAAAAAAAAAAAAAAATAAGTTCAAGACAATAATTTCTGCACTTATAAAAGAACAATAAAAATTTAACTTTGTAATTGTGCGACGACTGTTTAAAAATGTTTATATATAATGTAATCTTTTCATAAGTATGGCATGAATGATGACTAACATTAGAATAAAATAACATTAAAACAATGAACGAGGTCATGGGTTTAAACGATTTCAAACCTTTCTAGACTGACTACATTAATAATAAATTCATTTTGGTGACAACGTGCATAACTACTTAATTATGTTCACTTACTTATAATTAGTTTTTTGTTAGCTATTTGCTATTAAATTATTTTTACAAAAACTCTTTTCTTTTGTTATTCTTTTATTCATTATCACACGTGAGAAAATAAAATATATTACCTATGTTGGCATTTCCTTCAGTAGCACCATAAAATTCAGCAATTTTAGGAATATTAAATCTAGTCACAAATTCATTCCAAATTTGAGGTCGTAGACCGTTTCCAAATACTATACGCAAATTGTGCTTTTTATCTTCTGGTTTGGGAGGTGTTGCTAGTAAATACCTGCACATCTCTCCAATGTACTGTCCAACCTTTATACAATAAAAAAAAATATGTCTTTATTAAAACAATAATGAAATAAACTAAGATTTGTTGTGCAACGAAGATATTCTAGCATAAACAACCGAATGAAACTTCTGTTGACTGTTGGAACAAAGGTAGGTTGGGAATTAAGTATATCATTATCAGATGTGATACTAGATAGTTTTCTTTTAAACTGTTACAGGAAAACCAAGAAGAAAACAAACTTTCCTATAAAACAAAAGTAGGTAAAAAAGTGTACATTTTAATAAAGAAGGCTTAATAAAGAAGGATTTTTAAGAAAATTCTTAAAAAGTGACTTTCTATGTAAGAGTGTACTATATGAAAATGTATTTATGCAAGTGTAATCATCTTCAGTAACTTTCCAGAATTAATTAATAAGAATGAAGATGGTTATAAAAACTACAAATTCATGCACATTATTTGTGATTGTTAAACTAATCTAAGACACATAATATGTTCATATAATTCTTCCTAAATATAATTCACAACAATTATAAAAATTGAAAAACACAACTGCCAAAAAGTAAAAATAAATTGAACTAAAAAAAATAAAACAAGGTATGGAAATAAAGGACTGAACATCGTTATGCTGTATTTAATCAAATAAAGTAAGGGATGACCAATCAACTTTCAGACATTTTTTTGGTTTAAATATATTTTTCATGTCATAAAAATAGTAGGCATTTAAGATTGTCAAATGATTAAGTTCTCACCAAGTCTTAAACTGATAAGAAAATTTTGTTCTTTGAATAATAACTGTCCTTCATTAAAGAGCTCTGAATAGCAATTATTCTATATTAAGGAGACCCCCCCCCCCCGCGAATGCATTTAAATATTTTCGTTGAAGGACCAAATTTTCTTACTGTTGTAAGATGTGGTGAGAACTTAATCATTAGATAATCTTAAACGCCTGCTATTTCTACAACATGAAAAATATATTTAAACAAAAAAAAAGTATGAAAGTTGATTGGTCATCCCTATTTTATTTGATTAAATAATGAATAAGGATGTTTAGCCCTTTATTTACATACGTTGTTTTCTTTTTTTTTAGTTCAATTTATTTATTTATATTTTTATTTTTTGGCACTCGTGTTTTTTAATTTTTATAATTGTTTTTATTATTTAATACTTGTAGTGAGCGTAGAGAAAAATTTCTGATTCAAAAACTTGTGAATATAATGTATTTAAGATACTGAACCAAATGAGAAAACTGTAAACATTTCAATTTATTTATTTAATTGGCATATACCAATCTAAGCTTACAGATTTCTCAAGCAATTGAGTTCCTCAAGAGACTTTTTATCATGCAGATCATACAGCAAATTTCTGAGATCCAAACAACTAATGGGTAAACATTCAAATTATCTCACGCAACTCAGTGCTGCATAGGCCTGGCCCTTGGCAAAGATGCGAGTGCTCAGATCTACAACAGCTCTATCTAGGGTAGCCCCTTATAGTTTATGCACAATATTAGTGGCAGCATACACCATTCCAATTTGCCCTGTGCCCCTGAAGCATAAAATTTGACAATAGTGGGCTTGATCCTCAATCCAACAGCATTACTTCTAAACGTACTGTTATCAAACTACAAAGACAGTTTGTAGGAGCTTGATAAGTTCAAGCTGGTCTTGGTGTAGCAAAGGCCACTTGATTTTTCTGAGTATATCAGTTAATTTTTTTTCTGGTTTGGTTCCATCGTGATTTTGTATTACACTAGCAAACATCCAGTTTGAATTTTGAAAATCAGAAGATCGGTTGCGAAGATATAACAATATTTCCGAATAACCATCATCTGTTAGATTGAGAGTGTACCTGATGCATGAAAAAGTTAGCCTTCAACCTACTAACAAATGCCCTGTATGAATTTTTAAAATTGGACGATTGTTTGCAAAGATATTATAAGAGCACTCCAGAAAACCAGTATGTTACATAAAAGTGCAGCTTAGTTGTTAATTTGTTATTCTTTTAAAGTAACATCAAGTGCTAATTTTAGTAACCCAACGAACTACTAATAGAATGCAACTATCATAAGTCATATTCAAGATAGGAAATTATAACCTTAAAAATTAATATTCCTTATTTGAAAAAGAGAAAAAAAAGTTAATAAGCGAGCACAGAATAGTTGAATTGTCATTTGTTAACTAGTAATAAGTTAATGTAAACTAAAACTAATTGTACATTTTCTGATGGCTAACCAAGAAACTGTCTCAAATAGTAACAAGCAATTGTACTCACATAAATTGGAAAATATTAGATTTCAAAAATAATTTACAAAAGTGTTTTTACTTTTTCATTGTTAAAGAATCACTTTCAACAACCCTCTACAAAAAAATCTAAATATTATTTGTCATAAATTTGAGGAAAACCTTTTCCTCTTACATTTTTACTTCCTCGTATGAAGTACAGGAGGTATTGTGATTATGAAAAATTTTGACTTTCAAATTTCAACAGAAATATCCATTTCGACCATCACTGAATCCATACTGACTAGTTTTGGCATGGCATCAGTACATATGTATCTCGCATAACTCAAAAACGATTAGCCGTAGATTGTTGAAATTTTGGATTTAGGATTGTTGTAACATCTAGTTGTGCACCTCCCCATTTGATTGCAATCTACTGAACCAAAAGTGTCCAAAAAAGGCCAAAATAAAGAGAAAATTTGGATTTTGGACATTTCTTAACTGCAGTATTAAGCCCTCATAGAGAGCTTTTCAATGATACATTATAAGTGGTACTTATTTTCATTGGTTTCAGAGTTATAGCCCAAATAACATTTTAATTAATGATATATTCGGATCTTACAAAGGGAAGGCACATCGGTTTGGATAAGAATTCATCTCCTTTCTTTTTTAACTTTTTTTTTAAATTTAAATATATTGATTTATTAATCAACGGAAATATCTATTTTGACCATCTGTGAATCCATATTGACTAGTTTCGGCATGACATCTCCCAAAACTTAAAAACGATTAGCCGTAGAATGTTGAAATTTTGGATTTTAACCTTTGATTGTAAAAAAAAATTTACGATAAATAACAATAAAATAAAAAAAATTAAAAATATCAGAAGTTATTAATGAAATAAAATTTTATGTACTTTTCAATTAAAAAAAAATGTGTATATGTAATTTAGTAGGTATACAAGGAACTCATGTGGTGTCCACATCAGATTTTTTTTTATTTCTGTGGATTTTTTTTTTTTTTTTAATTCAAACAATTTATTTCATGATCAAAATCCATTTTGTATTTAATTATAATTTGTTACATCTCCAAATGTAACATTTTGTTTAAGTCAAAACGAGTAACTTTTATAATGTACATAACATTTTTCAAATTACATAGTCAAGAACTATTATACTGTCAGGGACCTATGCAAGGAGGGATTGCCAGGTTTGAACCCCCCCTTGAAGGTTTAAGTACTTTTTAATATTAGGCCTATATAAATAAACATACTATAAATTTATACATGTATATATTTGAGCATCTTTTTAAAAATCCATCGTATTCTCTGCTCTAATTTTCAATGTCAGAGTAACAGAATCTATCTACATAAGATCCAGTCTGCTGCTCTTCCTGCTTCAATAATTTAATCTGTGTACTCAGAGCTGCAGCACATTACTCAACGTGCGACTCAGTAGCCGTCATTCAGCATTCTGAGAAGGTGGCAGTGCTCTCATTGGCGCGTTGAGTGTATACCTTTCCTCATCTACTGAAATAGAGGAAAGGCCATCAAAGCCGTGCTGCTTATTAAGAAGGTATAACAATAATACTGACCTTGTAAAAAAATACGGCCAACACCATAAAAACTTACTTGTTGTGAAAGATATTGTTGGGACAGCTCTGCAGCGGCAGCAGAGCATAAATAAAATAATGTAAATTGTCAAGCAATATTCACTCGTTAGGCTGAGTTCAGATTTTGCAGTGGAACATTTGTTTAACATTTTGTGCATTTTGTAGTACATATTTTTAAATAACTTCACACTATCATTCTGTGTTCTTTAATATGTCTAAGCAACCTAAAAGTTCAATTTTCCATTTTTTAAGCAAAAATTCATAAGAATCCCTATTCTTGTAACATTAGTGAAAATTTCACATTGCCAAATATTTCTTTGCTGCCGCAATATGACGATGCTGTCGCAAATGTTTTTCCCGAAACTAGTTTCACACCCTCCTGTTAAAATTCAGCTGGTATTGAATGTATAATGACATCATTCAATAATGTTGATGGGCCTGCTGTATCATTTAGAAGTGATAAGTGTATTGTTCTGGTTTCAGAAGCTTCAACATTTTCAAGTTCTAGTGAACCACACACTTATGACATTGTGTTTATGTAGGAAAAAACTTGTCTAATGAAAAAAAAACCGAATGTCTTGGATAACATCTGGGAACCAAATCCAGGGTTTATTTTTCTTACAAAACGAAGGAGAAATCTGTGATTTCAGTTTAAATGGCTTTACTGCTGGAAGTGGCTTGCTTATTCCAAATTTAAGGGAGGGAGTTTTTGTAAATTTTGTGTGCTTTCTGCTCCAATAAATGGTGTTGGATCTGGCAAGCAACCCTTAGGTCAACTTTGTAGTGAGAAATTTGACAACTGGAAAGATGCTATTGAGTGATTTTCAGAACTTGAGAAATGTCTTCATCACAAAGAAAGTTTGGAGGTTGCTAGTATTTTGACTGAAATTTAATGTGAGAAGAAAAAGTCTATAGATGTGCTAATAGATACTGCAACAACTCAAAAGAAATTAGAACACAGGAAAAAACTTATTCCTATTAATCGGAGTACTTTATTTTATGAGAATTAATGTATCGCTCTGTGACGCTACAGGGATTCAGGATGAATGAATAGAGGTCGAGGCTGACCAAGAACCAGAAGTAACTGATGGGAATTTCAGGGCACTTCTTCGACTTTTGAAGTAAGACTGATGATACTGTATTAAAATGTATGCTGACATGTAGTGTTGGAAATGCACAGTACACCAGTCCTAGAATACAGAATGAAATAATTGAATCATGTAATGACCTGATTGTTTGAAATCTCGTGAAAGAACTTAATCCTTCCAGTTACTTCTCTATTCTCACCAATCAGATGTCAAGACATATCACCCCTAGAACAATTATCACTGTATGTTCGTTATGTTGATAGAAAAAATTTCACTGTGAAGAAAACCTTTCTACAATTTGTACCATTATATAATGTAACTGGAAAAGGAATTACAATGGCAATATTGGACAAGTTGCGTTCATTAAATGTAAACATAAATAAAATTCGTGGTCAAAGGTATGATGGAGCTAAGTCCATATCAGGAAAAGTAAATGCAGTACAGGCACATGTAAAGGAAATAATTCCGTCAGCTTTATATGTCCACTGCTCTACACGCAGCCTAAACTTAGCTGTATCCAGTGCTTCTTAAGTAACTGCCATTAGAAATTGTACGGGTACAACATCGAGTCTATACAAATTTTTTAATACCCTTAAAAGGCAACATGTTTTAAAACTGGCGATAAGTGAAATGGAAATTACAACTTCACGCTGTGAAAAACTCGTTTAACTTTGCACAAGTTGGTTGGAAAAGTACAATTCCGAGGCTGTGGTGGTGGAATTGTATGATCCTATTATTGCAACCCTTCAAAGCCTATCAGAATGAAATGACAAGATTCGTCCTCACAGGCAAATTTACACTAGATCAACCGTCAATTTGTGATATTGCTGTTTTGTAGCGTAGAAGCTGTTTTCTTTAACTCTCCCATTGTATAAATTCCTGCAGAATTCAACTATTGATCTCGTGGAAGCAGTAAACCTTGCTGAAGATATTAACAGTGAAATGAAATGAAATGTATATGCAAAAATGTTGATGAAGAAATTTCTAAAATTTTAATTTGCGCTTCTAAAGTCTTAAACAGGTTGGGGTCTTCATTCAAATCCCTCACATGGCAGCACAAGCAAAAAACCATGTAAACTTGGACTTATCATCAGTGTTGCCAGAACTTTACTTCCGTGCCCTCAACTGAACTTGCTTTGTTAACGGTATTTGTAATTTAAATAAATAAATATAAAACCAAATTAAAGGCTATCAAATTTCTCTTAAAATTATTTTTTATACTGAAAAATAATATGCCGATGAATAAATTCACTAAAAAAATATTTTTTTATTAAAAGGTAATTAATATCGCCAATAATCAAGTTCTTTACTAATTGACAGTTATATCTTTTTTTCCAACTGAAGGTTATATAAAAATCTTAATCATTTTACATAGCAATAGTTGGTTATGTTTAATAGTTACCAAAAAAATTAATTCTTTAGAAATAAGTCCTTGAAAATAAAAACAAGTTCATAAATTATTTTTTAAATTAAGTTAAAGTATATTGAAAATTCTAGAAATAGACTTAAAATCCTGACATTTAAAAGTAAGAGAAACTTGTATTAAACTGTCTACTGATAATTTCACCAGTAGCCTTAAAAAAATAACAAGCTTAAAATAAATGAAGTTAAAAATAAACCCTTCAATTTTTAAGAAAATCACAAGTCAATTAATTTAAAAAAAATATTTTTAAACAATTAGAAGCAACAGTTTCTTCATATATGCTTCATTAACAGTTTCTTCATTCATTAACAATATTAACATTTTGTTAATGGATGAAGAAACAAAATTATTGAGTTTAATACTATTTTTGCTGAAACAGTAATTTAGCCAACAAATCTTGTCAATAATGAAACTGGTAAATTTTTCTAGTAATACTTACAGTGCATTTGTATTTTGCAACATCAGAAAAGTATCCAGAAGCTGAGAACTTCCTGCGAATGACAACACAGCTACCATAAAGAAGTGCTTGACCGATTGCCATAGCACCACCAGCAGTATGATATAATGGAAGAGGAGTATAGTACCTATCACTGCTCTTAAAACCAACCTGGTACCCAATTGCTCCCGCAAGAAAAACATACCTGAAATTGAGATAAAACAATAAAACTAATTATATTAATGTATATATTTATCGATCAATTTTTCACTACATACATTCAATGTCATTGTTTTAAAATTATGAGTAGTATGTAAGAACAGGTAAGTCAGAATTATTCATTGCAAAGCCATACTTGAAGTTGGCAGGACCATTACGACATCATTTCACTTTCCAGTCAATCCCATTTAGTTATAATGGAGTGCTGAAAGGGAGTGTGCATCATACATTTTAATAAAGGTATTTTATAAAAACGATTATTATGAAATTATGGAAAGAGAATTTCATCATCATTCCCAATTTCATCTTCATGATTTGGTTCTATCAGCTCTTGCCATAAATATATGCGATTGGAAATTTTAAAGCTATGGGTTCAATGTTGATTAAGAAGCATCTGTGCCTAGAAGATATCCGACTGCCAGAAATCGTTGAAACAGTCAAAGCTTTGTTCCTACAGAATCTGCAGCATTCTATATGGTGGTGTAATTTGTTGTTAGGTTTGTCTCTCACTTTTTGAAAAGAAGACTGACCCCCTAGAATTAAACTTTCTTCATTCAAAATTCTTACGGTCAAAATTTAAAACAATGATTTTAATGGAAGAGCTATTATTTCTAAAAATAAACAATGAAAACAACTTTTATCTAAATAATGACATTAACAAGTAAAACTTTCACTAACGGCTGCAAATAATTCTTGGATTTTACACCAATAAACACCACACAGTGAAAAATAGTTGTAAGGCCATATTTAATTTTTATATAATGATGGCCAGGTGGTTATAATGATTTCAGAATAGTTTATTCAAGAATGATTACTCAATTAACATTCCGTGATTGCACAATAGTAGAGCTGCAGTCTATGTTTTCCTTATAGCATTAATAAATGCATATTCATGAGCGATCACCACCAGCGATGTAAATTACATGATGGCATAGTTTTAACTTTTGATATCAAAGAAAGTATGAAAATAATAATAAATTTAAATTTCATTACATTTTTACTTAAGCTTCCATTTTTCACATAAAATCCTGTAATGCAGGCTATACTTTATATAATCAGTTCACTCTGAATGAACAATTACATTTAGCTTATAAAAGAAAATAGTTTTTATTTCCAATAAATAAAACTACTGGTAGGAGAAATTTATCAAGTCACTCTCACTGCCGTCTGGATGAGTAGTTAAGACTGATCTTTGATCAACAGATCGCAAATTAAAATCCAGTTAAAGGTACAAAAACTTTAAACCAGATATAAATGTGTATTATATGCAATCGGTTCGTTCCGATTCGTTTAATGTCATAAGGAACACCAAATACTACAAGTGGACTAAAACCTTCTCATATAGTGGTACTAAAGAAAAAAAAATAGAAACTTTCATTTATTTTTACAATCTGCAACCATAAAAATAAATTAAAGTTTACAATTTGTCATTACTCAGAAGATATAAAGTATATACAGAGTATTATTTCACTTAAAAGTCAAATGTAATCTTATTATACATAATAAATAACAAAAACCAGATATATATTTCTTATGTTAGCACTTAAGAAATACAGCTAACTTCAGTAACTCAAAGTAGGGGAAAATTTTTGTTTTTTGAATTAATAAAATTCTAAGTAAGATTTATAATGTTGTAAAGTAATACAGTATTATTTCATAGATTTAATCTTTAATGAGTCGAATTTATTTAATCTAAAGTACAATTTATAGCTAACAGGTACTTCTTCAGTGGAGTTAGAGGTAGAAATTTTGTTAATGGTGTCAATCTTTCATAAGGAAATACTACACAAAACTCCAATCTATATTTCTTTATTTTCTTTCTATATTTTTAATATAGAATCAAATTATATTAAATCTACAGTAATTTTCATTTAATTAATTGTCTTCAAAAACTTTCAGCGTCTATAAAATGTCATTCTGTTCTAAGTGAGGTTTTTCTTTTTATGCAAATTGTGTAAAATTAGTTTGTTGTAATCTTTTTATTTATATCCTGTTTTTATGAATTAATTTAACTGTTTTATTTATAAAAAAAAGTTGATAAAAAATTAATTAGATGAACAAACACAATAAGGACAGAGATTATATAATTCAATTACATACTTTAGAGGGTTTCTTACTATACAGAATTATACCTTTATAACTAGAAACTATACCTTTGTATGATAGTTTCCTTGAATAACATTTATACTATAACTTCAATGTAAACACCGCTAATGAGCTTTGAAAGTTCTTTGGAAGAAAAGGTTAATGACAAAAAAGAACATTATTTTTGCAAGTAAACTCTCTAATATAATCAAGAAATCTTAATGAAAAAAAAACATTACATTAAAAGAAATAATGATGTTATTTTTCAACGATTCTGAATTAAGATATTTTTTCAAATTTATTACAAGTGAAATTACCTAGCATGTGTAATAACAGCAGCTTTTGGAAGACCAGTTGTACCAGATGTGTAGATATACATAAGTCTATCGTGGAATGAAATTTTTTCACTAGGAGCTGTAGGTGTACCAGACACTTCAGTCATTAGAGAACACAATGATTGATCGCTCAACTCTTTATTCGTTAATCCTGTGGCACTAGGACTCCAGTAATACAATTTAATACCTCCCAAAGAATTAACAATATCTTTTACAGCTGAAACAATTAATTTCAAGTTATATTTTTATCCATCATAATGCTAAATATAAATTATAGACTTTACATAAATTAGTGTGTAAATTTGAAAGAATTTATAAAGACAATAAAAATGAAAGCTAAAAAAACAATCATTTTTTTCATACATCTATAAAAATTAAGAAATTATAAAAATGATATAATATAAAGCATAATCACAATTTATATTAATATTCGTATCTAAAATAAAACATATAAATATGCCAATAACAAAACCTGTATTGTAATATAAAGGACATTATAATTAATCAGACATACATTTTGTCAGATATTAAAGAGATATTTGTCTTTAGAAAAGCATGAAAAATGAAACTGCAATCAGTCACATAAAGGACTTCATTCTGGTGTTAATAATAAATCAATTCCATCATTATCAATCACTTTCAAAATACAAGTATTTCAGTATAATTTATTTTAAGAAAAATTAATAACTATAACGAGTTTAATTATATAATAGTAAATATTATACTCTTATGCTGAAACAAACTACCAAAAACAAGTTAAATTTGTTTAAGGCAATGAATACTTAGAAGTAAAACAAGACTAGTAAAAAAAGGATATTACAAGAAACAGTAAAGCAATTCTACTACTGGTGACTTTATTTAACAGAATACAATTATTTTTTACAGCACTGATAATATATATATATTTTTATGATAAATATTGTAAATACTATCAATAAACTTCACCAATCTTATTAAATGAAAATAAATAAGGGAGAACAGTGGAGGGAAAAACCATTAAAATAATATAAATTTAATCTAAATAATAGTAAAACTAATTTAGTACAGACAAAAAACTGGGTATTACTTAATTTAAAATCAAATACAGCGAGGCAGGTTTTCTTAATAAACTGACACACCATGTCTATTGCAAATAAAAGCTAATGAGTTCCTACCTCACACAAATTTGACAAAGTTTGTGAGGAAATGTAATTAATACAGCAAAATAAGAAAACTTGGTTCTTTATAAAGGAAAATCTTTAAATAGGTAATAAAGAGTTAAGATGACATCAATAGGTGCTAAGAATTGAGTAATTTATTTTTGAATTGAGTTATTTTAGGCGATCCAGAAACATACAGAATATAATCACACGTATAAAGAAACTGTTAATTTGCAATATAATTTGAACATTAAAAGATCATTTTTAAGGTAACAGTAAATTCTTTCTTATTTACAATAGAAAATAATAGATTAACGTGGTACTAAAACTGGTAATTATATGAATTAATCTAATTTACATTTTAAAAAGTGTACAAGTATAAGCAATATTTACAGTATACATTAGTGTGTTATAATAAGTAAACTGTACACCGGTAAACTCAATTTACTATCACCGTAATAATAAAACACATTAATTTAATAAAAATATCTTTTAAATAAATAGTTTTTATTCTGATTGGTACATAATAATACATCTTGTAAAGATTGGTAGATATGATACTCCATGGATAAAAAAAAGCTGGCAAGTGTTGCGTGACTTTTCCAGATATGCTAGTCAAGTAATAAAATACATTGCAGTCTTTTCATTGAAGAACCTTTCCTGCTTTGCCTAAATTCTATGCAATTCAATCAATAAAAGTCTTATATTTACTTTTATAATAAATATTTAAATATAAGTACAGTAACAAAAAAAGAATTGTGAATTTTAGAAATTTTTGGGCTCCCCATAACAATGAGGTTTTTTTTACCGATTATAATGATTACCACAACAGAATTTAGTATCAAAATTTCCAAATTTAAAATAAAAGACTTCTTCTGATTTTGGGGGTTCTTTTACTCTGTAGAAAGACTAATAGAAACGTTTTTATAAAGCGATCCTTAACAAAAAAAATATTGAAAAAAATAAATTATAACTTTTAGGAGAGTAATGAAAAAAAAAAATTGCTTCTTATTTTTCATCCGGGGTCTATTACAAGGTCCTCAAAGCTACATAAATTACCCTTTATGTGACAAAGAAAAAATTAGTTTTTTGATAACAAAAATTAAAAGAGCAAAAAAAGAAGAAGAAAAAAAGAAAGAATATTATACTTTTAGAGGCATAGGAAAAATTAAAAAAATTTTAAAAACTTTTCAGTGTTCATGGTCTAGGGTTTTATAATTTTTGAAAATTGTACACGTTTTTTGATAGCCCTGTATATGTTGTACGAAATACCAGAATAAGTTTTTTTAAATATTAAAACTAAGGGAGATAGAGCAACCAATACGCAAGTTGAATTATTGTGTTTGATGAAATGAAGGCTTTTTTGTATATAAGGACAAAGGAGACACACATAATTGAGTCTAGTAAAATATAAGATTGGATTATGATGTAACACAGTCACCGTGTATTGATTGTTGAAATGTAGTTCACTAAATTGAGTGCCTATAGGTTTGGATGTTTGGTACAAGTTAGTCCACAATAATAATATGATAATATATGTTATTATTTAGGAGAAATTTAAATTGAAGAGAATAAGTAAAATTTAATTACTCTTAACTGTGTAGATTTTTTATTATGTAAAGATTTATTAAAGGGACAATTTAAGAAGAATCATCTTAAAGAAAATCTTAAATCATCTCAAGACGAATCATCATTAACATGTAACTATGGTCAGACAACTTAGAGCTTTACATAGAACAGTACATTTAAATAAAATTTAATAATAATTTTAATTAATAGATATACCTTTTAATACAACAAATTAATACATCAAAGTAAGTACCTTGCCTATATCTTCATATTGCTTGCAGTTTTTATTATTTGAATGTACCGTTCTTAACAGAAGACCATTATTATACTTCAAATGTCTACTTTTTATAAATAAAATCTCAGAACTTTTATGAAGAGTAATTAATATTTTAAATACAGTTTTTAAAATAGAGACATACATTATTCTTAATATGAGGGTAGTCAATTATTATCCACAATTTAGATATATTTTTGTTTATGTTGGTAGTATTGTCGTGTTTCATAGACGACACATGCGTGGTTTAATTGTTATGTTTGTGCAGGTTTGATGCTACTAGGTTAGTTCCATTATCACTGCCCTGCCGTTAACCATGGCTGCTCCGCTTTCTGTTTGCACCAAAGAAGAGCAACGTTCAGTGATCCGTTTTTTGTGGTTGGAAAGTGTATCGGCTGAAATTCATCAAAGACTTTTGGTTCAGTACGGGAACAGTGTGTTGCAGCAACACGGAGTGTCGATGAATGGATTGAAAAATTAAAAAACGGTCACATAAGTGTTACACACGATGAAGAAGCCGCATGACCATTTACCACCACAAATGAGGAAAACATGCACGTGACATGGTTTTCTTAGACAGATGAGTAACCATTGATGAAATGGCACACCATCTGCAAATTAATCATGGTTCTGCCTACGAAATCATCTGCAACAGACTTGGGTTTCATAAAGTCTGTGCAAGATGGGTTTCAAAACAACTCACAAAGTTGCATAAACAAACTTGCCAAAAAAAATTTGGATCGCTACGGTAACGAACAGGACATCTTCTTAGACAGAATCATCACTGGTGATGAAACATGGACCCATCATTATGAGCCGGAGAGTAAACGGCAGAGTATGCAATGGAAACATCCAAATTTGCCCTGCAAAAAAAAGATCAAGAACCAACCATCCGCAGGAAAACTGATGCTTACGGTTTTTTGGGACTCACTAGGTCCAGTACTGGAAGATTATGAGGAAAGGGGCACGACAATAAACAGTGCGCGTTACAGTGAGATGCTTACTGCAAAGCTGAAGCCCGCAATTTGAAGCAAACGCCGAGGACTGCTGTCGAAAGGTGTTGTGTTGTTGCACGATAATGCCCGTCCACATACTGCTGCCCACACTGCTGAAACGCTCCAGAAACTCAACTTTGAAGTACTGGCTCATCCTCCGTACAGTCCTGATCTTGCCCCTTCTGACTACCACTTGTTTCGTACACTCAAAGAGGCATTAAGGGGCTGTCGATTTACCTTGGACAAAACAGTGACAGAAGCGGTGCATTCCTAGCTCGCAGCTCAACTGCAAACCTTCTTTTATGAGAGCATCGCAAAGCTTTGCAACAATGAACAAAGTGTGTTAAAATGCCAGGCGAACATGTTGAAAAATTCTGTACATGTAAATTTCCTATTTGCATTGCAATAAAATTTATAACTACATTGTGGATAATAATTGGCTTACCCTCGTATAATTTAAATATATGAGTATGTTCTTGAAAACTCAAGCATCAATTGAACTTACAGATTATTGTAACAGTGAATATTCTGTAAAATACAATATCAAAAATGCTAACAAGGTATACTGAAAAACAAGTGTATGTACAAGAAATGAAAACCTTGCAAATACATTTTATCAATCTCCAGAATCTCATAGGTAAATCTGATTGACTAATATGAATAAAGATGGAAATATATCTAAATAATTATTCTTATCTTAAAAGTTATAATTAACTTACCATCAATAAGTTCAACACCATAAATAAATGCTTGACATTTTGAAACAGTAATGGAATGTGTTAATGAAGTCAGTCGAAGATTATAATTGATTAAAGCTGTAATAATTCCTAATTTACAAAGTCCTAACCAAATGCAAACAAATTCTGGTCTATTTTCAAGCATAAGTGCAACTGTGTCTCCTTTACGGAATCCATGACTTTTAAAAACATTTGCAATTCTGTTACTATATTCTTCCACCTAAAAAAAGGATAGTAAATGTTAGTTGAACATAAAAGACACATTTAACACCAAACAATTGATGTGGCTGATCAGAATTGACATATTTATAATAAAGAAAGAATTGCAAGCAGTAATCTTTATTATATGTTGAACCCAAAATGTGAGCTTAAACAATAGCATGATTGTAAATAAACTACAACAGAACTTACAACCAGCATGCATATAAACAATTTCTGCTTTTTAGGTAGATTTCATAAGAAAGCTACCTATTGTAATAGGTACCGTGATTCAACTTCCAAAAAATGTTGACATATCTTCATGTTACACATCCCCCAGACCCCAAAACCACAGTCAGTTTAAAACTTTACATATATATAT
This sequence comes from Lycorma delicatula, assembly GCF_047948215.1. NCBI lineage: Eukaryota > Metazoa > Arthropoda > Insecta > Hemiptera > Fulgoridae > Lycorma > Lycorma delicatula. The sequence continues at coordinate 222,293,618 of NC_134456.1, read as the reverse complement.
TTACATATATATATTTTGCTTTTTTTGTGGACACAATAACTGCTGTAATTTTGTGCCAATCACTCTCAAATTGAAACATAAAATATAACAACCCAAAATCTCGGTCAGGTTCATTAATGGGCAAAATCAGAACATGTGGGTGGAAATGGGGGGACTTTTTCGAAAAAACAAAATATCCACTATAACTTTCTTATTAAGTAAAATAACAAATTTGTTTAAAGTTCCTACTACTCTTTGCATAGGGCCTAAAACTTGTTTAAGTAAACTTTTTTGATATCACCAACCATTGGTCTACGGGGTGGAAAAAATGGGGTTTCGAAGACAAAAAAAAATCATACCTTCCTTAATAGGAACAGTATCGAATCAGTTTAAAGTGGTTGTTAGTCCTCTAAACATTCCCAAAAACCTTTGTCTGAAACAATTTTTGATATGACCTACCCTTACAATCTACTTAACAGTGAAATCTACCTGTACCTTCTGGCGTGCCGAAAGGGATTTTTTCTGGTTGTAATAATTAACTTTCAGGCTTTTTTACATGACTTTATGTTAAACAATGACACGATACCTTTATCTGTTTGTTATATAGGCTTCCATTCTAATTTTTTAACCGCTTCAAAGTAATAAAAATTTTAATAAATTTATACTTCTGTATATTAAATTTTATTATATTTCTAATCAACATATTACATTTTATAATAAATCATAATCAAAGATAACCATAAAGAGTAAAGAGAAAAAAATTTGGTAAAAAAAATCAAACAAAACTTTAAAAGGATATAAATTCAAAATTACGAACTATAAGAAACACATAGAACAACAATTCCTCGTGAATAAAATTTCACCAGCAAAATATATACTAACACTCTCCAATTTATAAAAAAGGGTCAACCAAGAAGCCGTTTCATTAGGGTAGTTTAAAAATCCTTTACATGGTCTGGTATGGAGTATCAGTGAGGAGAACGGAGTAACTTAACAATTTGTACATTTTTAATACTTTTACGCACATCAGCACCAAGTAACATCTATACATATTCTGATAAAAATGATATATTTATTTTTTCAAACAAGTATTAATATATAGTTCTCAGCTCTTTTATTAAAGGAGTAATTTTACTGTAATGTGAATGTACACTTGTAAAATGTATGACACGCTATCACAAAATTTTTAATCATCATTATGCAGGCAAAATCGTGACGAATAACATCAATAATCTTATGAAAGGGCAGCGTTAGTTTGATAAATTAAAATATCATTTCATTTTCAAACCTATTTTTAGAATACTATATATACTACACACATTTACTAGAATTATTTTTAATAATCTCAGCCCCATAGCAGGTCTCCTCTACATTAATCATTATTCTCCTTTACTCCCAGGTAGTGACCCTGATATTTGCCACTTATTTTTAGATTATCAATAATTTTACTTTTTTCTGATCTCTTGTAATTTTTTTATTAACCGTTCTCATGTTTTAATATTAATAAATTTTATTTTGGCTAGTTTTCATTATGAATAGCCTAATACTTAAATTTAACTTTTATCCTAAATACTACATCGAATCCTAATACCATGATCATTTAATAATAAAGAAAAATCAAACCCCAACACACTGTTTTAAAGAAGAAAAATTGAGATTCATACTACCTAAGAATTAATACAATATAAATCCATTAATTTGGATATCAGTGAAATGTTTAATGAATTTGAACAAAGAATCAATTAAAGGTATAAAAATTACTCACATAATAATAATAATAAAAGACCTGAATTTAATTTTTAAAAGCCGGATTTTTGGTGCCCCTTAACATATTATCAGAGAATAGGTAATTTGATTTTAAAAGTGACATTTACTTTAACATAAATTTTCTACTAATTATTAAAATTAAATTAAATTTAAGTTACAAGATCAAAATGTTTAGTAAAAATATTTGGGTTCGAATTAACACCGTTTATTAAATGGTATTTTTATCTTAAAAATTATACAGTACTAAAAATAAAATTGGGAGAAAAATCAAAATTCTAAATAAAACGTTTTGTGTCACAGTTGAATCCCTTATGCAAATGACTAATAAAAAACTTCAAAATTTTGCTACATTTAGTGCATAATTGCTAAAAAAAAAAAAACTTTTTAATTTTTAGTAAAAAATTTGAATTCTATTTGACCCCCTTTTTCGACAGTTACCTTATAAACATTTTTAATAACAGCCACAAGTTGTGAAAGAGATAAAATATCAGAGATTAGAAAGTATTTAAAAAACGTTTTAATTCTTAAGAAGGATCCCATGGTCCTCTTTTTTTGAAGTTCCATGTTATATCTATATTAGTAGTAGATACAGCTGAATTTTCAATCTTTAAAAATAATTTTTTTCCCCCAATGTGTATCTTGCATAAGTTCAACTAGTAAATAATTAGCAACCCCCCCCCCCCTCTGGCCCAATGAGATTAGGATGATATGTATGACAAGTAAATGAGGTGTAATCTTGTACAGATTCAGGCCGGCCATTCCTGAGACATGTAGCCAAACACATGACATGCACCAAAGTACACCAGTATCACTGTCTAGTATTCAAATCTGTATAAAAGCAGCAATCCTTTACTAGGATTTGAACCTCAGAACCTTTGAAAATCAACTGATAAGCAACTGATTTGTGATGACAAGTTAACCACTAGAAAAAATATTTTTTTTTTAAATTAATATTTCAAGTAAGAGTCCCATTCAATCTGCTTGTTTTTTTTTTGGGGGGGGGGGGGGAATCTAAAATTGGATCAAAAGTAGGATATATACATACGTGTTAAGACTCACTAACTTTTTCTTCTTATTAGTTTATAAATACATAAACTGTCTTGTTCTTCTTACTCTTTTGTAAAAGTAATTAAATTTGTATATTCGGCTAGCCTATTTTATCAGCTGATAATTTATATTAGTATTCATTATTGTTTATACATTGTTCAGTCTAAATTTAGAGCTCCTACTGTTAACATATACATTCATTAACATATATCTTTTCAACAATGTAATGTAAAAATTCTATTTAAATGTTAACATATAATGATGATTATAACTTATTAAAATTAATATTTAATCATCAAGTGGGCAATGTCTTTTATTTAATACAAAATATAAACCAGCAAAGTTAATACAATGTGTAATTACAACTAACTGAGGCATTACACCAAAACGGTTAGTTATTAAAAACACAAACTTATATACAAAATATAATATTTTTTCAGCCTTCATAAAGTACAGAATTAGAGATAAGAATTAGATTAAGAATTCTAATTCTGGACTTAGCAGAAGCGAAAAAATGCTATATATATATTATTTTTAAAGTACAGAGGAAAAAGAAAAAATGGACTATAAAAAATTTAATCTAAATAAATGTGTATATATATAAATATGCATTTATTTAGATTAAATTTTTGTATATATATATACATACATATAAAATTTCTTGGTCAACAGTTTTCAAGATAAGATAATAAAAACTGTTTAGAAATGATGGTGAATATCTCCCCATCCCTAAATCTTATTGACTTAAAAGTTTAGAATTTAAGTTAGTAGTAAGTGTCTTAATTGTGCTAAAGCTAAATTTTCTATGACCAATGTACAAAATGTGAAAAATTAAAAATGGTAAAAACTACCCCTCCTGTTTTTTTTACTTTGACCAAACTTTAATGCCATCAGTACCCCCATAATACCAATTTTTAAGCTATTCTCAAAGAATTTGTATTGAGCCAATTTGGACTAAGGCGATTTTGAAACATCAATATTTGTAAAAACCTAAGGCGCAAAATTTTGGCTAATCGCCAAAATACTTCCTCTTATAAATATGCTGTTGCAGCAGCAACAGAGGTATAGGCAAGAAAGAAATGATATGCAGCAATGACACTACATGGAAGATGTTGGTTAAAATCATAATTCCTTTTCACTCAGAAACATAATTAATACCTAATAATAAGTTAATATATATGTTACATATAAATATTTACGTATTAATATAAGTTAATATGTAACATATTAATTAATTTTTATACTCAAGACAAAATTGCATGTGTTGGTCACATAAAATACTAAGTATATGTACTAATAATTCTGACTAATAATTAGTAAACAACTAGTGTACAGTTCAAGGATGATTTTAAGATAAGAATCCTTGAAGGACACAAAAACGTAGCTAAAACCCCTGATTTAATGATAGTATCTCTGCAAGTATATTACGACTAAAAAATGTTATGTATTATATTAATTTATTTTTTTTAGATTATAAATAATTCACAGAATGTGATAACACAATGGTGCATTAAAGCAGTATTTTTTTTTTACAGAAAAGAAAACATTACATATTCAGTCATCAATTAATACTGCACGCCAAGGTATTTTATATAATATAATTTTAATATAATAATACTCAATTTTATAATTCAACTTACCTGTGCAAACGTCCATTCTTTATCTTCAAAAATAAAACAAACTTTGTTTGGATGCTTTGATGCATTTTGTCGAAAGATTTCTCCAATACTTATATCTTTTTTTGACAACTGCCTAACACTCCATAAAAAAAATAAGTACCTTTGAAGAGCGCTAAAACAAAAAATAAATAAATAAAAATAGCACAATTAATGGTAAATCTAACCTTGTTTATAAGTAAAAAATTACCAAACATAAATACTTTATAAAAAAATCCAGGAAACTAAATTAAAAATAACAAAATAATATTAAAAAGAAAATAATAACAATAAAGTTAAGAGAAAACAGAACTTCAACAAGAACTAATAGGTGGATATAAATTACACACTATTACATCATATACTTTCAAACGTTTTATAGAATAAACTTACAGGTAAGTATAAACAAAAAAAGATAACAGTCATTCCAGTTAACAATAGGATGTAAGTAAATAAATAATAATCATATGAAAGACAACAGATAAAAATTCATTAACTATAATAAAGTATCAATTAACATATAGAAAACAAATGCACACAACGTATTTACAACGAATGCGAGCAAGTTTTTTTCTACAGGCATATTCAGTTTGTTGAATCCAATATAAGATATAAAATTAAGGTATATACAAGTTGTAAAGTATGTAATGTATAAAGTTATGTAAGTTTTTAAACGGTATAACATTGTAATTTAACAGTATATTTTATAAACTACATAATTATAAGATTACACCTAGAGTACTTTTCTCAAAGCTCAACGAATATTATTTAGTCAGACACAAAATCAGTTATCATATTTTACTATTACAATATTAACATTAACAATTTCTAATTAAAGAAATCACCCGTACTACTTTTTAAAAGATAATTTATTTGTACGAAATAATTATCCTCAAAAATAAAATTCAACAAGTAATACTAATAGAACATAACAAAAGTTTAACTAATAAAATATGTAATTAGACATACCCTTTGTGAAAAATTTAAAAAAAAAAACTGTACTTATTTGGTACTTATTAATTGTGGAATAAGTTGCCATCACAAAAAAAATCAATACATCAACCGATCAATGTATTTGAAGGAATTTTTGAAAAACTGAGATATATTTATAAATGTGAAAACGCACTGAAGCTTGTAAATGCAAAAAAAGGATATAATATTTTTGTTATAATATGACTTGTTATATTTTATCTGTTCGGGTATATTATCGTGGTTACCCGATGCAGGAGGTAACTTTTGTTCTCAAATACATATATTAAATATGATTTACTAATTATAATTAATTTTATATTCATCTCAAATTTTTTTTCTTATTTATGTAAAATACGTAGAACGGGAGGAATCTAATGTATTCATATAATTATAATGTAATTTGGATAGCAAAATAATAGATATTATTTTGATTATTATTATTATTATTATTATTAATTATTATATTAATTGCTTTACAGCGACTGTACAAGAAAATACGATACAATTTTAAACTTTATATAAAGTAGCAGATACTAATTTTGCAAATCTATCAAACTGAGATAGATATTTGGATAAAGTGTAATCTATGGATTAAGGAAGGCAATATCTGAAACACTTTTCACTGATTAATAATCATTAATCGCTTAGTATTTATAAACTTCAAATATGTATATATTCGCAATTTCACATAATTAACTACAATGGAATCTATGAAAAGCTAATTAAACAGAAACTTCATTACACATAAAATGTTATTAATTAAAAATCATCAATAACAACACGTACAACAATATTGCTTGTAATTTTATTTACATACATAAATATAGTTATAAATGATATAGTTATAGTTATAGATATAGTTATAAATGAACATTAACAATATAAACTTGAAATTTAATTAAACTATTATTTTTTAATTACTTCTAAACTAATTCAATTTTTTTTAAATCACTCAAAATAAAAATATACTTGATTCATATCATAACAATTATATGCTATATAGATCATCTTGGGAACAATAAGTTTGTTATTCTATGGATAACAAACACGAACTGTTCCAGCATCAATGTGGAAGGGAAAGGGGAAATTATTGAAAAACCTGGTTTTTAGCAGCATTATAAATATAATTTCAAGTAATATTGTGTACACTATTTGATTAAGTAGTCTGCTATTTGAGGTTTTATTTGCAACTCACTCTGTAAAATAAGGCTTCAAAATTCAATTAAGTTGTAACACTTCCATTAAACTGATAATTTTCTGCGTTCAGAACCACTTAATTGCTGTTTTTATTCCATCAAATACAAGTTGAATTGATGAAATATTGGATATACCTCATTCTCATCTTCATCTCTGTCGCTACCGATCTCTTTTTTCTTGTTTTCTACAATTGCATCCTTTATTGTTTCATAATGATGATTATTTTTCTTTCATACCGGTTCAATGCTGTTAATATCTACCCACAGCACTACAACAGAGTTAGCATTAAATTTATTTATTTCTTAAGCGTATCTTTTAATTAATTTTAAATCTATCCAAATTATCAATATGTGCTAACACCAGAAATCAATGATTCTTCATCTTCTGTTTCCAAATTTCCTCTTTAAAGGGTAGAAATTAAATGAATTTTTCCCAGCATGAGATTTGATTGCCATCTTTTTTTTCTGTATCTTTCTACACAATTTTACAATATTAAATTTTCTAATCAGGAAAAATGTTTCCATATGTTAAATAAAGTTGCATGATTAGGACAGGGAGACAAAATTTACCTACTGTATATATATGTATATGAATTCATGACAATAACCAAGGAGCAATGCTATTTATATTCATCAAATAATTAGAATATATTCTGTTATATAAAAATTTGATTTCTTAAAATATGTACATTTTGAAATACAAAGTAATTTCAAAATCCTAAAAAAAAAATTACTACTTAGAAGTTCATAAGCTAGAAGCTCGACTACGTATATTAATTTGAAATTAAATTAATTATTTTAAATAAAATGGACACATTACAAATAATATAAGAAGCCAATATAATTTTATTTTTCTTAAATTTTAAATATTAAATTGTACTTTATAAAAAAATACTTCTTTTTATTACAAGGTATTTGCATCTTTTTCCAATAATATATTATTCGTCGTTTTTTTAATAATATATATTCGTCCAAACATATATTCCTACATAATTTTATTCAAACTTTTTTTCATTCTTTTATTCAAACTAAGATACTCGTATTTCTTTCTTTTCCTGTTAGCCTCTGGGAATTACCGTTCAGGTATTACTTCGGAGAATGAATAATGATTATATGTACGAATGTAAATGAAGTATAGTCTTGTGCAGTATCAGTTCGACTGTTCCTGAGGCGTGTGGTTAATTGAAACCCAACCACCAAAGAACACCGGTAACCATTATCTAGTATAGATACTCATATTTATCTAATATAAACATCACATCTTTAATTAAAAGTAAAATACATTTAACAGTGTTATGTAAATAATATTAATTAAAAAAAAAAAATTAACAGAAATTATACAGCGTTAATGTGAGTGAGCAACAATAATGTAACTATATATAATAAACGTGCTAAAATTATTTAGTTATTCATTAAAAATAGTTTCTTAATGAACAAATTATTAAATCAATACGAAAAAAATCTTTTACAATTGTTAATATTAATAATTGAATTTATTTATTATTATAACTATGCGTATTGAAAGAATTTTCAAACTGTTATAAACTTTAGATAACTCTTTCCAGCGAGCCATTAAACTGGTTACCAGTTAAAAGTGAAAGTTTCATTTATTACTATTATTAATATTTTTTTAAATAAAAATTAAATTCAAATACAAGAGAAATGATTTTACTTTCTCCTGCAGCAGCAATAAAAGATGCTTTCATAAACATGAAATACAGAGATACTATTAATACAATTATTTTTAATAAACTATTAAATGCGATTTGAGCATTAAATGTAGAGTACATTTAGTTTTTTTTTTCAGTTCATATTCTTCATGCAAAGACATTAGCTTAACAATTGATGAAGAAGATATTAAGCATCTTAACATTTTTCTTCTTAATTACAAAACAAAGAAGAGTCAAAAAAATCTTTACTTCAAATTTTTTTGTTAAATAAATAATTTTATAATCTAGAAAATTTTCATGACCAATTTTTTATCAGCATTATAAATGATGTGAGTCATAGTATTATCTCCAAAACCATAACATTTTGCTATAATAACACGTATTTAGGTTTCAACATATGTATTATTATTATACACGGGTGAACATATCTTCTAAACTCATAAGGTCATTTTTTATAAGGCGTCATGGTATATAATCTCACATCCTTCTTGAACAATTAAAGATGGTTTTTTTATGATAAAAGAAAATTTACACACTTTCAAATATAATGTAATAAAAAATTCAACAATAACCTTTAGAAATTTACTGGAATACTGTTATTTTTATTAAACTCTGCACAAGTTTCTAGAGAGCCAATGTTCAATTATTAGTAAGATCCTGCTAAATAGCAAAACACTGATATACGACTAAGAATTACTAAAATAAAATGTATCAGAATTTCAACCAAAAAAATGTTTGATTTTGGGGGTCCCTTACTCAATGGGGACAATTTAGTAAATTTTTTTTATCAAGATATGCTCCTTAACAAAAAAATAACAATAAATTAAAAAAAAGAATCGTATAAAATATTGCAAAAATAAAGTATAACTATTATGACAGTAATGAAAGAGATTGCTGTCAAGGGTATATTTTACAGCAAAAACTATTTAAATTTTAATTGTCCTTAAAGTAAAAGAAAAAACATTTTTTAATAACAGAAATTAAAAGTTAATGCCACAAAAAAATAGAATATTATATTTTTTTGTGGGGAATTGAAAAAAAAATCTTTTTTTCTAAAACTATTCATATATAGGTTAAACAAATTTACTTAAATAAAGTTTTCTCTAACACTTAAAAAAAAACAAACATAAAAAATCTTTTAATTGTTAAAACCAAAGGGAGATAGGGCAAAAAAATATAATTTCAATTTTAAGACTGAGGTTTGATTTTTTGAAAATTTTTTTTGGATTATTTACATATGCTATGTAAAAATTCTGATGTGGACACCACATTACTTACTTGTACACCTATTAAATTACATATACACTTTTTTTGCTGTACTTCATTTAAACTTATTTCATTTCAAAGCGAGATACGATCCTCTAATTCTTTAATAAAGTGGAGGGTAACGTAATTGCTGAAATATTAGTTTTTATTAACATCAAATATTTATACTGTTATTACTTCAACAATCTTATATGAAATATTAGGATAAAGTAAAAGCTCCTTCATTATTTGTGTTACTTGATCAGTATTATTCATATCTTTGTGAGTTGCTGATTAACAAAGATTTTAGATTTCTGGTGTGTCGTATAAATAAACGTTAATAATAATTAAACTATTCAGTTTAGTGAACTTCTGTATACCAATTACAAATGTTAATTTCGACCTTCAGGTGTAAAATATTCAATTTTTATTATTGGATTATTTAGTGAATAATCAAAAATGAAAAAGAAACAATGATACAGGAAAAAGAAAGAAAACATGAAGAAATATATGTCAAAAAAACGACAAGAAAATGAATAATATAAAGGGGAAGAAAATGTTAAGAACAAGGGAAGAATAAAAAAAATTAAGAGAAGATGATGAATATAAAGAGGAAGAAAATGTTTAAACCAAAGACAGAATAACAAGATTAAGAGAAGATGATAAATATAAAGAGGAAAAAAACATTAGGACCAAGGAAAAAGTAAAAAGATTATGATAGGTTGATGAATATAAAGAGAGAGAAAATTTGAAAACTAGAGAACGTGTAAACAAATTAAGATCGGAAGAATTGTATCAAACCAAAGAGCCATTAAATGATTGGCAGTAAAAAACAAATAAATGAAGTTATGATCATCTCCGACTTAGGGAGAATATTGTCAGATAATATCAGAGGAGTAATGAACTAAAAGATAAGAATTTTTTGCAATTTATTAAAGATCAGGCATGTATGCCTCAGTGAATATGTTGTTCTTATGAGGGTCTATTTTTCAGTCACTCTGTAGTTAACCTTAATGTAGATAAAATTAAACTGAAATTCCAGAATAATTAAATAAAATGAAAGAATTTTGAAAAAATTAACACGATCGATCATCCGCATATAGAAATATTTGAGCCAAATTTGAAGAAACTCTGTTCTGTTATTCCAAAGATATAAGGTCAAAAGTAGCGAGACACATATATGTTTATACATACATATGCTTTTTTAGTCTAGATAAATTAGTTGGACCTTAAAATGTAAAGATTTTCAAAAACCTGAAACCCCATTAATTGCTACAATCACCATATTTTCCCCTTTAATTTTAGAATATAGCTATATTCTCTGGGAAAGTAAATGACTTCAAAAAAATATATAATTCATAGATTACAATTAGATGGTTAAATTATCTGTAATGATTTCCATTATAAGTAATCAATATTATAAATAATGGAAGATAAATTTAAATTCTAAAGTATAAGTAAATAAAACATGTTACTCCAGCTTTACAGAAATTTTAATATAAATAATTACCAATAAATAAAATTAGAAAAGCAGGATAAATTAATGTGAAAAATCTACCAACTTCTTTGCACAAATAATTTAAGGAAGTAATAACAAGAAAAAAATGCAAATGAGGTCCGAAACATGGTCGGTTAACTGGGATGTAAAAATATTTCATGATAATAAAAATAAGTACGTTAACTGATTAAATAACAAAAATAGAGAAAAATTAAACTTCTGTTAATAAAACATTTCATTTTAATGTAATGTTAATTGGTGTAAAGTTTACAAAATAATAACGTTCAATAAATAAGGAGTATCGACATGAAATGTAAATTCCACAGTAAACATAATTCCTTTTTACATGCTACCATCAGCACTCCTTGTAAAGTCAATTCAACACAAATGATGAACAATATACTGTTTACACGAAGAATATTTGAAAAAAAAGTAAGTAAAATAGATACTAAAATGTGTAAGGTAAATCACCAAAAAAAAGGGTTAAATTCGAAGAACAGTTATGACCTTTAGGCGGTAAGTCCATATGCAGAGAGCATTACAAAGTTCTCTGAACTTTCATAAACTATTTACTCATGAAAATAATGGAAAAAGTACTTATAAACATACGTTCTAAAATGCTTCTTTTGCAAGTTACAGCTAGTGAAAGATTTTGCTCGGATTTCAGCTACTGTGGTGAACTGAAATTTTTAGGATGTTAATTAAGAGACAGAATATGGTTTTTGATTGAAATATCAAATAAAACACGTCCCAGAACCATATCTGCAGTAGTTTTTGATAAATCTTGGGTAAAAAAACCTGTTTTTTATGTTTGATATAAAGTAATTTTGTTAAACGGGAAATAACACATAAAACTTATAAACAAGACTTGTAGAGTATTTATTTCTGAACAAAATGGTGTAAGAAAGTTAAATAAAACTAAGAAAATTTAGAAAAATTAGAATTTTATTTAGAAACAGTAACTACACCAGAGTGCATAATATGTACCAGTTTATAGTAAATGTTAAAAAATTTACCCGGCATTTTCAAAAAATTTCTTGGCACGCTTCTATACTGCCTTTATTGCTCTTTTTAGTTCTTCAGGGCTGTTCGTAAGTTGCCCAGACACATCCATAATGCGGACAATTAATTCCTCACAAGAATGTATTTTCATTTTGTACACAACATTTATCATCCATCCCCAGACGCAAAAATTCAAAGGCGTTAGATCAGGCGATCTTTGTGGTCAGCAATTGTGGACCACTACGACCGATACATTTCACGGGGAAATTATGATTTAAATGATTGGAAACAGCACAAGAGAAGCGAGGAGGCACGTCATCAAGCTGGTTGTGCATGTTCAAGCAGTTTTGACAATTCTTCTTGAAAATAGTGCAAGTAGATCCCGGCATTTAAGCGGCCAGGTAAAAGGAACGATCCAAACAGCTGATTGCGAAGAAGATTGCACCATATATTGACTCTAAATCGGTGTTGAAAATTGCTTTTCACAGTTTCATGAGGATTTACTTCTGCCCGTGAATGTTCACTGTGTAAGTTGTTGACACCATCTAGAATGAAATTTGTCTCATCGGTAAACAAAACATGCTTATAGAGTTGTCGATTTGTATTCTAGCAGTTGTACAAGTCCAAGCGAAGCAGACCGTCTCCTAGGTGTAGATGTTGAACCGGATGTTTACGATAAGGATAAAACTTGTTTCATTTAAATGTCCTCCAAACTATCGAAAGAGAAATTCGCTTAGAAAGACGTCATGTATTGATGCCTGGACTGCATTGAACCGAATCGATATTAGTTTTATGAATAACAGCGTAGTGTTTTTTATGTATTTATTATACCCATTTAACAAAGTGTACGTCAAACATAAAAACATGGTTTTTAATCCAATTTATAAGTTTTAAGCAAGATTTCTCAACAACAAAAAAACTAGTAGATTCAGTTCTGGAACCTTTTTTATTTAATTTTCAGGTCAAAAACCAAGAAAAAACCACTAATTCTGCCCCTTAATTAACGTTCTAAAAATCTCAGTACGAACTCATTTCACTAGCTAATATCTGAGCGAAATCTTTCACTAGCCGTAACTTCCAAATGACGCGCACTTTTAGCACATAAATTTATAAGGATTTTTTCGTGATACACTGTATATAATCTTCTTTATTAAAGTAGACAGACAATTAAGATAAATATTATTTTGCAGCTGTACAATATCTGGGTTATATTAGAAGCATGAAGTACATATTACAAATAAAAAGATCACATCTTTAGTTACACGCTTAGAGTTTACTCAGCAATTAATCATCTTAAAATAAAAACGAAGATATTTATATTATTTTTTTAAATTTGAAAATTATTAATTGTATAAAATATGTAAATTTAGCTTTACGTATTCTATAAATAACTGTTGCATTTGTTATTGATGTGTTATAAGACCTTCACATTATTGTTATTTAAAATCCCCAATACCAAATATCAGAGTTAAAAATAATTAAAATTAATTTCTCTTCTATAAGTAAATATATGATTTTATTTAAAACTAAATGTAGAATTTTATCTTAATAAAATAATTATTAAAAAAAACCTGACGACTAAATAAACGCATCTACCTAGAATAGTTTTGAAAAACGAACAAAAAACAATTAAACAAGTTTTTCTTTCTTTTCTTGCAGGCATTTTTTCAGGATACGAGAAGTTAGCGATGTTAAATGTAATATTACTTCTACAATTTATGTTGCAGTCGGTTGCCTGTATAGGCTGTATGAGATGGCGAATTTAATGGCCCCCACTTTGTTAATATCAACAGGCACCCGAAGGAACACAATGTAAAATGTAGAATATTAAATTTCACATGGCTGAATAACTAGCTGTATCCTGAAAAAATTTCTTCTTTTATTTTTTGTTCGTTTTTGAAATTATTCTACGTAGACGATTACAATAAGTAATAGGTTTTTTTAGTTTTTTAAAAATTATTTTATTATACGAGTACCCGAGTTACAGAAAACATCTCTTACAAAATGCTAAACATTGTGCGAATCTGGCCTTGCTCGAATTAATTGCCTGTTTCTTCAACGAACGATGTAATCGACACCTTAAAATAAACAAAACGTCTTTTCTCATAGCTCCGCAATTTTTCATAATAGATTTCGATGAATCTTGTAAAATTTATGGACATAAAATACCGTTTACTTCTCCATAATTTCGCCGACAGGTGCTGATAGATAAAACATACAGTACAACCACGCACTTCCGCCACAAATTGTGTGCAGCGATCCGTTAGAACCTGTCGAGTACCCTATTGTTACCTTTTCTGCCGTAGTAACCGAAAACAACGGCGCACATAAAAGCAGCCTATTAATGGACTACCGATTCCCGTCGGTGAAACGCGCAAAGGTGTGTTTTTGTTAATCGATATTCTCCCAGATCCATTAGAAAAAACTCTGATACCGCAAACAAAATGTACTACATCGGCTCCTAATATAGATTCAGCGTAGTTAAATGTTTAACATAGCGACAAAATTATTAAGCGGAAGTGAAAATCAGTTTAAGGCAGGGATTCCCAAACCGTGCGCCACGGCACTCCGGGGAGCCGAGCCCTTTTCACAGGGGCGTCGCGAAGCATTGTAAAAGCTTTAGAATTAACGAACCAAGACATTTATTATTATTAATTAAATGTTAATAAAGTAAAAAAAGAAAACGTTAAATAATATAAAGGAGTTTAATTTATTTTTATCTCTTACTTACGAGTAGTCGTACTTTTACTTAGGGTAGGGCCCCGTGGAAAAATTTTAATTGAAAAAAGACTCCGCGACTCGGAAAAATTTGGGAACCGTCGGTTCCCAAGGAACAAATTATAATGAAAATATTTGGAAAATGATATAGGATACTTTACCTTACTTCAAATATCCAATCGCTTCCGGATCCGTTTACAATAAAATAATTAAAAATGTAATCCAGAATTTTGTTAAGAAAAAGCAACGACCGATACCGTTTGAGTTCTAAAATATAATTCATCGATATATTTAAAACGGATGTTAAATAATTCTATTTACCGTACACGGCTTAACGTGAAACATATTTAAAATCCAAGGTTACTTACTTAAAATTATTGGTTAATTCATTCGCGGAGTTAAAGGTAATCAAATAGACAATATTTTACACGACCTTAAAATACGAAGGACGAATTACGATTAAAAAGATTCGAAGTGTAAGCAAACAGTATAGAATATACAATAAGCAGGAGAGACAAATGGATTTATTTAAAAACACCTGACTTATACCTCCGCTAACAATAGTAATTAATGAAACAGATTCGATATTCTCTTATTAATAACTGTGCTGACATGATTGTACAGTACTAATATTTTTTTAATAAAAGGCAAACGCAAAAATAATATATAATAATTTTACTTAAGAACAAGTGATAAACAAAAAGCCTACTGTAACAGAAAAAATAACCGACAGGCATTTTAATTTTTCTTACTTCAGGAAAAAGCGATCACTGTATTTTAATTAAAATTAAAAAAAAACATAAACGTAGGATTTATAATATACATGAGAAAATACCTACAATAATGCATATTTACAAAGTAATCATCTTAATAAGTATAAAATTACTTTTGAATGATTACAAAACAAGAAAAACCTTTTATAATACATTTATTACGACTTTTTTTATCGTCAAAATCACGCAATAATTCTAAGAAACGCTTATTTATTTTTTTAAGTAAAAAATATATCTTAAGATTTTTTTTATAATACGTTTAAATGAATTTGAGTACAGGTAATTCAATACTATTACGTAAAAAAGAAAACGCTACCGATAATTAGTTCTTGTACGAAGTAAAGGAAGCAGTGTGATCGGGAAAAATTTCGGTTTTCAAATTTCAACGGAAATATCCATTTTAACCATCCCTGAATCTATTTTGAGTAGTTTCGGCGTGACGTCTGTACGTACGTACGTATGTACCTCCCATAACTCAAAAACGATTGCCCGTTGAAATTTTGGATTTAGGACTGTTGTAACATCTAGTTGTGCACCTCCCCTTTTGCCTGCAATCTACAGAACCAAAAGCGTCCAAAAAAGACCAAAATCCATAATAAATTTGACTTTTGACTTTTTCTTAACTGCAGTAATTAATTCCTCACCGAGAGCTTTTGAAAGATATATCATAAGCGGTAGTTATTTTCATCGGTTCCAGAGTTTATAGCCAAATAAAATTTTAATTAACGAGATATTTGGATCTTACAAGGGGAAGGCACATCGGTTCGAATCCGACTTCATTTCCTTTTTTTTCAAACATTTTTTTTCAATTTAAATATAACGATTTATTAACAATTATTAACCTCTGATTGTAAAGAAATGTTCACAATAAATAATAAAATTATATGTACTTCGGATTATTTAATATTAATTGAAAATTATAATTTAGAATCGTATTTTTTGGGTTTTTCTACTTTAATTTCTGTTTAATTTCATTTAAACATTCTGGAATTTCTGTTTAATTTTATCTTCATTAAAGTTAACTACAGAGTGACTGAAAAATAGACCCTCAAAGAACAACATACTCACCGAGCCATACATGCCCGATTTTTAATAAACTGCAAAAAATTCGTATCTTTTAGTTCATTACTCCTCTGATATTGTCGGACAATAATAACCCTTAGTCGGGGAGTTGACCATAACTTCATTTATTTGTTTTTTGTTGCCGATCATTTAATCGCTCTTTGGTTTGATATAATTCTTCTGATCTTAATTTGGGCACACGTTCTCTAGTTTTCAATTTTCTCTCTCTTTATATTCACTATCCTCATCTTTTTATTCTTCCTTTGGTTTAAACATTTTCTTCCACTTTTTATTCTTCTCTTGTTCTTAATAACTTCTTCCTCTTTATATTATTCATCTTCTTGTCGTTTTTTTGACATATATTTCTTCATGTTATCTTTCTTTTTCCTGTATCATTGTTTCTGTTTCATTTTTGAATACTCGCTAAAAAGTCAAATAATAAGAACTGAATATTTTATCGAAATTAACATCGTAACCGGTATACAGGAGTTCATTAAACGGAATAGTTTAATTATTATTAACGTTTATTTATACGACACACCAGAAATCTAAAACTTTTGTTTATCAGCAACTCACGAAGATAAGAATAGTAATGATCTAGTAATACGAGTAATAAAGGGACTTCTACTCTATCCTAATATTTCACGTAAGATTGCCGAATTAATAATCGTATAAATATCCGAGGTTAATAAAAACTAATATTTCACCGATTACGTTACCGTCCACTTTATTACAGAATTGGTGAACGGTATCTCACTTTCAAATGAAATAAGTTTAAATGAAGTACAGCAAAAAAATGTGAAATGTAATGTAACAGGCGTACAAGGAAGTAATGTGGTGTTCACATCAGATTTTTTTTAATAGGCTATCACATCGATATTTATTTATCTGTTATTATGATTACGATAAGCATTTAAACACGTATTTTAACAAGGAAATACAGTCCTGAACGTAGAGTTTAAATTATAAACGCCTAAGTGTGAAAAAAAAACTTGTTCATTAATATGACAGATAATACACATTCATAAATTTTTAAACTTCAAAAATAAAAAAGTAAATAAACGATTACAAATATTGTACTTGTCATACAATCAGTATATTTTTACCGATTAAAAATAAATAAGCGAAGAATCATAAGAGAAAAAGTACTGATAACATTAAAACGTGTAATAAATGTATAAACTACATAAATAATAATTTATATTATACATCAAAATATATAACCGCTTTAAATAAATTATAAATAAAACGAAAATTAGATCTTAGCACCTACACTTTACAGAATTAACAGACTTATAGAATAGGTCGCTTTTCCCAATATTACTCGATTTGAAATTCCAAACTCGCAAACCAATTTCTACAAGAACCGACGACCGACCTGTAAGATTGCTGATATTTTTTAATATCAACTGTTTATCTTCGACTTTTGAAGTTTTTTAAACTTCTTTCTTAACATTAATACGGTTAACAACTTTCCTTGAATCGTTCAGAGATTGCGACTGTTAATGGTGTTTGATGTAGTAAGTAATCGCCGAATTGTAAGCAAACTGTAACCGTGTTTATTAAGCTGAATTGTTTGATGGCGGTTGAAAGCGTCTAGAGAAATTACAAATGTACACTTATCGACGAGATTGAATACGATCTGAATAGGCAGCGGCTCGTAGCTAAAATCAGTGGAGGTGCTGCTCCAGAAAATTTTTTCTGGACCTTTTTAAGGCCACGGTTAAAGTTTTCTGAAAAATAAAAGAACCGAAAAAAATGAATCAAATAGAATAGGTGGAAGTAGAATATCCGACTAATTCTACGCTTTATCACATTCAAATATATGGTACACGGTTTTTAAGCACAGTGTGCTTAAAAACCGTATTCGGTTTAACCGAATAAATAACAAAATGTCAATACGGATAATATTTTTTTAAGATTATTAGATAATAACTTAATAAAATGTCCGCTTAAAAACACTATAATCCAACGGTGCTTAATTTAAATTTCTACGTACACAGAAACAAATACATAATTCGTTTTTACTAATCGCCTTTTCTTTCGCCCTTCCAGCCTGTTTTTGGACAGATCTGGCAAGAACCATTGCTTTCCGCCATCTTCTGATCGCTACTGAAGAAACAACTAAACCGCTTTCATATTCCTTCCACCGACTAAACTAAAAAAGAGAACGAACACGGAACGTTTCATACACACACACACACACACACACGAGTAAAAAAAAAAACAAAAAAACTACCTTACACCAACACGCCAGGGTCGGCATTGCGGGAGCGACAATGCTCTATCTCGCAGTTTCGCGTGCAGCTTCGTATGTGCGCATGCGTACAACAGCCAAACATCACGCCGCTGAAACTGTGAAACACACAGTTCCATAAAAAGAGCTTTGTATCTTTTTCATAAACTGGGGGGGATATAGCTGGCATTAAGCTTAGGTATTATATATTATACAAGTATAAAGAAAAAAGGACTCATTATATTAAATGTTATCGATAATATCAAGTGGAAGTAAGGGTGCTGCATTTCCACAGCGCCACAAGCCGCCACCGATCCGAATACGAAACACAACATGATTGTAATAACTGAACGTATTAAAGAATTGCTATGTACGAATTAATTGACGTGACATGTCGGCGTAATGAGTGGATAAAGACGACTGCACAAAGCGACCGTAGAGGCAGAACTGCTTAGTGGTCGGTAAGAAAACTAACGCTTTTTACTGCCATCACCTTAATAAGTTTTTAAATTCTTATTCTAATTCTTAAGAAATGTATGTCAAAATTTTTCTTCTTTATTTAGTTTGTTTTTTTATTATCGATTGCTTGAGAATGACTTTGTAGCCGGTAAAAATTTTCATACATACGTCAGAAAAAATAAAAATAATAACAAATTATCTTTAATTAGTTTTCAAAAGAAACTGTGATTACAGTAGCCGCCACAGCAGTGCTATACTATTGTTCTCAGAAACACTGGCAACTCATCTCTTAATAGAATAAACATGATGCGCTGCTGTTTACGAAGCAATGTATTTTTACGTGTTTACAGTATTAAAAAAGCGAGGGCATCGTGTTTCAAATACAAAACAATTATTTTTCTTTTCCTTTTGCTTTGCTATGCAAATAAAGTTCAGTTTTTTGGTTCTGCTTGTCGGCACGAATCTTTCGGCGTGTGTCGTGTGTTTTGTTTTAATAATAGATAAATGTACGAAACGATATTTTGTAAAATGTTTTTATCGCGGTTTCCGGTTCAAACTCTTTCAAGTAGTTCGTTCACCTGCGAATAGTTATGGCCGAATTTAAGTCTGTTGTAAAAGGTAAATAACTTAGAAAACAGGCGCGCGAAACTGTAAACAACGTGTACGATTTCATGAAAAACGAATCTTTAGCTGTAAGAAATACCGAAGTACGAAGAGAGAACTGCAACTGCCTGCGGCGTTTCCAGGACTCAGGTTCAAAACCTAACAAAAGAAAAAATAGAGCTTCTTCGATAAGACGGGCCAGAAATGTTCGTTCATCGCCTAGAAAAACGTTCCAAACCGGTTACCGGATTAGATGATTTTGATAACGGCCTGGTTAAGCGAACCGTGAATGAATTTCACTCAAAGATACGAGAGCTGCCAGCAGTCATAAAACTTTGTAAAGAATTAGGTTTTAAGCTGCGCAAAACAGAAAACGAAAAGAAAATTTTAGTTGAAAATCCTGATATCAGGTAGAAATAGGATTTTATATTTGCGGCCAATCAGTGATTTTAGAAAATGTAACCGGGCGTTCGTATGCTTAGATGAATCCTATGTTTTATCATCGTCTCATCGGCTGAATGGCTTATCAAAATCGCGGACTGGTGACAGCGGTACAGGACTTCATTCACCAATAAATAAAGGTAATTATAATTCACGCCGGAAGTGAAACGGGATTTATTCCAAAAGCAGTGTTAACTTGGACAGCCAAATCAAAAAGTGGCGATTACCGTGATAGCAAATTATTTAAAACGGGCCGAAGAAAAATCAGTTCCTCGCATTCCTCCTGAGTCATAATACCCTTACTGAAAAACTTCCAGCGTCATCAAGTAAGAAACAAGACACGAAACATCATATTCCATTTTCGTATCAAACGCTTATACCGTAATCGCATGAACCGATCGAGTTGAACAAAAGTAACAGAAAACGATACCGATTTGACCGATTGTCGGAAATAAGCGGACATCAATTTCTGCGACTTCCACCTTACCATCCTGATTTAAATCGACAGAGACGGTAGGGTAAGACGTAAAACGACATGTTGCAACCCACAACACGACGTTTAAGATGTCAGAAATGCAGAAACCGTGTGAAGATAAAATGAATTCGATGAGCGACGAACAATGAAAAAATCTTACTGCGAAAAGGTTAAAAAAAATCGAAGGTGAATGTCGGAGCCAAAATCGTTAACAGATTCTCTGACAGAATCTTTCGTTTTCTCTTTATGTAATGACAGCGATAATAATGACAATCACACTGAAGATAGTGATGACAGCGAGGGGAGCGTTCTAGCTGAGGAATTAAACGTGTAATTCATTTTCCAGTAAGTAATTTTACAGTAATAACCGTCTATAGCGATATTTACCGCGTAATCAGTAATAGATAATATTTTGCCATCCGTTACTACATTTTACAATGTACGGTACAAAATTACCGACTGTATTTCGTATCAAAATTGTTGGATTCACTAGTTAAAAACAGTACAATTATTCGGTAAGGGGGATTACTAAGAAAAAGGAACATGTTTTTACGTCGAGTAGTAATCGTCGCCACTCCAAGCGACTGTACTTATTTAAATTTGGGAATGTACAGAATCAGAATCTGCGGCTGAAACGTATTATGTTCTACAAATTGCGAGTATAACTACATCTGCGAATAGACATATATATATTTTTTTTTCTTCTTTTTTTTAATCTGACTTCAACATGAGAAACCGAACAGTAATTTTATATAATTAATTGAACGTAGTTACTATTTATATACGTATGACGAATCAGCATTTATCAATGGACATAAGAATAATAAAAAGTAATTGACGCAAAACAAACAGCTGAATAATCAAACTGAAACATCTCCATTAATAATAGTTCTAATAAACAAAGTTTAACAAACCAATTAAACAAAATAATAAACATGTATTAATGATAAATACACCATTACATCTCAAATAACCTTTTATCACAATCACATCCGTATAATAGACCGACATTACTATCGTATTTAGGAAGTTTTGTCTACAGAAACGAACGTTTCATAAGTTAACGTATTTAATACGTCATAAAAGTTTAAAGATAGTTTACCGGATGAGTAAAACTCACTAACTTTTAAAACTGTCCAAATTTTAAAAATATAATAAAACTAACTTCGGTTCAAACTTCTGAAAAATATAAGAAGATAAAACAAAACCGATTACGACAAATTTCCTATAAAATTATTTTTAAAAAAATCAAAAAAATAATAAAACTAAAACGATCTTTAAAAAAAACTTAATAGAAACGCATTATAATTACTTGAAATACCGACTTCGAAAAGCGTTCGCCAAATTAAAACCAAAGACAACCGATAACTTCCTAACCCTTAATTTGGCATTTATTTTAAAAATAAGACGAATTAAAGCGAGTGAATTTTTTTAAAAATCGGTTTAATAATTTTTTTTATTATAATTTTTGGATATGCAAAAATTTGGAACTAAAAAATAACTGCTCGAATAAAAACATAGCGTCACACAAGAAAAGCCAATAGAAAAAAAAAATCGGGTGAAAATAAAAATGAGAAAAAAAAGAAAAACTAACTAAAGGACCGTTATCGAGCGTTAAGCAAAAGCGCTCTAAAACGCATCTGGGGATCGGGGATGTAAATCCTCCTCTGGAAGATGAAGGTGTGGTGCGGTGTGGGACAGCCCCGTCCGGGAGGGGTGGAATGCTCCGGTGTCCCACCATCGACGATCGGGCGGGGACTCTTCTGCTGTGGCACCAAAGGGGAAGTCAAGATCGTAGTCCCGTTGAGGGATCCCCTCGAGAGTTCCTCGCTTGAAACGAGGGGCTGGAAGACCGGAGTCCTGGGGGGTGATCGATCTCGAATTCCCTGTTGAGAGGTAGGGCATTGGATGATCATAGTCCCGGTGAGGGGATCCCTTATAAGAGGCGAGGCACAGAAGACAAGAGTCCTGGTTGTCTGAGCGGAGGCCTTGGGAACGGCATCGCCGGGCCCTCGGTTACTATCCAGACAGTTTGAGGCGATGGCACCTCCCGGAGCTGTGCTTATGCTTTACTTGCGGGTGTGACTTCGGGAGGCGAGGAAAAAGAAAGAAATTAAAAAAAAAATTTTTTACAGTTTTCAAACAACTTGAATTTTCTGGCGAATATATTTTGAGAATCAGGAACACTCATAATGCTATTATAATCCATTAAAAAAAAAAAAAAATTAAAAATATCTTCAAATCAAAATCAAATCGTTTAGGTAAGCGATGTAATTTTTAGCAAACAAAATTTCCCATTAAATTTACAACGGTATCACTAAAACAACTTTTTATAAAAAAAAAAAAAAATACAACGAAATCGAATCATTTGGTAGAGAATAAAGCTTAAACCTTAGTAGTGGTGTGGTAGCGTCTGTCGTGAACAGGATCTCGGTCAGGAACGGCATTTTTTCACTCTTAAAAAAATATTTTAATATCATATACCCACCCGAGTGTTATTCAGAACCTCATCCATTTACTGAATTTTGTTTAAAAAAATTCATCCATTAGTTAGTTGGTTTTACCGCAAATTACTATTAATTCAGTAGAGAAGGGCGTACATACAACGACTTTAAACTCAATTTACAACGCCCATCGGGCTGATTTAGTGGTTAACTCTCATCGCAATTCGGTTGTTTAACAGCTGATTTTCGAAGTAGAAGGTTCTCAGATTCAAATTCTGATAAAAGTTAATAACTTTTATACGGATAACATAATACGATGATTATACTTGTGACAAGGAAAAAATTAACCTGCACGTTCAATAATAATAAGACGGCAGGTATTCAATTACAGTTAAAAAAGACATATGGAAAAGGAAAGTTTATTACATTCTATATACAATAACTTTGCTATTTTCCTTCAGCATTTTTACTTCCTTCTACGAAGTAAAGTAAGTAGTGCGATCGGGAAAAATTTCGGTTTTCAAATTTCAACGGAAATATCCATTTTGACTACTTTCGGCGTGACGTCTGTACGTACGTATATATCTCGCTTAACTCAAAAACGATTAGCCGTAGGATGTTGAAATTTTGTATTTAGGACTGCTGTAATAACTAGTTGTGCTCCTCCCATTTTGATTGCGATCGAATGAACCAAAAGCGTCCAAAAAAGACCAAAATCCAAAAATAATTTGGATTTTGGAGTTTTTCCTAACTGCAGTAATAAGCCTCCGTAGAGCTTTTCAAGATTTTTGATTTAATTTTGATAAGTAGTACTTATTTTCATCGGTTCCAGAGTTATAGCCAAATAAAATTTTAATTTATGAAATATTTGGATCGTATAAGCGGAAGGCACATCGGTTCGAATCCGACTTCAATTCCTTTTTTTCTTAATTTAAATATATCGATAATTATTAACCTCCGATTGTAAAAAACTGTATGTGTATGTATGTAATTTAATAGGCGTACAACGAAGTCATGTGTTGTCCACATCAGATTTTTTAGTATCTTGAAAATTAAACGACTTATCTCGGAGTTAAATTAACAATCCGGTTTTTACGTTGATTTTATTAAAACAGAATAAAAATGATTACTTAATAACCGATATCGATACGAGTATTTAAATTACTACATCGTAGAATTTTATTTATTATTCTTTATCTGTAATCAATCACTCGGCTGTTTTGATGGAATAATCCGCTCTTTTCGTCGTTTTAAATTTACATTTACTATATCGTATCCTGTATAGTGTTACAAGATTTATTCGTTTAACTTCCTTCGAATTTGTATGTATTCAATCGTAATGTAGGTTTTCCCTACTAGCCGATATGTTTATACAATTTTATTTATTATATGAAATAGTTTTGATTAAAGTTTTCGCAGTTCATATGAATCGTCGTCACATCGCGTAAAGGTCGTTATTGTTATTATCTTTACAAGGACTCTTGTTACGCGTTTAGAATTAACGTATTTTTTATTACTTGATTTTCTTATTACGATATTAGTATTTCGTCGATAAATTTATTATTTAAACCGTTCGATAAATTTACGACGCTGTAATTTTATACAAATTGCAGAATCAACGATAAGACTGACACATGTCAAAGTCGTCCTTTCTCTGACTGACTGCATATTTATTAACATCTTTGAAAAAATAGTACGTCGGCTTTCCAAAGTGTGATAAATACTCGGGAGCTCCGATATAAATAAATATTTGGCGGTGTTAGATAAGTTTAAGAAATTCTGAACTTAACTGTTTGCCTCAGACTTCCTACAAGCCGGAATTACGGTTACCTTACGCAAGTTAAACCGGCTCTGAATACAAATTAAAAGCTATACATCCGGAAACAAATTTTTCAGCTTAACTTTTTTTTTGTTGAACGATTTTATACTTTATGCGTTTTTTATTTTATCGGCAATAGTTTTCTTGAAATTATGTTTTTTTCGGTTTATAAATGTTACGAATGTTCTTAGATGATATTACACGTTTTTAGTTACAATCGTCACACTTCGTTATGCTGCAAATGCCATCGAGAAACTCCTCCGATATGATTGAAAAAATCTGATGTGGACAACACGTGACTTCCTTGTACGCCTATTAAATTACACATACGAATTTTATTAATTTATTATTTATTTATTATTTATTTTATTTCATTAATAACTTTTGATATTTTTCCATATTTTTTTTATTTATACGGTTAGGAAAAACTCCAAAATCCAAATTATTTTAGGATTTTGGTCTTTTTTGGACGCTTTTGGTTCACTCTATTGCAATCAAAATGAGAGGAGCACAACTAGATGTTACGGCAGTCCTAAATTCAAAATTTCAACAACCTACGGCTAATCGTTTTTGAGCTATGCGACATATGCGCGTACAGACATCACGCCGAAACTATTCAAAATGGATATTTCCGTTGAAATCTGAAAACCGAAATTTTTCGCATTTGCAATATTTCCTTTACTTCATACAAGGAAGTAAAAACCACAGAGATTGAAAGATGTTAAAAAAATCAGGCGACGATCAACTACGAACGGAAACGCAGATATAGGCACGATACATTTCATATCGGTAATATAATAATGTAGCGGGGAAGTTACTGAAAGGATAAGCCGCTTTAAAAATTAAACATCATAGGAATCGATGATAACAGTTACGTTAACTTTCAAGTTTAAAAAAGTAACCAATTTTTTTATAGGTAAAACAGTGGGATGCCCAAAAAAGTTGCCCACATTAAGATTGGCCGAGGACTGTCTTCTAACCGATTATGAGACGACTGCGGTATGTAAGATTTAAGCATACAAAGACGACAGGTTGACCTTGCTCTATCATTCAAATAAAAACTACGTAAATATAATATCATTATGCAAATATAAAACGTGAAAAATACAAATTTTATAAATATATTCGTAAAGACCAGTGCCACTTTATTACAATTAAAATGTTAAATGCATATTATTTTTCAACAACCTGGGTTCAGCACAAGTTAATTTTTTCTTACAATAACTTATAAACGCAAAACTATTATCATACGAGGAACAAATTTAATATGTATCGACTGAAATTCCTGTTTTAATTGGTGATAATTAATATCAACGTTGTATAACATCCTAGTAGCAAAAATAACTTCTAATCTTGAAAAACACGTTCGTTAAAATAACATATTAAAACTAGATTGCACATAAGCAACGCCTTGAAAGTGGAATCGGTTTTATCTTACGTTAACATGTGAATACGAAAATTATAAGAAAATTCTTGCCATTGTTTTTATACGTAATAGTATCGCTCCCGTCTCTTAAAATTTTGAAATTGAATACGTTTCGAAAAGTCAAACGGTGTCTTTTTTTGGACATATAGGTACAAATAACCACGTTAATTTGATATATCTTGCCGGTTTCACTTTCTGGTTTTTTCATACTGTAAATCGATAAATCGATCGAAAGTTGTTTTCTTAATAGCTTGAAGAAACAAATGAATATTAGGAAAATAGAGACGTTTTTATCAAATGCAGCGAGCATTAGTAACGTTTCGCAAATATTTTTGAGACGTAATAGCGTTTGCTCATTAATATAATGGTAAAGAAGGCAGCGTTAAGGATATAATTCTCGAGAAGTTATTTCGCCACATTCAAACAGCCATTCGGCAATAGAGGAAACAATTTCAAAACGAAATAAGAAACTATTTCATCCGGGTGAAAAAAGGAAAGTCGAGAAAGTAAATAAAACCATTTTCTAAACAAGACGTCCCACAAGAAACAAGTACGATCGATTACCGTACTTTCAGGACACGCTGTAGTAGCAGAACTTTGGTACTCGTTTGAGTGTACGTCGCTGCGAATTTGGCGTGCTTTTTTTGGCCGCGGTGAACTTGACGACTTCCACTGCGACGACTGCTGCTTAGTTTCAGCCGTGTCCCGTACATCTGTGTCTCATCACCGGTGACGATGTTGAAGATGAAGTTAGGGTCATCTCTCGCTGAATTCTTCAATTCGCTACAGACAGCTCCACGATTTTTTTTCTGGTCGCTGTTCAACAGTCTCTGTACGAATTTTGCAGCGATACGTCTCATGTTCAAATCGTCCGACTAGATGCGTTGCACGGACCCGTACGACATTTGTACGATCGCACAAACATCGTGGATTGTTTGTCTACGATCTGCAACAATAGCCTCTCGTACTTTCGCGATGTTTTCCGGTGTTGCGCTTGTTGATGGTCTTCCTGAACGCTCATCGTCATCGACTGTCGTTCGTCCATCTTCGAATCGTTTGTACCGCAAAAGACTTACTTTTACTCGTAGCGTTGTCACCAAATGCTTCCACAAGCATGCGATGGGTTTCTTCACCGGTTTTTTAAGCGTGAAGCAAAATTTGATGCGGGTTCTTTGCTCTTTAAAATCTGCCGTTTAGAACTTCGCCGAAGCAGTAAAATACGACGTTACACGACGGCACGAAAGTCAACAACGCAGTCTCTCACCGTCACAACTGTTAGAACGCCGATTCTCAAAGAGTACTTTGTGAGCCACATCTAGCGGTAGCAGGTAGTACCAGCAATGGTTCGCGCGCGAAATTCAAATTCCCCGAACTTTTGGGTAGCACCTCGTATAATGAGAAAAACTAAAAGCCGGTTCATAATAATTACATAAAGAAATTGTAGGCCGACACGAAGAAAAATTATCTCTTTTAAACGTGAAACACAGCATTTTTTAAACTGTTTTTTTTTCTTTCTATAAACTATTGTTTAAAAATTTCACAACCACAAAAAAAAAGTGTTAATTAATAGCAATTACTTTCTCAAGTAAAAATCCTTGAAAAGGTGAAGGCTACGCAGCAAGAAGAATCTGACTGTACATATTCAAAATATTTTCCTTGGAAATTCGACTCGTACTATATGCGAAAACTAATTTATTGCAATTGTTGTGGAAGAAATAACCTTTAGATATTACAATATAATTAAAGGAAACACAGAGTTTATATAAACATCAGGTTTATAATTATATTTGTTTTATATTACAGTATAATAATACTATTTACAAGTTCAACGAACAAGTTTATCTGCTCCAAACGGTTGGTTGCAGTTTCCTTATTTTTTTCCAGCTTCAACAAATTATCTGAATCATTACATAAAAAAAACAGGTTCTTTCGTTCCCAAATTAATTATACTTTAATATGATTTTTATTACGGCTAAATATAACATAATAGTTACACGTGCATACATGCGCGCGAGCACGCGCACAGATTTACTCTAACCATTGTAGATAATAATATTAAGTACCTGAAATAAAAAAATTAATTTATTTGGGAAGCGATTGAAGTAGTACAAATTTATCTTACGACAGCATTTTGAAAATAGGTACTCGTGTGTGTGTGTGTGTGTGTACATGTATTCCCATACCCCGTTATCGATATAAGAAACTAATAAGATCGATAACATTGAATTTATTTATTCATTAAACATATTAAACGAACAAGAAATCGCAATTAATTTGTCGACTTGAAATTTCTGATGGCCAGGTAAAATATACTAAATACTAATAAATGGATCTCTTCCAAAAATTTTTTTCGTGTTCCTGTTTTTTCTTTTTTTTTAATCTTCGGGACCACCGTTAGGTATCGCTTTAGAGGATGAGATGAACGATTTGTAGCGTGCGTGAAAATGCCATACCTGACCGGGACTCGAACCCGGGAATCCCATTCTACCGAACCTCAGAATCACTCGATTTCTTGAATATGTTAGAACGAGATGGATCCAAACAGTTAAAATTGCGGTTGACCGTGTGTCTTATCTTTCTTGCCGCAGAGTTAGATATGATTTCCAAAAATCGACTACAAAAATCGTAATTTTTTTTTATCTTTATTACATATCAAGGGTTTCTAACTACGCTTCGATTCTGAATCTGTAAATAAAAAATCGGTTCTCAGAAAATCGCGCCGAAAATCTATTGTCGGGGTATTCTCAAACTTGATTTCAGCGAAAATGTCTTTTGCCGGTTTTAATATATTTTCCAACTCCTCCGATGACAATCACATTTCATCCGATCTTTCAAACGCACATCTCTTTCATTCGTTCGTTATAATAATAAACACGCAATCAGGCGATCGTAAAACTTATCGGAGGTTAGTTTTTGTGACCCGACAACAAGCAAATTTCACGATCGTTTCGATGGAAATTTTTGAAGCGTGAATCGAATTACTTCTTCGAAAATAAATTAAAAGAAACGATATTATAACTTTCCCGTAACGTAATTTAATTTCGTGATCCGCATAAATTTATTTTTCGATCGGGAAAATCTCATTTGTTGGAAAAATTTAACCGCGCTTTCCTCGTTATTTATATTTCTGAAATGATTATAGATAATTAATAATTATTATTTCGGCCATTTTTTTTTCCAAAGAGAAACGAACAAAACAAAAGAAATTACAGTTCAAAACAAACCAGGATTGTATTTCACATCTACTTACCGTTCTATCTAATCGATATGAAGTGTGAAACGCGTACGAATGGAAATAAACGCACTAGAACTTAAAAATAAACGTATTTTTTCAACAATGATGGCCGGCGATGTTATCGGTCAAAAAATATAAACTTTTGCAAAAACAAACCGAATCAAATGTTACAACTTAATTTTAAAACGTTTTCAGACGTGTTTGAGGCCATCATCATCGTCTTCTGCTGCTATGTCCGCAACGGGGGATTAGATGATATTTTTGACGGCTTGTTTTAATCAGGTAGACACGGATTGAAAAACGCGTTTAATTTGAATTTGTTTATCATTTAGCCGTTTACATATTTCATAACGATTAAGCGCGTTAAGATTTACGAATTGGAATGTCAAGGTAGCTGTTAATGCCGGCGGATTTCTGTATACAAGACGGTTGACAAATATCAACTATATATTGTGAAGGGGGCTTTCTAGTGTGCATCGTATCTTTCTTTGAAGATTTGAGACTTAAGATCTAAAGCGATCAAAATTCACATTTAAAAGAAAATCATTCTCATCGGATTCGAATACGCCACTCTTTCCCTTAAATTCATTACTACCTAAATTACACCTATCTTAAAAACGATCGCACAGAAAGATTTAAAAATGTTTTAATCGAGTTGAAACACGGCCAGGGCAAAACAGTGTTTGGTTAAAGGAATAGATAAATTCCCAATCCGTTTTTCTTTCACAAATTTTATTTTACATTCCAAAAAAACCGTTTAAAAAACGTAACTTTTTCCTTTTATTAATAAAATCGCAGTTATAAACAAAAGTTTTTTTTATTTTACGTTGAAATTTTTTTCCGATTAAAACATTTTCCTTAACATCGTTCTTAAACATCAAACTGTAAAGGGGTCTATCTTTTACTTTGTTTTTTCTGTTGTCCGTCTTTCATTACATATCACACAAATATTTTGAGGAATCTCTTTTTGATTCTTAAATCTACCTTTGATACTAGCAAACTTCTTTTTTACATGAACGTCTCCTTGTTTGTGCCCGTCTGGTTATGATGTCTATTTTATTTTATTTTTTCCTGTTTAGCCTTCGGGAATTACCGTTCAGGTATTACTCGAGGGGATGAATGAGGATGATATGTACGAGTGTAAATGAAGAGCAGTCTTGTACAGTCTGTATGGATAATTGAAACCCGACCGCCAAAGAACACCGATATCCACGATCTAGTATTCAAATCCGTATAAAAGTAACCGCCTTTACTACGACCTGAACGCTGGAACTCTCGACTTCCAAATCTCCTGATTTGGGAAGACGCGTTCACCACTAGACCGACCCGACGGGTTAAATTATTATTATTTCATCAGTCCTTTTGTAATCTTACTACCTCCTTCTTCTTTTTCCTGTCTAGCCTCCGGTAACTACCGTTTAGATAATTCTTCAGAGGATGATATGTATGAGTGTAAATGAAGTGTTAGTCTTGTACATTCTCAGTTCGACCATTCCTGAGATGTGTGGTTAATTGAAACCCAACCACCAAAGAACACCGGTATCCACGATCTAGTATTCAAATCCATGTAAAAATATCTGGCTTTACTAGGACTTGAACGCTGTAACTTTCGACTTTCAAATCAGCTGATTTGGGAAGACGCGTTAACCACTAGACCAACCCGGTGGGTTGTAATCTTACTACCTAAATAACAATATTCTCCCGCTACATCGAGTTCTGTACCTACGTATTTAATTTTAACATTATACTTCTTTTCTGTCGCATTTCATAACCTTTCTTTTCCCCTAATTTATTTTCAAATTGAATTTTTCTTCTAGCGATAAATCAAATGCGTGCCGTTCTGTATTTTTTCTAAATCGTTTCTGATTTATACCAAAAGAACAATATCATCGGTGTACCTTATCCTACGTTCTTTCTCCTTAGAGATATACCGCTCGAAAAGTTTTCTTTTGACTCCTACACAACTTCTGTACGTTAAGCGTAGGGAAACGGCAACGATATAAGATTTCTATATAACTGAAGTGCAGTTTTAATACGACGTATACCTTACAGTTGCCGTACTTAATATTATTTCAAAAAATGCCGGTGAAAATACAAAATTATAAATTCATATAATTTATCTATACGGCAAGTTAATCTTAAAATAGCCATTCCTAAAAATATTTAAGGAAAATCTTTAAAAAAAGTACGCATTAATACATAACTAACATTATACAAATAAACCGGATTTCATTATTACAAAACGGGGCCGATGATTAAACGACAGAAAGAAATATACTATGAAAATCGAAGCCGATCTGAAGCAGTCGCTTTTAAATACTTATACTATTTCATTTCAGGTAGAAATTTTGATTTTAAAAAGTTTATTACAAGAACAGGCTATAAAAATTAACTTCTTCCAAGCGGGTAAAAAAAACCTGTTACTTGTATCATTACTAGCAAGTAACTAATCTTTTTAAAAACTATATAGTAATAAGAAACTACATACTACAAGAAATAACATTTGAAAACATCATTTTAACAATAACGTTTAATGTGCCACTTATTTATAAATAATACCAAATATTGTGCGATTATTATGAATTAGTATACTACATTAATAATATAAAGCATTAGGTGATAAATCTAGCAGACCGTATTTAACTTGTAATTTATTCAAAGCATTTTCCTATTTTTCATGTTGATCTCATAATTTAAAGAAATACAGGGTCATTCACGGGAACCGGGTGTTTTTGAAGCGGGTTGTACTCGGGCGTTCGTGGTGGGAGGGGCACGTGGCTGGTGTCTGACGTTTCCTTTGTTCATAGCGTTTACATTTTAGTCGTCGAGATGGAGCTGTGAACGCTAGACCAACGCCTGTACGCGCATGACAGTTTTGTGCGAAATGACGAATCCGTAACTGCTGTTCAGCGAGATTTTCGCCGTCAGTTAATTATCGATCGTAATGCAAGCGTCCCTTCTAGTAACACAATATCGCGAAGAGTAAACAACCTTCGAACAAGCGGTTCAATATTGAAGAAAATACCACCGGGTCCCCGACGAACCGGAGAACATCGAACGAGTAAGGGAAGCCATGTCAGAAGCCCACGCCGTTCTATTCAGAGGCATTCAGCAGCGCTTCAAATGAGCACAAGTACGGTAAGACCCAATTCTGCATAGACCTGCATTTCCATCCTTACAAGATAGCCGTCGTGCAGCAGTTAAACGAGCAAGATTTCACGCAGCGATTACAATTTTGTCGACAAACGCTTACCGTTTTTGAAGATAATGAAAATTTGTTATCGTTAATGAGTCAATAAATAGAATTGCCGGTATCGGGCAGAAAGAAACCCACATCAGCTTCACGAGAGACCACTTCATAGCCCAAAGGTGACTGTCTGGTGCGCAATAGGAAAGGTCGGTCTTATTGGACCGTATTTTTTTGAAGAAGATGACGCTGCCGTAACTGTAACAGCTGATCGTTACATTGCGATGTTGAATACGTTTTTCATTCCCGAGTTACGAAACCGGGGAATCGGTTTTCAAAATGTGTTATTCCAGCAGGATGGATCTACAGCGCACACAGCGAGGGCAACGACGGCTGTTCTCCGTAACTTGTTTCCGGGACGGATCGTTTCCAAATTCGGCGACATTCCTTGGCCCCCTCGGTCCCCCGACTTGAGTAGTTGTGATTTTTTTCTGCGGGTGTTTCTGAAATCGCGTGTGTACGGCTATAAACCGCGTAAATTGGAGGACCTAAAGATCGCAATTCGTCATCGCGTCACCCAGATTGATGTAGACATGCTGCAAAGAATCGAGGCCGGTTATCGTGAAAGGCTACAACAATGTATTGCCCAAAATGGACATCGCTTGCCGGACATAATTTTTCGTTCACGAGTAAGTAACAAATGCTTTGATTTAACAAGTGTTTCAGTACCAGAAAAACTTTTTTAAAGTAAATATTCAATTTTTTATGATTATTTTTAAAACATCCGGTTCCCGCGAATGACCCTGTATAAAAATTATTTTTTTCTAATTTATTTTATTACTTTCTACTTTACTTATAAATTTATTAATATCCTTTATTATAATTATTTTTAGCCATAAGGGTGTATCGATTTATTATTAACGATTATTACAGATATAGCTGGTTTTTGATATCCTCCCGGTCTTAATTTATAGTTCCTTTTGATGTTAATGTGAAATACATTATTATTAATTTCTACCTCTAAAGCGTATAACATTTTTATGAAAACAATTTAGTCTTTTTAAGTATTATATTTTGCTCTACGTTGATATTTTAATATATATTAAGAAAATATAAAATGTTAATGCAAAAAGCATTTTAAAAAGCATATAAACAAAAATGGGGGGGGGGGACATTTTTTAAGCGTAAAGTATAGTACGTACAAACATTAGAAACCGATAACAAAATTTAAATCCATCACTCTTGGGAAGACCCGTGTAATAAAAACAACAGCAATGAAAATAGAATTAATGAAAAAATAACGTTTGAACGTGACGGACGATCGGATTAAAAAAATAATACCTTTAAACATATAATTGAAATATATAATCAAATAACGGTAACTAAAAACAATTCTTTCATTACCTGCCACATTTTGTAATAGAAGCAGAATAATTAATTTTATACCGGCGACTAAGGTGATAATATCAACCTCTGTAATTTAAACTGCATTTTAAATTAAATATACAAAGCAAAACTTTCAATGAAGCAGAGATCTCTTCAAAAGTATACGACATTAAAAAAATGAAACGTAAAAATTTATTTTAGGTAATATATATAATTCTATAAATGCAGTAGATAATACTATTCTACCTTGAATTCTAATTTTTTATGGACTATTTTTGTTACATAATACAGAAGGTATAAAAACTATTCTCCCTTCGATTCGTACTTCTTTAATCGATCATTTTTGAATAAAAAGAACGGAATTGAAAAAAAAAATACTTCCAAACCGTACTTAAGGCTATTTATATCTGTAAATATTTGAATTTGGCACGACGAAAGGGGTCATCAACGCGTTTACTTTTCGTTATTTAGATAACATAGTAAAAAGGGAATCGGTGAAATTGCACAAAATACGGTCGCAAACTAAACGACAAGATCGCATAGCTGAAACTTATCGAAAAATACATAATGCAAACTTTCCTTAACGTCGGTTTTTTCTGGATTGCGCAGAAGACTATACGCAATTTCTTTCTTTACTATGGACGGTCTTCCTGACGCATAGCAATCGTCATCCGTATACCGAATAAAAAAGAAACGATTCGATAAATTTATTTTTCAGAAACATATACCGATAACTAAAGTAATGGAAAAACGATACAAACAAAAAGGAAAGAATTCATTTAAGTTACTTACCGGCACGGCTATGAAATAGATATGCAAATGAATAATAAAATCTAATATAAAATGAGACGTCTCTAGACTTTATATAGCGATGGGTTTTGAGACTACCTCTTGAAAAACATAAATTTATTGAGATCTAGAAACGTAGACGGGCAGGTTCCGTAAAATGTAGTATCAAATTTTTGACAATTTTGTTGCAATACCGAACGAAATTCCTACTACTCGGATATAAAATTAATAATTTTAACTTGATCGTTAACAATATTGTAATTTTAACGTAAACGTTAATTAAAATGTAATAAACGGTTGGATTCGCTATTAAAATTATTTTATATCTTGAAATAAAAGTTACATATAAAGAATAACTTAAGAGGCATGGCAAGACAGATGAAACAGACTAATTGTGCATTTACTCGGTGAAAAATTGTTTTAAAAGTGAATACATTTATCTTACACAGTTTCACGATGCGATTAATCAATTTGTGTGTGGAGAATGCAAAATTTATTTAGGAGACTAATGTCATTTACATATATATTTTTGCTTAAATTTTCTTTTTATAAAAAAATCATATCTAGATTTCATTCCATTAATAACTGTTAAGTAATGTAAGCAAATACTAGCTTTCTTAATGTTAGCTTTAAACTTTGATTTTTTTCAAAAATATTTATCGCAACAAATTCCAATATTAAATTCAAGCATCTGAACTCGAATAAAATAATACCTTTTATTTCAACTAAAACAGAATCTCTCTTTCTAGGTACATATCAAACCTGTTTTAAAATACCAGACTGAACTGTAGATAAAACTGTTTGTTTCTGCCTTCACTTACCGATTAAAACTATCAAAAATACACACTAATTTAAAATAAAGTGATGTTTTTCATACCTTTGTCGTTTACATTTTATCTTAAGAATTTAAATTCTTTCATGCGTTATTGATTTTACGTAAAACCTGTACAAGTCGCAGGGTTTAATAGATAATCTATATAACATCTACATTATAATTTTTAAATCATAAAAACACATTCCTCTGGAGTAATAAAACTATTTTCTGAGTTTTTATAGAATAAGTTAACGATAGATCCATATTTTAATTATTAATCCTATCCCGGTTCGACTCCTTCTTCCCTAATGTTAAGAATATACAGAGTTTTGAC
Source organism: Lycorma delicatula (assembly GCF_047948215.1). NCBI lineage: Eukaryota > Metazoa > Arthropoda > Insecta > Hemiptera > Fulgoridae > Lycorma > Lycorma delicatula. The sequence continues at coordinate 222,257,386 of NC_134456.1, read as the reverse complement.
CGTGCAGTTAACTAGACATTTGATCACGCAGTTAAAATTGATCGTTTCATTAAAGAATGAAGCGATCAATTTTAACAAGAACAAGACAAAATGTGGATTACAGAATTAAAAGACTGAATAAGAAAGAAAATGATAAAGTTGACACAGAAGCAAAAACAAAATGGTCTGAATGTCATGTGCAACTTTACAGTTATAAATTTATAGATAAGTGATAAATCTATAAGCTGAGATAAATAATATTGTATTATACGAACTGTTTATTATCTTTTGTCTTCTGCTGACATCTGAATGCACCAGGAAACAGACAAATGTAGAAGTCTGTTGGGCATAGTAGCAATGATTTTTCTAATATAACTTTTATCGGCACGATTTGTTTACATTAGTTCCAAACATCAGTTTTAGATATCTTCATTTACAACTTCAGATAGCATCTACTTAGGTCTACAGCAATATTTCTTTCAGTGCATAACGGGCTTAAGAAATTCACAGCGCATTTATGAAACTACGATAAGAACAAGAAATTGAAGTACGAGTTACAATTAGCCGCAGTTATAGGCTAAACTTACCAAAGAATGTAGTAGAAAAGATGGCATGATTATATCAAATTGGAATATTTAAGTTTCACGGATCTCTCGATGCAAGTAACAGCTTGGCATTGAAATATCTATGTTTCTATGCCCTTTGCAAAAAACAAAAGCATCTTGGATTAAACATCTGTTTATTTTTTATTAAAGTCAAACATATTTGGGTATATGTTTTCTGGACAGAAATGTTACAGGTCAAAATGACCTTATAAACTTTGTTAATATTCATGTTTTTTTAGTTACAAAATACAACTGATTGGTGTATGTTATAGTTTACTACAACTTAACTATGTATGTATGTATGTATGTATGTACAGATAATTAAACAGAATTTTTCTAAAGCAAAGTACAAGATTCATTTACTAAATTATAGTTCATATTTATAGTAAGTAAATGGGCTACTATAACCTAGAAAAGAGATTAGTAATTACTCAGCAGGTTTTTTAAAATGCCAGCTTAATCTTTTATCCCTGAAATAAGTTATTAACGCAATGACTTTTACCGGTCAGGTGCAACAGAGCACCCCTAATAACAATTTACTGAGCTTTGGGCCCCTATGTGAATGAAGCATATATTTGTACGTCGTACATACATACAAAACAGCCTATACTTACTAATATAAAATCACAATTATTTTCAAAATAAATTATAAAACTAATTTTACATTTTCTGTCAATAATTTTGTTCAGTGAAAAATTAAGTAATGAAAAATATTATCTACCGACCACACATTGGAGTTTATATTACAATAAACTAATGCGTTAATATTTTTTTAATTTTAGTTTTAGTCAGACCGATTAATAATTATCAATTACATCAAATATAAATGTTCAGAACTGCACTTTCTATCGACTTAATCAATTTCCCGCTTCCCTCGTTCATTAAAGTACAGTTACAACTATTGAAAAATATTAAAAAGTTTTTACAATACTTTCACCGGTAATTAAATTTCATTTTCAAACGAACAGTAACAATTGAAACCAAGAAAATGTAATTATTATGTAAAGAAAATATTAGTGGTTTACCGGTAAATACGATTTACAAAATAGTAATGAAATTTCTAACAATTAATAACAGTATTGTTTATTTATTTTAAGGTTATGTTTATGTTTGCGGATGACAACAAAAAATCTACGCTTACCGTTTCACATTAACTTGAGGCATAACAATAATACAGTGTATAAACATTTTTACTTACGTCAAATCTCGTGGTACTGTTCGGAAAAATACATAAAGCCATCTGTAACCGCCTCCAGCTGCAAGATAAGCCACTAAGGCTACTAATATTAGCTGAATGACAAACATCCAACCCATAAAATACCATACAAGACCAACGAAGGCACCTACTGCCGATAAACAAAGTAGAGTTCGTGCAATCACACTAAGCAGACGTCTTAAAAATGAGACTGACTTTCCGTTTTCGTCTGCTAACGAATTCTTTCCTCCACCACCAACGTTACCGCTTTCTACATCGCCATTCTGAAACAAAACAAATTATATTACTCTATCTACCGGTTTGGATAAGAACTACATGCAACTTGCGCTACGCATCTTTTCTGAATACAATACTTGGTTGATTGTGTGTTGTTATACTACTTAAGAATTTCACGAACAGTCGGATAAAATGGGTAATTAAGAAAGACGTTTTAATTATTTTTATTAATTTAAATAGTTCAACCTAATTTTTTCATAATAAAAATTTTAATCAATTCATTACTTAACACTAACACACGCTGTGAGTAGGAAATTGCCGCCTTATTTATTAAATACATTAAATTACCTGTTCAAACAAAAAACAGATTTTTCTACTTTTTTAACAAGTAAGTTTTATATCTTTTCAAGAGCCAAATACAGCTGACATATTATTGTAAAGTTAGAATATTTATTCGTTAACAGAATATTCGTTAACATATTTTACGTATTAAAAATATAAGAATTATTTCTTATAATTACAGATATAGATTAACCTACGCTCGCTAACCTAGACTAATTAATAATGTTTTGATTATTTAAATTATAAATAATTGCAATAATTATTGAATTTATTATTTAAATACTCAAAACATTACTGTGTTTAATTAGTTAAAGTTAGCGAGCGTAGGTTAAGTTTGTTTAAATTATATATATAAAGTAAATAAATATAAATGGTTATAAAAATGTAATATAATGGTTATATCGGCTGATATTAACAATAACCCAAAAGTTTGTAATTTATTGACGGGTTAGTAATATAGTAATAGTATTTACATACTAAATACGGGTTTAGTATTTAGTATACTAAACCCGTATTAGTGTATGTAAACACTTGTACTTGCACTTGTACTCGCTTTTAATCTTGGGTTCAGCTTTAGGAAGTGCCTATGATTTTTCCCCATATTATTTCATCCATCCTGTTTACCGTTCTTAATATTAAGACAAAAAAAGATTCCGTGGTTATTGATGGTATGTATTCCTGTTACTATTATAAAAGATGTCATAGATGTCATTGTTATCGCCCTTAAAAATCTAATTTATGAATCTTTCAGCAACAGAATATTCCTAGCTGCTTAGAGACTTCTGTTGTTATTTCCATCCTCAAGAAAAGTTTGGCACTTAATTTTCAAAATTACAGGTCGATTTCATTAATGTCAGTATTTTTAAAAACTGACTTTTAACCTTTCCTAAAATGCATACCATAACAAACTTTAAACAAGGTTTTTTGGAAAAAATTGTCTACTGACAGTTATTTTTCTATTTTTGGAAAATATTTTTAAATTTTGTAGATAACAAAAAGATTCCATTTACAACTTTTTGCAATCTCAGTAAAGCAATCGATTTAGTTCCAAATTATTTCTTGTTGAAAAAAATTAGTAGCTATGGTATCAGAGGAGCTGCTTACAATTAGTTAGTCATAACTTACCAAACAAGCAAGTAGTGGAAATTTCATCTTTTGGTAAGAATACACATGTAAAATTTAGGACCTCATTTAAAGATGTAGAACCCAGAGTGCCTCAGAAGTGTTCTAGGTCTGTTGTTTTCTTTTATTATTGACTTGCTTCAACATCTTGAATCATTCATATTAATCCTTTCCCAGACAACACAACTCTACCTATATATAAAGATTATTCAAAAGGAACTTAAAATTATTCACCGGTTGGATTATAACCATCTAACTTTAAATATGTATAAAACCGTTGCACTCTGCTTCTTGGCTAGATGTAACATTGCTGATCACTTAAATAGCATTCCCGTTAATGATAACAATAATATTTCCGTTGCCCTCAAATCAAATTTCCAGGTGTTTTATCAAACGGCAAGTTTTTGTGAGATGATCAAATTGATTTTGTTGGTAAAAAACAAATCAACACCTTTCCTCAAGTTTTGTTCAACCTTATAACCCAACCCTTTATTATTAAGCCCCTTAATAAAACAGTAAGCTTGTCGTCATCAATTATTTATTAAGCTTACATATATTCTTGCATATGTATAATACATATGTTCTTGCATAAAGTCGTCTCTTGGGTCTTCCTTAAAAAGTCAGAATGAATTTTTAAGATATAAAAATGAGCTGTCAGATCATTATATGGGCCCATAAGTGTGAATCTTGTAGACCTATATTTAGAAAATTAAATATGTTATCTAGTCGTCCTTAAAAGAAAAACTTCTGTAATTAAAAAAATATAAAAACAATTAGTTTTGTATGGAGATTTTCAATGGATGAGTGAGGATAGAGGTAGCCAAAAAGGGAGCTAGATTATATTGAGCTGTCTCAAGAAGGAATAGAGTTAGACCCAGAAAGAGATAATGAGAAGGGAAGCAGAGGGCAATGGAAAAGAAAGGATGATGGAGGCTGACTAGACAGACAGGAATCCTGCTTGAAGTGAAGTAGAGTAAGTAAAATACTTTTATGTTAACCTTGTATTTATGTATATGAATGTGCAATCTTTGCTAAAAAGAATGGTCACTTATTCTTAATCAATATCAACTTTTCCCTAACCAGACAACAAACTGTTTTCCAACTCAACCCAATAATTCAGCTTATGAGAAATGGCCTTATTATGCTTCTGTTGCCATTTTTATTAAATTGCTGAACCATTTGAGAAATCTTTCCACCAATTTATTTAAAAGACAATTAAAAAATTTTTGTTGAAGGAAAGAATATTATACTACTCTGTTAAAGAATTTTAAAATAATAATAATTAAAAAAATAAAAATACTATTTATTTTCATCCCATTCAACAGACATAAATATGTGCCAAATAATTTTCAGTAGCTGCTTCTGAACTATGAATTATTTTGTATTATTTTTTTTATATACAATATATTTTTAACAATAATTTGTTTTTATTTCTAAAATGTATCTTATATTGACAGATCTGTATTATGCATTTTTTATCTTCTGATCAGAATAAAGATTTATTTATTTACCACTATACTCAATACATTACTATTAACAGTATTAGTGTAAAGGTCAATAATGCACATTTCATTATATCACCACCATCAGTTTGTAGTAATCAGTATGCTCAATTCTCATGAGCTTATCCAGGGTTGATGATAGGATAAGGCCATTTTTCATCAATCATTTCACTACCATAAACAAATAATGCTGAAATTAAAAACTGACTGTTGGAATAAAAAGATAAACAAAATAGAACTTTTTTAATCACTCACTACATCACCCGCTGGGTTTTGTATGATAATAACCAACATCCAGCAGTAACCGGGTGCTATTTGATACTGCATGATGTTGGTTCACAGGATCATAGCCATGTTATTATTACAAGCAAAATATTTAAAGCATTGGTGTTCAATAATTCTGTCATGAATAGTCAGCCTAAGACTTAAACTGCTAAGACAAACTGCTAAACTGATACTGGTCTGATAGCTGTACAAAGTACTATCTTCAGTTAAGAAAAATGTTTGAACTGTCGGTACAGATGTTAATATTAATTATTAATGGTTAACTGTTACTGCACTTTTTGCCACATTCATTGTAATTATTTCAGCATTAACTTTAATCAGAGAAAGGTTTATAATGATACTGATTCTCGGGTTATGAGGTTGTGATCCTCAATTAAGTAGCATGATGAATTAAACATGAGTTACTAAAAATAAGCTTGTGCAGTACATTTTCATTTTTCTTTAATGATAGCATTAAATGATATTTTGTAATGGAAATCTCTTGTAACATTTTTTCTTTCTCGATTAATAAGATGAAGAAATGCAGTTACTTTGCAATACAAAGAATAATTATTCCTAAATTGAGTTTGTTTAACGATAAGCCATCAGTTGTAAAAGATTTAAACTTAATATTAAATTAAATATGTTTATAGTGATTTTTTTAAAAGCATTATATGATTCTCACAGCCAAAAAGTAATAAAATTGCCAAATATATTTAAAAAAATTAATAGTCATTATCATAGACAAAAATTTTAAAACCAAATAAAATTATTGAAATAAATAGGATCTGGTGAAAAGTAGTATGAAGACATGATTAACTCAGATCAGAGGTAGCTTATGGAAGTGGTTGTTAACAATACCAACATCGGATGTTTTAATAATGTAAATATTTACTTAGAGTAAACATAATATTTTTCATATGGAATTAGAAACTGTTTAAAACATTTTTAATTATTCCCATAAATAATTGTAAACGAAAATACTGCATTTTTTATTAATGGGATACTACCTAACTTGTGTTTGTTTATTTATTTAAGTCATCATTTAGTTAAGTCATTTTGGTTTATATTCATATTTGAAATATCAAATAATTGATAAAATATTTATAATGAATAACAACATTAAAGACAATAAATAATAAAATAGTCAACTTCTGATATTTTTAATAACTTATATAAATTAAAAAATTACCAAAATTCTTGAATTATTGGAATAACAGATAAATGGTTGTAACAGTTTGTTCATTAATATACTCCTACGCAAAATAAAGACGTAGAAAAACTACAGAAAAGATGCACTGACCTGTACTACATCAGCTTATCCACTTATACTACCTACATAATGTTCTACTTTGGTAAACTGAATGCAAGTTCAAGGAAAGATATCATATTAACACAGATACAGCATTTGCCGTCCATACTGACAGTCCAAATCATATAATTACCAACATTAACTACTTTTTTACTGTACATTAAAAAAAAAAAAAATACTATAAAAATTTTTTTTTGTTTAACTTCCGGGACCACCATTAATTAGGTATTGCTTCAGAGGATGAGATGAGTGATATTGTAGTATGTGTGAAAATGCTATGCCTGACCGGGATTCGAACTCGGGACCTCCAGATGAAAAGCCGAGATGCTACCACTTGCACTACAGAGGTCGGCAGACCACCAATTTAAGATATTGGAATGTTATGAAATACATTAAGACACAACAATGATGAACTAGATTAACTAATAAAATTCAAATTCAACATACTTTTTAACAATATTCTAAATATGTATCTGCTAATTTCAGTTACAGTAAGAGCAACTGAAGGTAATATCTTCTCATCCTGACATACAAGAGAACCAGTCATAGTGATAGCCACATGAACATTCAATTCAGTTCAACTTATTTTCACAACTTCACATAAAAGTTAAAAATATTTAAGCGTACAATAGTAAAGTATAAATTCCAAGTTCAAAAGTTACAATGTAATTACAATAGAAAAGTACAAATTTGATGTGAAACGTTATAATACAAAATACTACAAATGTTAAATAGTAAATACAAATGTAATATACATTTATTTAGCATATACGCATATGCTAAATAAATATAAAACAAACAAAATAAAATTTTTTATTCAATAAATGGAAAAGCGGTTAGATATCTCATTAAAAAATTAAATATTTGCGTTGAGATACCATCATAAGGAACAGACATTGTGTTGGTGCTTAGGCTTAATGATTTGAACTAAATTACACAAATTTTATTATAACATATTATCAATTTAATACAATTTAAGTCATCATTATAAGACCTTAGTTAAAATATTTTTAAAATGAACCTATTCTAAATTACTCTAACAAAAGAAACTATTTTAAATTAATCAAAAGAAACTCAATCCTTTCTAATGAGAACAACCAGTCTTTAAAAGCTTTCTTCAATTTGATTACCGTTGAAGATGATGTAACATGGATAGGCAATCGATTAAAATTTTGGGTGCACAACACATACAGAAATGCCTGAGTGCTTCATTTTTTGCTTGAATTTCGCTTGAAAGCGACACAGTTTTGTAACCATAATCTACTAGAATTTACATTTAAATTACCCCAAATGCCCATTCCTGATATAAAAGGTACTCGGTACTTTATGCACATATAAATGCCGAAAAGGAAGAATATTAAATTGTAAAAAGAAAGGGAATACATTTTAAGATCTTTTAACACCAACTATTAGCTGCACTATTTTTTTTTTAACTATGATGATTGATTTGACATTGGAGTAATAAATCGCTCCCCATCAACAAATCCTATACTGATGTTTTGAATGAACAACTGGAAATTATAAAGTTCTTAACATATAAAGTAGATAAATACTTTTCAAATAATAAAAATTCCTTAAAACTGAAATAATGTAATCGTTCAGATTGTTTATTTGTAACTTCCAAATTTTTATTGATGTGCATACCTAAGTACGTACAATACACGCTGTACTGAGCTTTGATTTTTACACATTGAACTCTTTCGATTAAGTAACTTCTAAATCATTCCAAAATTATTCCTTTAAAACCTGCTTCCGACAAATAAGAGAGTAAAATATTATGGTCTATAGCATCAGATGCTTTAGTGATGTTTACGAATATACCACCTACAGAATTTTTCTCATTTAGACCTTTATATATACCAGATAGAAATTTTAATAATGTATCATCTGTTGATTTGCCTTTAATAAAACGAGACCGATTTAGTGAATAAGATTTTATAAGCTGAATAAACTTAAAAATCTTTTTTCACTCTTTTCTCAACTATCTTTGCAAGATTATCGGTCTATAATTATTATTTAAATCTAAAGAATTCTCCTTTTTGAACGAAGAAACGACTACAGCAGATTTTAAAACCTTTTATCATCAAATGTTTTTTAACTATCTTGTACAATTTATTTCCATAATGTTACCTGCTATACAAGTTATCCGTCATCCAAGATTTTACATATTTTATTTTTTAACAAACTGATTAATTTTTGGTGCCTTTTCTAATGATCTCTTAAGAATATTAACAAATTACTCTAAAGCAATATCTACCTTATCTAGACTATAAATACAATTCAGATAAAATATATTTAAATTCATTTTACCAACTCATAATCAATTATCTTCAGTACATTCCTAGTATCATCTGATCTAAAGGAAATGAATGTCATATTTTTACACATTCTAGTAATTGTATCATGATCGCTACTACTGAGGAAATAACACATGATCTGTAACTAAAGCTATTTCTTTTGTCTAAAATACATGTGATTCAAACAGCTTGAACTATTTCCAAATACTCAGGATGGAGTATTTATGAATTTGTTCAATCCAAAGTTAGCCATAACAGTTCGATATTCTAATGCCTTTAAGGAGCCACAAAGCTAGCTCCTCTAAGATTTTCTGAAAATGTCCACATAATTTGAAAGTGAAGAGTAAAAATAATTTTTCTTAATATTTGAAATAATGTATTACCTTTCATTATGCTGTTAAATAAATAAACTAAACTATACAATTCAATACAAATGAATCACTTTTTTCAGATTTGTATTATTGTTATGAAAAAATAGCTGAAGAAAATGATCCTTTAAAGGAGAAAATGACTTATAGATAATGAAAATATTTTTAAGGTTTTAGACAGTTTTATTCATCATCTGATAAAAGCATATATAAAGATAGATTTGCTGTTTGTAATGCAGATTAGAAGGTATACTGTTTTAATTTTACTATTATTGTCATTCATAACTGTAAAATAATAGATGTGAAATTTTGTACAGATTACAATTACTTTCTTGCTTGGTACTCCTCATAAATGAGGGCTGTAAAATTTTCATCCCTGAATTAAAAAATTCCCTTTAAATAACAGAATGTATATTTCAATTACTTTCAGTATAATTTTCTTTTTTACTTAAATATACAAAATAGAGTTTAAAAAAGTGAATTTGTTCTTTTACTGGCTATTAAGAGTTTACTACATGTTCATATTTACACTTAAATAAATGATTAATATTCTTTTTTTAAACTTCTGAAACTTTATTTCAATTTGAATGATACATTATTTAATAAGGTTTGCCATGTATTTTGCCTTTTTGCATGTTTTTTATGTTTTTTTTATACTCAAAATATTTTTTATATATTTTATTTTATTTTTTACATAATATAAATCATCCAATTCCTATATTTTAAAAATTATGAATTATAATTTATATCAAAGTTATATCAAAATCTTTGTAAAAGAAGGTTAGTTGCATTCTAATTAATAAAGCACTTATATCCAATTATTCATTTTTTATTTACTTTTCTATTTCTTAATGATTTGGCTGTATAACTGTATTTAAAAAAATGTTCATTCATTAAATAACCTAAAAAAAATTTTAAAAATGTAACTAATTTTACTTAATAATCAGAACAGAAAAAAATGTTTTTTTCTGTTTATTTTAATCTTAAAAATCAGTTTACCACAAAACAATTTTTCTTGTGTAAAGTTTCCTTATTTAAAAAATTCAATATAAACATAATTTTTTTATTTTTAATTCAGAATCTTATTTCTTAAAAACATTTGTTAAATTGAGGGTTATATGTAATATATGAAACTCATTATACACTTATATAAAAAAGAAATATTCTGAAAAAATAATTACCAGATAAACTAATAAATTTTGTTTAATTTACTAATTAATTACAAGCTATACTAACTTTTTACTTCCTTGTACGAAGTAAAGTTAGTATTGTGATCGCGAAAGATTTCGCTTTTCAGATTTCAATGGAAATATACATTTTAACCATCTCTGAGACCATTTTGACTAGTTTCGGCATGACGTCTGTACGTACATATGTTCGTATCTTGCATAGTTCAAAAACGATTAGCCGTAGAATTTTGATATTTTGAATTTAGGACTGTTGTAACATCTAGTTGTGCACCTCCACTTTTTTTACAATCGACTGAACCAAAAATGCCTAAAAAAACTCAAATTCCAAAAACGTTTGAAGTTTGGACTGTTTCCTAACTGCAGTAACATGCATAATCATCAGTAACATCATAAGTGGTACTACTTATTTTCATTGGCTCCAAAGTTATAGACAAATAAAATTTTAATTAATGAAATTTTTGGATTTATAAGGGGAAGGCATATCGGTTTGAATCAGACTTCATCTTTTTTTCCCCTTTTTTTTAATTTATTTTTTTAACATTTCTTTTTTTTAATTTAAATATATAAGAATTATAAACCCATTATATACCCATATTGTATACCCATTATTGTATTAAATGTATGTATTGAATTATATACCCATTATTGTAAAAAAATTACAATAAGTAATTATTCCATAATAACAAACAAAAAAAATGAAAAAATCAGAAGTTATTAGTGAAATAAAATCTTACATACTTTAAAAATGTGTATTTGTAATTTAATAGGCATTATTACACTTGTACATTTGTAATTGAAAATTAAAATTTATCATATTATTTTTGGAAAGAAAGGTTTATTATATTGTATATTAATTGTATATGTTATTATTGTATTGTATAATGAAATATTTATATAAAAACTCACCTGTGCCTTATAATCAACCCCATGGTGTTCTATTTGGGGATGGGGGAGTTATGTTACAGTAAAATCCTGACTCATTACATTCCATAAGCCACGTGGCTTATGGAATGTAATGCTTAATATTTAGAAATCTACCGTATGATTGAATGCATTGCAGTTGCATTCTGTAGTAAGTGTACAGAATAATTATTCTGTTCTGAATGGACTCTCATCGAGTAAAATTCTATTGCAGCACTTGTTTGATGCACTTCATCGTCCTATTTAATTCATCATTAACATATACCCAAAATTATGTTAAAAGTTAATTATTTACAGTTAATTCATACCAGCTGTAATAATGTTAATTGTATAAATAAAGTTCATTTGATTTATTAATAATTATTAACCTCTGATTGTAAAAAAATTTTTAAGATAAATTAGAATTCAATAAGTTATTAATGAAATAAAATTTTATGGACTTTTCATTTTTTTTAAATGTGTATATGTAATTTAATAGTCTTACAGGAAGTCATGGTGTCCACATCAGATTTCTTTTCTTTAGATTAAAGAAACAGAGCTGTGATGTCAGTTTAAAATAGATAAATTAATAATAACATTATAATTATATTAATTTATAATATTCAAAGAAAAAAAAACTTTAAAAAACGAATTATGAAGAAGATACTTTAACTGATATTTCTGGTATATATTTTTAAATAATATTTTATTTCTGTTTCTATTATCAAAATTAACTAACAAAAATATTATTAAAAATCTACTTTTCATAATGGTATGACTAAAGCTGACTGCTGCCTTATGGAAATTGTGGGATAAGCATCATTAAGATTATGTATGGGTAAATATTAATGGATAAGAAAGGTTTACTGAATGATGTGATTTTATACACATTTTGATTTAATTTTACAACTCAATACAATATATAGTAAAATTCTATTTATAAATAAGTATAAGAAGAAAACTGATTTTTGTTTTGAAAATTATGAATGTAATGGTGTATTTTTTCAAACATCTATTTTTGTTCTCAAACTTTCACTATTTTTTCTGTGTTTGTTATGTAAGCAGTTATGTGACATTTGGGGGACACTGATCAGAGGACTTGGCCTTAATTAAAGCAGTGCCTAGCTCAATATTGAATATTTTAATATAATTTAGATTAAATCCCCAGTTTTTGAATGATTCAAATTAAATGTGTTTTTAATTTTATTTTCTTAAGCCAATTGTCATGTTTGAGTTTTACTTGTTCACAAATCTACTTTCATTACTGATTTTTAAATTAACACATTTTGATAAAAATAAGGTTCTGGAAATTTTATTATTTATTATATTAATACATTATTAATGTTTTCCAGTGTTCAGAATTAAGTTGTTAATTTAATCGATGTCTTTTGATAATTTATTTATCCATGACATTAACATTTTCAATGGATTAATTAACAATAATTAGATTTCTTTAAAAGAAAGTGAATCTAAAGGTTAGGTTGTTGAATGTGTCCATCTTGCTTGGTCTTTGTTTCAATTCCTAGCAGATGTCTGATTTCCTAGCAAATTTTTTTCACCTATCTGTTTAGTTAAAAAAACCTGTTTAAATTACGTTTAAGTTAAAAAAGGTATAATTTACAAAATATAAGTTTACGTTTAAATAAATAATAGTTATAAGTTTAGAAAATCTTGTAATTTCATCCTTTACAAGTCATGACTTCCTAGTATAATTAAATTACTCTAACTGGTACGGTTATGTATGTGAAGGCCAATTTATAATTATTGCATTCTATCACAAAAGAAAATTCAGTAAGATATTACATGAATTGATGCAATAATTAGCGGATAGTAGTTATCATCAAATACACTGGTCTGTATCTGGTGCTAGCTGAATAATTAATGTGGGAAAATTAATTTTTCTAATACGGTTTTTTGGTGAAAGAAAAATGTTAAACGGCTAGATATATCATAACGCTAAATATTTCATTAAACATTATGTAGAATATAAATAAATGTTTGAAATTTTCTTGGCAAAAAAGCTTTACGTTTATTAAATAAATCTTGACGAAACTAAACTATTGAAATGAGGTAATGAAAAAACTTAAACAATTCACCAAAAATTAAAAATTTTAGCCAATTATGATCACAAGTTCAAAACAAACAACTAAATTAATACAATGTAAATTACAAACTTCAAAAACATTCCACAACTAACATCTTTTGCATGGAATTATTTCAAGATTCCTTCTGATAGCTTGAACCCCCTTTGGAATATCGTATTAAATAAACTTTACCTTTTAGGTTTTTATAAATGAAAAATATTTTTACTTGCCTACCTGGTTGGAGATAATCTTTAAAATAGTATTTTTCAATTTAGAACTAACAATACTCTACGGTAAGTACGTATGCAATAAGTCAATTTTTATAGAATTATTAGAACTCGTCACAAGCAACTGTATTTATATAATTTTGTGTTAACTAAAAAAAAATTAACAAAAAGTACAAGCAGGATGTCATTCATTTATACTCTAGGACATTCTATTGTGTTATAAAACTACTAATTATTTCCCTTATTAATTGTTTTAATTTTCTTTCAAGTTTTAACAATAATTTTATATAAAAGAAAATTAAATAACAATGTCTGATGTTACCTAACATTTTATTGCAAGTTACGGTATTAAGTTTAGTTGACAATACTAATTATACTTTTAATTTGTTAAAAAACATTAATTAGTTATAAATAAAAATGGAATTTGAAATAAAAAATGTCCAATTGGTTACATAACAGATTGTATCAAAAATACAAAATGTTTCATAATTTTGTGGCAATTAATTTTTTTTTTTTTAAATTAATGATATACTAATTTTTTTTTTCTTTTCTCCTAAACTTCAAACTTCATGTATTATAAAAGTACTGATAACATTTTAGAAATGTAGGTCTAAAGACTGTATTTAATTGTGAAACAGTTTTACTAATCAGTATTCTATGAAAGCCGTTCAAAGGCTTTCAGCCTGACAAAGAAAAAATTAAAAAATTTTTTTTTTTCAATGTAGTTATCTTATAATTTGATACATTTCGACCAAGGACATTCCAATTTTTTAATAGTCTCAGTATAATGCGATTTGTACACTCTGCGAAATAAACAGTTGTCTCAGTTTTGAAATTATCAATCGAAGTAAATTTTCATTCAACGAGCCATTTCTTCAGGTTTGAAAAGAATAAGTAATTGCTGAAAGCCAAATCCAGCATATGCGGAAGCACTTCGAAGTGTAGGTGATGATTTTGCAGTAATAACTAGAGGCATGTGTGCAGGCATACATCATGGAGAAAGAGCACTTACTTTTTGACCAGATGTGGACGTTTAACCTGAACAGCATCTTTCAAATGGCGTGGTAATGAAGTATACTATATTGATGGTCCTGCCTTTTTCCAGGTCTATGAGTACCAAACCAGGAGAATCCAAAAAAATATAGTCGTGACTTTTCCTCCCGATGGATTTGTTTTTGCTTTTTTAGCATGTGGATGCTAAAAAAGCATGCAGGTGGATGATCATACAGAATTATGGATTTTTGTGATGATTTTGTCAGTCGTAGTGGATTTTGGCTGTACAGAGCATTAATCATCTTGAATAAATGTATGACTGTTTAAATTCAGCTACCCACTTTTTTTACCATCAAAAACAAAGGGAAGAATCCTTTAAAGTGGAATCTAATCATCTTTTTATATCTCTTGGTTAAATCTTTTATTACAACTTAAACTTCAATTTTAACCAAATTTCAGAAAATGCCAAAATTTGTTTTTTTTTTTTTAATCGGTCACCACAAACAAGCAACTAAACTGTCACAATACATGTAAAGTATCATAGTTGACAAATATAATAGTCATTTAGTTATACTTGCACTATCTCAGCAACAGATTGAGAACTTTCTTAACGACCTTGGTACATATGTTATAATAAACAATTTTATCTTTTGGAATTAATTGTTAAAAAAAGCTTCATGTACATGCTTGTGTAAACCCGTTCCGTTAGTGTACTCGATTATAATTAATGGAATCGATCTCAGTTAATGGGAAAACTTGAATTACGGTCATTTATTTTGAGTGCATTTGTCTGGAATGCAGCTGTTTGTTTACAGTTACATCAGCTGTTGTGTTCAATGTTAGTATGTTTTCATTGTTGAACAGTATGACAACATGCGATAGATAATACTTCAAAATTGTGATCGATTCACCTTCCAAATAATGAATTTATTATTTTAAAGTTTTTTTACGGGTAATTTTCAGCATCTTCTTTAGTGAAATGTTCAGTAGTACTTGTTGGAGTACGATAGAACAAATATTAAAAGCTCTAGTGAAGGAGTAAATTAATTAACTGGAGTAGGCTGTTGGAAAAATAATTAAGCAATTTTTTTTTAAATTTATTTTAATTTTTAAAAACTTATTTTATTTTACAGTATTTCTCTTTCAAATAAAAACGTATTATATTAGTTGTATTTTATTTGAAATTTTTAGTTGTATTTTTTTTTCAAATATGAACAGGACTATAAAAACCATTACACGTATAAAAAGTTGAATTTGCAAGAAATAAAAAGTCTAGAGACCTCTATTTTAACAAAACTGAAAATAAATTGTGAAAATAAGATATAAACAATTAGTTTCTAAGTATGAGCTAAGGCGCTTTAGAATGTAAGAAGATTTTTTACTTAAGTTTTCCAATTAATTTTTTTGAATTTTTTCATGAATATCAGGATGATGTCTAGTTATATAACATTACAGTTTAATAATCCAGTACTTTTCAGTTATGTCGGCAAAAAAAATTTGAATTATCTCCAAAGTCAATTAATGTGTTTTATAGATTAAAAAATCTTGCATCTAGAGAAAATTTTCAATCATATTACCTATACAAGGATTTCCTATACAAAAAAAAAAAATAATAATAATTATTTAAATCGATCCATTTTGTTATGAATAAAGACACGTATAAAATACGTACGGGTTGAACTGAAAAACCTATGTATTTTATTTAATTAGTTAAAAAAGTTGTTCTAAATTTAACCGATTAAAACTTTTAAATGCTAGAGAGAACATTTATAAAGCGGTGTGAATGAGATTTTACATTTGGAAATAACTCTGACCATTAAACTCAGTCATTCAGTGTGAAATATATTTAGATAAATAACTATTGTTTTTATAATTTTAAATCATCATCGCTATCTGTATATCAACAGTAAAAATATTAAAAAATTATATTTTCTCAAATAATTTTCTTTTGTTTATTACCTATTTGCTCATTAATGCTGATTCATAAAGTCATTATGAATTAAAAAAAAATGTATATAATATTTTATTATTGTTTTTTCATGCAGTATACTGCAGTATTTTATATTCTTGTTATAGACTACAATTAATTTATTTTTTTTTATTTAACAGCCATTATTTTTTATCTGCTGCTGAGTAACTGAGTTTAGTAACTGTTGGTTTACTCATAAGTTAATTTACGTGTGTATATATATATATATATTGCTGTCATTCTTAATTATTTTGATGGTTTTTTCCATTATTTCTGTTTTGTTTTAATCTTTTAACTTCAACGCATTTCCTATCCTTATTATTCAGTAACTTATTTGTTACTTAGCAATAAATGATAATATAACTTATTACACTTATTTTTTTGGATTAAAAAGTCTGAGAAAAATACCTGGGTTATAATTTCCTCTTACAATGCCAGCGTTGTAATCTCAAAATGATAAAATGTAAATAAGAAGCGCAAGTCGTTTGGTTTTCATTTTTCATAAGAAAATTTAAAAAAATCAGATAATTAGATGATAGTAATGGCATAAGTGTATTTAGTAGACAATTGTTAACAATGGAACGAGAATATTTACTACAAGTTGCAGAAATAATGATTAAATATATTCATTTTTGGAGTTTCAAGAAAATTAGATAGATATTAACTAACTGTATGCTGCATTGTAACCGAAAACTATTATAAACAAGTTGAATTTAAAATCTTTTGTATTAGCAAATTCCGTTTGAAATTAAATGTTATTGTTCATAACCAAAAAATAAATTTTTCTGAAGAGTTAAGATATTCTTCACAGTATTGAGAACATCAAGAATTGTAAATAACACAAGCGCCCTTATGTACATACTATAATGTAAACATTCTGTATAGTCTGACTTTCTTAGAACTTCCACTATTTTAGCTTTTTTTGAGATTTGTTCCATTGTGTTGAAGAATTATTATGAGAAGTTAAAAAAATTATTGTGGTTTTTGTTTCTGCCTTTTTTTAAATAAAAAAAAAGCAAATAAAACAGACATTTTCTTGTAATATACAATTATTTCAAACTTCCAGATTAAATGTTTGAACAAAGATTAATTAATTAGCATCTGGTATTTGGTTACGAGAACAAGGGAGGAGTAAATCATATAAAAAAATTCTTACATAATACTTGAATGTCTCCAGATATATTTTTAATTGCTAGTCCAATCTGTGTAATTGATGAATTCATTTCCTCATAAAACTAGGGTACCAGCAACAGCAGGAAATAATTGGTATTTCTAAAAACATGCATTCACCATCTCCGTCTTTTTTTATACTCTTGACCTTTGTTCAAACAATCAAATGTTTCTGTCTATCTCCTTTATGTATATATTCTTTCTTCTATCTATTATTTTTCCTGACTACAACTGCGTCTTAATTCAGCTTTTTCTATTATTTTATTATGTTACATTATCTTTATGATTTTCTTTAAAAACAATTTTCCATGGTTTTTTTAAGTATAATTTTTATTCATTGTTTCATTCCAACTGAAGTTCTATGCTTTTCTGTACATTTCAAAATAATCTGTTTAAGTTTTTCTGAAAAGAAATACGGATGGAACAATTTAGTCTATTCAGTGTACGGAAATAATTTTCCATCAAATCTTTTGGAGCTTTTATTTGGCTTTTTAGATGGTGTCCATTTGTGGGAGTAAGGAAACCACTGTATATTTTGTCTGTGCTGTATTTGTACATCTAATATATTCTTTTAATGTTTAATTTTATTTTATAATGTTTTACAGTTAGGTGTATTCGGTAGTGGATTTTTTGTACTTTGTGACAAATTTAGTGTTTTGTGTTTAAGCGTTTGCTATAACATTGTGTACTTTTTGATCATTTTAAAATCAACAAGTAACCTTCATTTTTTCTTTATAATTCACTTTTCTATCCCAAAACCCAAAAATAATATTTTGCAAATGTCTTCTTCAATTAATTTATGTATTTTTTCACAAGTAAATTTATTAATTGCCTAAAATACTGATATTACAAAACAGGTACCCGTACAATGATTTTTTTATTTTTACTTCTTTATAAATTTTTTTGTTACAAAAATGAAGGATGTTCTTCCAATAATTTCTATAATTTTCTAATAGATACTAGTACAATTTCTAATTAGTAATCATTTTTAATTATTTTACTAATATAATGTACTTTCTGTAAAATCATTTATGATGCTCGTATATTAAAAAAATAATAAATAAATATAGCCAGGACAGACAACAATGTAATTTTATTGCATATGTCATTTATGACAACAAAAAAGTACTTTATTACACCAAGGATAAATAGATTGTTATGTAATATTCATAAAAAAAAAAACAGCATATCAAACCAATTTATTTTAAAATTAGATACTGTATTCATACTTGGGAATAAAAAAAGAATGACAAAATAAATACCGTTGTCATGAAATAAAGTCACATCCATTTTACAGAGGATTTTGTCATGGATATGCTCTATTTTAGAGAATGTTGACATCAGGAAGAAATTCCAGAATTGCTATGATATAATCAGAAACCAACTGCTTTTGTTGAAAACAGTTACATGTGATATTAACACTATGTATTATACGTGATCATAAAGATATAATGGTGTAATTTTTCACAGTTTCAGAATACTAGAATGACATTGAAATGTAATAAAAAGTCAGTTACAAAATGAATATGTATTTTATTACTGTAACAGCCAGTTAACAAATACTGTTATTTTTATTCTAAGCAAAATATAGAAAGAAACAAATGTAACTTTAGCTTTTGGAAATTGAAAATATAAATTGTTACGATTAATAATACGTATTACATGATTAATACAATACATTTTTAAACGATTAATAATACATATGTCTGAAATTAAAACCTTTGTAACAGAACATTAAAAATCAAACTGTGTAATAAAAAGTTTTTAAAAAGCTTACTTCAAAATGTTTTCAATTGTCTTTGCAACTATTTTCAGTTTTGAGAAGAGTTGGAAGTCTTACAAAAAGCTAAAATTTTAAATTTAAATCATTGCTGACCATTATGGACAAGGAACATTGAAAAAATAAGTTCTACAATTCAACTTCGAAAAACGTGCACATTAATAAATATACCAAAACAGTAAAATGTAAAAGGAAAATACTTTTTTGGAGCTCTTTTGTTACAGATGAAGTTCTTTATTGAAATTAAAGAAGTATCCCTTTTTTAATTACTTTTTTATTCATTAACTGTAAAGTTATAATAATCTCATCAAATGATCTTAATGCAATCAAAAACTAAATTTAATTTAAAAAGAATTAAAAAGAAGCCTAACCTGCCCACAATCTGAAGGATTGTGGGCAGGTTAGGCATCACCACCGTGATGGTGCAATGAAGCCAGTTTCTACGAACTGTAGTATGAGATTCCAAATCGAGTATCATATCACGGTTTGTACCTTGAGTTGATTATTCTTTCCACCATTTTTGATGCTTTTAATTTTTTTTTTCTTTAGGTTCTGTGTATCTGAATCTGCTGAATATAGCCTTATGGTTTTGATACATATTTGAGGAGATTTGTTTCCTGTCTGATGGCTGCAAATTAAGCCTAATTTGTAGCAGTGCTAATTAAGTAAGCCTCCTAATCTATGTTCCTCCTAATCGTTCTCTTAAAATACTTTTAAATCTTCAGAGACCCTAATCCCCAAAAACCTTCCTGATTTCCCTCAAAGCTATCTCATTAACATCATCTAGGCAGCTAGTATATTATTCTTTAATTTCTAATTTCTTGATTACCATAATCTGCTCATGATTATTATAATTTGTAATTTGTTAATGATGAAACATGATAATACTTTCTTAAATATTTAAGAGCTTAACAACTTACTTTCAAAATATGTCTAAATACTACATCCAGAATAATTTACTTGGAACTATTTAAGTTGTTCCTTCGTGATTAAAGATACCAGTAGCACTATTATAATATTGTAATAATTAATTTTTTCTTAATGTTCCCAATAAATATATTGCATGCCTTCAAACTACTTGTTTTCAACATGGGTATACTGATTTAATTTTGAAAAATATTAATAATAATCATTTTAAGTATTATGTCCAAAGTATTTTTACGGCACAAAGTAATAAAAAAATAAAATACATGCAGCATAAATGATAATTTTATACCTATAACAAAATTTATCAGTGATAATTACTGAGATAAACAAAATTATTTACCAAAATAGATGATGTAATGGATTGGACTTATATGTGAGAAGTTTTTGGATTTTTTTCAGAGTTTGTTGACCTAATGCACTTTTCATAATATTTTCCAATGTAATTACGATAAGTGTAGGTATAATGTCTACTATGACTATCAGAGTCATTGTAGACATTGCTGACTCTGGTGTCGGTATTTGTATTGATAATAATAACAAATAAATCTGTACAGAAAAGAAAATAATTTTATGCAAATAATATGTCTGTGCTGTATGACTATTATATTAATAACAGATTATTATTTAAGATTTGCTATAAAATACGTTTTATATTTTTAAATAATTGCAACATTTATTTGGCTATAGTCATAACATTTTAATAACATGAATATCACAAAGTTTAATTTTCTTTTCTTTCTTTTTAATTTTTTCATATCTAAAATATTATATTTTAATGAAAATAAAGTAAAAAAATATGATAAGGGATTGTAGAGATAATTGCTATACAATCATCTCTACAATTGCTTTAGAGTTTATATTGCTTTTGAATTTTTACATAACTAAATGAACAATTTAGAAATAAACTTATTTTAAGCCAAAAGATTTCCATTATTTAAAAAAAATGTTGCTAAAGACAACAAAAGGAAAATATTACATTTATTATCATTATTGCAATTATTGAATTCAATTTACATTATATTCTACATTTAATTTGTGTGCATTTATTTTTCTCTAAAAATTATATTATGTTATGCTATATTTTGTTGATTAGAATGTTGTATTGTAAGTAGTATTAGACACGGAGGGCTAAAAGTTGGTTTCCCTTGTATGCAAATGTAAATTCTATAACAGATGGGAAATTTCAGTTTAGCAGTTAGTAATAATCAGCAGATATGATTAGAACTTACTCAGGTCATCTTTTGTATCGTTTTTTTGAGAATATTGCCATTGAAGGACACAACACAAGAATGAATAGTTATGCTTCAGTATTAGTGAAAAAGTAATGACGCTAGTATCATCCACGAAGAATTTCATCTGAATTTATTAATTATCGCACTACTAAATCATTGCCATTGTGTAAACTTAACATAAAATTTTAAAATACTGATAGGTTTTTTTTTTAGCTTCCAGAAGCACCATCAGGTATTACTTCAGAGGATGAATGAGGATGATATGTATAAGTGTAAATGAAGTGTAGTCTTGTACAGTCTCAGGTCGACTATTTCTGAGGTGTGTGGTTAATTTAAATCAAAGAACACTGGTATCCACGATCTAGTATTAAAACCCATATAAAAGCGCCTTTACTTTTACCTTAGAACTCTCAACTTTGAAATCAACTGATTTGCAAAGACATGTTTACCACTAGACCAACCCGGTGGGTTTCCTAAGGTAGATCTGGAACTAACTGCGCATCAGAAAATGGACTACTTGTGAAGAATTTACTATAAAGACTCATTGTCGATGGAAATAATTCTCTTAGGCTTGTAATACTTGGAACAAGTTTACAAAAGATTCTAAAGGAACTGAAATTGAAACATTATTGGCCAAGAATGCTTCGTACTTCATAAACACAATTTTGACAGAGTGAAAAATCTTTTATCTTAAAGTAGATCTTCAATTTCTCTATATCAATGATTACGGTTTGAGAAGCACAATTCAAGTTGAATAGTGTAATAAACTGCAGTAACTGTGTTTATTGATCCGATGAAATCATTGAATAATTAGGAGTACATAACTTAATAAATCTGGAGTTCATGTTAGGTGTGCGATTACAAAAAGAAGGAAGTGAAGCTTTATTTCTTAATGTAAGTATAGCAGGTGAATCATACCTGAAAAGTTACAAGATATTGTTTGCGAGCTATTAAATAATCTGTGTTTGGCAATAACCTATTTTGTTTATATTTATTTTTTACTTATAGTAACTGTTTTCTTATCTAACTGAAAAAAACCTGACTTTTTTAAATTTATTATTATTTATAATTTATAGTCTTGCCGAATTTCTATTTACATTATTTTCATTTATTTTAAATTATATGTTACATACAAGTATTACACTGCAGTTATTAAAACTATATTATTTATTTCTAAATGCAATTTGTGTTTTTTGGTTAGTCCAATTTATAATTATGTTCATAAAATTAATATTATATATATTTTACTATGAATATTGTTATTATGTAGTTATTATATTTATATATATATATATATATAGTAGTGTAATTTTAAATGATTAAAATTCATTGTAATTTCCTACAGTATTTATCTTATAAACTAGCAAAATCCTGTTCTATTGCAATTAAAGGAATTAATAATTGTATTTATCATCAACTGAAATTAAATGATATTTACAATATGCGTAGATAATTTGCTTTAAATAAATTTAGTGTTTAGTTTTCTCCAACCGGTTTTCCAGCTACTGCTGGGTCTGGGTGTATGGCAAATGCAATTACTGCTACTGGCTTGATATGCCTGATGTAGATGCAGATGTAGTGCAGTGTAGGTGTAATGTACCGGTAAACATTTAGTATAGAACAGACTCAGGTGGACCACTCCTGAGACATGTGGTTAACTGAAACCCAACTACCAAGACAACATTTGTTTAATAAACTATTTCATAACAACTGATTTTATTTTATTTTATTATTTTTTTAATTTTCATTTATTCAGTCGAACATTTTCGTAGTGCTACTTCATCAGATGATATTTAAGAAACATTAAAAATAATTAGAAAAAGAACTCTGACTTCTTTTCACACAATGACATTCACTCCTGATTGTCTCTCGGTTATGAATTTACCTCTAAAACAAGTTATTATCTCTAACTTCCACTTATGCTACATATTGTAAGTTAATATAATTTATTTATCTTTTGTTCTGGTGTTTTATGGTATATTCTATTTTTTTCAGTTATTAAAAAGTTAGTTTTCCCGCAATTTTAGGGTCTTGGACTTGATTTACAAAATTGATATCTATATTTTTTATGCATTTTAGTAAACATGACTTTAGTCTATTTTTGTACTCCTTTAATGATACGTAATCTGAATATGAATTTGAAATCAAATCTGAGACAAAGACTTTTCACCCGCATACAAACATAGTGAATTCAATAATGAACTGTTCATTGATTAAAAATAATAACAATAAAATAAACTTCAAATACTCACTAAACGTTACAAATAATACAAATTATATCTTTTTTTATTTTCAAATTAAAAATTTATTTTAATTTTTTTATTTATTTTAATTTAGGACCAATTTCAATATTGATCCTAAATTAAAAATAAACTTGCTCTGACTTCAAAAAGTTAAAATTTTAAGAATTGAATTATATAACTTTAGTTTATTTTAGAAGTTGATTTTATTACCTAAAAAATTTAGAAACAATTGATGCTACAAGATGTTAATTTTATTTATTTACTAGCCTGTCGGGGCTGGCTTTGCTTGCGCGACTGTCTAGCTAGGTTGGCCAAGACAATATGCAGGGCCTACCCAGGAGTTCCCTGTGTGGTGTCAGAGGGGCCAATTCCAGGGCCATAGAGCTCACTTTGCTTGCCATTCCCATATGGCTGGAGGGCTCTGCTCCATGAACCCTCTAGTGTTTGTTACCTTCATATTAGTGACAATAATATTGATAAATAAAGTATTCAGGATTTATAGAAACCTGAAAAAGAACATAGATTACAAAAGGCAAAATAATAGTAACTACGGTAACTAAAGTTCACAGACCTTTGACGAGGAAGACTCAAGATTCCTGTTACCATGGTGACAAAGATATAACAATGAAGTAAAAGGATTAATTTTAATTTTTTTAAATTTAATATCTTTATCCCCATCCTCAACCCCAAGGGGGCTAGGACCTCGATCTAAGACTGATTACCTTCCCTGTGATAATACAAATGTATCCTGCAAATTTGAAAAGGATTAGTCAGTTGGTTTTCATGTGATGCTGTTGCAAACAAACAGGCAGACAAACTTTTGAAATTATATATAAGATTTACTTTCTTTTTTTTTCTTAGATGAATTAATTCACCTTAGAGGCTTGTATGGAGGGAATATGGATATGGAATTTTGTTGTGAATGAAAAATGCCATCCTTGGCTGGGGTTTGAATCCAGTACCTACAGATAAAGACTAAGACGCTACCACTCTGCTGCAGAGATCGGTGTATATATTTACTTATAGAACAACAACAGGCTGATCTCTATGACAGATGCTGATAGATGATAATAAATCTTTTCCCGTGTGAAAAATGCCATGCCTCACTGGGATTCAAATCTGGAACTTTCAGATGAAAGTGAGAGAAGCTATCGCTCTGTTGCAGAGATCAGCAATTAAATTTACATATAAAAATATGTAAATAAGGATTATAAACTATAAACATAAGTAACAGTATTAATTTTAAGAATTTGAAGTTAAAGAAATTTTTTAAAAGTTTGGTCTAGTTTTTTAATTTTATTTTTAAGCCGCAAAGGACAGACCCACTCTTTGATGTAAATATAAACATTACAAAATAATAATTCAACATAAAAAACTGCGTACAAGATGAGAACATCCTATCTATTACACTGTTTGTTAAAGCGGACTTCATGACCGATTTACTAGTAGTTCTCATTTCACAACTTCTACACGTGTTCCAGCCGAACGAGTTTTGTTTGCTTGCTTAAATTACCTGATATACATGTTATTCATCAATTTAATCTCTGTCAGCAGCTAAAATGATGCTACATTTTCACCATGAGTTAAAATAACCTACTTTAGGAAAATAAGTACCTTTTTTTAGTCATCTTTCAGTAACTGGTATAAAGCTATTTTCCCTTCCATTCTATTCTGCGCTAATCTTTGAAACTTAAAATATTAACGGTAGCCTACATTCTCAGTTATCTGCTTTAATATACACTCTTTCCTTCTCTACAGTTTTTATCTTCTACTTGTTACCTAATTATCAAATTATTTTAGCATTTATAAGAAGCAGTCCACCAATCTAATTCTTCCTTAGATTCTGGCAAAATTGTCTCCTATAATCATTTAATTTTTTTTTTAATTTTATCTACCGATCTAATTTTCAATTTCCTATTGTACTATCGCATTCCCAATTCTTTTTTTTCTGATTTTCCTACTGTCTAAGTTTCACTACTGTAAAGCACTACATTCCAGAAAAATATTTTTAAGAATTTTTTTTTAGTTCTTATATGTATATTTGATTTTAGTAGAATTCCTTTATACATGAAAACAATCCTCTCATGTGCCAATTAGTTTGGTTTGGTTACTTCATCTACCCTGTGTAATTTTACTACGCTAACAATTCCTTCCTCCCCTTCTGTTCTAACTATTCTTCCACTTGTAATTATTCATCTTTGGTTTCTCCTAAAAAAAAAAAAAATCGCAAACGCAAAGATTTTTATTTTTCTGGTTGTTATTCCACTTTCAAATTAATTTTTTAATTTCTGTTTTATTTATTTTACATAAAAATTGAAAAACAGTGGGGACAGAAAATACCCTTGTCTCATTTTTTTCTGAATCAGAGCTCCCCTTTCATCATCTTCTACTCTTATTATTGCTCTACAAAGAACCAGAATTCAATCCTCGACTTTGTCCATCTTAAAATAAAACAAATATATAACCACCATTAAAATTTAAATACTAACTCAATAATAAGAAAGACCCAGCAGCAAAGAATCGATGTCTAGGATCTGCGATCAGTAGGGTGAAAAAAAATCCCCCAATTTCCTTGGGCTGCCGTTCCCATTCCATTATTACTGCTGTCTGCTTTTTGTGCAAATTGTATGTCTTTTTTCCCTATATTCCAGTTTTTTTTTCTTTAAAATGTTACAACATTTTGTTCCGATTAACATTATGAAATCTATTCTGCAGTTCTACAAATATCATCGATGACTTTATTTTTTTTCTAAACCTGCTTTCAGAAAGTGACTTGTGGGACAGAATGGTCTCTCTTGTACCTTTGCTCGTTCTCAAACCAAACTGATCTCCATCTAATGCATCCTCTATTACCTTTCCCACTCCCCTGTAAATAGTCCTAATAACTATTTTCTATCTACGACAAGTTAAACTGACGGTACTGTAGTTCTCGAAATCATCTGCTTCTACTTTTTTTTTGTATAGTTACAACCACATTCTTTTTAAAATCTGAGGATATTTTTCTAGGCTTTTTAATTTTTCATATTACGTATAAAGTTTACTCGTTCTACTTCTCTCAGTCTCTGTATAGTAATTCGGATGGTATGCCAGCATTTCCTATTCCTTTATCGTTCAGATTTCTATCAGATTCATATCAAACTATAGTCTTCTCTGAATTCATCAGAGCAGCTTTTCTTTC
Source organism: Lycorma delicatula (assembly GCF_047948215.1). Lineage (NCBI taxonomy): Eukaryota > Metazoa > Arthropoda > Insecta > Hemiptera > Fulgoridae > Lycorma > Lycorma delicatula. The sequence continues at coordinate 222,230,270 of NC_134456.1, read as the reverse complement.
TCTAGAACATTATTAGATAACTTTTCTTCCCTGCATAATTGTATGTATTCAATTATCTGAAGTTACATGAATAGATAATCTCTCTATTTCAAAATATAATGAACAACCGGTTAGGAAAAAACACAAAAAAGAAGTAAGCTACTCGGTCGTTGAAAGCAACTCCTATTTAGATTAGGGGTTGATAGGGGTATATCAAGCCTTATCATTTTGTGATTTAAATAAAATTTAACAAACAACCGGTTAGAAAAGACATAAAAAGAAACAATCAACTAAATCATTAAGAGCATTTATTTAGAGGTAAGATTATTTTTCTATTTATTATTTTGTAATTGAAATTGCTCCACGGTGAGTGAATTTTTCTAATTTTTTCAAGTTTTTGCGCGACTTAGTTTATTAAATATTTTTTCTGTGCGTTTTAAGCAAAGAATTATTTTAGAAAAGTTTGAGAGTAGCAAATAGTACTCGGTTTCTTTGTATATCGATTTTCTTTTTTGGGTTTAGGGCAAACAGCAAACAATTGTGTTTTGAGGGTTACCTTCGTAAGTGTTTTACGGAGGTTTGTATTATTCACCATTTTTTTTTATATCATTCTGTTTTTGTGATAAGCAGATTCACTAAAAATTTTACAATGAAATTGTTTATTTTTTGGCGATAGCGATACGTGTTTCTGTAAAGGATAAATATTTGATATTAAAATATATTGGAATATTTTTTTTTGTTGTGTTCAGACATAACCTTTCTGGTTGTTTGCTATTAAGCGTATATAAGTATATACTTTGAATATACAAAATAAAAGTTTGAAAATTGTATAGTAATATTTGTACTTCCTACATAATAGAAATGTTTTGATTACATATTATTATACTTAAATAAACCGGTTATATTATATTAAAGTTAAAAAAAATCATTCTCAAAAAAAATTAGTATTCTTGTAATTATATATAAAAAGAAGAAATCATGCTATATTCTCGTACCTAATAGTATTCAGAGCGTCTCGGAAAAAAATCTGAGATAATTTTAGTGCATGTTCTACAAGTGAAAATAATTTTAAAAATTCACATAAACTTGGATCTGGACGTGTTTTCTTTTCGAGTTATAACTTGAGAAAACGTTTAACCCTGATTTCTGCTCCAAGGATAATATAAAGCCGTACTTAAATTCTTGGAATTTAGATTGAGAAGTAAATTTGATAGTTTCATATGGTTTATGATTTGAAAAATAGAATAAAAGATTGTAGAATTCTATTTTTTAATAAGTTTTGAGAAACATATTATAAAACGCAAAAAATTGGCGTCAGAAAAGACAATTTTTTAGGTTAAACTTGCAGTAACTTAATTAAATTGCCAGTAAACAAATAAAATTTATAAAGAATTTAATTCTGAGAAAATCTATGTAAGTAACGTCAACTGAACATAAAAAAGGCATTTCACTTTTATTAAAAACAAAATATCTGATATGGACACCACACCGCTTCCTTGTATGCATATTAAATTACATATATACATTTCTTATTGTACTTCATTTAAACTTATTCCATTTGAAAGTGAAATTTTTTTTTTTGTTGTCCAGTCATTTGACTGGTTTGATGCAGCTCTCCAAGATTCCCTATCTAGTGCTAGTCGTTTCATTTCAGTATACCCTCTACATCCTACATCCCTAACAATTTGTTTTACATATTACAAACGTGGCCTGCCTACACAATTTTTTCCTTCTACCTGTCCCCCCAATATTAAAGCGACTATTCCAGGATGCCTTAGTATGTGGCCTATAAGTCTGTCTCTTCTTTTAACTATATTTTTCCAAATGCTTCTTTCTTCATCTATTTGCCGCAATACCTCTTCATTTGTCACTTTATCCAACCATCTGATTTTTAACATTCTCCTATAGCACCGCATTTCAAAAGCTTCTAATCTTTTCTTCTGAGATACTTCGATCGTCCAAGTTCACTTCCATATAAAGCGACACTCCAAACATACACACTTTCAAAAATCTTTTCCTGACATTTAAATTAATTTTTGATGTAAACAAATTATATTTCTTACTGAAGGCTTGTTTTGCTTGTGCTATTCGGGATTTAATATCGCTCCTGCTTCGTCCATCTTTAGTAATTTTACTTCCCAAATAACAAAACTCTTCTACCTCCATAATCTTTTCTCCTCCTATTTTCACATTCAGTGGTCCATCTTTGTTATTTCTACTACATTTCATTACTTTTGTTTTGTTCTTGTTTATTTTCACGCGATAATTCTTGCGTAGGACTTCATCTATGCCGTTCATTGTTTCTTCTAAATCCTTTTTGCTCTCGGCTAGAATTACTATATCATCAGCAAATCGTAGCATCTTTATCTTTTCACCTTGTACTGTTACTCCGAATCTAAATTGTTCTTTAACATCATTAACTGCTAGTTCCATGTAAAGATTAAAAAGTAAAGGAGATAGGGAGCATCCTTGTCGGACTCCCTTTCTTATTACGGCTTCTTTCTTATGTTCTTCAATTGTTACTGTTGCTGTTTGGTTCCTGTACATGTTAGCAATTGTTCTTCTATCTCTGTATTTGAACCCTAATATTTAATAACGTAAAATGCTGAACATTTTATTCCAGTCTACGTTATCGAATGCCTTTTCTATAAACGCCAAGTATGTTGGTTTGTTTTTCTTTAATCTTCCTTCTACTATTAATCTGAGGCCTAAAATTGCTTCCCTTGTCCCTATACTTTTCCTGAAACCAAATTGGTCTTCTCCTAACACTTCCTCCACTCTCCTCTCAATTCTTCTGTATAGAATTCTAGCTAAGATTTTTGATGCACGACTAGTTAAACTAATTGTTCTGTATTCTTCACATTTATCTGCCCCTGCTTTCTTCGTTATCATTACTATAACACTTTTTTTGAAGTCTGACGGAAATTCCCCTTTTTCATAAATATTACACACCAGTTTGTATAATCTATCAATGGCTTCCTCACCTGCACTGCGCAGTAATTCTACAGGTATTCCGTCTATTCCAGGAGCCTTTCTGCCATTTCAATCTTTTAATGCTCTCTTAAATTCAGATCTCAGTATTGTTTCTCCCATTTCATCCTCCTCAACTTCCTCTTCTTCCTCTATAACACCATTTTCTAATTCATTTCCTCCGTATAACTCTTCAATATATTCCACCCATCTATCGACTTTACCTTTCGTATTATATATTCGTGTACCATCTTTGTTTAACACATTATTAGATTTTAATTTATGTACCCCAAAATTTTCCTTAACTTTCCTGTATGCTTCGTCTATTTTACCAATGTTCATTTCTCTTTCCACCTCTGAACAGTTTTCTTTAATCCACTCTTCTTTCGCCAGTTTGCACTTCCTGCTTATAGCATTTCTTAATTGCCGATAGTTCCTTTTACTTTCTTCATCACTAGCATTCTTATATTTTCTACGTTCATCCATCAGCTGCAATATATCGTCTGAAACCCAAGGTTTTCTACCGGTTCTCTTTATTCCGCCTAAGTTTGCTTCTGCTGATTTAAGAATTTCCTTTTTAACATTCTCCCATTCTTCTTCTACATTTTCTACCTTATCTTTTTTACTCAGACCTCTTGCGATGTCCTCCTCAAAAATCTTCTTTACCTCCTCTTCCTCAAGCTTCTCTAAATTCCACCGATTCATCTGACACCTTTTCTTCAGGTTTTTAAACCCCAATCTACATTTCATTATCACCAAATTATGGTCGCTATCAATGTCTGCTCTAGGGTTAGTTTTGCAGTCGACGAGTTGATTTCTAAATCTTTGCTTAACCATGATATAATCTATCTGATACCTTGCAGTATCGCCTGGCTTTTTCCAAGTGTATATTCTTCTATTATGATTTTTAAATTGGGTGTTGGCAATTACTAAATTATACTTTGTGAAAAACTCTATAAGTCGGTTCCCTCTTTCATTCCTTTTGCCCAGCACGTATTCACCCACTATATTTCCTTCCTTGCCTTTTCCAATGCTTGCATTCCAATCTCCAACTATTATTAAATTTTCATCTCCTTTTACATGTTTAATTGCTTCATCAATCTCTTCGTATACACACTCTACCTCATCATCATCATGGGCGCTTGTAGGCATATAGACGTTAACAATCGTTGTCGGTTTAGGTTTTGATTTTATCCTTATTACAATGACTCTATCGCTATGCATCTTGAAATACTCCACTCTCCTCCATATCTTCTTGTTCATCACGAAACCTACTCCTGCCTGCCCATTATTTGACGCTGAGTTAATTACTCTAAAGTCCCCTGTCCAAAAGCCGCCTTCCTCTTCCCACCGAACCTCACTAATTCCTACTATATCCACGTTTACCCTATCCATTTCCCTTTTTAAATTTTCTACCCTACCAAATTTTTTAAGCTTCTAACATTCCACGCTCCGACTCGTGAAATACGAAAGTGAAATACGATCCTCCAATTCTTTAATAAAGTGGACAGTTATAAAATTGCATTTTGGTGCATATCACATTTTATTGCGGTGTCCGTATCAGTATTTTGTATTAGATTACACATTAATTTTGTTTCACATCAGTCAAGTAGGTATGTTGTGGAAGTGAGAACATATTAGATCCGTAACTATTGACATATCCGGTTTGAATCCGTCATATACACATATTATTTTTTTAACTTTTTTTTTAAAATACATATATTGATTTATAAATAATTATTAATTTTTGCAAAGATTTTTGAATTAAAATGAAACGTATATAAAATTTTATTTAACTAATAACTAATTTTACTTCACTAATAACAAATATTTTTTTTATTGTTATTATTGAATTATTTATTGTAAAACTTTCATACAATAGGAGGTTAATAATATTAATGAATCAATATATTTAAATTATAAATAATGTTAAAAAAAAAGAAAAGAAAATGAAGTAGCTTCGAACCGATGTGCCTTCCACTTGTAAACCCATATATTTCATTAATTAAACTTTTATTTGGCTATAATTCAGAAACCGATAAAAAAAAATACCACTTACTATACATCGTTGAAAAGCTCTCGATGACGATTTATTACCGCAGTTAAGAAAAAGCCCGAAATCCAAATTATTTTTGATTTTGGGTTTTTTGGACGCTTTTGGTTCAGCCAATTGCAATTAAAAAGGGAGCTGCACAATTAGATGTTAGAACAGTCCTAAATCCAAAATTTCCTACGGCTAATCGTTTTTGAGTTACGTCTGTACGTACGTAACCTAGTCACGCCGAAACTAGTCAAAATGGATATTTCCGTTGAAATCTGAAAACCGAAATTTTTCGCGAAAAATGGAAGAAAATTACTATATTATAACTTTAAGCCGAAACAAAAATCATTTCAGTATTGGAAAACATTTAGAAATTAAAAAAAATATTAACGTCTATTTTACTAAGTTTTTCGGGTAAAAACTATTCGAATTTATTAAATTTAAGTTGCAAAGATTTTAATATCGTTCATATTACTCTTGAAGTAAAAAATCAGGGAGAAATTTTTCGAAAAACAAAAATTAATCACTCGAAAACGAAACATTTTCGAATCCTTTTTTTTAGGAACATTTTTTTTTTATATTTACTCGCAGAACATGTACCGTAATTCTTTCCGTTTCTTAGCGAGACACTCTGCATACACTAGACAAAATGTAAGAGGAAATGTTTGTAATATGCCAAAAATCACGTTTCTAATTAAAAAAAATTAAAAAAAAATTATTTTGTCAAGGGGTTTGAATCGACGTGAAATGCGAAAAAAAGGTTTATTTTTTATCTTTCTATTAATTTGCTACTTTTTGTTTGTGTTAAGTGTCAGCGTTTATTTGCATTAATAAATCGGAATTAATTGACAAAAAATCAAATCAATCAAATCAGCCGGTATCGAAGTCGATAGTTCTAAGGTTCAAATTCTAGAAAAGGCAGTTACTTTTATACGGATTTGGATACTACATCGCGGATAACGGTGTTCTTTGGTTGTCGGGTTTCAATCGACCACACTTCTCAATAACGGTCGACCTGAGACCGTACAGGATTCATACGTATCATCCTCATTCATCCTCCGAAGTAATACTTTACGGCGGTTCCGGAAGCTAAACAGAAAAAGAAAAAAGACTGTAATGGCCGGGCTGGGTTAATGAAAGTTTTACTTATATTATTTTTTTTAGTCCTTTTTTAAAAATAAAATGCTTTATTTCGTCACATTTTTCCCGCCAGTAACTTCCAAATTCAGAAATATTCAGGTTTTATTAAGAATTTTTTTTCAAACTTGGTACTCGCACATATATAGAGAAAATATTATCATTCAATTTTTTATTTTGTTTGTATAAAGGGTAAATATTTGGAACGGATCAAATCTACATATCGAGTATTTTTATAATTCACGGTCTAATTTTTAAAAAATAAATTTCTGTTCAAATTATTTAACAAAATGGCCGGTTACATAACAGAAGTTGATCGAGGATTATATCATTATTAATAAAATAGACAACAAGGCGATTAAACATAATTTAATATAATAAAATCTTTTATCAAATATTATTAAAATTTAAGTAAATTTTCATTTACCTAAGATCCCTTACTTTAAGATTACGTCCGTGAAAATACAGATAAGGAAAAACAAAAAACTTCATAATGAAACTTGTTTGACAGGTGACGATTAAATATTAAAAAATAAATAAACGCCTGATTCTGACATGTTAAAAATCACTTACTCTACAGTTTAGAACTTAACAATTATTGAATAATTTTAGATTTGCCTGTAATTACCGTAAAATACACTGTGATTATTGGAGCATATCAAATTTATCCGACTACATAATACAAAGTAATTACGCTTAACATATAATCAAAAAAGTTTAAGTATTCCTGATATTATAAACGTTTTAAAATCTTAATAGATTTCCCGAAGAAAAAATCTTACTATTCATTATCGTCATATCGGTAAACAATTTATAATTTTAATGTAAAATGATATTATACTATTTATAAAATTCAAATTATTATAATCGCAAAGTTATTATTTATTATTTTTTTTTAGGAAAAGAAATCTTTAAATTCTCGATGAATTGAAATAAATCTGTTTCTAATTTTATAAGATTAATACATATTGATCGATTTATCTCTACAATATACGGAATGTTCCGGGAGGTATTAGGCGAACTTCAGGGCACCAAAATGAGTGAAAAAGTTCATATCGACATAAGTTTTATTTTTCTTTTGGACGCCATTTTGTGATTTTCAACAAAAAAATACTTAAATTAAATTTGGTAAATCAAACACTAGCGTCTTGTTCTAAAAAATAAAAAAAATTAAAAAATGTCACCTTCAAAATTTCAAAATGGCAGCCATCTTAATTTTTTAATCTTCAATATTTTTGTAATTATTTGTTTGATCAAATTTTTACGTCTAATAGATCTATTAAGCGATTTATTTTGAACAAAATACCGCATCGTTTGTAAAAGTCTATCGACAAACAATCGATTTATTGCAGATAATTAATTAACCAGGCAGTACGCTTGCACACCGTAATGAAAGCTGATAATTTTTGCCTACTGAATGCTATAAAAATTATTACAAAATATATTTATTTATTTAGCGCATGGCACCAAGACGCAACACTAATTACAGTCAAAAATTACAAATAAATTAATATAAGCTCCAGAATCAATATTCTGGAGTCGCCATCAGGAAATCTTCAGGAGTCCCTTCATAAGCTGTCCTAGGACAAACTTCTGTGATGTGTTTAACGGTTTGATTTTCACCACACTCGCAAACGGGCGTCGGTGCTTTACCCCGTTTATACAGGAAATAGACGTACCTACCGCGCTGAGTTCGTATTCTGTTTAACGTTGACCCAAAATTAATAACAAATAATCTTATTAAATTAATAAAAATTATCACCTGGCATTACGGTGCGCAAGAGTACAGCCGAGTTAATTGTCTTATTGAGTTCCAGTATTAAATAAAAATAATCTGAAAACGTTCGGATTATGAAGAATAATAAATTGTTAGTCGTATTGTTTATAATTTTATTTTAAATTTAAATTTGCATATTTAATTTTAAAATTAATATCACATCATTTTAATAGCTCAGATGCGGTCGGAGTTAGGTAAAAATTAAAAATAGTTAATCGGTTAAAAATAACAATAAAATACAGCGATTATTTTATTGTGTTTTGACGAAGTTAAGGTCGTTTTATATACAAGGGGAAATAATACACAAGCCGCTGAGTTTTCTAAGGTATAGTCTTTATTAAGACGTAAGTAGGGATCGACGATATAACGTTTGATCACCGTTTGGATGCGTTACTTGTCGAATTGTAATTCGTTAAATGAAATATGTTAGGTGTAAATTAGCGCACGATAATATGTTTTGTACGCGTTTAATTGGGAAGAAATACGAATAAAGTAACATTTACTTACGTATTTTTGAGATTGTTTTATTTTAAATTTGTATCGCTCATTTAACAGGCGTTAAAATCATTTAATGCGTTTTATCACATTCGACTTTAATATGCAACTTCTTATCCTGCAGCTTCACATAAAATAGCAGCAGCTTCGTTTAAGAATTTAACCTATAATATCTGAAAAAAATTCGTTTTAAAATCTTAAGTAAGGGGTATCCTTTTGAGTAAAATATTAGGTATTCCGAAGAAAGACGATTAATTAAATTAGTTCAAACAAAAATAGAAGCGATACAAAAAAATATATACATTTTCATTATAATTAACTAATAGAAAAGTCTTTTTTTAATTATTTTTTAAAACCAATTCTTCCAGCTTCCAACTAGATTTAAATTCCATTTCGTTGTACTTTTCCATACTGGAAACTGCATAAAAAAATTTTCAAAAAGTAACGCTCTTAACATCGCGATATATTTAATCTAAATTTCTGGATTCAACCGTCAATTTTAAAAAAAAAACAAAATCAAAATAAGATGAAACTTTTTTTCTAAATTTGACTTGCGTTCACTATATATGTAACTATTATAGGACGCGATTTCGCAAGCGGCGTAACATTTTGTCACAATCAATTAATATTATTAGATATACGATTTAAATAAATATCTAAACACCAATTATTAAGAGCTTAAAAAATCCTCTCGGCTATGAACGACAGAGAAATGTCGAGTTATGTTACTGAAAACCATTTAAAAAAAAAAAAAAATGAAAATATTTATATCAGCGTACCGTGTATAGCAGAGTATCAGAGCTGCGTGTAACGGTAATCAAATGAACTACATAATTTCATCAAAATATTTTCATTATTTTTAATAATAACCGATCGAATACTAGTCGGGCTTGCTTGGATGGTCGGCGGTGGTGAAATGGAGGGACTCTGGGATCCCCTGTCCTTCCGAGATCTCGGTAGATCGCTGTGAACGGTGGGGATTACCGGGAAATAAAAGATCCAAACCGGTAGGGGAAGCCTGCAACGGTGTCCCCTCGCTTGAGCGGACGAAAAAAGAAAAGACCCGAACCGGTGGGGTGAAACCGGTCACGGTGTACCCCCTCTAGAGCGGGCAGAGAAAAGACCCGAACCGGCGGGAGTGGGGATCGTATACCCCCGCTAGAGCGGACAACAATCGCAATAAAAGAACCGGCCTGCGACCCTCGTTTGAGTTTCAAGGACATGCGCCTGCACTGAGCCGTGCTTAACTGTCGATCCGGTGCAGGGATATAGGGAGTTTACGAGTGCTACAGACGGGAAAAACTCGAGCGAAGATACGGCTTGGGGCGGATCGCTCCCGAAACCGCTGCGGCATACGTGTTACAAGGCGCTGCAGAACGGGAATCGATTGAAACACCGTATACGGAACTAATACGGCAGAAGGAAATCGAATACCGGGAGCGGCGAACGGTCTGAAAAAGAATGCAAGGCCGAGTCCCGGCGACTGGGGCGGGATCCGGGAACGGCATAGCCGGGCCCGCCACTCCCGCCTGAAAGTTTGAGGCGGCCAAACAAAGTCAGTCGAAGACCGAGTCCTGGCTGGCGGGGCGGGGACCCCGGGAACGGCATAGCCGGGCCTGGGTTCACCCTTGTCCCGTCGGTTAGAGGCAGGCTAATGTCGGTAAAAGATCCAGAACCGGTGGGCGGACCTACCGTGCCGGACATACTGCCGGCGGGCGGGAAAGCCCATTAGAGTCGCAGGACACTCTCTCTGGGTCGAGTTAGTATCCCCGTGCTTGATTGTAGGACCGACTCGCACAGAGAAAAAAAAAAATAGTATTTATTTTTAAATGCTCTTTAAATAATAGTTAACTATTTGTTCTTAAATTTTCAGTCGTTATATTAACAATCGCCATCAAAAGACATTAAAACCTTGCGATTAATTTTTTGACCGATAGTGAAAAAGAGTTCTCTAACTTCTTAGAGAACATCGTGCACGGCATATATTCAGTAGTGCCAGAGGCCTTTGAAAATACAATAGATCTTTCGCCCCAAATTATGTCGACAAATGATATCATAAAAAAATATTTCAAGCGTTTACCAGCGCTTACCTTTTTTTAGCTTCATTCTTTTATCGCTTCTCGTTGCGTTTCGGAACTACACCGTTGTCAAAACTTATCGTACTTCAAAAACAAAACGACTTCAAAACAGAACTTATCGAAAACAATTAGCTTTGACGATGGAGTGTTCCGAAACGCGTCAACAAGCGCCAAAAGAATGAAGCTAAGAAAGGTAAGCGGTCTTAAACGTAGAACTATAGCGATCTTAAAAAAAGATAATCGGAATTATTATCTTAACGACAAAAAATATTTGAAACTTTACAAACGACTCGCATAAATTTTATGTAATTATGCTATACGGGCCCCTTAAAAGGAAATAATTAAAAAAAAAAAAAACGTAACAAATTGTAAGCAGCTGAAAAAACATGCTCTAACAATAACACCCTTATTCAGAAGATAGCGATGATATAATAACTAAGCGAATTTCTAAGCGGTATTATTCTTTTTAAAAACATCAATATTTCATCTGATCTTATAAATAACCCTAGACTAAATGTATACAGCGTTTATCAATACGTCTCTTAGAATTTGAAGTTGTAACCGGTCAAAGAAAAATAATCTTTCCGCTTAAAGATTAAATTCCATCTGATACGACTGCTTTTTTTCTGATAAAAGGTATCGAGACGATTTTCCATTTAAGTTGCCTTTTATGTGAAAATAAATAAAATATGTTCAAATTTTATAAACGTCACATTATATTCGTTACAACGTGCATTTTTGGCACGGAAAGTCGTATTTATCTTGTTTTGTAACTGACATTTTTATTTCAAGAATTTTAAAGTACAGATAGATACACCAGGCGGCCACACCTTAAATATTATGTTTAAAGAAATTCTGTAGGAAGCGGTACTAAAAATCTTTTAACGTTCGTAATTTTTTAAATTAATCATATTTTCATTAAGCCTTGAAATAATGAAATATTTAGATTTTTTCGTGTTAACCCGCTTTTAGTTATACATTAATTTAAATAAATTAGTTTAATTAAAAGTAAAAATGTCGAATAAAATACTATTAACGAATTATCATGCGATTAAAAAAAAGAAAATAATAAACGGTCGCTAGAAAATTTTTTCTTCTAGTCTTATACAATAGTAATTTAAGTTATATGTTATAATGAGTTAGTACATTCAAGGTGAGACGTTAACTTAGACCAAGGTTAATGAGCGTTTTTTCACGATAAACACCGCCGGTAAAGGATGAAAAAGCATTTTTTACCGGTACAATTTTATTCTTCACACGATACTTAGTATCGAAAATTATTCGTTGTAATATAAGAATAAATAATTACGATGAACAATCATCTTTAAATTATAAGAGACGCGAAAAGGTTTTTTGCGTAATTATAACGTGAAAATTAAACGAATAATATTTCTGAGATGTAATATCTTGATTGTATATTTCTAGCTACTACGATAAATAAAAAAAAACAAAGAAAGAAGAGATCATCGGTTGTCATTGTAGTCGTGTTACGTCATTATACAAAATTAAATATCGTTCAGCAGTAAAGAACAACTGGTATTAATTAGCAAAACAACAAATGTATTTTAGTCAATAAGAAAAACGCAGAATAAATTTCAATATAGAATAATCAGTAGGAATATTTCTCGATATATATAGTCTTCCCGCTAACGCATGTACAAAAAAATATATTCCAAAGTAAACGTATACCGGCTCGTATTATTATCTCTCGGTATAGTTCACGCAAAATTAACATACAAACACGCAAAACCAAAACCCGTATATAACAAATTATAATTAAATCCGGGTTTGTCATTTATTTATTTTTACTACGTTTGATTCAAAGTAATTAATTTTTTTTTTGAAGTTATATTTCTTTTGACGCGTTAGAAGAAACCGATGAGTGTATTTTCAGCTAGTTACGGAAGTTGCGCGCGCCGATGTAACACACCATGAAGATTTGCGCAGGCCTAAGCTGATAGGTTTGCACGCACATGTGTTTAGTGTCTAATTCAATCGGTCGTTCGATGCGATTAAGTGATTAGGACGTGTTGTAAACATAACAATTTTTTTTTTGTCTACAGTCATTTGACTGGTTTGATGCAGCTCTCCAAGATTCCCTATCTAGTGCTAGTCGTTTCATTTCAGTATACCCTCTACATCCTACATCCCTAACAATTTGTTTTACATATTCCAAACGTGGCCTGCCTACATAATTTTTTCCTTCTACCTGTCCTTCCAATATTAAAGCGACTATTCCAGGATGCCTTAGTATGTGGCCTATAAGTCTGTCTCTTCTTTTAACTATATTTTTCCAAACGCTTCTTTCTTCATCTATTTGCCGCAATAGCTCTTCATTTGTCACTTTATCCACCCGTCTGATTTTTAACATTCTCCTATAGCAACGCATTTCTAAAGCTTCTAATCTATTCTTCTCAAAATACTCCGATCGTCCAAGTTTCACTTCCATATAAAGCGACGCTCCAAACATACACTTTCAAAAATCTTTTCCTGACATTTAAATTAATTTTTGATGTAAACAAATTATATTTCTTACTGAAGGCTCGTTTAGCTTGTGCTATTCGGCATTTTATATCGCTCCTGCTTCGTCCATCTTTAGTAATTTTACTTCCCAAATAACAAAATTCTTCTACCTCCGTAATCTTTTCTCCTCCTATTTTCACATTCAGCGGTCCATCTTTGTTATTTCTACTACATTTCATTACTTTTGTTTTGTTCTTGTTTATTTTCACGCGATAGTTCTTGCGTAGGACTTCATCTATGCCGTTCATTGTTTCTTCTAAATCCTTTTTACTCTCGGCTAGAATTACTATATCATCGGCAAATCGTAGCATCTTTATCTTTTCACCTTGTACTGTTACTCCGAATCTAAATTGTTCTTTAATATCATTAACTGCTAGTTCCATGTAAAGATTAAAAAGTAACGGAGATAGGGAACATCCTTGTCGGACTCCCTTTCTTATTACGGCTTCTTTCTTATGTTCTTCGATTATTACTGTTGCTGTTTGGTTCCTGTACATGTTAGCAATTGTTCTTCTATCTCTGTATTTGAACCCTAATTTTTTTAAAATGCTGAACATTTTATTCCAATCTACGATATCGAAAGCCTTTTCTAGGTCTATAAACGCCAAGTATGTTGGCGTTGACGATTAGACTGTAAAAAGTAAACAGTAATTGATTTTAAAAGGTAAAATGAAAGTTAAAAAAACTACTTCAATTTATCGGATAAATCAGTATATAAATGCGTAAATCAACAATAGAATGAACAAAATTATAACAAACGTATAAAAGAATAAAGCTCTGTACAAAAGCGCGCAAACAAATTTAAACGATTAAAAAATAAATTCTGAATTATATTTTCGTAATACTGCTGTTACGAAGTCGGTTGCGATCAAATCAAGTCTAGACAATTAATTACGAATAATAAGAAAGACCTATGGTGATTATTATCGGGACGAAATAATTACAGTCGATTGAAAAATAAAAATAAAAACCGAATAGATAAATCGTTAGAAATGTAAGAAATAGATTGAATAATTGATGAGAACATTAGAGAGAAATAATTAGATGAGATTGTAGGATTTAACCTTTGTTAGCGTAAATAGAAACGCGAGATAAATTATACTAATTAAAATTAATTAGCGTAAATTTATTTAAAATATAAGACAAAAATTGTGTTAACAAGGAATGTAATATTTTGAATTACTTGTTTTATGTAAAGCAGTAATATATCAGTTTATATTATTATGATAGGAAAAATGATGAATAGTCGATATAAGTATGTATACACTGTGTAGCAAACAAATCGATGCTTTTGTTCCACCTTAAAAGTATAATTACGTCATCGTAAAAAAAATTCACATATTTAATAAACTTATATAATGTAATAATACTGTTATAAAGTAATATACTACGTAACCTTTATATTATTTTGCGATAAATAAAAATCGGAATAAATATTTTTCTGTTACATCTCGAAGAATTACAGTATAAATATTAGAAGAAATTGTAAATAGCGTGAATTCGTTACTACAAAAGAAATTAAATTTGAAAATAAGAGTAAAATAAAAATAATTAAATGTGAAGAACGAGGAATTAATTAAATATTAAGATGGAAATTCGTAACAGAGATTTAAGATTTTGTTATGTAGTTAATAAAGTTACAAAGGATAGACGAAGTAAGACAGATAAAAAATCAGACCGGGGAAAATAAGAGAACATACATGAAAGGAAATCTACAAATAATACCTAATGTAAATAAAGTAATTAGAAATTCGTTCTTATAAATTTGAGTGCGAAAGATAGATAATAAAAAAAATATATCACAGGTCTTTGAAATGTAGAGTTATAGGAACATTAGATTTTTAATCGACTGCCCAAAAAAGAAGTGTAGTGTAATTAGGGTGTATGTATGTATATTTGTTCCACTATAGCAGCTCAACGAATGAACCGATTTAGATGCATGACACCGCGTTGGAAACCTTACGTTACCGGGAGGGTCATAGGCTATATATATATTTAAAAAATTTTAAAAAGAACTAAAAAAAATTATACTATATACAAAATTGTCACCCGCACGCTTTTTAATTATCTTACATTAGTAATTATCCTTTATTGAAGAGAAATGAAAGTTTGTCATCATGTCTTTTTTTGGGCAGTCTTCTTTTTAATTTTCAATATTTATTTCGTCTGACAAATTTAATAATAAAAAGGTTTTAAGATGACCTTCTGGAGAGAAAAAAATTTGTAGTAAAATTGTTAAGAGATAGGCCGGTTGACCATACGAGTATAAAGATATCCAAGTTTATTTGATCTTGTAGAAGAAATTGAAGGATAAAAGCTCTAGAAGAAAACGAAGTTTGAAGTATATAAAACTGCTAATTAAGGAAGTATGTAGAAGTAATAATGCTAAGGTTAATTATCATAAAACGGAAAGGAGAATGGTGTAATATAACCTTTCTTTCTTTTTCCTGTTTGGCCTCCGGTAATTACCTTTCAGATAATACTTCAGAGGATGAATGAAGATGATATGTACGAGTGTAAATGAAGCGTAGTCTTGTACAGTCTCAGTTAGAGTATTCCTGAGATGTGCGGTTAATTGAAACTCAACCGCCAAAGAACACCGGTATCCACGATCTAGTATAAGTGTAAAAGTAACTAACTGCCTTTACTAGGACTTGAATGCTGGAACTCTCGACTTCCAAATCGGTTGGTTTGGGAAGACGCGTTCACCTGAAGACCAAGCCGGTGGGTCGGTGTAATATAACCTAAAAACGGTCAAATAACTTACTACGACTTGAAAATATAACGAAATCTTGAAAATATTAAAACGTTACTGAAATTTAGGTATTAAATATCTATAAGCTTACTAAAATATATATTTACATATTTTAACAAGACCGATATAGCGGGCCTGAATAAGGATTCCTGCCGATAATAAAAGTAATAGAAAATGTATTTAATCGGGAGGATCCAGAAAGGAATAAAAAGGACAACCCTTTTTGCCAAGAATAGGTCCGATTTACGATTATCTTTTGGTATACTACCCCTTAACAAAACGCACAACGCACACCTGTTTTACGGTGAAAAGAGATCAGGCTTGGAATTTATGGGAACAAAAGCCCGGTCGACTCTTCTTACGCTTCGACTTGGGTCCGATCCTACAGGTAGGATAACACTATAAATAGCCCAGAAAGACCGGCTAAAAGTACGCCAAAGAAGAAAGAAGAGGTCATCTGTAAGAAGAAGATGAAGAAGAAAGAAGACCCTCTGCGCGACCCGACGTCACGGACAGGAGTCCGTAATAGAGCCCAGCGGAAATGCACCGTGAAGGGCAGCCGTCAAAGAAGTGTATGAAGAGCTTCTACTTAATCTTTTCCTACATAACTTACAATTAAATTAAATATCAATCAGCAATTGCGACTTCCTCCGGAGAAGGGGCGCATTGCTCCCTCCAAATAACTAATGCCCCCTTATGGCGTATTCCTGCTAGCCAATAAAGCGTTAGCACCGAAAGGACTTCAGTGGACGGACTGAAGGGGAATCACGTCGGGAAACGGGTTTTAAAAGCCTAGCCTCCTGCGGTCGGACCCAGAAACGGGTTTGAGAACGCTGGACTCATACGGATATGGAACGCTATACAAAAATCCGTCCATAAAACTAAAAAAAAAACCGTTAAAATCATACCCGACATTAAAATAAACCACTAAACACCCCCGATTAATAGATTGATACAGCAGCAAGGGACACTGTCCAGGCTCTGCGTTTCCGAAGGGAGAAATGAAACTCCCGCCACTTTTGCGTTCCGTTCCGTTCCTAAAAGTACAGTTCGGTGGAAATCCGTAAACCAGTCTGCGAGGCGTTACGACGTCGGTCTCGGTCCCCCAAGGGCAGTTCTGCGAGGAGAGGCTGCGAGTTGCGCGAGTTTGACAGAGAGTTTTGCGAGCCAGTCTGCGAGACGTCAGTCCAGCGAGGAAAGTATCCGGTTCGATACGATTAAGGTAACACCACGAGTAATTCAGTAACCGAGAAAGTATTATAGGTGAGTTAATAGTAAAACTATAAGTGTATAAGCGAAATAAATAATGCAATAAAATTCATTCGTAAACTGTTAAGCTAGACGACAAAAGGAATTTGAAAGTGAATTTTATAAGATTGTTTGATAATGCGTGAGCAGTGGATAAAAAGGGTTAATACTAGCGGTTTCTTTGTTAATGGGTCTGAATACTTTTTCTTTTTCCTGTTTAGCCTCCGGTAACTACCGTTTAGATAATTCTTCAGAGGACGAATGAGGATGATATATATGAGTGTAAATGAAGTGTAGTAGTCTTGTACATTCTCAGTTCGACCGTTCCTGAGATGTGTGGTTAATTTAAACCCAACCACCAAAGAACACCGGTATCCACGATCTAATATTCAAATCCGCGTAAAAATAATTGGCTTTACTAGGAGTTGAACGCTGTAACTCTCGACTTCCAAATCAGCTGATTTGGGAAGACGCGTTAACCACTAGACCAACCCGGTGGGTTAACGGGTCTGAATACTAGTTTTCTGTTTACTTACCCGGAATAAATTTCGAACGATTTTAAACTCTCTTATGTGTAATCTGTATTTATTACTACTCTGGACATTATTATCGCTATTTGATGTGTTGTTATTTACGTGTAATAATTTTGATTGTTATCTTTATTGCCATTATTCTGCCATTAAATGGCAGAAAGGCTCCTGGAATAGACGGAATACCTGTAGAATTACTGCGCAGTGCAGGTGAGGAAGCGATTGATAGATTATACAACCTGGTGTGTAATATTTATGAAAAAGGGGAATTTCCGTCAGACTTCAAAAAAAGTGTTATAGTAATGATACCGAAGAAAGCAGGGGCAGATAAATGTGAAGAATACAGAACAATTAGTTTAACTAGTCGTGCATCAAAAATCTTAACTAGAATTCTATACAGAAGAATTGAGAGGAGAGTAGAGGAAGTGTTAGGAGAAGACCAATTTGGTTTCAGGAAATGTATAGGGACAAGGGAAGCAATTTTAGGCCTCAGATTAATAGTAGAAGGATGATTAAAGAAAAACAACCCAACATACTTGGCGTTTATAGAAAAGGCATTCGATAACGTAGACTGGAATAAAATGTTCAGCATTTTAAAAATATTAGGGTTCAAATACAGAGATAGAAGAACAATTGCTAACATGTACAGGAATCAAACAGCAACAGTATCAATTGAAGAACATAAGAAAGAAGCCGTAATAAGAAAGGGAGTCCGACAAGGATGTTCCCTATCTCCGTTACTTTTTAATCTTTACCTAGCAGTTAATAATGTTAAAGAACAATCTAGATTCGGAGTAACAGTACAAGGTGAAAAGATAAAGATGCTACGATTTGCTGATGATATAGTAATTCTAGCCGAGAGGAAAAAGGATTTAGAAGAAACAATGAACGGCATAGATGAAGTCCTACGCAAGAACTATCGCATGAAAATAAACAAGAACAAAACAAAAGTAATGAAATGTAGTAGAAATAACAAAGATGGACCGCTGAATGTGAAAATAGGAGGAGAAAAGATTATGGAGGTAGAAGAATTTTGTTATTTGGGAAGTAGAATTACTAAAGATGGACGAAGCAGGAGCGATATAAAATGCCGAATAGCACAAGCTAAACGAGCCTTCAGTAAGAAGGCTCGTTTAGCATTTGTTTACATCAAAAATTAATTTAAATGTCAGGAAAAGATTTTTGAAAGTGTATGTTTACAGCGTCGCTTTATATGGAAGTTAAACTTGGACGATCGGAGTATCTGAGAAGAATAGATTAGAAGCTTTTGAAATGCGTTGCTATAGGAGAATGTTAAAAATCAGACGGGTGGATAAAGTGACAAATGAAGAGGTATTGCGGCAAATAGATGAAGAAAGAAGCGTTTGGAAAAATATAGTTAAAAGAAGAGACAGACTTATAGGCCACATACTAAGGCATCTTCGAATAGTCGCTTTAATATTGGAAAGACAGGTAGAAGGAAAAAATTATGTAGGCAGGCCACGTTTGGAATATGTAAAACAAATTGTTAGGGATGTAGGATGTAGAGGGTACACTGAAATGAAACGACTAGCACTAGATAGGGAATCTTGGAGAGCTGCATCAAACCAGTCAAATGACTGAAGACAAAAAAAAAAAAAAATCTTTATTGATTACGTTATGTATTTTTGTCTGTTTTTATGTCATGCTTATTGTTTTGATTATGGTTTGTTTGATGTCATATAATTATCGTTTACCACTATTATTTGTTTGTAATTACGGAATTTGAACATTTTAAATCAATAAACTACAATTATATTAACATTATAAATTGTCAACAACCTCTCAATATCCTGATCGAACCGCGCGAAACCGTGCACCCGTGCGACAATATGTTATCGTGAAGGATCGAAATTGGCGAATGTCCAATATTCTCCTGTGAATGTCGACGCGTACCAAATACGTCAGTTGAAGACGTATTTGGGATTGGGAACTTTGCCGTTATATGCCGACAAACACAGTTAAGCTCTGGTAGGGATAGAAACGATAACTAGAAATTAAAAAAAAAAATCACCTAATACCAATTTGATAAAGATAAACAAACTACAAGAAACCCTCGTAAAAAAAGAAGTTTAAATTTAAGCCGAATATAACCTAAGCTCGCTTCGCTCGCTAACCTCGTCTTTAAATAAACACATACGTGTTATTTTCCAATATTGGAGGCGATTAATCAAATTCATTGCATTCAATACGCACTGATGGTGAAAGTTAAGTAAAAATATTTTTATAAAAAAAAACAGAAAAAAGCACAAACTATCTGACCGTTTATTTGTATCGTTATCGTTCATCCCTGCAGTTAATGTATTCTGTACATCCTGATTGGACTTTTCAATTTATAGAATGCCGAAAAATTGATTAATTTTGTTATAAATGCGATTTATATTTTATTGTTCGTTGATGAAAAAGCTCTGCAAGGTATTATATGACAACGGGGATAGTTGGAAAGTCATGCGATACTTTGCCGGCTTTTTTGTAATAACGTTTGATTTTTTTTACTCGACTTGAATTTTTTAATTGTTTTTCTCAGAGTGAAACGTTATCACGTTGTCGTAGTAATTAAATCTCATTATCTTATACCTTTTATTTTATTCACTAGCTGCAGGAAGTGGCTACCGCACACCTCCGCAGATAGTCCCTTCAGACGGGTCGCCCTAGCGGGCGGCGTCTAGCACGTCTTTAACAATATCTTTTAAAGATTGCACACTTTCGACATTTTCATCAAGATCCGTAATATCAATATGCAAATTCACTTATTACAAGAACCGGAAGCTTAAATATACATTAAATTATTTATTGTTTACGTATTATATTCGATTTACAAAACAAATTATCGTAATACGAAACTAACTTTCCGGCAAAATATCAAAGGATTCTAAGTCGATAATCGATAGTATTTTCAGTATCGATTTATTTTTATCGAAAATAGTCCTGTTTTAAGATTGCTACGATATTAAATGAATGAATTACGGTAGTAAAATTTATTAATTTATTTTATAATTATTATTTCTAGTTTATAAACATTTAAAAAAATATCTTATGATTTTTGACGGGCATTTTTGATGTTTAACCGTGTAAGCGTGTTCTTTCTTTTTGTTCTTATTTACTGATGTTGGTTCTTCTTACTTATTTTTTATAAACATATAAGAAAAAATACAATCGTATGATTTTTTGACGGGCAGTATGTTCGACCATTGTTTTCAGCTAAAAGGGGCACAACACAGACAGACACACATACAAATGCCCTTTAGTAGGGTAGGATTATAGAGTTATCGGGGCGGAAATAGTTTAAAACTTTATTTCAGAGATAGGGAATATATTATTTAGTTGTTAAAAAAATGTATCTAAAAACCTTTTTTAAAAATTACTTTTATTGTTGTAACAAAGATTTTTTGTCGTTAAAAAATCTTAATTTTATTTATTTTTAATAAAGTCATACTAAACGGAAAGTATGATCGAATCAGAACAATTTGAACCGCGTAAAATTTTCGATGAGAAGGGTCCACCTGATTGACGTCTACATCCTTCACACGGATCGGATACGATACAGCGTCCTACTCTTGGATCGTCACCTGACGCGGAAAGGTCACATAGTAGAAAAGGGGAAACAACATCAAGCGTAGGAAATAAACCGGTTGCCGCGTAGAAGTAGCTAATAAACTACTGTTCAACAGAGTTATCCGAAAATTTATTTGGACTTACGGGATCTAACTCTGGGTTACGACTTGTAACACCGATATAATTCAAAATAAATCGGTCTGGACCGTAACACAGATGCCGTGGTTTGTTACGGGTAGATAAATTCACGATTATCTAGAATTACCTACCGTTAACGAAGTGTTCCAAAAACTTAGCCGGCGATGTAAACAGAGGTCAGACAAACGTGTAAATTATCTGGTAAACCTATCGGATAACAGCGATGATTTCAGGCGACTAAAACGTTTCCGTATCCTGGACCTGGGAGATGAAACCAGAGGATAAACTAGGAGAAGAAACCTAACCCACCGGGTTGGTCTAGTGGTGAACGCGTCTTCCCAAATCAACTGATTTGGAAGCCGAGAGTTCCAGCGTTCGAGTCCTAGTAAAGCCAGTTATTTTTACACGGATTTGAATAATAGATCGTGGATACCGGTGTTCTTTGGTGGCTGGGTTTCAATTAACCACACATCTCAGGAATGGTCGAACTGAGAATGTACAAGACTACACTTCATTTACACTCATTACATATCATCTTCGTTCATCCTCTGAAGAATTATCTAAACGGTAGTTACCGGAGGCTAAACAGGAAAAAAGAAAGAAAGAAAGGAGAAGAAACCTAGGAGCGGGAACACAGAATGACTCTGTCGCCGTGTAGTAAACTTTACTTTCATTGTTTACGAATTACAGATATTTTTATTTACCGACGAATATTTGTTTTATCTGTACTGTTGTTTTCATTTATCGATATTGATGACATTGTTGTTTTATTTTTTTGGTTTATTTTCCCGTTAGGTCCCTAGTCGAGCAATTTGTTTCGCAAAGGATGAGATGAATGTGTTGTAGCGCGTGTAAAAAATGCCATGCCTGACCGGGATTCGAACCCAGGACCTCCGGGTGAAAGGCCGAGTCGCTACCACTCGCGCCACGGAGGCCGGCATAGTTTTTGATTTAATTTTTTTCTTCCTGCGATTTATTTTTAGCGCTACATTAAATACTGAACTTTATTTGGATCCCTTATACAAGTACTTTTCCTATATACGAGGTGTTGAACGTACGTACGCTTCGATGAGGGATCTCTCGGGGAACTCTCTTTACGTGGTTATCGTGAATCAAATTTAGTTACGGTCTCATATGAGGTACAGATTGTAAACGCTAACAGATAGATTAAAAGAAAAATATAAAATAATTTATTTTTCTTCAGATTTAAAATTTTTCAGAATGTTCTAGCGCAAGATTATATTTCACCTATTTTTTACTTTCTTGTACGAAGTAAAGGAAGTATTGTGATCGCGAAAAAATTCGGTTTTCAGATTTGAAACGAAATATCCATCTTTACCAACCCGGAATCCATTTTGACTAGTTTCGGTGTGACGTCTGTACGTACGTATGTAGTCAATCTCGCATAACTCAAAAACGATTAGCCGTAGGATGTTGAAATTTTGGATTTAGGACTGTTGTAACATCTGGTTGTACACCTCCTCTTTTTATTACAATCGACTGAACCAAAAGGGTTCAGAAAAGCCCAAAATCCAAAAATAAATTCGACTTAACTTATTTTGTTCTTAACTGCAGTAATAAGCCCTCTATGAGAGCCTTTCAACGATTATCATAAGCGGTAGTTATTTTCATTGTTTCCACAGTTACAGCGAACCACCAAGAAGAAGAAGAAGAGTTACAGCGAAATAAAACTTTAATTAATGAAATTTGGATCTTAGAATGGAAAGGTTCATCGGTTCGAATCAGACTTCATTTATTTTTTTAACCTTTTTTCTTTTTAATTTCAATATATTAATTTATTAATCTCTGATTGCAAAAAAAATTACGATAAATATTAATTCAATAGCAATTAAAAAAAAAAAAGATAAAATATAAGAAATTACTAACGAGACAAAATTTTATGTAGGTTTCATTTTAAAATACTGTATATGTTATTTTGTAGGCGTAGAAAGAAGTCGTGTGTTGTCTACATCAGATTTTTTTTAACTTAATACTAAATAAACAAAACCGACTCTGGAGATTGTTTTATTTTTCTTTCGATAATAAATAAATAAAATCGGCTAATGTAAAAGGAGAAATAATAATTTTCTGCTTTATCAGCGAAGAGAAAAAGTTAGACTTTAAGCCCGTAAAAATTAAAATTAAACGTCAAGTTAAATAATATTCAAATGTTGAGCAACATTGTTGCCAACTATTATTAATACCGGTTATTTTTATTCGTTATTGGAACTATTTAATCGATTCCGCTAATTTTAAAATTAAGTTTTATACAGTTACATTTTGTTGTTTTATTGAAGCCTGTGTCAGATTTTAAACATTATAATTTCATAAAAAATTGAATATAATGTGATTTCGGGTCATTTTTCAAACGATCGCTGGATAAATCGAATATAAATATTGTTCATAAGAAAAACAAAATTTTATTCGTTGTTAACCGCAATAAGATAACTTCATTAGCAAACCTGATTGTAGTACTGCTTGTTCCGTTCCCAATGTTAACAGCCGCATGGCATATTTAATACTAACGACTAAGATAAATCCAAGATAAAACGCCAGCTGCGTTTTTTAAAAATGTTTATTTATTTACTTTATCTTTTTAAAGATATCGCATAAATTATCTAAAGCATTATGAACTTGAAAAATTTATTAATCTTGTTTGTTTATCTACCCTTTGTTATTCTAGTGACTTTTCACAATACTTCTCATTTACAATTCAATTTAAAATATTATAACTATTTAAGATAAAATTAATGACGACAACTCATAGTCTTAGATTTAAATTTATAATAAATTAAAATAAATTCATTTTTAATGAGTATGTAGTAGAAAAAAAATTTTATCTCACGGTAGGTAATAATACTATGGAAGTCATCTGCAGTAAAGATCGATGACATAACGTTTAACCATCCTCTCTTGGAATTAATTATACATGTAAATTACAGTTTAAAAAAATAAATAAAAATAAATAATATGATGCGGACACCATATAACTTTCTTGTACGCCTATTAATTACATATATTTTTTTTTATATTTTATATCTTTTTTTTTTGTTTTCAGTCATTTGACTGGTTTGATGCAGCTCTCCAAGATTCCCTTTCTAGTGCTAGTCGATTCATTTCAGTATACCCTCTACATCCTACATCCCTAACAATTTGTTCTACATACTCCAAACGTGGCCTGCCTACACAATTTTTTCCTTCTACCTGTCCTTCCAATATTAAAGCGACTATTCCAGGATGCCTTAGTATGTGGCCTATAAGTCTCCTATTCTACTCCTATTTTCACATTCAGCGGTCCATCTTTGTTATTTCTACTACATTTCATTACTTTTGTTTTGTTCTTGTTTATTTTCACGCGATAGTTCTTGCGTAGGATTTCATCTATGCCGTTCATTGTTTCTTCTAAATCCTTTTTACTCTCGGCTAGAATTACTCTATCATCAGCAAATCGTAGCATCTTTATCTTTTCACCTTGTACTGTTACTCCGAATCTAAATTGTTCTTTAACATCATTAACTGCTAGTTCCATGTAAAGTTATATCTTTTATTACATTTTTTTTATTCAATTTTTTTGGGGTTATTATTTAATTATTGTTTATTGTATTAAATTAAATTAATTTAGATTAAATTATTATTGTTTATTAAAAATTGGAAGTTATTAATGAGATAAAATTTTGTGTACTTTTCATTAAAAAAAAAAAAAAAAAAAAATGTTGCATGTAGTTTAATAGGCGTACAAGGAAATCATGCGGTGTCTACGTCAGATTTTTTTGTGATGTTACACGAATATGGACTCCATTTAGGTCTGGAACTACATTCTAACGAGGAGATTTTAAACGCCTCCAATATTGTAAGACTTTGTTTAGTTTTTGGAAATTGACAGGTTGGTTGTGGAGAATTAGGAAAAATCAAATGGAAATCTTCACGGACGCCAGCAGCAATGTTACTATTCTTCTACCGATATTAAATCATAAAATTTATTATTTTTTATTTTTTGTTTGATCGCTCTATTACTTTTAACACAGATACAAAACCGAATAGTAATTAAATCGACTAATTATTACCTAGTACAAAATTAATATTTCCCACCTGTTATAGAATTTCAATCTGTGAGCAGCGAAGATTTATTTTTTACCGGATGGGTTTTTTATTTTTTAAGCTTTTTATTTTATTTCAAGGACTGATACTGCATTAAGATGTACAAATTTTGAATTATAAATGAAAATGTATATTTTAAGCCACAATAAGCTGAATTGTAAAATATGATAAAAACAAATCATTAAAAAGTCGTAAACTGCATTGTCAAATGTAAAGGATGTTTAATTATGTCAGTTAATTATTTATCATTAAATCCGACCGACAACAGTCGGTATTAAATGAAATCGCACTTTGGTTACTACTTTTGCTATTATTATCATCGGCAGATAATAAAATATATTTTATTTAACGATATTAAAAAATAAAATTCTACATAAATTTATGTAGAGTATTTGGTTTTTTCAATTTACAAATATTTATTTACTTTTTATAAAATCGTTATTACTGTTCGTATAAATACATACGTTATTAAAACACTGTTTTTCAAAACTGACCGTTTATAACGTAAAATAATACATCCAGACCTTGAAACAGACCTTCAAACATCAAGGTCAAGTTCAGAAATACTTTCCTATTTAAGATTCTTTTTTTTTAACTAGCACTTCCTTTGTGATTGATAAGATGATATGGCTGGGTAAATTAAGTGGTTATTTTCCTGTAGGTTGATTTTGTTTGAATTTAAAATTCATTTATTTATTTTTACTATAACAATAATAATATTATTATATATATGACATTGTTATATTTAAAAAGGGAAACTAAAAAAAAAAAGAAAAATACGATAGCGTGATATTTTGTACAATAATTTATATTTCATGTAACTAAAACGATTTATTATAATATTGGAAAAAATTGTGGCAGTCTTTATGTTACGTATCATTAATATATAAAAAATACAACCAAATTCAAATATTCTGTATTTAAATTATATATAATTTGTACAATAAATTGTAAATATTACATATAATTCTTGCGTGTTTTATGTGTGTGTGAGCGCGCGCGCGCGATTTAAAAAATATTATTTTGTTACGTATGTTTTTACATATAGCAGCATTTACAAATTATCATACCACGTACGTAGAAGCATTAAGGAAATAATGGTTACACGGCTTCCCAAAATATTATGACATTTATTTTATTAGGGACATTTAACTTATAAATAAATTTGCTTAAAAATATTTCGTGATAACTCAGTAAATTAAAACTATACGGTCTAAAAAAAACTATCTTTAAATAACGTAATTCGTTTCATAGAAGTTTAAAATAAAATAAACCAAAATGAAGATATTATAGATATTTTATATTATAACGTATTTTTATATTATATATATTAAAATATTTGTCTTTCTTTCCTTACATTCTGGAAAAAATATGGCGTTACGAGATCAAATATACATAACAGCGAAATACATTATCACTTTTCCTATCGACGTAGACGGGTAAAAAAAAAAAAAAATAAATTTAAACATACAGTTATGGTTCATTTTGATACATCAATATTGTAAAAGTTATTTCATCATTGTATATATATATATATAGCTTAAATTTTTTAGTTGTAAAACATGTGTCGACTGAGAATAAAATAAAAGGGGGAGATAGATTTCACCGGTGCTAAGTAGGGGATAAAAAGGATTTCCACCTTAATGTTAAGAAAAACTAAATTTACCCGATACGATAACGGTTGCGTGCGAGAAAAAGTGTCGCATATTTAGCATACGACAAACCCCATCTTCTTACGATTCCAGCAATATTTTGATCGTCCCTTGCCGTAAGGGTTGGTCGTATAAAGAATTTTTTCAGACAAAAGTTTTAAGTAATATTTAGAGGACTAACGATAATTTTAAATCGATTCGATACTGTGCCTATTAAGGGAGGTATGATTTGTTTTTGTCTTCGAAACCTCATTTTTCCACCCCCTGAGCCAACGGTTGGCGATATCAAAAAAATTTACTTAGATAAGTTTTAGTCCCTTATCCAAATAATAGTACGAACTTTAAGTCAATTCGGTATTTTACTTAATAAGAAAGTTATAGCGATACTTTGTTTTTTTCGAAAAAGCTCCCCGATTTCCATCCCCACGGTCCGATTTTGCTCATTAATGAACTCGACCAAGATTTTGGGTCGTTATATTTTATGTATCAATTTGAAAGTGATTGGCGCAAAATTACGGCAGTTATCGGGTCCACAAGAAAGTAATATATATATATATATATATATATATATAAAGTTTTGAAACGACGATGGTTTTGGCGTCTGGGGGATGTGAAACGCGAAGATATGTCGAAATTTTCCGTAAGTCGAATCATGGTACCCGTTACAATAGGTAGCTTTCTTATGAAATCTACCTAAAAGGATATAATTCTAAGAATATGTTTCCTTTTAAAGAGTAATAAAATTAATAACGATAATAATTTTTTATAAATAAAAAAATAAATTTCAGCTGATCGATTACGAAAGAAACATCTAGTTACAAGCCTGGACCAAAAGAAATGTACAAATTTGATTTTCCCAAGGCTTGAATTCCCTTTACGCGGGTTTTGTAGATATACGACGCGTACATAATTATTTAAGT
The DNA here is from genome assembly GCF_047948215.1 of Lycorma delicatula. NCBI lineage: Eukaryota > Metazoa > Arthropoda > Insecta > Hemiptera > Fulgoridae > Lycorma > Lycorma delicatula. The sequence continues at coordinate 222,202,356 of NC_134456.1, read as the reverse complement.
AATTTATATTATCGTAACTGAATCCCGAAGTAGCTATTTTAAACATCGGTTAAATCATATATCATAATTTATTCAGAAATATTTCGACTATTTCATTTAACGATAATCTAATTTGATTAAGAAATAAATTTTCCTTACAAAAAAGTAGCAAAACATAATGAAATAAAAACAAAGATTTACAAAAAAATAAACTCGACTCTTCACTTTACTGTTAGCACACGGAGTGAAATTTCGACCGCTTAGGTGAAGATAGTTAATGAAGGAGAAGATCGTATCAGAAAAACGAAAGATATGAAAGGAAACGCTACGCTGAACATCCATGTCGGTCCCCGCACACCGAGAAGAAATTTAGTTCATACATACTGTGTATATATATATTTTTTTGTGGAAGAAAGCAGGCACGATTAATGATCATCTCTGTTTAGGAATAAGAGTCTTCCCGATTA